>NC_134870.1:34530786-35189786 GCF_049852395.1 Peromyscus maniculatus bairdii | reverse complement strand
CGGTTTATTTTGTGCTCTGATTTGTGAGTGATCAGTTGTGAGCTGAGGGCAACGTCAGAGGCTGCTTGCTGTTCTGTAGCTCACCTGCCGGGGCCCCTCCCAGCACCAGACACAGAACAGAACTCCCAAAGCACTTTAAGAAAAGAGAAAAACTGAGCACTGTCCGTCAAACCAGATGCTACTTCAAAATCACAGTCTCCGAAGGGTCATAGAAGCCCAGCCGTCATGCCAGACCGGGCTCTGCTCTGCTCTCCTTAGCCAACAATTGCCAAATGTGACTTACCTAAGAATAACCAATGGGAAAAGCCACTGGGCCGGGAATATTTGAATTTCAGAAGAAAAGGGGGTATTGTCCAGCTAACAAAGAGCCTGTTTTACTGCTAAGCACGCTGCTGGCTATGTGGCTGTTCTGTCTCCTATGGCTCTTGTCCAAGCATGATGCCTAGAGGCAGGTACTTAAGGAAGACACTGCTAATAAGGAGAAACTATAAAAGGAAAGTTATATTCAGTGTGTTAATTGGCTTTTCTTTTGATCTACAGTATTAAATTATAAAGACCCAAATGGCATCTTCTGTACAGGATTCTGGACTTTAAGAGATCTGGTGGAAGATCTTTCTCTTAAGAGCTAACTGGGGTCTTTACTGGAAAATATAACTGTTTATTTTTAGGATGGAGAGTAGTTCACTGACTGCTGTGTGCTGGTCTGCTCAGCCTGCTGTAATGCAATTCCATAATGAGTAGCTGCAGCAGCAGAAATGTGTTTTCTCACCCTTGTGAAGGCTGCAAGTGTCATATCAGCATGATAGCAGGGGTAGATCTTAGCGAGAGCTGGCTGGCTGCAGATGGCAGCCTTCTCGATGAGTCCTTCTGTGGCCTCTTCTCTGTGGATTAGGGGAGGAATCTCAGATGTGGCTTCCTCTCCTCATAAGAACACCATCTTATCAGATGTCAGCACCAAACATTGTTCTCATTTCAAAAGTACTAACAGCTAGTTTATTCTGAAGCCAAATATGAGTGGCCATGGCCCAAGAACATGGATCCAAGTTATTCCACATACTTCATTCCAACTCAGTACGAGTTTCAGGAAGCTTTATAGTGCATCAGAATGCTTTTTGAACACAGCTGTGGAACTATCCATCAGGCAGGTTGTAGCAAAGGCAGGGAAACCCCTGCCATAGGCCTCAGGTGATCTCTGATGACGCTCTTGGCCTTTGCCTGGGGGACACTAGTTGTCTGTTAGTACATTTAAAAACAATTTGCCTAAGAGTCACAAGGATGGATGTCAGGGTAAACCCAGGGGTAGACAGTGGAGGTGAGGCTAAAGATATCTCAAGATAATTTGTCTCTGGACCTGCAACATTTCAGCTTCCCACAGTAATTGAAGTTGGAATCAGTCCAGTGGCCTTTTAGAATCTTTAAAACAGCTGAAGAGGTGTTCTTCAGGGAACTCCAGTTCACAAGGTTGGGGTCTCATGGTTGTGACCTCCATGTGATCTTAAACTATTTGGCTTTTAAAAATGACTTCTTTTAATCTAGCATACCAAACAATGGGTTTGGTTGTATCCTTGGTTACATCCTTGAAGGACTTGTATCCAAATGCAGCGACATTGGAGATCAGGGATTCACATATGAATTTGGTGGGAGCACAGTCCAGTCTATCAGGGGAGCAACTTTCAAATGCTGCAGCTTAATGCATTACAGATTTCTTTATTGATGGAGGGGTGGGGGAGAGAGGGGGGGAGGCTTGACTCTTTCTTGGGGAATATCTGTTGTCTGTGCTTACTTTTTTATTTTTCTTATTGGCTCTCCTTTTTCACAAGTTCCAAACCTGTAGCTTTTTCCAAATTGGAGATGGAAATTTCTAAAGAGACGATTGCCACCTCAGCAATCCACTCTCCCTGGGACAGTCTCACTGTGAGGCCTTTCCTTTCTCACGCTTCTTAACAACACAAAGGTATCCACCGAGGATCGAGTCCCTCGGGGTAAGAAGGAAGCTGTTTACCACAAGATGGCTGTGCTCCCACTAACTCCTCACAAACTTGGCCCTTTCAGGGCATTTTATGTTCCCTTGTCATCACTTATGTGTATTTTTATAATATTTGTTATGCACCTAGAGGAAGATATTAGATGTAGGCTAGAAGATTACTAGAATCATTTTTAAAAAGTTTGACATTATTTGACCTGAAATTAATGTTTTCATTTATGAGCTCAACACTACTGACTCCTCACTGTGGATGTATCACAATTCTAAATGGTATTCATAAACACTTTGGCTGAATCCCATCAACAATGGGATGTTGATGAAAAACTGATGAAGGAAGTTTTATTAGTGTGTGTGTGTGTGTGTGTGTGTGTGTGTGTGTGTGTGTGTGTTTATTTGAATGTATGCCACACATGTTCAGTGCCCTCAGAGGCCAGAAGAGGGCATTATATCCCCTGGAACTGGAGTTGCAGGCAGCTGTGAACCACCCTATGTGGGTACCGGGATTTGAACTAGGGTCCTGTACAAGAGCAGCTAGTGTAAACTACTGAGCCATCTCTCCAGCTGATGATGTATTATTGTTATCTTGTATTTACATATGGAGAAGCTAAGACTTGTAATGGCAGCAAAATAAACAGAAGCAATTATTAAGCCTTATGCATGGCACCAACTTAAGTCCAACTTCACTTTACTTAATGTAAAAGTTTGATTGAATTTATTAGTTACCCAGAGAAAAACTGAGCTTAAGGCTGTTGTCTCAGTTTAGCATGCGTATAGATGCCAAGCATTGTCGAAGCATAGCTTGATATCCCATGATCCGACTTCCGGCATGAAGTTTGTCCATCCAACATTGAATAGGTGTTTATTGTGTAAAACAGTCAGAAAGTGGTGAGTTGGGCAGATTCTTGCTCCGAGATCTCTGGCAGGTTGGCAAGTCAGTCTGATCCACACAAAACTAAAAAAAGTCCTCAGTAAGATTGGAATTGCTGCCACTCAGAACCCTAGAAGAGAGCAAGTCATTTCACCTGGGCAGTAAATGATTCAGGTAAGTCTGTCATCGTGGACTAGTTCTGCCACACGAGAGAAACTATTAAACACGTCTGAAGCGAGGTTTCCTCCTCTTGTGAATGGTGACAGTGGCTCCTGCTTGCTCTGAGATGTGGGGTAATGCACTATTAGTGTTGAGTGCTATGTCCATCACCCAGGAAAAACTCAGCAAATCTTAGCTACTGTGACTGTTGATCCCATTGTTTGACACACAAGGAAATCAGTAGTTCTAAAACAAAGACTCCAGTGAACCCACATTACAGAAAATGCAACCCAGGCTTCAGAGCTCACAGCCTTATCATCGTGCATGTTACACAGCTGCTGTGTCCATGTGAACATGTTTCCAACCTTCCTAAGCCTCACTGGTTCCATGTCTTGCATGGGAATAATGGTGTCTACCATACGGCATTCAGTGAGGTGTAACAACACCAGTGTTTATGTTATACTTGCACCATACTGAGAATCCTTCTAAGGCATCCATGGAATTGTTTCAGATAATCCTCATAGTAATGTTATCAAGTATTCGTCCTGTTATGTCACATGTAAGTCACCAGCTTTATTAGGTTTAGCCATCTTATCCCCATTCATGGGATTACCCAAAAGCCCACAGAACATAGACATCTATGTACTTAGAGCTAATCTGTGGTGGAGCCAGGATATGAATCGTGACATCTTGCAGTTTGGACATTATGCTGTACTTTCTTACTTTCTAAGTATATCTATGATATCTACAGCAGAGTGCTCAGGAAAATGCCTGCATTCAGCTAGTGCTCCCAATTATTGCTATACACAAGAAAGTATGGAGGGAAAGTTCCCAGATGAGGTAACATAGCTGCACCTTGGGAAAATATATGTAGTTATAGAAGCCCAGGTGTGAAGAATGTTTTCACAGGTAGGTGTTCTAGACAGAGCAAATAGTATATGTAAAGACACAAAGGCAGGATAGCAGAGGGCATCTATGGAGAACTGTGAGAACCGAATGTGTTTGGAACACATCAAGAAAAAAAAATCTGAGACAATAGGCCTGGGAAAGATAGGCTGGCATTTGACTTTGCATTTCACTTAAATCAAATGGAAGTCGTCTGGCAAGAAGTCCCTTTCTGACTTGGGATGGAGTTCTCAGACAGTAACTGTCATGGCACCTGAAGTTGGTGTGAGGGACATGGAGTCTGCCAAAGGGGAGGCTAGTCAAGATCTACTATTAATTTTGGGAGAGATGATGAATTCCCAAGACAAATTCAGCAGCCCCGGGAAGCTTTCAAACAGAAAGCTGCCTTCTGCTTATACCTCTTTTTTGTAATTGTAAGTTGTCCATGCTAGATTCCTGAGTTCCCAGACCAGTTGTGTCCCATGTCGTAATTATTTTCTTTAACATGTTTAATCTACTCTCAGAAGAGAAATTGTGCATATCTCCTTGCAAGTGACGTTTGAAGTATTTTTTCTTGTGGAGATGTTTATATGTGTTTCACTTATAGCTTTTATCCCAGTGAGAATGCCCCTCTGCTTTGCCCGGTCAGCCTTTATCCTGGTTCTAGAATGACATTGTTATAGCATACAAGGACTCTTAGTACCTCTGTGGGGCACAAAACATATGCACAGTGGCATATGGGCAACAAAGAGGCATTCACACTTACATGGTCTTCCTCCTGTCCTCTGAATTCATGCTGCCTGCCTAGCCTTGAGGGAGGCCTGGATGGTAGATCACCTTTTCTGCATGGGATGCTGGTCCTGCTGAAGACTGTGAGGAGACCAATTCCATCTCTTGCTTTGATGTACTCATGGAAATGTAGAACGAATCCTCATTGGTCTTAATAAAAACCCAGTGTCTGCCGGGCGGTGGTGGCACACGCCTTTAATCACAGCACTCAGGAGGCAGAGGCAGGCGGATCTCTGTGAGTTCAAGGCCAGCCTGGGCTACCAAGTGAGTTCCAGGAAAAGGTGCAAAGCTACACAGAGAAACCCTGTCTCGAAAAAAAAAAAAAAAAATTCAAAAAAACCCAGTGTCAGATATCAGGATGAAAGCTGAAAAATCAGAGAAGCAGAGCAGCTAGCCACTAGAAAGGACTTCTTACCTCTAGGAATCCTCAGACTGAAAGGGGAGCCGTGCTCCTGTCTCCTCCCGTCTTATATTCCTGTCTCCGCCCAGCCATATCACTCTTCCTGTCTCCACCTCCCTAGTGCTGGGGTTAAAGGTGTGTGCCAGCACTGCCTGGCCTCTGTGGTTATCTAGTGGCTAGCTCCACCCTCTGGTCTTCAGGCAAGCTTTTTTGTTAAAGCACAAACAAAATATCACCACACGGAGAGATACATGCTTACTTGTTGATGTTACTTTTCAACATATTCTTTTGTGTGCTTAAGTGTATGTGCACGTGCATATCTGTGTATGTTTGTGTGTAAACACGCCACCACACATTTTGGTTTAAATGTTTGGAGCTGTAGCACTCACTACACAAATTATGGTAAAGCAAACTGTTCTAACAGGTGACCAATCATAAAAAAATATGTGAATAACAATAATTTTCAATCAATTTTTATGGGCATTTCAGAGTGCTAACCATTTTCAGAGAAAAGAAAGTAGGTTTAAAAGGTTTTTGAATGTGTACATGGGTGTGGGTTTGGTCTCTGTGTGTTCAGGCTCATGTATGTGAAGGCCAGAGGCTATTCTGACAGTTGTTCCTAGGAAAGGACTGTATGTCCTTGAAGCTTGGTCAGGCCCTGCTATACCATAACATAGAATATAGGCACCTCTTGAGACAGGGTTTGTAAAATGAATTGCTAAATGGTCTTATTTTAAAAAAAAAAAACAAAAAAACCCTGAAGCCAGATATTGGGGTGAAAAACTGAGAGATCAGAGGAATAGGAAATCACAGACAACCTCACTTCACCAACACCTCAATCTCCAAAGACATCTACTTTCTGTATACCCAAGCCTATATGCTTTTCTGTTCTGTTATCTTATTTCCTCTCTCCACCCAGCTACATCACTTCCTGTCTGCCTGTACAGACCTCCAGGCCTCTATGGTTAGTGCTGGGATTAAAGGTATGTACCACCATGCCTGGCTTTGTTCCCAATGTGGCCTTGAACTCACAGAGATCCAGATGGATCTCTGCCTCCCGAGTGATAGGATTAAAGGCATGTGCTACCACTGCCTGACCTCTATGTTTACTATAGTGGCTGGGTTTTTCCTCTGATAATCTGATAAACTTTATTAGGGTCACAATATTTCAGGGGACACAATACAACACCATAAGGGTTTCTCTGTTCAAGACAAGTTGTCCTGGAACTACTTACTCTATAGACCAGGCTGGCCTTGATCTTCCAGAGATCTGCCTCTTTCTGCCTCCTAAGTGCTAGGACTAAAGGTGTGCACCATCATAGGAAACTTTAACAGTCTACTTCTTTTAAAGTATGTTTCCTTTGAAATAGTCTTATATGGATCATCTATGTCCAGTACTTCACAATCTGACATCAGGTTCTCAGAATTCAACCCTCCAAAACCTCATCTGTCTTGAACACAGCTAATAATAAAAAATGACTATATCTCAAAAAACCAAATAAAAAGGACTATAATTTTAAAATTCACACTTACATTACTTAGCATGTTCATTAGTCACTTTTCTTTTGCTGTAACACAACACCATGACCAAAGCAACTTATAGAAGAGAGGGTTTACTTGTGGCTCATGGTTTCAGAGGGCAAAAGTCCATCATCATCTTGGTGGGGAAGCATGGCAGCAAGTAGGCAGGTGGCTGGAGCTGATTGATGAAGGTTGAGGACTCACATTGCAAACCACAAACAGGAAACAGGCACAGAAAGGAAACTCTGAATAGTACAAGTTTTTAAGCTTTTAAAGCCCACCTCCAGTGACACAAGCCACACCTCTTACGCCTCCCCAAACTGGGAACCAAGTATTCAAATGTCCAAGAATATGTAGGATATCTATCATTCAAACCACCACAGCATATAAAATTATATATATGTTATATTCTTATGAAACTTGTTATCTCTTTCTGTTTTATATATATATATATATATATATATATATATATATATATATACACACATATTAATTCTTACCAAAATTTCATGCAAACCTTTTTTTTTCCTTTTCTTTTTCTTTTCTTTTCTTTTCTTTTTTTTTTTTTGAGACAAGGTTTCTCTCTGTGTAGCTTTGCGCCTTTCCTGGGACTTACTCTGTAGCCCAGGCTGGCCTCGAACTCACAGAGATCTACCTGCCTCTGCCTCCCAAGTGCTGGGATTAAAGGCATGTGCCACCACCGCTCGGCCTTCTTTTTTTTTTTTTTCAAGACAGGGTTTCTCTGTCTAGTCCTTGCTGTCCTGGAACTCACGTTGTAGACCAGGCTGGCCTCAAAATCAGAGATCCACTCCCTTCTGCCTCCCAAGTGCTGAGATTAAAGGCGTGAGACCCCCGACCACCTGGTGCAAAAGTTTAAGAATGAAAATCAAGAGCATTTTAAGGCTCAGGGAGTGTCTGAAGGAGCAAAAGTACAAAAGTAAGTTCATCAAAGGCCGACAATAATAATGTAATAACATGGTCCTGTGGCTGTTGGGTCTTTCTCTAAAGGACATAACTAGTCAAGTTACTTCTTTAAAACTCTTGGCAAATAAAAGTACAGATTGGAGAATGTCTATTATTTTCACATTCAAAAGCAGACACCAGAAAATACAGTCACTAAAAGTTGAAGGAGAAATGAATAAAGGCCATAAAACAAAAACAAAACAAACAAACAAAAAAGCAGAAGTTGAAACCTCCCTGAATGCTTCAGCATTTCAGGAGTGACAGAATAAAAAACAGATCCTTCATATATAACTCGGTCTCAGCAAGTGGAGATCAAGTCATGGGGCACTATCAAGATGACACAGAGGTGTCAAAGACTTCTCCTTTTGACATTCTCTATGAATAAAACAAGAAGTGGGACATGAAGCAAAACCCAACAGAACTTGAAAATTGAGGGCCTGAGGGGATGGTTAAGACAATAGTCTATTACTCCAGTTTCAGGGTGTCTGACACCTTCTTCTGGCCTCCGTGAGCATGAGGCACATACATGGTGTTCATATATACATGTAACAAAGTGCTAGTTAACACATGTAAAAGAAATTAAAAGAAAAGATATGTCTTGAGTTTTCTAATCATTTAAAGGCAGTTTTGACTTTATTTTCTGCAGCATTTGTCCTATGCTAATGAGCTTTCTCCTCAGATCACTGGAGTTAACATAAATCTAACTTTTCGCTCATGGTTGGTCTCTCTTGTGTCCTAATATTTATATGTAGGAAGTTGCTTACAAAGGGGCTGAGGGCCTATTTTCCATAGAAAACCTCACATTTGAACTGGTGCTGTGTCCTGATAAGGAAGGTACAACCACAGAGCTTTTGTGACAGGGTTTGAAGACATTGGCTGTTCTGAATCTTTAAATATTGACACCATTGTAAGGCTCCACCACCTACAGTGAACTATAATAAGTTCTGTATAATAAATGCAGTGACTGTCCTGGTAAGGAATATACCCTGATATTGCTCTCCAGAGTTTATATAAAATCTCTAACAACATTTAGGTAATTATTTAGGCTCTTTTTCAATTTTAATATAAATAGAGTTTCATAAATGAAAGTGTCTCAGGATTCCCTTTGAGCACCTATTCATTTATTAACATCTAAATCCAGTGACTACATTTTAGGATATTGATATATGCTTAATGATGTCATACAAAAGGTCAAGTTCAAAGCTGGCGGTTCCTTATAGATAGCGGCTCCCTGTCATTATAACATCTGACATGATATGTTAGAGAAGACACCTTTTTCTCTTGCCTGGTACGCAGTTTTGTAAAAGAATTCACAAGCCATTCTATGTGCTCTTTATCCACTGTTCACAAACAGGCCAATTTATTACATTAGTTCACTTATTTGTTTTATACACTACACCCAAAGAGGACCTTCCTCTTCTTCACCAGCTCTGGGTTTACGAGTGCATATGACCACCCCGATTTTATTTTATTTTTTTTTTAGTGTGGGCTTGAGGGAACCACACTCAGATCCTCCCTTTTTCAAGGCAAACTGTTCATTGAGCTGTTTCCCCCAGCCCTCGTGCCAAGTCCTGTAGTACAAACACAGTGGCTGGACCCTGGACAGAGTGCCGTGGGGGAGCACTTGGCCAGCACACCACACTTCAGTCATTGAGAGAGCAGCGTGCCTTGGTCCAGGCAGGCAGGCTCCCCAGCAATTATTTTGTAGGATAACTTAGAGATAATAAGAATTATGATGAACACTAATCCAGGATTCTGTCTCATCCTGTCAATTTGTACAGAATACCAAAAAGATACCAGGGTCATAAGTTTCTTTTGAGCTCAAACTCTAATGCCTGCATTTTATGGTGAAGGACACACAGATTTGATTCTTCCACACCTAGCCACTGAAGCTCCAGTATTCCGGCACCATCAGCAAGTTTCAAAATATTTAGTATGTTAGGCTTCATCCACATACAAGTCACTTCCAGTTAAATATACAGCATCAGGTTACTTTAGAATGCTTGAGAGTGTTGAAGACCATCAGCTTGTCTCAGATCTCATTGCCAGGCTCTAAGCCTATCACACATCCACAGACTGTGTGATGCGGAGCAGGTCAGACAACCTGGCTAAGCATGTTTCCTTATCTAAACTAACAGCCTGGAGGCCTGCTTCCCACAGTGTCAGTACAAGGATTCATACAAATGCCATATGCAAGACTAGCGTGGTAACTTATGTATTTGGCACACACGGACTATAATTGATCACCATCCTCACTTGAAAGGTTTCTCTAGGGAGAAGGCAAAATATTAAAAGATAAGGTAGGAAATGGCCTGTGAAATTCTTGAGAATGAATGAAAATTTAGTCCTATTTCAGATGCACAATGCTGTGGGTCAAATCTTCAAAAATATGACTATGTGTCAAGCATTGTACTAGGCATTTTTCTAAGCCATTAACACATGCATTTCAATGATTAATTTGTTTCTGACACTCAAATCGTATAGGAAGAATTTGCAGCTAGATGGATTAACAAGAAAACACGCGGGAGGTGATTCAAGTCATCAGTTTCCTGAGTAAACAGTGAAATCAGCAGCATGGGACTCAGCAGCCACTCTCATTGTGAACATTTGTGGAGTGCCCGCATCCTGCCTTCTTGAACATGCTGCATACATTAAATCCCTCAACCTTCTATTCCCCTACTGTATCACCTTTCTTTTAAAAATAAATTATACTCCAAATTCTACTTTATTTTTTACATTAAAAAACTGGGGTATATGCAGGCATGTGTCTCTTCACACATGTGTAGAGGTTAGAGGACAACTTGTGGGAATTGGTTTTCCCCTTCTGCCATAGAAATCCTGAAGACTGAACTTGGGTCAAACCCAGGTCATGAGGCTTGGAGACATTTATCTGCTGAGCCTTCTTGCTGGCCCTGTTTTACCCTCTTAATACATATCATCTATTCTACTGCATATTAAACTTATTGCTGTTATAGTCATAATTCAAAAGATTATAAGCTCCATGAAATCCCAAATTAGTTATTCTTCCTAGACCTAGCTCATAATGAATACTTAATGAATATTTCCTGAATTTTTATGGTGGAGGAAAAGAAAACACACTTATTTTTTGCTATACAAGAGCTCAAAAACCAGTTAAAATATGAGATGGCATGATCTTTGGAGGCAAGGTTGAGAGGAGGCTGCTCCACTTCTAGTTATACTGATATCTAGGGACCAGTTGTTTTTATTTGTTGTTTGATGTGTGTTGGGGAGGAGGTATTTTATGCACGCCTGCTTGAATTTAAGTGCAGCTTGAGAATGCAAGAGCCCATGGCGGCCAGAGGGTATCAGATCCTCTGGAAGTGTACTTGTAGGTTGTTATATACCTATTGATATGGGTGCTGGGAACTAAACCTATGTCATCTGCAAGAGCAGTAAGCACTCTTAACTGCTGAGACATCTCTCTAGACCCCTTGATTTCCTCTTTAGACCTGTGATTAGTGTTTCTCACATTCTTATTCTGTAATTAGACATTAGATCTCAGTGTCTCCAGAACAGTTCCAAGATGAGATGGTCTATCATACTACACTTCTAGCCAGAATCTCAGACAACCTTACCCATTACTCTGAGACTGGCTGCAGACTACAGCTAGTTCTATCAAGACCTAAATATCTAAACTTTCTTACAAGATCCCACAGAAATACCATCACCCCATAAACAGCAGGAAGCAATTCTAAGAAAACAACACCCCTTCTCTCTAAGGTTTCATTTTTATCAGGGTTATGGATAAATAGTTATAGGGTTGGGGGTGGAACAGTAAAATTCAGACTCAGTATTCTCCTTAAGAAAAGAAAAATGGGGCCGGGCGGTGGTGGCGCACGCCTTTAATCCCAGCACTCGGGAGGCAGAGCCAGGTGGATCTCTGTGAGTTCGAGGCCAGCCTGGGCTACCAAGTGAGCTCCAGGAAAGGCACAAAGCTACCGCAGAGAAACCCTGTCTCGAAAAACCAAAAAAAAAAAAAAAAAAAAAAAAGAAAAGAAAAATGGAAATGGACAGGTATAGGGTATTAAGGTAGATTAATATATATACTAGTAAATAAATTTAGTAAAATATCAGCCTTAGATAATTTGTACTGCTAGAGATTCTTGTATATTGATACAAATGCAAACTATTTTTATATTCATACTTAAGATAATTTGTATATTGATACAAATATAAAACTATATTTGTCATATTGTACATATATTCCTACTCCTATTTGAAATATTTTATATGTTGATACAAATGTAAAATTATATTTGTCATACTGTATGTATGTTCTACCTCAGTTTAGGATATTTTGTATACTGATACATATTAAGGATATTGTTGTCATATTATATATTGCACTATACATTTCTACCTCTGTTTAAGATATTTTATGTATTATCAGAATTTTGAGGTCATTGTCCTTTTACTGTACATCTGTTTACAGACTGTTTACCTTGTTAATGTGAAGCCTTAGTCCTTAGGTTAATTAGGTAGATAAGACTTGCAGATTTATAGTAATCCATGCTTGTCATTTCTATAGCTTTGTTAGATAGGTTGTCCAGATTTATAGAAACATAGGTCAGATGGATAGGTAATCTTCAAACAGTTCATAGACCTAGAGAATATGGCATTTAAATGTTTTGATAACTTAGAATTCTGATGACATGAGACACAATTGCTTCTGGCAGCACTGATCTGATCACAAGAGAATGTTGGGCTTCCAAGACACTCCATTTGGAAGTTGTCTTCTTCTTGGCACAAAATGGACTGCTGGGCAAAGAACTGCTCTTGCCCCAACTGCTGACAGTATGAATGCTGTCCTTTCCAGATAAGCAGGACACAAGGAAAAGCGACTACTGAACCTTGCCAAGACAGGGTAAGATGGTCTTTCAAAATTCCTGCTTGTAGCCAGGCAGTAGTGGAGCATGCCTTTAATCCCAGCACTCAGGAGGCAGAGGAAGGCAGATCTCTGTGAGTTTGAGGCCAAACTGTACAGAGCAAGATCCAGAACAGGAGAGATACCAAAATCACACAGAGAAACTCTGTCTTGAAAAAAAATTCCCACTTCTAAAAATGGTCTCTCAGATATTCTAAGCCTGTAGCCAAATTAGATATCCCAATGATGCTAAGAAACTTTAGGTGACTGTCCAGGCTGCCAGCTCTCTCTGTCTATTCTCACAAGAATTTTCAAAAATTGCTTGCATGCATTTTCCACTTTCTCAGATATTATTATGTTCCTTCTCAGGTCTTTAATGAGGTTGAAGACTAATAGTTACAGTTACAATCTTCTTGTATCTTAGCTAGAACATATTAAAGAGTAGATTCAGATTCTTCAGGATAGAACAGCTTTTGGAATAATCTCTGTAACACGCCATTTAGCCATGTTCTGGAGCATCTCTAGATTTTAGTATATTTCTTACTTGATGTTGTTCTTGCTGATTGTAGTTCTATTTTATTTAGGTCATCACCCTTTATCTCTCCTGGACAGTACTTGATAATCATTCCTATCATATATAATTTTATATTAGGTTAGAACTTTCTTATTTAGACAAAAAGGGGAGATGTAGTGGGATGCACATACATGGCGTTCTCTGCTCCCTCATGGTTTGGATGCTGAGATGGAACAGGCAGATCTTGGACCAGGCAGAAGATCAGCATTGACCACAGCTCAGTTTTTCAGGCTGTAGTGAGCTTTATCTTCTAATAAATTCCTTTGCCTGTTATACAGACTCCCGTGGATTTCTAGCTATAAATAAGTTCTGTTGTTCTATGGCACAATAGAGTAAATATAATTAACAATAATACATCATATGTAAAAATATTTAGAAGGTAGAAATTTAAATGTTTAGCATAAATAAATAATGAAAGGGGTTTTGAATTTGAAACTAAAAGTCATATTATAGTGGAAACTAGAGAATAAAGCACAGACTCTGACAGTTTCTAATAGATAATCAAGCCGGGCGGTGGTGGCGCACGCCTTTAATCCCAGCACTTGGGAGGCAGAGCCAGGCGGATCTCTGTGAGTTCGAGGCCAGCCTGGGCTACCAAGTGAGTCCCAGGAAAGGCGCAAAGCTACACAGAGAAACCCTTTCTCGAAAAAACAAAAAAAAAATAGATAATCAAGTTATAGGACTGTAGTGATACATTGTGTACCCTAATAAACTTATCTGGGCATCAGAGGACAGAGCCAGCCACTAGATTAGACATAGAAGACAGACAGTAGCTGGGTGGAGAATGGTATATACAGCATGAAGAGACAGGAACTAAGCAGCAGTTCAACTGAGAACCTCAGGGGTGAGGACTCAGAGGCTTTCAGTCTGAGGATTTGTAGAAACAGAGTCAGCTGAGGAGTTGGCGAGGTCAGATTGGCTGTGGTTTGTTCTGTTTCTCTGATCTTTCGGCTTTTACCCCAATATCTGGCTCTTTATTTATTTATTTTTTAAATAAGACCTTTTAAGATTCATGTTGCATAGGACCATTTAACTAATATTTTGATTAAGGGACCTCTAAAAGTCCCTATGTCTTCATAGCTAACGTTCTTTAAATTAAAGTGGATTCATATTACTAGAATGTTTTTTAGCAATCTCTGAAATAAATGATAATTTTAATTAAACAGAAAATTAAATTAACTGGAAAAATCCCATTTCTTAAAAACTATAGATGAAAGTAGTTGTGTTTATTTTTAAGCCAGGTTAAGGGTGAATGATGGGAAAGAACATTGTTTATCAAGTATCATTTAACTTTTCAAGAGTAGTAAGAAGTTAGCTCCATCCTGAGAATAGAAATATCAAATTCCTATCTTCTAAACTAATACAAACTCTAGCCCACTTCATTGACATTGGTATCCTCTAGAAATCAAATCAGCTCATAGAAGTACTCATGAGAAAATACAACAGTTAAAAGACACATATTTGTACATATCTGTTTATAAGATACTGAGACGGCCAATTATTAACTAAGGCTAATCACGAAGACATAATTAATCATTGTGTTCTTGGAGATTTGGGGGAGATAATGCCTATAATAATAATTAATAATAATAAGCAGCGTGTGAAATGTCACTTATGATTTTCAAATCACTCTGCTGTTTGTGAAGTTGTCTGATACGAGTTTCATATCTCCTGCTTTCGTCAGCTGAGGGATTAGAGCAGATGCAGTCATTTGACTGAGGTCACTGTTGGCAGAGGCAATGATCAGAGGGAGGTCTGACTGGAGAAAAGCATAAGAAAATAGAGATAATGACTGGAAAGGGTCTTGGGGGACCCCATAGGAACACCCCTCTCCAGTATGCCCACTGTGTCCCTTTGCATCACCTGATGATGGAGTTGCTTGCTCTGCTTCCAACACAGCATAATTTTCTTCTTATACAGGGCATCCACACTGGCCCTCAGGGTCCCCCCTCCACCACTCCCTTAACACAGACTATAAATGAGACTCTTTGTTCACACCCATTAAGAACATAGGGCAGTTTATTAGCAATTTGTTACAAGCTCAACCTAGTTAGTACAACCTACTCCCAAATCAATATCTGTTGTTCTTCTTGGAAAGCAATTGGTTTTGTCGATAACTGCATATGAAGATGCTGAGACAGCAGTGGTAGGTGGGAGAGTAGGAAGTTTATGAAGAAGACACACAGCCACACTAGACAGACCCAGCAAGCTGTCTGTATATATATATATATATATATATATATATATATATATATATATGTATGTATGTATATATATATGTGTGTGTATATACATATTCACGCATTTATATAATATCCATATAACAACAATAATAAAAAAAAGGAATTCATGATTTGAGATCTAGCAAGGGAAGGAACACGGGAGGGCTTGGAGGGAAGATGGGGAAGCGGGAAGTGGTGTAGTTATATTTTAATTTAAAAATTTTTAATACAAATAGAACAGTCAGGTGGTCCTAGCACTTGGCAGAGGTGCAAGGATCAGAACTTTAAAGTCATCTTTAGCTACATAGTTAGTTTGGGGTTAGTCTGGGCTACATGAGACCCTGTCCCCCCCAAAAAAAAGAAATAAAGGAAGGAAGGAAGGAAGGAAAAATAAAAGTACATGAGAACATGAGAAAGCAAAAGAATGTAGGGAATACAGGGAAAATGGCCGTATCAGAAGATCAGCATTAGAAAAGAAGAGGAAGTAGTGTAGTTGCAGCAGACAAGCGCTGTTCTTTATCCATCTCCTCTCTGGCAGGACACAGCCCAGCACACATACTTTAGGTTCCCTGTGTCTGAGCTAGCTACTTTGTACCTAAGTGAGTGATGTCATCAGGAGTGTTTAAAAAAAGATGTTATGCTCATTTATTACATAAGCATTCCTTGGTGACAGCTCCCTGCCAGTCACTGAACTCATCAATGGGAATGAGGTAACTGATGCCATCTCTCTACCTAAGAACCGGAGAGCTCAAAAGATTGTGAAAAAGTCCCCACCTAGCCCACGGTTTCACTACAAGTTCCTTTGCACAGCCACCTCTCCTCAGTTTAAAACTGTAAGCACCATAGAGATATTAATCTTAGATATTTGCTTGAGAGGGCCACAAAGGTAGAATTCTAACATAGGGAAGTAAAATCAAATGGCAAGACTGTAGCAGGTGTGACATACTTCTAAAAGGAAATCTCAGAGCATGGCTGGCATTTCAAACTTGATTTTATTGAAAAGTACCGGCTGGTGGCACTGGGTGCTAGCAGATCTTGGTCTCCAGACTCAGACTACAGGCTTAACAGTACTTTTCTCCTTGGATTTTTGTGAGGGTCAATGGTAAGACGCAGGTATGATCCTAAGCACATGGCAAACCCTCAATACACAGCCGTCACTGCCATTACTGTCATGTCCTCTCCCATTGTCTGGAAGAACACAATAAGTGCTGTATTTTCTCCTACCACTGAGGCAAACAGGAAGAAATAGTTATATGTAAATTTGACACACTTCTTACAAGAGAGAGAGCCATCTCTATTTTCTGCATTTATAATTAGTACCTGTGACTAGAACACAGTAGCCCCAAGCCATGGGGAGGTAAGGATAAGCTCAGTAAGATGGGGGAAGGGAAATGGCACTAAATGAAGACACTTATCATTTTTTATAGTTGTTTTGGGATTTATGGGAAATAGAGCCTCATGAGCTGCTCTTTTAGATGTCATGTAAGCAAAGCTTTATACATACAACTAAATGTGCTAAGCATTATTCACTAACCATACTCTAGAAACCTAGTGTGGAAGGAATTTGAACGTACACCAAGTTAACCACATCTCTTGGAAGAAAAATAAAGCACAAAGGTGAAGATTGTACAAATAAACAGAATTTAACTTCAGACTGCTCATCAACATTTAGTATTTAGAACCTGCATAATCAATTACCTTCCAAGATTCTTTTGCAGTGATATATATATATATCTGCAATGTTCTGATCCTATTTAAAATGCTGAGTTGTTTGTTTCTCCGAGGCTCAAATGCTTGATACATCTTCTGAATAGCAAATACCCAGAACAATGCATGATGCTGGGAACGTGCAGACCAATGTGTCATGAGAGGGTTTGCTGGGAAACCAAGAGCAGCTCGTTTCAAAGCCACCTTCCACCACAGATGGCTCGAAATAAAATAGCTTCGATATCTAGGTGACCTATTTCTCAAAACTATTGTTGTGATTACCGTGTGTGTGTGTGTGTGTGTGTGTGTGTGTGTGTGTGTGTGTGTGTGTGTGTGTGTGTGAAATGGCTGTGCTCACTGGGACTTCAAACCCTAAAGTCGTCTTCCTGGCTGAACAGGACCATAGATTTAAATGCCACTTTGCCAGCTTCTGGAATGAGCTCAGCCAGGTTCTCTTCAAATAATCTCCCTCTATTCCAAAGGCTCCAGAAGTGGGGACTGTGGGTGGTTCTGAACACTACTGAGTTACAGAGGTGTAGCAGGTGTGAAGCTAGCCCGTCCAAAGTGAGCCAGAATATCACGGTTGCTGTATTCAGGAGTCTAATTTACCTCATAGCCCTAAAGGATTTCCTCTGTCTTTGATAGTTTCTTT
Organism: Peromyscus maniculatus bairdii; assembly: GCF_049852395.1. Lineage (NCBI taxonomy): Eukaryota > Metazoa > Chordata > Mammalia > Rodentia > Cricetidae > Peromyscus > Peromyscus maniculatus. The sequence continues at coordinate 35,172,177 of NC_134870.1, read as the reverse complement.
TCCTAAAAATGAGTTACTTTGATGATAAAGGAGATATTTTTGGCCTCATTGACTTCTCTTCTCTACTCCCAATGGTCCTAGGAAGTGTGTGTTTGGTATGTTTCCATGCCCCACCATTTAGGAGCACGCAGCACATGGGATGGTAAAAGGACAGGACATTGCAGAATAAATAATAGGGTGTAAGACCAACTACATTGTACCCTCAAGATTTGGTTCAGTGCTTTACAAATATTAGTAAAAAAGTATTATATTTAATTGGATTGCTATATTTGTGCCTCTATCACCTTGCTGTGTGTTTGGCACAAAGCAAGTCTTTAGTTAAATTTATAATAAACAGTATCTTCTGGATATTGAATTGAATCTGATTGATGTCTCTTTGGCAAAGGAAATTCTTTTTTTTTTAATTAAGAAATTTTCTATTTATTTTACATACCAACCACAGATTCCCCTGTCCTCCCTCCTCCTGCTCCCCAGCCTTCCTCCCCCTAGACTCCCCCCCCATTCTACCCCCCATTTCCACCTCCTCCAAGGCAAGGTCTCCCATGGGGAGTCAGCAGAGCCTGGTACATTCAGTTGAGGCAGGTCAAAGCCCCTCCTCCCTGCACCAAGGCTGCACAAAGTGTCTCACCATAGGCACTAGGCTCCAAAAAGCTAGCTCATGCACTGGGACAGGTCCCCATCCCACTGCCTGGTGGCCCCCTAAACAGTTCAAGCTAAATAACTGTCTTACTTATCTAGAAGGCCTAGTCTAGTACCATGGGAGCTCCTCAGCTATTGGTCCACAGTTCATGCGTTTCCACTAGTTCGGCTATTTGTCTCTGTACTTTTTCCAGTCATGGTCTCGATATCCCTTGCTCATAGAATCCTTCTTCTCTCTCATCGATTGGACTCCTGGAGCTCTGCCTGGGACCTGGCCACCGATCTCTGCATCTGCTTCCATCAGTCACTGGATGGAGGTTTTGTGGTGACATTTAGGGTATTCAGCCATCCGATCGCCAGAATAGGCAATCTCAGGCACCCTCTCGACTATTGCCAGTAGTCTAAGGTGGGGTCATCATCCTTGTGGATTCCTGGCAACCTCCCTAGAACTCTGCTTCTCCCTATTCCCATGATGTCTCCATTTATTATGGTATCTCTTTCCTTGCTTTCCCACTCTGTTCCCGTTTCAGCTCAAACCTCCCACTCCCCTAAGCTCTTATCCCCTATCCCTTGCCTTCCATTACCCTCCCCCCCCCTTACTCCCAGTTTGCTCATGTAGATCTCATCCAGGAAATTCTTTTTACTAGGAACTAAAGAAGTTCTTGGTCACCTTGGACATCATTCCTTTGGGGATTCAGATTGTTCATTGTATTTAGGTTTCTATGGATTTGCTTTCCTTGGAATCCTGAGGAAACAACTGCAGATGGACAAGACAGTGTTTTTCAAGCTCTTTAGCGTTCCTGCCTGCATGTCACTTGGTTTATACAGACTGCATAATGAATGAAGGAGAATGTAGAGAAGTAATTGCTAAAAATAACTGTCAAAGACATAAAAATGTACGAGAGAATTATCCTATGAATATTAAGAAGTATCAGCTTTTCACTGTTTAACCAGTGATATACCTGTTTTAGAAAAATTGCCTGTAACAGGACAGGTGAGACGGCTCAACACATAATAGTGTTTGCTGCCATGCCTGATGACCTGAATTCAACCCCCTGGACCTACATGGCAGAAAAAGGAAAACTGCTACAAATTGTCCTCTGACCTGCCCACATGTACCTTGATACAAGCACACACATGCACACGAATGCATGGATAAATACATAGATTCAAAATTGCCTATAATTAAACATAAAAAAGGAAAGAAAATGTCTTTGAAAGCTGATCAGCCTTCATACTGTAATATTACCCCAAACTGATGTTAATAACCCAAAGAAGAAACCATCATAGCACAAGCCACCTGGAATGTGTTTGACTCTACCTATTCCATTAGAATATTTTTTTTTAGCCATGCAAATGTTTCTTATTTTTGTAAGAGTATTTTTACACGATCTCCGTATTTGAAAAGCTTCCAGTTAATGCACGTGGGAGGTTACTGATTTGTAGGATTGAATTCTATTTTTTCTTTAAAGATGAATTTTTTTTTCACAGATTAAGTGCAGGAAATTTAAACAATTTTTTTTCTTAAAGATGTGTACAAGATAGAAAGTAGAGATTAAAAATCACAGTATTATACCAGTTTATAAATTTTTGTAAAATGCTGGGATGTTAAATGCTATGTAAATCAGCTCATTAACATCACATTACATAGAGATGCTGGTTCTGTGTGGATGAGTATGGAGTAGGGTGCATTTTCTCTCTCCAGTCTGATGATGGGAGAAACAGGATACACAGCACAAATGGCTTAGAAAGACCAAGACCAGGGGCTGTAAAATGTGGTGACTATATCCTAAAATTCTCAGTATCTCCTTTAACTGAAATAAAATACAGACCTTCCATGGTGGCATTTTTCTTTTATTAAATTCAAAATTTTCATGAAGCACATGATGAGTATATTTCACCCCTCCCCAAATGCCTCTCTGATAGGATGAAACTATCTTACTTGTGTGAGAGTAGTTCTCCTAAATAACATGGAACAGAGCTGCAGAGGAAAAGAAGAAAAGAAGGTACAAAATCAGAATAAACCACAGCTATTTACCTCTCTCTCTCTTTCTCTCTCTCTCTCTCTCTCTCTCTCTCTCTCTCTCTCTCTCTCTCTCTCTTTCTCTCTCTCTCTCTCTCTGTATGTGTATGAGTGCATGTGACAGTATGTGTGCATGTGACTGTGTGTACATTAGTGTGTGTGCATGAGTGTGATTGTGCATGTGTGACTGTGTGGTATGACTGTGTTGTGTCAGTGTGTGTCTGTGTAATCATGTGTTCATGCATATTTACATATGGTGTGGAGGTGATGTGCGAGACACAGGCTAACATCAGGAAGTCTTCATCAATTATCTTCTACCTAATGCACTGAGACACGTTCTCTTAATTGAGCTCAGAGCTCTCTGATGACCAGTCTAATTAGCCAGCTTGCTCTAAGATTCCATCTCTGCCTCCCAAGCACTGGAATTACATACATTTGCATGTATTTGGGTTCCCGTTTCCACCTGGAGTTTACATGAGTTCTGGAGCTCCAACTCTGGTCCTCACACTCACATGCAGTGCTCTGCTGACTAAGCCATCTCCCCAACACTACCTCTTATTGTTAAAGTAGATTTTAGCAGTTATCAAGATAATCTTGCTTCTGTAGACAAAACCTGAAATGGGGATTATATATATTATGTAGTTTTACCCTTCATTTTGCTTTCATTTTTTAAGAAAGATTTATTCATTTATTATGTATACAGCATGTATGATTGCAGGCCAGAAGAGGGCACTAGATCTCGTTACAGATGGTTGTGAGCCACCATGTGGTTGCTGGGAATTGAACTCAGGACCTCTGGAAGAGCAGTCAGTGCTCTTAACCTCTAAGCCATCTCTCCAGCCCCTTGCTTTCATTTTTAATGAGACCAAAATATTGTCTCCTTTCACCTATGACTGGTATTGCTTCCATGATAACCTTTCCTTAGCTATGATTTAATAGGACTGCCATTATATTTTAAAGCCTTGGGTCAAATACACTTTATTCAACTTGACAAAATGAAAGTAAACTAATGAATTCTCTAGTACAGAAGACACTGTGAATCTCAAAACCACAAAGGATCCAAGGTAGATCTGAGCTGAAATGTCCTTCTTGGAGACTACCAACTCTTCTGGGACTACTTTCATAGTCCCATAAGATGCTGTGCAAGCTACCAAGGGAGAGAGGCAACCAATAGTCCTATCGATCTGAGAAACCTGACCAGTATGATAAGATATCCTAAGAGTACAGTACTGCTACTCATATCTTGGCAGTAACCAACAATTGTCCAATCGGACATAAGGCCTGCTCAACAGGAAAGAAACAGATCTGGTATTGGAAACCTGTGACCACCCCCAGGTGAGTGGTCGTAGATGTTAAAAGAGAACCTACCATTGACACTTTTGTAAACAATCATAATTCCCAGGTGCATTCATGATGTGTCACCTTATATTTTCATGCTTTTCTCTCTTGCATCCTTTCCCATCCTTGGTCACTCCATGCTTCAGACCTATAATTTTTCTTTTCTTTTCTTTTTCTCTTGTAAACTTCCAATGGACTTATCTATTGATATTTTGCATTTAGTTACTACTTGTGTAAGTTTCATAATTTTTATTTTGCTTTCCTCTTTACCTTCTGTATCTTTTTAAAAAAATTATATCAAGTGGCCTTTCAAATTTTTTGATGTTGGATTCTGCCTCCTTGAACTGACTGTGTGAGGGGGGAACATTTTGCTGGCTAGTTCCTGAAGTCCTTGCTGGCTCTTGACTTTGCTGAGTCTCACTTTTACTGTCTTCTCCATTGGTTCCTTCTCTCTGACCACATGCTGGACATGGTCTTTTCATGGAATATTTTGAGCTCCCCTAACTCCAATCACTTGCTTCTTGCCTCTTTCTGGCTTGTGAGTTAGAGCAATCTGGAAACTTCATCTAAATTGAGGATCTGATGTTTTTCTCAAGGTCACCAAGAAGACTTATAGTCAGGCTACTTACTTTCCCTGGTGGTTTGAATGAAAATGGTCCTCATAACCTCATCTATTTGAATGCTTAGTTACCTGGGAGTAGAACTGTTTGAAAAGGATTAGATTAGGAGATTAGGAGGTGTTGTCTTGTTGGAATAGATGTGACCTTGTTGGAAGTAGTGTGTTACTGGGGTGGGTTCTGAGTTTGCAAAAGCCCATACCAGGCCCAGTGTCTCTCTGTCTGCCTGCAGATCAGGATGGTAAGCTCTCAGCTACTTCTCTAGCACCATGCCTGCCTTCCTACCACATGTTCCTCATCATAATGATAATGAACTAACCCTCTGAAACTGCAAGCCCCCAATTAAATGATTTCTTTCATAAGAGTTGCTTTGATCACTGTGTCTCTTCAGAGCAATAGAACAGTAACATAGACTCTTTCTTTTCCCCTTACTTTGGGATGTAGCATTCCTCTCCTAAGCCAAAGATAGCTCATCTAAGGTTAGTCTCCTCCTGTGTCACCCCCATTCATCTATCAAAAATTCATCTCATCTTTTTAGCTGCCTCTCCTGAATCAACAAATACCATAAAGTAAACCCCGAAAGTCTTGTCTTCTTGGCTGAGAGCTTTTATCATCCCCAGATCTTAACCTGGACATATTTCATAATCTTGTTTGCTCTCTAATGATTTTGAAAATTGCAGTCTTTATTTTTTTCTAGCTGTTTAAATTTTCTTTATTGGGTAGGATTGACCTGGACCATCCTATTCACTATTAAGTAGTGTCCTCAGTGCAGTTAGAATTCTTATTGTTTTTCCCACTGTTCATTTCCTCTTATGTAAAAACGGTGATTACATGTTTGTTTGGACCATTTAAGTAAATTGATGTATATACAACACTTCAAGAGGAATGACACTCATATCACGAATGTTCATCAAAATGTAATGTAGTTTTCTTAATTTTTTTTTTTACTAAAACTACTTCATATGAAAAATTAAAGCCTGGGTGGCTGCATCATCGAATTCCTTGCTAGAGATAGTAAATGTAATATACAGCAACTTGGTTTTACGTGGTGTGTTATTAATATGCAGGACTGCTGTCCAGCACAGATGAGTTTTTATAGTTCCTTTAACTCTCCCTCTTCCCTTACCATATGCATTTCCAAGTCATTAACTGTATTCCTTAAAAGAACCCAGCTTAAGTAGAATCTATTGGATTTATGAACTCCACATAACTCAAGGAATTTGTTTCAATCCTTAGCATTCTTGTCAGGGTGACTGCTCAGAATTTTACTTGAAAAGGAAAATAGGATAGATCTGTCTTTGAAGGGAAGTGCGCATTCATCCTTATTTTCTTTTTACTTTCACGGGCATGACCATTATTTCCACCAGAGTAGAAGGGGTGGGTGCTAGATGCTGTGTAGTTAAGCTGTCTAAATCAAGATGGATGAAGGGGCAACCAAGTGAAACATCCAATTCCTGGCTCTCCATGCAGCCACCTCCTCCTCCTTCCACCTACTGATATTGGCAAAGCATTTTCTAATGTGAGGAAGACTCACAAACAGAAGGGAATATACGAGTACTGAATGGAAGGACTCTAATATTTGTTCCTATTGTCTCAATAGATTTCATGTAATTTTAGAAGGGTGTCTATTAAAACTGTAATTACTTCCATACTAGAATTATTTTTAAAATTCAGAAGCAGAACTTTACAATAATAAATTTTAAAAGGTAATATGTAATAGAATCTAGTCATGTAATGGATATAGACACCAAGACCCAAGAAACATTAACTGCTTTGTCGCTGACAGAAGTGACTCAATTGTTTCCCTGAATTCTAGGACAAACTCAGAGAAAGCCTTGATTCAGTGATCTGAGGAGCTATTTCCTGGAACAGGTAGGAAATGTGACTTCTGTGTGTAGTAGTGACTTCTGTGACATGCAGCTGAGAGGTCAAACTGGAGCCTGAGAAGACAGTTCAGAGCATGTGTCTGGTATGGGTGTGACACTGAAGACAGACAGAAAGCCAAGATCAGAAGGGAAGCATCAAATCAGAAAGCAGTTCAATTTGCAAGATGAAATCTAATGTTCTGATTCTAAGTCATAGATAAAAACAAAGTTCCTGGGAGGATGTTCTAACATGACATAAACTCTTCAAAATGTGTTTAACATCTGTGCAATATTTGTGTGTGTGTGTGTGTGTGTGTGTGTGTGTGTGTGTGTGTGTGTATGTGTGTGTGTGTGTGTGTGTGTGTGTGTGTGTTGTGTTATGCCTTGTATGTAGTGGACACATATGTGGTGCGTGCACATGAGTGTGAGGGTACACACGTGTGGAGGCCAGAACAGGATGTTGAATGTCAATGTCTTCCTTTGCCACCATCTGCCTTATTGTTTTGAGGCAGGGTCTGCTCCTGGACTGGAAGTTCACTGTTCTAGCTGGGCTGTCTGGTCAGCAGACTTTATGGTCTCACGATTCTCCACTTCCCAGTGCTGGAGTTACCAGCACTCACAAACATGAGCTCTCACAGACTTTTTTTTTACTTTGGTGCTGGGGATCAAACCCAGGACCTTATGCTTGCACAGCAAGTGTTCTAACCCATTGACTCATTTCCCCACTCCTTAATAACCATAGAACACCTACCATTTATTAAAGCTTTTAGTAGTATCCAGTACAAGTTACACACTTTGCCTCATTTAGTCTTCTCAGAGACCCTTGAGTTCACTATTCCTTTTTTGTCAACAAGGAAATTGAAGCTTAAGAAAAATGGATTTTCCCCAAATCACAAAGATACCCGTTTCTTTAACTTGTCTGTACTTTACCAACATTCAGTCCTTCCCGTGTGCTCTTTAATATCCATTTTCTCTACCTATAGATATGTCTGAGAAGGAAGGAAATCTACCCCTCATATTCACTGCTGAGTCCTCACTTCCAAGCAAAGCACCCAATGCAAAAGCGAATACTTCTTGGATAAGAGTAAATTAACATATCATTCTACCTTATCATAATCATCCCTATGCCATGGCATCTACTTTATTATGACTTAAAAAAAAAAAAAAAACCTATGGGCTGAGTCTTGACTGTATGTTTCCCTAGCCACCAGCAGGAGCCTACACCTTCTTGGCCTTAATCATTGAATCTGTGTTTGCCATTGAGCTCATGGTCTTCAAGTCATTATAAATTTTTTAATGTTATTTTTCAAGCTAGATCCAATCATGTGCTACTGTTACTAGTTGTTATTTAACATTTTATGTTTTTAATATCAGTCAGTAATATTCAGAAAGATTTAAGAACCCATGACTTTGGCTTAACTAAGAAATAGTGTAGAGGCTTTCTTCGACTCTGTTCAGAAGCATTCATTTGTTGCTGAGATACTTATAACTGCCTCGGAAATCTGCATCAAGATGTAAAATAATATTACTGTACATTTGCATAATATAATTATGTTTTCAGAGCTGTTTTCCATCACATCTATCATTTTATTTTATGTTTCCCTTTGGCAGGGCCTCGGTGAGCTCTAAATTCATGTTGCCTTAATAATATCTAACTGAATACCATTAAAACACTGCGACTCTACAGAAGCTGCTTGCTCATATATTGTCTTTATGCTCCTCACAACAGCACGAGAGAGATAGCACAGTCGTTATCATCATTGTTTTGCACACCAGCAAATGGAACCTCAGAAACTGTTAATAATTGACTTTTCTCAAAGGTCATCCAGCTTGCATGTGAAAAGCCAAGACTGGATTTGGCTACTCTTGATTTTAACACTTGGCCCTGTCTTTAATAAGCTAGCTATGTAATTTGTTTCTATGAGACTTCCTTTTTACAAATATTTTGAGGTTTTTCCTGTATAACCTGAACTTTAAGGGTTTTTTTGCCCATAACCGCAGGTACTCAATTAGAAATATTGCCTTATAGATACTGACAGTTGGAGAACCCCCAGTGTTTGTCTATTAGAACACTGTAACGGCAGCTAGCCTTATTAGAAAATCATTCCCCACATGGGCTGTTACACCTATAGCATAAATTCCTAAAAGCACCATGTCCAAATCAGTTACTAAACATGTTGGCAGATTTCTCTGCATAAACTTATGCAAGTTTACACTCCCACCAGGAAGCAGATGTGTTTCTTCACATCTGCACAAAAGCAGGACATTTAAAACACAAGATGCCTAGTTCTGTGTAAAGATATACAATTGTAGTTTCAAAGTGTCAGTCTCCACAGTATGTGTATCTAATATACATATATGTGGATGTATATTCTTTTATGTTTGAGTACACATTCCTGTATGTGCATGCACATATGTACCCTTAGCTCATCAATTTTATCTGAGTAACTTGTGAGTAAGCCTCCCCTTTCACCTCCCTAACCCTGGGATTGAAAGTACAAACCACCACATCTGTCACTTTAAAGCTAATTCTTTGATAATTCCATACAGTGTATTTTGATCATATCCACCCCCTCACAAGCTGTTTTCAGATCCACTCCTACCCAACTTGATAGTTTCTTTTAAAAATATTTAAATTTTTATTTATTTTTAGTTTTGAGATTATAATATAATTACAACATTTCTCCCTTCCGTTCCCTCCCTCCAGACCTTCCCATATACCCTTCTTGGCTCTCCTTCAAAATCATGGCCTCATTTTTCACTAATTATTACTCCATACATGTATGTGTATGTATATACATATATATTCCTAAATGTAGCCTATTCAGTCTGTGTGATGTTACTTGTATGCATGCTTTCAGGGATGACCATTTGGCACCGGACAGAAAATGTGCATGCTCTTCCCTGGGGAGGACCACCTCTCCTGCTCCCAGCTTTCCTCAGTTGCCAGTAGTTCTTTGTGTAGCGTTGAGGCCTCATGGGCTTTTCTTTGTCCAGTTTGGCGTGCTCACTGGTGGCATCCTTATTCCATTCATGTTTGGCCAGTCACATTGATGAGACTTTATGGGTGTAACTTCTGATACTTTAAATACCATCCAATCTAATCTGTGTAGTCCAACTACTTAGGTTTGTGGCCCACCTTGTAGTGTGGTTGACCTTCCAGGAGTCATGCCGTTACAGAAAACACTCTCTGCTTTTCCCAGAAGGTATCACATGGCAATAGCTCCTCAGGTAGAGGTGGCACTTGATGTCCATCATCTCCCCTCCATGCTTGACATTTGTCTGCCCTGAGCTTGCTCAGGTCTTCTATGGATTATCACTACCTCTGTGAACTCCTACACACAGCTTCCCTTTTGGATCCAGAAAACACTGGTTTCCTTAAAGTCATTGCAGTAGTTAGGCCCCTCTAAGATGAAGACCAGTGGTGCTTGGGGAGAGGGGTGTGACATGTGACATAGACGTGTGTCCTCTAGAGCTGAACCCTCCTCAGTTTCTTGTTCCCTACACATGGGCCAGTTGTGGTTCTCTGTGTTGATTGGCATTTACTGCAAGAAGAAGTTTCTCTGATGAGGGTTGAGCGATGCACTGATCTCTGGGTACAGCAATATGTCCTTAGGAGTCCTTTTAATACTATGTCCATTTAGCAACACAATAGTAAAAAGTTCTCTCTTAGGGCCTATGTACTATATAGGCGCCGATTCTCTGCCTGTTAATGGTTCCAGGTATTGTAGAACAGAGGAGAAAATATGGGGAAGAATAGCTAATACTGTAGATCCAGCTCAGGTCCCTGTACTTAAAGGGCAAACACAGTACAGACGGACATATCCCTTTTCCTCTCTTTGTTTTTAACAGTGGACTTTTAAAAGGCAAATTGCACCTTCCTAATAGCACATAAGCTTGAACCTCTCCTCTCTCTATACTCTGTGTAAAACCGAATGAGAACCCCCCAGAGCTACACTTTATCCTTAGGTCAGCTGGTCGCGACACTTCTGTCCTGGTATTGAGCATAGATCTCCCTTTGTCAAATTTTCTCACTTCGAATATCTCAAAGGTGAACACAGTGGTTGTCAGGGTTCTGTGAAAGGTCGCTGAAGGCCTTTAACACATCCTCTACTCATCAGGTTACAATTCTGTCTCAGAGTAAAGTGTTCTCTGAATTCTCAGCTAGCTCCAGGAAACTACCACTTAGGTGCAGAAACTTATAGAAACTTTGCAGTTCACATTTAGCTTGATCAATAGAAGTCATTTATGCATCTTAACAGGCTTATTGAGGAACCAAGAAAGCAGAGGACAATTATCATTAAGAGTAGAGAAATAGTCTATCTTTTAGCACCAATGAGCATATTCCAAAGAGATGTTTGCCCACATATCTTGAGCATAGCTGATGATGAGAGAAGATTACTCTGCTTGATTTGTGTGCAGATGTTTGCTGGCACCCTATCATTCTCACTCTGTAATGTTCTCGGTGCTGCTTTCTCTGCCTAGCTCCATCAAATAAATGCAGCACCCTTCTGAAACATGAAGAAAGCCAGCTCCCGCAGGCCCCTGACTGGCTTTGCATAGTCCTGTGAGGTACTCAAAGACACAATAAGCAATAATGTCAACTACACATGATTACTGACAGTCACATTTAGAAGTCAGAGAAGTGAATCCTCTTCCAGGTGTCACTGTTGAGTAATGACTGTGCAGATTGATTAGCAAAGGGACTCCATGAAGAGGCCAATTGATTACCAGTATTTAATGAAGTCTATGAGAAGAGCGAATCACACCACTCATTGACTGACATCTCAGACCTTGTCTACTGGCAGTGGTGGAGATGCCCTCCCCCATTTATTTTCTTAACAGCACAGGCCCAGTAGTGAAATGCTGTGAGAGAAATGGAAATAGGATGAATTGCTCAACATCTGGAGACTGGCAAGCCCGTGATCATTGCACCAGAACATTTGTCTGGCGAGAGCACCTTCCCCTCAGATGACACCTTCTTGAACCTTCCCTCTCAAGACCCTTACATCACCGGCAGTATTTGTGAGAGTGGTACACACTTATGACCTAACCACTGCCCCTCAAGTCCTGATGTCTCAATTCCATTACTGTGGGGCTGGACTTCAGCATATGAACGCAGGAGAGGGGACTCCAGCAATCACACCACAGCCGACTCCCATTAGGGTCACTGGAACCCGCTCTTCGCTAAGCAGCAGGCTTATATTCAAGCCAAGTGTGCCTTTCTTGTTGTTTACACTAGCCTTGAGTGTGAGTGAAGGACTCAGCGTTGCTTTCCTCTTTAAAATGCACTGCCCACATCTCTGCCATAAACCAGTTTCTCTGATTGTGGAGTAAACGAACTTAGTCTTCAGCCGTTACCCAAGGTACACCCTGTTGCACATGCCCCAACATCGAAGACAAGGCTCCATCCTCAATTTCTACTTTCTCTGAAATGAAGTAGTTACCAACGGTTCCGTGCTTTTCTTCAAAGCTCTTAGAGAAGCCATATTTCTCTCATTGGAAAACATCCTCTTAGAAGATGAGAGAGCTACAGAAGCGAGGAGACAAGGGAGCTGAAATCACAGAGGCAAGAGTTGGTCTGAATTCCCTTGGAGACTTGTTGATTCTTGGCTCTCGCTTGGGGTTAAAGGCCTGAGATTGGCCTCGGTCAGAAAGCAGTGAGGAAACAGAAACTCTCAAAAGAAAGAAAAACAAACAAACAAATGAAAGACCAAGCTGGATCTCCCCACACAGGCTCTGAATTCTAAAACTGCTACTGTCTCCTCAAGTATCATTCTCTTCACAGTTCCTGATTTTCGCCTAGAAAATTCCATGTGGTACACCTTAGACTTTCTCAGTCTGATTTCTGTTTTAACCACTTACAATTATTTTTAAAACTCTGACTTTTAATTTATACTCTTGAGTCATTTCTTCAGCTCCGTCTTCCAGTTCTTTAGATGTCTATGCCTCTGGATCTTAGCAAACGCTTACCTCCATGTGCTTTCAGTTAGGATTGTTTTGACTTCTTAGAGTTTGCTTTGTTTTTAATGATCTCTGCCTCCTTGCTTATATATTCAGTCATTACTGAACTCTTACATCATTTTCCCTTCCTAATATAAAAATTCTGTGCCTAATAATTTCCAAATATGAGCATCCACGAGTCTCATTTTACTACCAGCTAGTTTTTCCCTCTGTAACTTTTGAAATTTGTGCGGAAGAAGTTTTTGAGGCCTGTGTGAAAGCAGGATTTGGAGCATTTTTTTCCTCTCCATTGCTGAAAGAAGTAGTCTTTCAAGGAAATATTTTCTACTAATGTGTATATTCAGGCCAGCTCCACCATGAAGGAGGGCTTGTGGCTCCTCGTCAGGAAAGGATATTCACGCATTAAAGAGTTGGAAATAGGCATTTTGTCTTGGTGGTCATATGGAGCAGGCTGGCTTTCATTTCTTATTGGGAACATAGTTTTACTCATCCTGCCCATAATTAAGTTCTGTTTTTAAAGAAACATTAGGGTTCGTTTCCTATCTCCAGAGGTCACTAGTCTGCATCTCTTGGTTCCTAACATAAAACCACGTGTGATGGTTAGTCTTCACTATGAGTTTGATGGGATTTAGAACCACTGTGGAAGCATCTCTCTGAGTTTCCAGAGAAGTTGATGCACGGCCCAAGGCATTTCTTTCTTTGTACAGTCCAGAGAAACTGAAAGGTTGGACATGGACACATCTGATTTACCTGAAGAGTTAAAACCACCCTAAGTGTGGCTGGCACTATCCCATGGACTGAGGCCCTCACTGAATAAAAGGAGACCCCCTCCTTCCCTCCTTCCGTCCCTTTCCCCTCCTTCCCTCCCTCCCCCTCCCTCCTTCCTGACTGTGAATACCATGTGACTACTTGTCTTACTCTTCTGCTTCCTTGCCTCTCCACCACCATGGACTGTGCCCTTCCTTCATTAAACTGCTTTTTTTTTTTTTTCTTTTGGCATGGGTTTTGTCACAGAAATAAGAACAGCAACCAACACCCCATGTGTAAGATCAGTTTTTGTTTCTGGAATCCTATTCTGATTCTCTTATTGGCCTTTGCTGTTGTTGTTGGATGATTAAAGGTAACCTTTTTGAGGTGGATAAAATGTTCAAGAAGACTTTTCCTCAATGCCTCCCTATTCCACAAGCTACTCCTCCTTTACCAACCCCGGTTACCTCTCTTCCGAACCTCTTTTCCTGTATCTATCTCCAATGTAAAGATGCCTTCTTTCGCCGTCTTCCCCATAAATATAATAATTTCCAAGGATGTAGCCTGTAATTATCTTCTCTTTCCTTAGAAGTCTCTCTTCAATTATCTTTCTCTGTTTTCACCTCAGGCTAGAGTCCGATTCTATCTTGTTGAACAGTTGTAGCAGGGCTCTGACTGCAGCCCAGCTTGACTTGTTAGCATACCATCTGCATAGGTCACACACACTAGCAACCCTACAGCCCATTAAGTGAATCCTTTACTTGGCTTAAACTATCTTTCTAGCTTTTTTTTTAAACCTCAAGTCTCCCTTACCCTACAGTGGAACATGCTGTTCAATAGTGTTTCTCCTGAAATATGTAATGAATGGGTACATGTTTTATGTGCTTTATTATATTAGGACCACGGCATGAACTGAGGCCACTGGGAATAAGAGTGTAGGCTAATTACAGGAAAAGGTATGCAGTAACTAGATTCCATAGCATGAAATCTCATCAACAGAGACTGTGATAAATGTGGTTCAGTCTACACTGTGAAGAGTGTGGTAGAGGAGGTATTGTTCTGTGGGCCACAGGGCGCCAGTGACAGCACGTATTGTATTAATGGTTTCACTTCCACTTGTCTATAACTTTACGAAGCAGAAATGAGTGACAGTCCCCTGAAATGGGACAGCATGTCAGTCTCCATCAATTTTGTACTTGAGCTTTGCTGGCACTTGGTTTGTGCCTTGTGGCTTTGCCCAGTATCCCTATGGGATCATTTTCATACCATGTTTGTGGTCGCTTCACCTTTATTGAAGCAGGAATGTGAAGGATGATAGCATCATGTATAAGGGAAGGATCTCTGTGGAATGGGATAGATAGAATGGGATGCTCTTGTCTCCTTTAAAATGGAAGCAAATGTCATAATATTACACTCCTATTTTTGTCACTGGATCTGCTGGGACTTTAAAATGTATAATGTAATACATAGAACTAAGGGTTATTCTGCATAATCTCTCCAGCAAAAAAAAAGTGTTTCAATTTATATATAACTTATGTCGCTATATAAATCAAGGAGGCATGCCAGCATTTAGACATCAGCTTCTATAAATTTGTGTATAATAAAGCCTCTCAGTTTGTGCTTCTCTCTCTCTCTCTCTCTCTCTCTCTCTCTCTCTCTCTCTCTCTCTCTCTCTCTCTCTCTCTCTCTCTCTCTCCTCCATGTGTCCCTCTTCCCTTTTCCTCCCCCTTTTCTCCTTCCTCCCCCTGCTGTCTGTCTCTCCCCCCACCCTAACACACACACACACACACACACACACACACACACACACACACACACACACAATTCATCTGTGTAACAATAAGGAAAGAAAAGAGAAAAACAAGCCTATCTCTGCTGCTCAGAAGTGGATAAGGAGCATAAATGTTGGGCCCAAAGCCCAGGCAATGGACGTTGTAATTGGAGCAGCGCCATTTCCATTGCATAGTGCCCTCACACAGAGGCCAATTCTTCTGGTGCTCCAGACAGCAAATGTGGGAACTGGTAAAAGCCAAACTGCAGACTAAGAGAAACCATTAACCTGAGGCCCATCATACGAAACAGCTATCTTTAGTCCAAGGAAATAGGGCCCACATCCTTGACAGTGTTCCATCTTGTGCACTGCTCATGGAAGGAAGCCAGACAATTTAGAGTCATTTTTCTTTTTCTTTTTTGTCCTATCTACTATTAAATATTTTTTTCATTCTTTTAGCTGTTGTTAGAGAGCACATAATTTCCTTGGATCATTGGCAGCTCTCTGAACTGCCAAGCTCAATCCAAAAATCATTTCATAGGCATTCTGGGCATTATCACTCACTGTGTCTAGCCTGGATCACTAATAAGCATCCCTTATTTGAGAATGAGGAGAGAACAGCCTCTGAACATGACATCTAAAGATGGTCACATATAAAATAAACAGGCCCTGCTTGCTTGGACGTTTACTGTGCCCTGAGTCAATTAGCCTGCAATACAGCACCATAAATATGACAAAGGCCACAATTCCACAAGTCTCCAATTCGTAGGTGCCTATTTTGGTCAAAACGACAGTAAGCGTAAAATTTAATTTCTGTTCCTTAGGAAATGGTTTAGTTCCCCCCTTTCATCGGTTTTTGTTTGTTTGTTTATTTGTTTGCTTCCCCTTATACTTCATCAGATTAACTCTGACTTTTCAAGAGCACTGAAGAGTCATTAGGCAATGCTAAGAAAGAAATGTTCATGGAAGGCAGAGCTTCAGAAGGACAGTAGTGTGAAGGCCCTATCGGGGAGGCAGAATCATGAGGCCAAATTACATATTAAAACCATCAAGATTGCAGGTGGAAAGTGTCAGCCACTTGGAGGGATGGAAGGAGGCAGGCAGGAAGAACCACAAACAGCAGCTTTGACAAATACAGCCTATCAATGCTGTGACAAACACAACCTATCAATTTCACCAGACAATTATGGGACCAGGAAGAATCTTGCTGGCAGCTCATTTTTCTACAGAGCCTCTCCAGCTCAGGAAGGCTTGGCCTAGCATAATGACGGCTTGTGGTGTGGAGGGGCCTTGAAGAGTCGGGCTTGTTTTATTTTAGTTGTGCAGGATGTGACTGTCAGCCCGTGATTAACCACACAGAATAAACGGAGGCATCCAAAATGGGATCAAGCTGCTGGCATCCCCCTGGTCCTCTTTAACCAAAATAGAATGTGGAAGGAATGTTTTAAATCCTGGTACTTCTCCAGCATGGGTAGCAGTGATTACCAGCAGAATATTTCACATTAAACCTTAGATTGGACAAGAATGATCATAATTTGACATTTAAAAAAAGAGTCAAATTCTAGCCTGGCTATTATGATCTTCAATATAAATATACTAATTGGCCCTAAGATTATTTAATCAAAAAGAGTTTGCAACAGTTTTAGGAGAAGGCAATTATTTGAGAAGGGCAAACATCCTTCTCAAATTTTGATTTTTCCAAATACAACTTATCTGATCAGAAATTCTGTCCCTAAATTGATTTCAGTTCTGAGCCTTAAAACCCTTCAGCTAACTTGGGAGTTTTATGGTTGCTAGAAATGTTGACTTCACAGGTCTAGGATTGAAGTTATTTTTTATTTTTATTTTTTCCATTTCATTACACTTTATTTAGTTATCCCATTCTCTCTCTCTCTCTCTCTCTCTCTCTCTCTCTCTCTCTCTCTCATCTATCTATCTATCTATCTATCTATCTATCTATCTATCTATCTATCTATCTATCATCTATCATCTATCTATCTATCTATCTAGTGTGTGTGTGTGTGTGTGTGTGTGTGTGTGTGTGTGTGTGTGTGTGTATCAGAAGACAACTTCCAGAAGTCAGTTCTCTCCTTCTCCCACATCATCCCCAGGATCAAGCTCAGGTTGCCAGTCTCTGCAGCAAGGGCTTTTATCTACACGGCCACCTCACAGGCCCTAAAACTTGAATTTAATTATTCCAAATGGCATAAGGCCTTTGAAAGAATGGAAGCAAGTTGTGGGAAAGGTTCTGATTTTTTCTTTTTGATACTGTTTCTTATTCCTTTCTTTGTTGCCTAAACAATAAAAAAAAAGTTAATTAAGAGCCCTATCTTTTTCCATTATAAAGCAATGTGCACAAAGGGTCTTTACCATCCATAGTCCACATACCACCCACCTACTTTCATGGCTTTCAGATTCTTAAGGATGAGAAGGAAAAAAAAATGACTTGTAAGTTGCAGCTCTGACATAGAGAGGTGGACGCCTCGGTGACTACCCCCCCGTGATGTTATCGTGTCAGCCATCCAACTGTGATGGTGATAGCTAAAATGGATTGAGACAGTCGCTTTTGCATGGCTTTGCATGTATTAGCCTAGTCCATCCAACAGCTCCCCAGCAGGCAGAAATTGAAAGCTGGGCTGAAGGGAGTTAAGATGTCCAAGGTCACACAGTTAGACAGTTAGTAGTTACTCAGGATTGGTCTTTCAATCTGGCTTCTGAGTCTAGCCATTTTTAAGATACTAAAATCTGCAATTATATTTATTGTTACCTAACTCTAGATGTAGAAAAAAAATACACAACTTTTACTAATTCTAGCAAATAAAATTTGTGTACAATTTTACTTGCTGAATGCAAATCAGTGG
Source organism: Peromyscus maniculatus bairdii (assembly GCF_049852395.1). Taxonomy (NCBI): domain Eukaryota; kingdom Metazoa; phylum Chordata; class Mammalia; order Rodentia; family Cricetidae; genus Peromyscus; species Peromyscus maniculatus. The sequence goes on along the minus strand of NC_134870.1, from coordinate 35,154,352 downwards.
CACAACTGTGCTCATACTCTTGATTCATTTTAAAATTAGTGTGCAAAGTAATGACCCGAAGTAATGGCACTTTCACACATTTGTTCAAGCTTGCTTCGTCTCCCGCTTGTCTCCCTTCCCCTCAATCCTGGTTGGTCCCATTTATCTCCCAGTAAGAATGCATTTGCTCTCATGTCACATTTATTTTATTACCTCGATTTTCCCACTTATTTTTAATTAAAATAGAATTACATCATTTCTGTCATCCCTCACCTTTCTCCTAGCTCTCCTGAATCTACCTTGCCCCTCCCAGCTGCCTCCTAAATTCATAGCCTTCTCTTCTTCAATCATTGTTGCTATACATTCATATAAAAATAATCCTATGAATACAGGGTGCTGATCCTCTTCAGTGTTGCCTGAATCTGTATGTCTCTAGGATTCACCACTTCATGTTAGACATCCAGTCAGGGTTCTCATCCCTGGAGAAAACTAATCCCCCCAGCAGTTGTTAATTGTTTGTATCTTTTCATCTAGGGACGGAACCCAGTGATATTTCCCCCATCTACCCCAGGATGTTAGTTGATTAGAATTATTCGGGTTTCATTTAGGCAGTCATGATGTGGAGATTTTATGAGTGTAACTTCACCTTCAGAGTTAGAAAGCACAGTCTCACGGCAGACTTCCTGGTCCCTGGGATCTTATGACCTTCTCTTCCCTCTTCCTTGATGTTCCCTGAGCCTTGGGTATAAGGGCTGTCTTGTAGACATACCACTTGGGGCTGGGCACCCCACTATCAATTGTTCTCTGCATTTTGACTGGTTGTGGTTTCTGAGATAGTCTCCTGTCTACTGTAAAAAGAAGCTTCTTGGATTGAGAGTGAGATCTCTACTTATATGTGGCTGTAAAGATGATGTGTGTTTAAAATAAAGTGAGGAGCGATGCTGGTTTAGGAAAGTAGCATTGATAGGTTCTCTAAGACCAATGACATTACTAACCATGTGAAGCTGGCTAGGTTGACAGTAGCAGGCATGGTTACCCTCCTGCTAAGCAGGCCTTGACTCCAGTTAGATAGCTGTTGGTTGTCATCAAGATATAAGTGCCACTATTGCGCCTTTAAGGGTATCATGTCACGCTGGTCATTGTTGTGGTTCATAGGCGTCACATCTGCATGCATAGGGAGGGCTATTGATCGCTTTCCTTCCCTAGCAGCTTGCCTAGCACTCTCTGATGCTATGAAAGGTAGTCTTGTGGGAGAAGGCTTTCAGGTCAGATCCAACTCAAATCCTTGGGATTCTGTAGTCAAGAACATGGTATCTTCAGCAATGGGTACTTAAGTTCAACCTCTAGAGCAAGGGCAACGGCCTACCCTGTTTGGGGAGTCTCTTGGACTGCCCTGACCAACAACAACTCAAAAGGTTTCCCAATGCCTTGTACTAGGGCTTTGTTAGATAGTCTATGGCTCTTTGGGGAAATATTATCATCCCAACTTTTGTCACTTCATTAATGTGTGTGTGTGTGTGTGTGTGTGTGTGTGTGTGTGTGTGTGTGTACATGACATAAACATATGTAATTTTAGGTAAATATAAAATAAGGATTACTTATGCATTTTTCAAGAATCCTAGTGTCATTTTTCCTTTCTCTCTCCCTCTCCTCCCCTCTCCCCCATTTCCTCCATCATAGAACCTGTTTTCTGCCACTCACCTCTTCAGAGGTCCCCGCCCACAGTGTACTTTCCTGGTTGCTGTGGTTACTTACTCCAGGTTCTGTACTCACATCTGAGGATGTGGAGCTCAAACTGCTGACGAGAGAGCACATGTGGCCTTTGTCTTTCTGGGTCCCAGTTACTGACACAGTATAATCGTTTCTAGTTCTATGCATTTACCTATGAATTTCATGATTCTCTTTGTGGGTGAATGTTAGTTCATTGTGCATATGTATGACACTTTCACTGTCCATTCATCAGTTGAAGGACACTGGGGTTGATTCCATTCCCGAGCTACTGTGAATGGAGTGGAAAAGCTGAGCGGGTGTCCATTTCCTGCTTTCTTTTTCAGTCTCTTCCTTCAGAGACTTTAAGTGGTCATTGTACGGGTCCTTCATCTTCTTGGTCAGGTTTCTCCCAGAATGTTTTATTTTCCTTGAGGCTATTGTTTCTTTGCTAATTGTTAGATTGGAAGACCTACCTAAGTATGAAAGTCAGAGCCTTAACTATCCCGTTATAACTGTGTCCCCACCATGCCTTTTTTTCGGTATCTGTTTTACGGAATTGGAAGCCTGTAGGTACACTACATAAATATTTATGCTTCTATATTGTCTTGATTAATTTTTCTCTTTATTAACATGTAGTAATGCTACTTAAATGCCCTTAGCTATTAAAAAATGTTTTGTTCCTGTGCCCCATTTGAGCCCTCTGGTTATTGATAATTTCTAAAAGAAGGGTTCTGAATTCTTTTTCTGACATGTCGCTATCCCAGGGTCTTGATTTCTGATATGGAGGGGTTGAGGAGTGAGCAGGAAAATGTCCTAATATTCTGTTATCTCATACATGTGTGCTGGTTTTTTTTTTTTTTTTTTTTTTTTTTTTTTTTTTTTTTGGTTTTTCGAGACAGGGTTTCTCTGTGTAGCTTTCCTGGAGCTCACTTGGTAGCCCAGGCTGGCCTCGAACTCACAGAGATCCGCCTGGCTCTGCCTCCCGAGTGCTGGGATTAAAGGCGTGCGCCACCAACGCCCGGCATGTGTGCTGTTTTGTTCCACTCTGTGCATTTGTTGAGGTGAATGTTTCCTCCCATTTCAATTTTTCTCCTTTATGTCATTCTTTTTGTTTTCGCTGTTTTATGGGTGTCCCCCTGGTGGTCTCTTCCTGTTTTCTGTCACTATTGTGAGAGGTGATGGCTGTAGCTCCTCTAACATTTATTTTTAAAGATTTATTTATTTATTATGTATACAGAAGAGGGTGCCAAATCTCATTACAGATGGTTGTGAGCCACCATGTGGGTGCTGGGAATTGAACTCAGGATCTCTGGAAGAACAGTCGGTGCTCTTAACTGCTGAGCCATCTCTCCAGCCCCAAAGCTTTATCCAAGGCCCTAGCTTTGGTCTGAAACACTGGAAATAAAGATTTAAAAAATGCAACTTAAAAGTAATAAATAAAAATAAGAAAATAAATAAAACAAATAAATGAAACAATGAATATATTATAACCTCAGTGTTTTTTCTTGCTGAGCATTCTGGCTCCTGTTTCCTCTAAACTGTCTTTTTTATCAGCCTCCACAGGTGGAAGAGAAGGCTGCTAGCCTCAGCAAATCAAACAAGTTAACCTATGTATCCTACCTAATGAGAGGGATTTCCTTGTGGGAAGTCTACTTTCTCCCAGAATTCCCTGGTCTGAGGCCTCCATACCAATTACAATTTGGTTTCCGGTATTTCGTGGGTCATTCTTTCCATGCACAGGGCTTTATGTGACTGAGGCTTTATGTAGAAGGCATGCCCACCTCCTGACCTCTGTCATTTTCAAGTCTCTTTCTGGCCAGGCCAATCCGACACTTTGGCATGCTCAACCACTCACTGTCCCCATCGTCTGTAGTTCACCCCGGGAACAGTGGGGGTGATGCCTCTCACTTAAGTCCGGGAGAAACTAGAAGGCTCTCAGCTTCAGGTCTTCTGCATCAGGAGTCTTCGTCTGAACCTGCTGCTTACTCTGGTCAGCCACTCACTGTGCCTGCTGGATCTGCCTCTGGTTGCATGTCCACAGCCAGGACAGTCTTGTTGGTGTCTAGGATGAGGAAGAGCACCTTGCAGGCAGCTAGTGCAGATGCCAGATGTGAACCTTGTGTACTGCTTCTTTGTGGAGAAAATCCCATCCCTGCTCCTCTCAGTTTTCTTTAGCTCTTCCCCTTCTGGGAATAGAGTCTGTTTTCTTTCATTTAAACTCATCTTTCACTGAATCCCATAGGTGGCGTCTAGTCCTGTATTTTACCTGGAAACCCCCATGATGTTTTATAATGAGATCCAAAGATGAAGGGCACCCAGTTCCTCTGCTTGTAGAAAGAAGGGGCTTGTTTTATACTGTACCATTTTATAGTATCTATCATGAGTGTTGACACTGTGATTACATTGGCCAATGTTATCATTATACCCAGCCTTTTAAAAAGTCAGATACTCTGAATCAAACTAAATAAAAAGTCTACTGAGCCTGCTTAGACAGACATTTTTATTTTACTTTCTAGTGAGTTCTTTCCTGCTGTCCTCTCTGGTCACCTACGGATTCACTCATACCTTCAACTCTTTCTTTTATTTGAGAAACATTTATTAACTACTGCACATTGTTAATCCAGTGTGAGCCCAGCTTTCACACACTCCTATCTTCCTGGCAGCCACAAAAAAACCAAACATCTGCTTACAAGCTGTGACAAATAGTCATGCTATGTAAACATGCCCTGAGGAACAGGCCTTGATCTCAAAAACCAGGTGGACTTCTGTTTGAGTTTCTTACAGCTACAGTAAGAAATTACCACAAACTAGGTGGCTTCAGATGACAGGCATGCATTCTCTCATGGCTCCAGAAGAAATCAGTGTGAAATCAGATGTACAGAGCAGGAGTTCTTTCTGGACAGATGGGAGTCTGCTCCTTAGATTGTAGACAAGTCATTCCTATCTCAACTTCTTCTTGCCCGCTGTGTGTCTTTGGGTTTCTGTAAAAATTTTCCTCCTCTTAAGAGGAAACCAGTCATTGAATGAGGCCCACCCTAATCTAATATGCCTCATCTGAACTTTGCCACATGTGCAAAGCCACTGTTTTCAAATAATGTGACACTTTTGGGGAGCTGGGGATTAAACATGTCTTTGGAGGGCACAATTCCTCCTCCTAGATAAGCTTCTGTGAGCCTGTTACATCTGAGATGAGGTATGAGAAGCTAAAAAAATAAAAAGAGTTCTCTGTGAAGTAGTGAGCTTGCACAGGCCATGAGGCAGGATGGGGTGTCTTGTTTGAATATGTGAGGCCGTGAGGCAGGATGGGGTGTCTTGCTTGTGTATGTGAAGTCAAACACATGCTCCAGGGAACACAGAAGCAAGGACTCAAACGCACACTCTCGTATACAGAATACCCTCCTGGGAGGTGTGAACATCACAAACACGATTATCCTCATGCAACTCTGCTACCAACTAATGGGAAAGGAAAACCTTGACCCTTTTCTGGCTGGACTTCAGGAGAGAAAGCCCCAGAGGTACAGCCTCCTGCAGAGCCAAAGCTTGGATTATGATGCATTGAACACTGGGTTTAGACACAGTGGTTCTCAACTTTCTTAATGCTGCAACCCTTTAATACAGTTCCTCATGTTGTAGTGACCCTCCAGCATGAAAGTGTCTTGTTCCTACTTCATAACTGTAACCTTGCTACTTTTATGAATCATAATGTAAATATCCAATATTCAAATCCCATGGGGGTCGCAACCCACAGGTTGAGAACCACTGGTTTTAGGGGAAGCTGGATGTGGTCAAACTTAGCCTTATGGCAATTTGGGCCAGAGAATGTGGCAAAGTATTAGTTGGAGATGTTATATTTGTTTATGCTGGGGAACATTTGTTTAATGATGCAAAGATGTGTAGCATTCTTTTATGTTGCATGTGTTTAACTCTGTGACATTGTGTTAACTTTGTCTGTCTGAAACACCTGGTTGGTCTAATAAAGAGTTGAAGGGCCAATAGCAAGGCAGGAGGAAGGATGGGTGGGGCTGGCAGGCAGAGAGAATAAATAGGAGGAGAAATCAGGGGGAAGACTGAGGGAGAGCAAAAGGAGAAGGAGAGGAAGACTCCAGGGGCCAGCCACCCAGCTACATAGCAAGCCACAGAGTAAGAAGTAATACATACTTTAAAATATGTAGGTTCATCTATAAAGAGTAAGAAGTATACAGAAATAGAGGAAGATAAAAGCCTAGAGGCAAAAGGTAGATGGGATAGTTTAAGAAAAGCTGACTAGAAACAAGCCGAGCTAAGGCCAGACATTCATAAGTAAGAATGAGACTCTGTGTATTTATTTGAGAGCTGGGTGGCAGGCCCCCAAAGAGTAAAAGAGCAAATAACCAACTACAAGTGGCCACAGATTCTAGGCCCTTACCTAACAACCTAATATTCACAAAGTGAAGACAGCTATATCTTCCTCGGGATGTCATTGTGAATATTAGGTTTGAAACAGCATATTCCAGCTTTCAAATGTTTAATATAAAAGAACAATGTGAATAAAGATTTAAAAAAAAATCCCCAGCTGCTCAAACTTGGCACAATTTAACCAAAAATACTTCCTCAGTGAAAACAGAAGCTGGATTGGGGAGGAGAATTACAAATAACTTTCTCAATCTGTACACCATTCGAGGAAGTAGGGGATTGGGACGATATTAGCATATAATCTGGGTACAGTGGATGCTTTGGGGGAGCTTCCAGGAGTCATTTTAATGGCTGACCACACACATGCTGCTTTATGGCTGGCTCACAGTCCTTTCTCGAAGTCTCAGGCAGTGCTTGAGTGTTCGAAACTTGTTTTAAAAATAAAACTCCTGCAGCCGGGGGAGGTTTTAGACACAAACCTTATTATAGGCGGGCACATTGGCACGGAGTGGTTTGTCACATTTACTGCCCTTGGGAAGGCTGGAGGGAGGAGGTGACAAGACAGTAATAAGCAGGGACAGGGAGAAAGCAGGTCAGGCTACAGCTCCACCAACCAGCCCCGAGGCGGCCTGGACTGGAGAGGGGCTGGGCAGCTCTTACTCTCACTCAGAGCCAATCCTGTGCATGCTGAGGAGATGCAGAAACAGGGCCACATATGTAGTTGTCACAGCTGTAGTCACATGGAGAACAGCCCAGAAGGATCTGTGGATTCCCCTGAGGGGTTGGAACCATATTCCTCAAAGACGTTCAGTCACGGAGAGTGAGAAAGACCTTTTGACCCTAAATACCATAGAACACTTTGCACTTTACATTTTTCAAAATGTTTTTGTGTAATTGTATAAACACGCATACACATAGAAACATGCATGTATGTGTTAACATTTATATAAGTGTGAATATAATTCATTTTTACATGAATGACTTCATACTTTGCATATCATTATTTGGGGACTTAATCATATACTTTGAAGTTCAGCTAGTCTGTTGGCCAGTATAGATGAACCTACATATTTTAAAGTCACTGCATAGTATCTTGTAGACTTTATACAGATGTTCTCTCTTATGTAGACACGGGTTCATGCCTAATATTAACTTCTAGAGTAGTTTAGCTACCATGAAGTTTCTCTTTATTACCTTTAGTATGCTATAAAATATACACATTTGTCTCGTTCTACTGAATATAAACCCCATGTGGACAAGGACCTTTATACATTGAAAAGATCTTTATACACTGAAAAGATCTCCTCTTTTCAGCCCCTAAAACTGTCTACCAACACAAGGATTCACTGAGTAAATGTTCTGTGGCCATACACTGACTCCACATGCAGTAAGGTGCACCCCTATTGCCCTTTCCACAGTCAGGCAGCTCGGTGAGGACAAGGACAGTCACTTCAGTCCCTTTGCCTCCCCTAGCTGCAGCAGAGGCACAATGCCTCGCCCAGGGGACAAGCTCAGTAGCTTTCAGAGGTCAACAGTACAGTGCACAGCTCAATCCTCAGTCAGCTCGATGGGACTCAGTGCAGTCCACCAACTCGGGATCCTGCCGTTCTGGTGCAGAGTGGCCTAATGAGCATTCCTCTCAGCTGCCTTCTGCTCCCTCTCTGCTCTAAGATGTTATGGTGCCATCTCTGTGCTGCATTTTTGCAGAAGCCTCTAAACCCAGCTCCTTGCTTCCACCCTCATGCTATTTCTTTTTCTGTTCTAACTAGTACAGCTGGAGTAAAATGCTAAGGACTCAGTCAGATCAGGACATCTCTCTTAGCACCTCCCGGGGCTCCCACCCTCTTTGAGTAGAAGCCAGAATCGATTAAAAGAAGTCTAAAAGGCACAGTGTGGTCTACAGTGCTGTTCTTCCATTAATGCCAGCCCCCAGCTTGGCTGCTGACCTGGCTCCCTCCCTCACTCCAGCCCATGCTTTCTACAGTTCCAGGACTTGGACATTTCATCCTACTCTGGAGTCTTGTACTAGCTTCCCCCCTAGGCACCCACTTGGACTACTCACTCCCTTCCAGCCTTCCAATATATCCCAGTAGCATAATCCACTCTCTGACCTACATAGGTTTCTTTGGTTAAAAAAAAATTAACATGTATCCATTGTGCTAAATAACATACACTAGAATGACTAGAATTCATATCATCTTCATACATGCAGATAAAGTACTCTTATTTCTCCATGTTACTCCATCTTCCCCACCCCTCATCAACTTTATTTCCCATTTCCTTTCTCTTATGTATGTTTGTTGTGTGTTCTCTCAAGTAATGTTAATTCCATGGGCTAATGAAGTATGATTGATGACTAATGATTGATTGACTGATACCTGTGCCTTTCTGGCCCTTATCTGCCCAGAGCAGTGCTTGGCAGCTGTCATAGTTAGGTTTCTATTGCTGTGAAAAGAAACCATGACCATGGTAACTCTTATAAAGGAAACTATTTAATTGGGGCTGGCCTACAGTTCAGAGATTCAGTCCATTATCATCATGGTGTGACATAGTGGCGTGCAGGCAGGCATGCTGCTAGAGAAATAGCCCAGTGTCCTACATCTTGCAGGCAACAGGAAGTGGTGTGTTTCACTGGGTGGTATCTTGAGCATGTATGAGACCTCAGAGCCCACCTCCACAGTGACACACTTCTTCTAACAAAGCCATACCTACTCCAACAAAGCTACACCCCCTAATAGTACCACTCCTAATGACCTTATGGGGGCCAATCACATTCAAACTACCACATCCCATTCCCTGGCCTCCTTGTAACAATATCATAATGCAAAAATGCATTTAGTCCAACTGCAAAAGTCCCCATAGTTTATCACAGTCTCAACGATGTTTAAAAGTACAAAGTTCAAGATTCTGAGAGTCATGCAATCGCTTAACTGTAATCCCCTATAAAATAAAAATAAAAACGATTACATACTTCCAACATATAATGGCACATTACCATTCGAAAATGCAGGGAAGGGAGCATAGTGAGGGAATACTGGACCAAAGCAAGGCTGAAAACCAGCTGAGCAAACTCCAAACTCTGCACCTCCATGTCTGATGTCAAAGCACTCTTCAGATCTCCAACTCCATTCGTCTTTGTTGACTGCAGCACACTTCTTTCTCTTGGACTGGTTCCACTCCGTTAGCAGCTTTCCTAGGCAGGTATCCCAGGACTCTGACATCTCTAACATCTTGGGTTCTCTGAGGCAATCCAGGCTTGAGCTTGACAGTTTCATACAATGGCCTCACTACTAGGCCTCCATTCACGACACCCCTGACACATGCCTGGCCTCAGCAGCCTTCAGCTTTCCTTTGTCTTGGGGACAGATTCCATAGCCCCTTTCTTCTGTCCTTCTGTTCTTCTGTCCTACAGAACCATGTGACCAAAGCTGCCAAGTTCTACTGCTTACTGGGGCTGGAAAATGACCCTCTTGTTCAATTACGTCTTGACCAGCTTTTTGTCTTTTACTGGCTAAGCTTGGCTGTCCTGAAACTGGATCAGGCTGTCCTCAAACTCAGAGATCTGCAAATGTCTGCCTTCCAAGTACTGGGATTAAAGGTGTGCACCACCACACCTAGCTCTAAGCTTTTCTTCAGTTCCTTTTCACAAATTGGAAAGCTTCTCTGGGTGGGATCTTGCCCTGAGGTCACCCACTCCCTTTAATCCATTTCTTAATCTGTTTATCTCCTTGAACACAGGACTTAGTTTCATTCTATCTTTTGGTGTTCCTTTTCTTCTTAAATTTTACATTTTGTAATTTACCCTGCTTGGCTTGCTCCTTTTCGTTATAGATTTACCGCTAATAACCACTGTTATTAGTCTATATACTAGGCTGTTCTGAGATTTCCTCTGCCAATGGAATTAATCCAAACCTCTTCACTTTAGCCTCAGGGAGACTCTTCTGACAAGGGCAAAAAGCAGCCACATTCTTCACCAAAATAGCGCAAAAATTATTTCTAGGCAACACACTAAAATTCTTTTCCTCTGAAGCCTCTTGATCCAAGCACCCACAGGTCAACGAGTCATACTCAGCACTACTGTTTTCCACGCTCCTACAGCATGGCACATTAAGCAGCACTTAAAACATTCAACTGCTTTTCTAACACAAGTACTAAAGTCTGTACTACTCCAAATAAAAACATGGTCTGGCCTATCACAGCAATACTCCATTCCTGGTACCAACTTTTGTCTTAGTTAGGTTTCTGTTGCTGTGAAAAGACATGACCATGGCAACTCTTATAAAGGAAAACATTTGATTGGAGTGGCTCACTTAGAGTTCTGGGGTTCAATCCATTATCATCATTGTGTGACATGGTATCCTGCAGGCAGGCGTACTGCTGGAGAAGTAGCCCAGTGTCCTACCCCCTGCAGGCAACAGAAAGTGGTGTGTCTCCCTGGGCAGTACCTTGAGCATGTATGTGACCTCAAAGCCCACCTCCTCAGTCACATACTTTCTCCAAAAAGGCCACACCTACTTCAACAAAGCCACACCTCCTAATAGCATGACTACCTATGAGCTTATGGAGACCAATTACATTCAAACTACACAGCAGCTATGAATTCAGGACCTTAATAGTGGTCAAGCTGGCTTTAATTTGGAGCGTTTGCACCCTTGTTGCTCAGTGATACATTCGGTGGTGTCCTCTAAGAGATGTTCTGCATGTCTAAGACTCTATAACCAAATGCTTTGGATCCAATCCTTGCTCCATTGCTCTGGGCAGAATTTCTATTATATTTATATTCACCTGGTCTCTTGTTATTCCATCTGCACAGATAAAATGGAATATTTATAATCATTATGTGTTACAACTTGTTACATTTTATCAGACTTAGTCAGAACTAACCATTTCAACAGTGTAAGATATCTATGAACCACATCCCTAGACTCTGGCATCTGAACCTGTCTTATTTAATCATCTCTTGTGATAATTTTTGGATAGCGTGGCTGTTCTCTTTATACTGTTTATAGGAGTAATGGATGCCCTTGTCTGAACCCTGTTTTACATAATGAAATATTAACCGAGAGGTTATAAGTACTCTGAATAGAAGAATTTTCAGTTGAATTACCCTAAACCACCAAGCCCATTAGGCCTCTGAACATTAGTAATTGGGTGTGATGTGCAGCCATTTCTTAACTATTTAGAATAATCAGCTGCCAAGAAACTTGGATTGAGTTGATGAGTGGCTCACAGACATACGAACTGTAGGATGTTGGGCAAATGTAGCTAGAGTTTTCCTGCCTGGCCCACAGTCAGGACAAATCTTTGTCACCCTCCAGTCCCACAGCCGCTCAGACCCAACCAAGTAAACACAGAGACTTATATTGTTTACAAACTGTATGGCCGTGGCAGGCTTCTTGCTAACTTTTCTTATATCTTAAATTAATCCATTTCCACAAATCTATACCCTGCCATGAGGCTCATGGCTTACCAGCATCTTTTCATTCTGCTTGTCAGGGTGGCGGCTGGCAGGTAGCTCCTTCTGCCTTCCTGTTCTTTTATTTCTCCTCTCTGTTAGTCCCGCCTATACTTCCTGCCTAGCCACTAGCCAGTCAGTGTTTTATTTATTGACCAATCAGAACAATTTGACATACAGACCATCCCCCAGCACAGCCAAGTGCAGGCCATCTCAGACACCTGCACTCAGGCCCGTGGTCCTAATCATCCTCTATGCGGACCTGCTGGGTAAAGCCACGAGGAACCTGAGAACAGGCTCCCACAGGACATATAGAACATCCCACAGCAGGCAAAGAGCAAATAATAATAATAATAATAATAATAATAATAATAATAATAATAATAATTTCCTTATTTGAATAGTAGAATATATTTTCCTCACAAATCTGTTTTGGTGAAATATTTGGGTAGTGTTAATAACTGTGGGAGAGTGCCCAGAGCATCACAGTGATGAATAATGCACAACCAAATGTAACTATTCCCAATACTCTCAATAAGAAATGTGTATCCTAGCTGGGCATATGGCTTATATCTGTAATCCCAACATGTGTAAGGGTGAAGCAGGAGGATTACCATAAATCTGAGGTCAGCTTAGATGTCATAGTAATTTCCAGGCCAACATGAGCTATTAAGTGAGACCCTGTCTCAAAAAAAAAAAAATGAAATAAAATGAGACAAAAAGAAATATATGTGTATTGATTATAGTAGAGTTGGTGTGGAATGTTTTTTGGCTGGGGGTCAAACAGAAGGCTTCCTCCATGCAACTCTCACAGCCTCTCAACATTCACAGATCAGAAAATGGAACCTTCTTCCCTCATTAAATATCTCACTTGAGGTATAAGAATACTGACGAATTTAATATCATACAGAAAAAAAAGAGCCCTTTCAAAATTCTCCCTTTCTCCTCCATTTTACTTCCATTCCCAAGTCAGGCAACAGCCTTGTTCCATCCCTAGGTCCCACTGATTCTTCTTGCGTAATTTTCCTTCGATCCTTCCCTATTCTCCAGACTTCAGGGCAGCTCCCCTGTCATCTTCCAAGACTTGGTTTGGCCATCCTTTCTGCCAGGAGCGTGCTGTCCTCCCCGGGGAGCAGATCCCCTCCGCTGTGCACCTCCGTGTCGGGGGTGTACAGCTCCTCTGGCTCTCATTACATCTGCAGACTACAGTTCCTTATTTACATGTTGGCCTCCCCTGTGGGGGGAGAGTTGTAGAGAGGCTTCATAAATCATACACTCAGGGGTGACTAAATGACTTTTCCCTCCCCCATCCGAGCACTGAGCAGATAATGCATGTCAATAGCTCAGCACAGTGACCAGCAGTAATGCGTGGTCAATGGCCATGATGATGATGATGACAAGCAGCCTGGGAACACCCGTCCTGCACAGCATGAGGTGAGTCAGCAGACAACGAGGAGTAGAATTATCTTTACCAAAGCTATTGCAGTCAAGGATATTACAGGCCAGGACTCCAGCATTTTGTAACATAGAAAATTGCTTACTACACACGCACACCCAGGAAATTCCTGAACCCTCTGACATTCTGAGCTGTGGAGGAAAACAGCCCTGGGGCTTCATTTTTCCTAACAAAGCTGTCTAGAGAAATAGATTAAAATCGAAAATGAAAAAGTGCCATTCCTGCTTTATGTGCCAGAAGGTAATAAATCAAAGAAAATACTGAGGGAAAATGTATTTCTCAAATACACATTGCTAACATTTGAAAATATCTTGCTTAATTTTCTGGGGATTCACATACTCTCTGTGCATTGCAACATTTAAAGAGGGGAAAGCAAGCCTTTGCTGAGCATAAATGGGACCCGTGTCCACTCCCGGAACAACCATGTACCTGAGGAACGGCCCTGAGACTATTGACGGAACTCACTGTTCTTCCAACAGCGCTGCCCTTCTGGTTCCATTCTTGTATGTTTTCAACAAACCATTTGCTTTTGTGTATCTGCTATGAGGCACTGTGCCCAACAATGAAAACAGAGTCACGGATAGGCCCAAGGAATTCTTGCCTCTTCAGGCCCGAAGAAATTGCGTTACTGAAGGGAGGGAGGTGAAAGTGTAGGGGATGCAGTTTATTTCATGAGAGGAGGCAGGAAGGCTTCTTCAAGAAAGGCAGGCTGAGAGAAAACAGTATCCCTGATGATTTACAAAATACGATCTATGTAACCTCCGATCTAGTCCACCTCTGACTGTAGTTCCTGAGAGGGAGCCAACGTGCACTAAGTGGTTAGTTCTACTCAGTTGGTTCTTAGCAAGCCAGGTTTGCAGCAGGATGTAGCTCTCTGACTGTCTGTGACTAAGGTCTGTCTCTTGAATCTCCATCAGATTTGGAACAATGTATCTACTTGCACTAATCTCAGCTCTCACTGAGTGATGTCAATCTGTTGTGTTCAAGCCGTATTCCTGGCTTCAGCTGATGGTCTGTCTGTTCTTTTTCCTCCTTCCATTTCCTTCACTAAATTCGTTTGTTTTGCTTTTTTTCTCCAGAAGCAATATTCAATTCCCATTATAGAAGTAACACAGTCATCATTGTAGATATCTTTGGAATGGGTAAGAAAGGCTTCAGGAAAGTTGTGATTTCTCACCATCTGGCATTAAGAAAGCTGATGTCTGATTTCTCTTTGAACACTTATCTTTACATGTATGTAAATGTGAGCTGTCTGGTTCTTATTCAGTGTCACGGATCCTCCTGTTACATTGAAATTTACTTCTGTAAAATGTGTTGGTATTGATTTCAAATAATGTATAGAAGAAACTTGTACTAGGTGAATAAATAAACTGGTGATAAAAAGAAAGTACTATTGTTCCTCAAATGTGAATTTTTTAAAAAAGAAAAGACTATTTCAGATACAGTATTTTGATAGTCGTTTTTATAAACTTCTGGAGCAAAGCTGTTCAAGCTATATGGACTTTGCTTCTCCATTACACAATCAAGCGTAAAGTCTTCATTTCTTTCTTGATATTTTCTCTTGATATTTTCTAGTATTTATTTATAATGTGGAGTAGTGAGGATGTGAACTTGCACTATTTAATTTAGTGCCTGACTTTTGTTTTAAAGTCCCTGAAAATATTAGTTTGGGTTATTTCTACACCACAAGGGACTTTTTTGTGTGACATTTTCTGCATTCTTCATTGTCCCACGTGCTAGAGCTTTGTGTCATTTGTAACCTTCACTAGCTCACTGCTGCCCAAGAATCAACATATTATCTGGGCTTTCACTCCGTCACAGAGAGACAGAGAGAGAGAGAGAAGAAGCACGCAGAAACTCCACCAAATGCGTCTTGATGATGCTCTCGACCTTGCTCTTTGATTTTTGGTGAGAGAATGACCTCCTATCACCTGAATCCTTCTCTCTCTATAAAGTGTTATAACTGCATCTATCTGTAACTCCATGGTTGTGTTTAAAGTCCAAAATAGGAGAATATATGTAAGGTACACAGTGCTCATCACCCAAATTCATAAATAGAAGGTGTCCTGTCATAATAAAGAAAAATATGAGAGTGGGATCAATTCCTTTTTGGACCTTTTGCTGTGGTTTCTCTCTCTGTTCAGTTCGGTACTACACTGAATGTCAAAAATAGTCTTCCTTAAAGGCAAATGTAGGGGGATAGAAAGATGACTTATCCAGTGCCTAAGTGTTCATACTGCCGAAGCATGAGGACCTCAGTTCAGATGCCAGCACCCACATAAAAAGCCTGGTATGGCTGAATGTGTACCTGTAACCCCAGTGCAGTGGAGACGGGAGGGAGAAGAATGGGAGGAGACAGTCAGACCATCAGGGTTGGTGCCAAAGCATGCTTCCTTGCTGAGCCATCTCTCCATCCCTCACAATTAAAAATTCAATTATATTAAAAGTAAGAATTGCCAGTGTTTACTGAAACAGCCTAGCTCCAGGTGCGGTGAGAGACCCTGTGTCCAAGGCAAATGGCTGAGAGTGCTAAAGCAGCATACTCGAAGTCTTCCTCTGGCCTCTGTGCAGGTGTACACAGGTCCTTGCACTACCTGCATACATGTACACACACACACACACAGAGAGAGAGAGAGAGAGAGAGAGAGAGAGAGAGAGCGAGAGAGAGAGAGAGAAATAGCAATTTTCCTATTAATTTACACAGGTCCTTGCACTACCTGCATACATGTACACACACACACACACACACACACACAGAGAGAGAGAGAGAGAGAGAGAGAGAAAGAGAGAGAGAGAGAGAGAGAGAGAGAGAGAGAGAGAGAGAAATAGCAATTTTCCTATTAATTTCTCCTTAATCCTGAGAATTTCATACATGTATACAATGGAATATGATCATAACCACCCCTCATTTCCTCTCGCCAGCTCCCTCCAATTCCCCCCAACACCAACACACTCCTTTCCTATCTTCACATCTCTACTGATAACCCATCAAATCTAATTAGTACTGCTTATATGAATAAGGTGTGGGGCATCCTCTGGAGCATAAGAAATCTACCAATGTCGACATATTGAATGATTCTCTCTCCCCATCTACTGCCAACAGCTATTCAGAAGGGGATGGGACCTGGAGAGCAGGGCCCTTCTAACATCTATACTGGATTTTTGCTGACTGGGTCTTGTACAGGTCATGTACAGAAAACCACAACCGGTATGGAGAAATGAGTGCAGTAGCCAGGCGAAGTTCAGAGGTTTGCGTTTCCCAGTGCTCGTCCTCATTGCCCTGCTCTTAAATTCTGTCTGCTGCCTCTTCCTGGATATTCCCAGAGCCTTGCTCAGGGAGGGACTGAGAAAGACATCTCATTTAGGGCTGGGCACCTCCTTCTCTTATTCTAAGCACTTTGTGTCTCTCCACTGACTGCTGCCCTCTGCAAGAAGGAAACTTTTGTTGTGCGCAGCTGAGGTCTACAAGTATAAACACCAAGGTTTAGAATGAAATCTGACAGCAGAATCATTCCACAGAATAACAATACCAAGTTCTACCTTAGGAACAAGGACCTCCCCAGCCATGGGCTACCAAATAGCATGTGTGAACCCCTTCTTTTTAGAACATCAGAGTCCCAGTAAAGATTAAACAATATGCAAATCATCAGAACTTGCCCTTTTTCCTCACCTCTTTCCTTTTTGTTTTTTATTTTTGTCTCTTGGGTTTTGTTTTGTTGTTTGTTTGCTTATTTTTGAGAAAATGTCTCTCTATGCAGTAGAGTTGACATCAAACACACAAAAACTCTCTTTCTATAGCCTCATGAGTGTTGTGATTACAGGTGTGTTCCACCACTCCAGCCTGAATCACATATATCGAGTGCCTAGAATGAACCATTCATATCAAACATAATAATCCATAAATTATTCCTGTCCATGTGTCCTCTTTCTGGTTTTTCATGTCCCTTCCACGTTAGCCTTTAGCTTCTGGCTTTATAAAGTCCTTCTGTTTTGGTAAAGTCATCTATTAACTCTGAAGTATTTATTCAGAATTACTTTGTGCCCACTGTTCTAAGCAGTAGGACTCAACAAATTGATAGGCATTAAGTGGACAGAATCGTAGCCTCAGGTACAATCCTTCGTGTGTGTGTGTGTGTGTGTGTGTGTGTGTGTGTGTGTGTGTGTGTGTGTGTTGTGCACCTGAAATCATCACGATGTAGAATATGAAGCTTCATTTAGTACATACCTATTGTATTATGTCCAACTGTAACCTAAAGTTTTATATATAATTATATTTTAGAGATGGTATCTGAACTGATTTTTATATTGTTTTCCTATGGAGAATAGTCTATAGAGTTAGGATAACCACTTTAGTAAACAACAAAACTCTTCTTTCAAGAGACTATCATTTGGGGCATACACACACACACACACACACACACACACACACACACACACACACTACAAGCCCATTGGTACACACGTGCATTGGCTTCTATAAAGAAAAAAACTTTCAACACTGAATTTATATTTTGTAGTTTTGTAACATTTTATTTATTTAATTCATTGTGTGTGTGTGTGTGTGTGTGTGTGTGTGTGTGTGTGTGTGTGTAGGTGTACAGTGTACAGGTGAGGGTCAGAGGACAATCTGTGAGGGTTAGTTCTATGCATCTACCATGTGGGTGGGTCCTGGGGATCAAATTCAGGTTGATAAGCTTTTCTCAGCTAAGGCATTTCTCTGACCTTCCTATTTTTTTAATGACCCACATTACTTTGTAGTTTATTACTATATTACACCACAACACAAGCAAAATGTTGTTAGTTACTATTACATGGAGCACAGAAAATTAAATAGAGCTTTCATAATAGGACTATGTACACCTATCTATGAATACTCCAAGCTATTTTATTCAAATTTATGTGCTTTTGCCTAAGTAGCATTACACTAGCCATTATAAAATTTTGAATTAAAATTATTCTGCCTTTTTGTAAAACAGCTGACATACTTGGGTCAACTTCTTTTTATAGAAGTCTCTGTTTGTGTTTGGTACTTCACAAAGGTGTCTTCTCGATGGGTTTTCTTTTGCTAAATTAAAAGTCATTGGAAACTGTTACCAAGGAAACAGCTGGATAAGTTATCTATATTTCACTTATACCTAAAATAGAAAAGCTTGCTCTGGGTTATAAATACAATTCTATAAAACTTCCTCCAATAATCTGTGTGCTTTTCTGTTCACACCAACTTCTCTTTAGAACAGTGCACATGTACAGCAATGCCTGCCTCAGGCAGAGGCTCTGAGCTTATGTGTTCCTTGCTCTGTCTAACCTTAATCACTTCCTGCTGAGTCTGGGGGTTCTTCCTGTGTTTAGGTGTTGATATTTGTCAACCCACAACAGCTGTAAGGCATTTTGAATTGAGAGAGAGAATGTAGTAAAAATACTTGCCACACAGAGACTTCCCTTTCCTCATGAGACTCAACCCATCCCTGTGAACCTTCTAAATCTAGACAAAAGAATATGATGCAAGGCAAACCCTGCACCAAGGAGTGAAAGTAGGCTTGGGACTGTGATGGGCAGTGGCAACAACTGAGAACCCTTAGTGAATGAATGTACTTTGTAGCACACCCAAGTATTTCCGGCACTCAGAAGGCAGAGATGAGAGTGTAGAGTTTGAGTCCAGCCTGGGCTGTATGATGAAAGCGTGTCTCAGAAAACCAAAACAAGTCAAGAAACAAATAAACATAGTTTGAGATCCACATAAATGCCTTTCATTTTATTCTTTCTTTAACTCTTGCATGAAACTTTAACTTTTACCTAAAATATAAACAACTATTCAAGAGTTCCAGCAATGTAGTAGCAATTTTCCACAATAAATCTTAATATAAGTATCTGTAGAACTGATACCTTGTGTTCCTCCATCTTGGCATTTTCTATGGGTAGAGACCAAAGCTTAGTAAATTGTGTTTTGTGGTATATGTTGTGGGTAGGTACTTTGTGTACAAAGACAAGCAAGATGCTCCTTTGCTCTTCAGTGACAGCAACTACCTATTGAAGAGTAACTGTAGTGCAAATGGGACCGACAATGTAGCTCAGTGGTTAGAGGGCTTGTCTAATGTGGGCAAGGACCTGAATATCTGTTGCTGGAAAAGCACAAAGCAGAAATAAAACAAGTAGTTACATAACCATGGACATGGCCACATTCTCCTAACTCCTTGACCTGGACAGGGTCCTAAGGGGGATGATGACCAGAAGGAATGAGAAGATAAAGAATATAGGAAAGTTTGGAATGGAATGGTCTTAAACAACTGATGACTCCTGCAAGCAAGTCTATTTATTTATTTATTTTTAAAATACAATATCTTATATACAGTTTGCTGGGGACAATGGGACAGAGTGAGCAGAAAGCTACCACACAATGGGATGAAGTCAGTAGCAAGCTAATGAAGCAATGCTGCATGAAGGGGGTACAGGGTATCTCAAGAGCATCACAGACGGGTATGGTGAATTGGGTTCTCAGGATCTGAAGTCTCAGTTCCCCCAAGGCCCTGGTTCCTGCCATTACTGGCTGTCAAGTCTGTTCCTGGTTGTAGAGAAGAAGCTATGTTCCTTCTCTGCATATCAAGGTCTCAGGGAAAGCCTCGGGTTGATCTTGCCTTTAATGCCCCTGAAGCCCATTCTGTCCCTAATTCTCAGAGGATTATTATGAAAATCCAACTCCATTGGGTCCTTTTTACATCTGAAACCCTATGGTAACAACTTTGGCCTCCAGTCCCTGACAGCTTC
The DNA here is from genome assembly GCF_049852395.1 of Peromyscus maniculatus bairdii. NCBI lineage: Eukaryota > Metazoa > Chordata > Mammalia > Rodentia > Cricetidae > Peromyscus > Peromyscus maniculatus. The sequence continues at coordinate 35,134,598 of NC_134870.1, read as the reverse complement.
TCCAAGCTCATCGTCTGCTGTTTGTTTGGTTACTATGAAGCTCCTTTTTAGTGTGTTTTTCTCTTTACCATCTTTCCTATTCCTTTTTACCTGGAGAACTTCATATTCGACACTTCTGTCTAGAATGTCCCTTCCTGTTCTAATAATTAGATGGCCGACTCTCTTTCGCTTGTCTGCCTCACCATCCCTAAGTAATCTCTTCTGGCCCACCTGAATATGTGCTATGATTCTGATCTTCTATTGTCTGAGCAAATGCCACAGTTATTAAAAGTTATTATTATTATTTTCTTTCTTAGTACACTTATATCCGATACCAGGTGCCTCATTAGTTATTCATAAATTAATGAGTACATAATGAATGAGCACATAATGAATGAATGACAACCGCTATGAAACATACCTTCACAGTGAAGCCAAGAAGCCAGGCTTGGGAGCGATTCATGCTATATCAGGGTAGAGTGAAAAGGTGTGAAGGAAAGTGACAAGAAGTGACAGTTGATCTGGTTTTCAAAGAGAAAGCTGAAGGGACGTCACCAGGGAGTTGAGGGAAGAAAGGGGAGAAGTCAGGCAAAGAACTACATGTCCCAGTTCAAAAGTTTACCGTAGATGAATGTCATCTGCTTAGGCCTTCACCTTCCACCAGACGCTGCTACCATTGGGTGTCCCTGGAAATCCCCCTTAGAGAGAATAGATGTTTCTCACATGTGTGGTAAGAGCTCTTTACCTCCCTACAGTTTATAAATGTGATTTGAAAATGAAATTTTGACGGGACATCTATAAAAACAAAACAACAACAACAACAAAAACAAAAATGAACAAGCAAACAAACAAAAAACACCAAGAACGCTGACTTTGAGTGGTATTGATGGCATTAAACTTTAACTAATTCTTAATATTTGCTATTTTCATGTGAAAAAGAAGGCAATCTGGTGAAAGAGTAGAGCTTAAAAAGTGTAAACCTACAAGCCCAACAGCTTACCACCCTGTGAAGGTGCATAATTACTACTGTACTGAATATCAACACCTCACACAGGTGCAGCGGTTTGGAGAGCTGCCCCCCCCCCCTTCTGTCTCCAGGCACACAACAGCAATCCCTCCATATAGGGAAACTAGATCTCCAGAGTTAAAAATGACTTAAGCGGCAGGCCTGTATATTGCATTTTTGTGCCACACTCATGAGCACACAATGAAGCGCTTCTGCATTTGGGGAGGGGCTGAGGGGCTGTAGCATGCCTCTGCTGGCTGGCAGGCATAATGTGCGCAAGTGTAATTCAGACATGTTAAACACTGACAGCATCTCACTCAAGAGCATCAACTTTGGGAAGAAGAGAGGCTGAGACAAGCTCTCAAAGCTTCCTTTGGATGGACATTTTCCACTATTATTCGGAACTGCTGGAGCATTTGGCTCCACGCATGCGAACCCTAGTTATTTCATATCACGTTGCTTTCCGATCGTAACTCAGCGGCAACAGCCTGAGTGGAAGGCTTGAGGTTAATTACGACTTTATTCAGCTTCTAGCTTGAGGCAGAAGCAGCCACAAAGCCAAAGACCCCTTGGGAGTACTTATCCTGTCAATGACAGCCTCACTGCCCTGCAAGCATAAGCATGCATTTCTTTGCTCTTTTCCAGGGTCTCTGCACCTTTCCTGTCCCTTCTTTTTAAACAAAGGAATGATAAATTTGTTAGTTCTGCCCTTTATGTTTTAGCCGCTGTTTAGCAGAGTGTTAAGTCCTTGAAGAACTGTAAATACAATAATATTTGCTAATGTTTTCATCACACACTTCAATGCATTTATTCTTTGAAAGAGCCCAGTATGGTAAGCTCATTATAGTCCAAATTTTACAGCAAGAGTGTAGAAGCTTAGAGAATTCAATTGTTCAAGAATATACAATAAGGAAATATAATTAATAGCCAGTTTTTTTTTCTGATTTCAAATTCCAGGGTCTTGACCACCTCCTACCATTCCATTTCATTAAGCCTCAGATATAACTTGTATCCTGTGCCCTCTCTGTAGCCTGCTGGCAGCTGGGTCTGAATCCTGCTATCTCTTTAAGAAAGTCTTACTGTAGCTAAAAAGCTTCATAGGCTGACAGATGTGCATTTGAGTGTAGGCTCTACCATTTCATAGCTGAACAACACTTTCCAGGCTAGCTAACCTCTTTTCTTCTCGGTCTAAAACATAATGAGTGAATGCCAAAAAGGGTTTGACTGGAGCAGCTGAGTGACTCGTGTGTGGTACTGTGCCAGGCATTTAGAGAGAGGCAGTGTGATGGGGGGGATTGGCTTCCACACCAGCTGTTTGAGAAAGTGTTCGCGCCTACTTAATCTGCTCCAACTTTCTCCTGTGCTTTGACCATTCACCCATTCATTGCTTCCTGGAATGTGTTTTGTCTCTGTCGATGTAAGTCCCATCATAAAAGCTAGAAGCCACCACTGGATAAGAGTGACATGGATGCTCCTTAACATCTTTTGAAAGTCCAGCCTCAGTAAATGTAGACTATACACTCTTCAAATAATTTTTTTTATTAAAGCATGAGAATTTCATAAAAAATGTATTTTGGTTGTACACCCCCAACTCCCTTCAGATCCATCCCCACCTCTATCTACACTCAACTTTGTGTCCTCATTTTATTTTATTTTTTTTTAAACCTATTAAAGCCAGTTTGTGCTGTCTGTATAGCCACCCACTGAAGCATTGCTCACCTCCTGGGGGCTATGCCCTTAAAGAAAATGAGTTTTCCTCACCTAGCTAGCAGTGTTACTTTGTGCCCACCCTCCCCTCCCCTTGCTACGATTTTGTCTGGCAGCAGGTCTTGGCATGCTGTCACAACCTCTGTGAGTTCACATATGTGTCCTAACGAGGGTTGCCATTGCCGTGATGAAACGCTATGACCAAAGTAAACTTGGGGAGGAAAGGGTGTATTTGACTTGCAATTCCAAATCCCCGTTGATCATTGAAGGAAGTCAGGACGAAAACTCAATCAGGGCAGGGTCTTGAAGGCAGGAGCTGATGCAGAGGCTATGGAGGGGTGCTGCTTATCAGCTTGCTCCCCAAGGCTCACTCAGCCTGTATTCTTATAGAATCCAGCACTACTAGCCGATGGGTGGACCCACACACAATGGGCTGAGCCCTCATCCAATAATCACTAGTTGATAAAAATGCCCTACAAGCTTGCTGTACAGCCCAATCTCATGGAGGCATTTCCTCAATTGAGGTTCCCTCCTCTCAGATGATTTTAGCTTGTGTCAAGTTGAAAGAAAAGTACACAGCACTAAATGTAATTACCTTGTTGTATCCTGAATGCACTGTTTTGTTAGTGCTGTAGAGATGTCTCCTTTAGGACTGAGCACTCCACAGTCTCTTATTGTGCACTCCTGGACTAGTTGTGAGTCTCTATGTCAATCACCATCTCCTGCAAAAACAGACTTCCCTAATGAGATCTGAGAGATGCTCTAGTCTCCGGGGATAACAACAAATAACCAGGAGTCAGTTTAATATTATGTCCATCTATCAGAGCAATAGTAGCTGATTGTCTTCTGGGGCCTATAACCTGTGTAGCCTCAGGTTCTTGGCTCTGATAACAATGCCAGGGTGGAATGTGCTATATCATTCCATGATTTATGTAGATAAGTTTGCTCTCCCTTGCCCCAAGCTCATCTTCTCCCCATGCCCCTGGCCCCTGTGGACGCTCCAAAGGGCACAGCTACAGTATTTGTAAAAGGTGGCACCTAGCCAGGATCCCAATCCTTGAAGCCAAATACCAGGGCCTGTAGAGAGCAGCAGCTGCTGGAACACATGGATGATCAGCAGGAGTCTCTTAGTTCTCGTCAACAGTATCTCAGTGCACCACTACCCACTCTCTGGAAACATACATGAGAACTCTGGTCTCATGTTCTCCTCCTTGGTGTTAACAGTTGGCCGTTCATAGTTTCCTCCACTTCCCACTTTGTTCCAATGCAGTATTTAAGGACCTGGAGTTAAGACGCACCTCCTTTCTCTCCTCTTGTCAGGATTCTGGTTAGGCCTCCATTACCTTAACAAATCGAGCAACCTCCTCTCCAGTGTCCATGTCTCCATTCTCTCCCAACTCTGTCACCAGAATAACCTCATGTAAACCCTTCCCTGCTAGATGCTTACCAGTCAGGAACTTCAGCACCCCCTTCACTGCTTACTGGAAGACGAATCCTACACTCTGGGATTGAAATTATTCTGAGTCTCCTACCAGCTACCATTTCCAGCAGTAGTGGTTACTAGCCAGATTAGAGCCATGCTTAATTAGATCTTATTCCTCCCCAAAATAGTCTCTGTGACTCTTCTCTCTTGTGTCACAGCACCTGCCATTTTCTTGACCCAGGATGTGTAGCTGGAAGACTTCTTGTGTCCTGGCCAGCCCACAACAAGGATGCTTCAGCTGTGTTGACATCTGTTAGCACCATCCTCTCCTCATGTACTAGGCCAAGGATGCTGTCATCTGGCACACTTCTTATGTGTAGGGAAGATAGAAAGAAAGGCCCTTTGTCTATACTTGTAAAATACTTTGTTTGTTTTATAAAAACACATATTAGAGTTAGTTATGATGCCATATACCTTTAATACTAGCAGTAACATTCGGGAGGCAAAGGCAGGCAGGTCTCTGTGAGTTTGCATCCAGCTTGGTCTACAAAGCAAGTTTCAGGCCAGCCAGAGATACATAGTGAGACCTTCTGTCAAAGAAAAAAAAAAATAAAGCAATCAAAACGCTTATCAGAGAAATAAGATAGATAACAGTGCCAATAATAAACATAGGTAGGTGTATATCAGATAGACAGACAAGAAGACAGGCAGGCAAGCAGACAGACAGACAGAGATAGACAGATGTTAGGTAGATAACTGATATATAGTAGGTAGATGGGCAGCTTGACTTATTTTTGTCATGGAACTCTGACTTTAAAAAAGTAACATATTATACTAGCAAAGCATTTAAAAGTAACTAACAATATTAACTAAGTGAATGACTCAATCCAGCATTCCACTTAGTTACTCCTCACTGTTCAAATCTTAAGCATTGAAGAATATCCAGCTACATACATAGTGTTTTCGTATTTTTGAGGTATGAATACTAGGACATCTCCATATGTGTGCCTTCCTTTAAGGACTTTAATGACTAGAGTATCAATGAATAACATGGAGAAAAGACAGAAGAATGGGTGGGTGTTCCCAAAAAAGGGCACTAGGCAATGTGAAGGACATACGCTTCAGGTAACAGATCCAAAGCAGATGTCAATGTAATTGGAAGTATCACTGTGAGTTAGACACAAAATATAGTATAGAGGAGGTTCTGGAGACAGGAGAGCCTCAGAGAGGGCATGTACAGACCACTCTGGCTAGGAGCGGATGGACTGGCACAAATTCATTTCTTCAGCAGTCACTGTTGTCTCTGTTTCTCCCTAGGGCTTCTGGGGCAGCGGTTGAGAAGACCTTAGCAAGGAGCACCACGCAGTAGTTGCTGAAACATCTCACTCCAGGAAATGAAACAGTAACATGGCAGTACCTGTTTGAGAGGATTAAAATCCAAAAGACTCCATTTAGCAAGGAACAATGTCCAAGAAAGGGCGAAATAAGGGCGAGAAGCCCGAGGCACTCATTGTCGCCCTCCAAGCTGCCAACGAAGACCTCAGGACCAAGCTGACAGACATTCAGATAGAACTGCACCAAGAGAAGTCCAAGGTGAGTAGGGGCTACCTGGGGTCATGGCTCCAGCCAGCTCTGGCTGTCTTCCTGTGCAGCAAACTCAGCAGCTCCTTTGAATCCTGGGCTTTGATTCCTGCGCCCAGAGACAACCATATCAATGTAAAATTGCATCATTTAGATAACTGTTACTACAAAAACATTCTTGGTCACAAAGTAGCAAATGTCTTATTTCATTGTTTCAGCATCCTTTTCTAATTTCTGTAAAAATTTAATTTTACCCCAACCTCTCTTACCCCATTTCAATGAAAATAATGAATGAGATCAGAATCAGTTGGAGGCTATTTCTTCCTATGTCAGCGAAGTTTGGCCTTTATTAGTAAACTCCAATATAAAGTTTATGAAGGAAATGTCTATATCCCCGTGAAGCAAAGAGAAACATGTTCTCACATTTCAAAGGCATTCATTTGTGAATCAGAAACATGTTCTCACATTTAAAAGGCATTCATTTGTGAATCAGAAACATATTCTCACATTTAAAAGGCATTCATTTGTGAATCAGAATTTTTAGGCATTGTTTTTTGTTTTTTGTTTTTTTTTCTTCTTAGAAACAGACTTGGGTGTCTTAGTTTCTCTAGCTGTAATTTCGATGACTGATTCTGTTCCTGCACATCCATCTCTCACACATCACTCTGCCAGAGAATAACCTGGGAAAGCCCAGGAGAAATTGAGGTTCCTGAACCCACAAGTCAAAGATTTTGGTTACACACGTGATGTAAGGAAACAGCCTAGGAGAGTCCAGTGAGAGGACTCAGTCTTGAGGATTCGTTTCTCACTGTACCATCATCTTTCCCAGGTCTTGCCACCCACCAGTGTCCAGTTCGTTCAGTTTCCTTTTCCCTGGGGCAAAGTAACATTTGAAGGGAGGCAGGCTCCTTTTAGTAAAGACAGCATGACAAATGATGGTTACAAGAATTCTTAGGAGAGGAAAAAAGAAAAAAAAAACCACAAGATTCTGAAAGAGATCCCACCAGTGCCAGTATTCCACACACTGAAGCTTTTCAAAATGGACAGCTCTTGAATTTAATGAAACGGCCTGTCTTCCATTGCCGGGGACAGCATCCACACTGGCAGACATGTGTCATTCTGTCTTCCTCTGACAAGGCAGGAGGGCTCTTAATCAAGAACGCAGCCTTCTCATCCCCTATCCGTGGTACCCCTGCCTTCCTCCCTTTCCCTCGCAGTTAGTTACAACCTCAACACAGGAGTCAGAGCAAAGCCTCTCTGCACATCAACAGCAAAGGGATGGTGGGGGGCAAACGAATCATAAAGCAATTTCATTATAGATAAATACAATTGTGTTTTCAAAGGAACAGGCTCTAGGGGAGAAAATGATCAAAGCCAAGGTATGAATTTACACTCTCTGTTTAACCCTGAGGCTCTTAAGATAAAAATGACAATTCAGCTACTTGGAAGGAATGGAGTAAAGCCTGAAAACCTTTGGGGCGATGGGCCATTACTCACTCTCCCAGCAAATCAGATCATGCTTTTGGCATTTACAGAATGCCCAGTGTGCAGAGAACAGAGTCCATCGTGAATGCTTTGGTTGGTGTTATAAATAGCTAGGTTCAACTTGCACCAGTGTACACTATCCATCACACACTCTCACATGCACACTTCATCTTGTCACTGTCCCAGCTCTACCACTCAGCACCTGACTCACCCTGAGCAGGTCTTGGAGTCCAACTTTGCTTTCTTTCCCTCATCTGTCAAGTGGGACTGCAGAGATGCCTGCTTCTGCTGGGTGTGAGAGAGAGTGAAGGCAGGCGGGAGGAGGTAGTCGGTGTCAAACGTGGAAAGTGTGCTGTGCCATTATCTCTTCTGATCCTCAGTTCCCACCTCTCAGACAGGCATTGTTACTATTTCCGCTTGTATGAAGAAAGTATCTACCTAGTGTGCAGGTGGTGTTCAAAACTACTTACTAAATGAACCTGCATGACTTTTTAAACGCTTTCCTGACATCTCTGTGTTAACATTACTATTATAGTATTTGGATAGGAAAGCTCAGGCCTGAGTGAAAAAAGGCCTGTATTTTCTTTGAATCAGCACTCCCAGGCCACTAAGTACATGGATATTTTCCCGTCTGTGGATACCATGAGGCCACAATCCCGTGCTCACCTTGGATTGCTATGGGATAAGAAATTCACCCACTGGCCTCTCCAGGGAATGTGCCTTCCCTCGGAGCTGGAATACAGTTTTAATGAGCAGTATGGGCCAGGTGACAGACAGAAGGGAAGAAGGGATGGGAGCAGAGAACAGGATTTCTGAGCTACAGGCTGCAGCCAGCCACCCTAGGGTGCAGGGCCTGGGAAGCAGTGGCTGCAAATAGAAGCAGCCAGTGGAAGCAGCCCCGCAGGCTGCAAAGCAGCTGACACCCGGCCTCTTGGTCTTCACAGCATGTTTGGGACAAAGGCAGTCTGTGGTTAGCATTCTGCTTCCACTGGGGGAAGAACATGAGCTTCAACACGCTTAACTCACTTGCTCTCTGGTGGCAGCAAGTGGGGCGTTCCAAAATGTTGAGTCCCTTCTAGGAAATAGAAGAGACCAGGAGAGCGCTTGAACACCCAACCTCTGCCCACCCCACCCCCACCCCTTGAAAAAAGCACCCAACCTTCTCTCTCTTCAGGTCTCAGAACCTCTGGTTGGAGGCTCAAATTTGGAGTGGGGTATTCTTTCCTTTCTGCACCTTTGCTTCTGTTTTCAAGAGGCAAAACTGTCTGAAAAAAAGATTCCAGAGAAGAGGGAAGGGAGGAGGAAGGGAGGGCAGGGGGTGGGGGGAAGGAAGGAGAAGGGGAGAGGGCATGGGAGGGGAGGGGGAAGAGGAAGGGAGAGAAAGAAAGGATCGCTCCTGGAGGTATTAAAAGGTTTCCCATCATAGCAGCCTGCTTGCTGCTGTCTTCCCTCTCAGCCCTTGTGTCTAGAAGTTCCTAGGCTCCGTGACAATCCCTGCTGGTTGACTGTGAATTTACTCTCCAGGAACACGCAATGCAGATAATCCAAGCCACAGCTTCTGATAGCTTGACCTGTCTGGATAACCCCACAGCCCTTTCCTCACCCTTAACTCCGCTGCGATTTTTAATCCCTGCCTTCTAAGAGTACATTAAAACTCCAGTCACTGCCAAGTGTATCTTGGCAGAGTTTGTGCGGGCATTTCCAAAGGCCAGACTAGAATTGCCGACGGAAAACACAGCGTGAGCTCTACATAAACCGGTCGTGCTGCCTCTTCCTTGTGTCCCACTGAAACCTCTAAAACCGGGATTAGTTTTTCTTAGTGACCTCTTTCTCCCATAGAATCTTGAAAGCAGGAAGGATTTGAAAGTTCATCTTCATAGCCTTGTTCAGTGTCCCAAATCCTTGCCGTCCCACCCCCTCCCCTACCCCTTATGGCTATGCGCATTCCCGATGTCTTCCAAGTCAAAACCCTATGCCACCAACACCGGGGAACTCAAGGCACCCAAGGAAACCCAGGTTTCCCTTTGGACATTTCTTTCTATTTGGGAAACAGTTGCTACAGTCTTCATGTGGTATAGCAATGTTAGTCATACATTATGGGCATTTGCATTTTTGTTGTTGGTGGTGGCTTGATATAACACTGTATAATATATTACCATATGCAACAATATTTTCAAAATGAACATGATAGTATCTACTGTTGCTTAGTCACTCGCTTTTGATACATTGAGTCATCTTCACCACAACCAGATGAGAAAGAGAGCATCATCCCAGTATGCCAGTGGGAATGAACAAAGGCTGACAGAGGTAGAGGAGCCTGCCGAAAATTTGAGAGGAGGCAGGCCTGGGCTGTAGGCCCGACTTGGCTCTTGGCCACACTGGTCTAATTTATTTGCTCATGTAGAGAGTGTTCCTTACTTTCTCCCCTGAAATTGTGGGGAAACAAACACCACAGGGCCGGCCTGGCGGCTAGATGTACTAATACGTACAATGCCCATTTAGAAAGGTGTCAATTAGTAAAACACATAGGAACACAGCACACCCATGGCTGAGCTTGTTATCACTGCAAAACATCCTCACTGTTCAAAATGATTTTTGTTTACTAAATACTTTTCTCCACTTCAAAATGTTATCATGTGTTCGTATTTACATTTCTACTCAGCAATAGCTCTTTTGTGTCATCATACATCTCAAGATTTATATTAGGATAGTTAAACCTTCTGCCTTAATGCCTAAATCTGTATAAATGAGTTCAGAAAGAGACTTGGCCACACAACTGCTATGGCCTCTCACATCCATCCGTCCCCCAAATCGCATCCTTTGGCTCTCCCTCAAAGCGAAGCACTTTCCCGGAGGAGTTTAAAGGGAAAACGAATCATGTCAAGAAATCCTGCAAATAACGGCAGTTTCCATGGCAACTGAAACAAATGTGAACCGTTTCTTTGTTTTGTGAATTCTCCCGAGTGACTGGCACCATGACCAGCTTCTGTTTATGTTAGTTTTCTCTTTGGGTTGGAATATGTTCTCCACACAGCTGTATTTTCATGGTCTACCTTTTTTCTTCTTTTAATCTGCCTTCCTGCAGACACACATGAGAGATTACTATTTATAATCTGAGAGAAACAGCACAATCTCAGACAGAATCACAAGGAGATGCTACGTTAAGTACCTCCAGAGAATTTAACATAAGTCATTTAGGGTGGAGTGTCTCCTGTCATTTCTAATATTGCTTTATATACTGCAGTGCTTTACAGTTCAAGTTATTTTCCCATGCATTTTAAACTGAGTCCTGGAAATACCTATCACAGGCATTTTTGAACACTTTTCTTAGATAGTGAAACAGAAATGGAAACCCACAACACTTTACTCATTGTTCATTTTCATTACAGTTTGTCACTGTCCTGTGGAGTGTTGCTTGCCTTGTACTTTGTGACCCAGTACCCTTGTGGTCATGATGCTCTTCCTAATGCTACTACAAACACTGTTGAGACTGAGTTCCCATCACTCAACTTAAAGGCATATTTCTAATGTCTTAGGAAACTACACCGAGTTTCTAAATTAGAAAAAAAAAAGCCCTTCCTCTAAAAATAAATACATTATTTAGAACAGAAATCAACAAACCTTCCTACAAAGTAGAAGACACTAAATATTTTAGGGTTGTGGGCCAGGCAGTCTCTGAAAGTACTCAATCACTGTATCATGAAAACAGCCCTAAGTGATGTGTGAATGGATGGGCACAGCTGTATTCCAATAGATCTTTAGCCGCAAAGACAGAGACAGTTTGGCTTATGGGCTCTAGTTTCCTCATCTCATTCCTGGAAGATATCATCTTCTGTTTAGTCTGGAAAGATGAGAATAAGATCTAGATTGTCCAGAACAGAGAGGCAGCCGGACGATGGTGGTGCATGCCTGGAATCTCGTTGCTTGGGAGGCAAAGGCAGGCAGATCTCTGTGAGTTTGAGACCAACCTGGTCTACGGATTGAGTTCTAGCACAGCCAGAGCTAACAACAAACAAAATAAACAAATAAAAAGCACAGAGAAATCTGTCTCGAAATAACCAAAAAGGGGCGGGGGGCATTCAGAACAGAAGTAGGTTATTCTTATCTGGTAGAGATTCTGTGTTTTACAAGGGATGAGTGGATGCATCGTTACCCAGGTAACTCCCTAAGCCTATGTTCTCTAAACTGTATGACAGCGTTTATTATTCATGACTCTGCCTATGGGGCTAGCTAGGAAACAATGGCATATGGCCTTTAATTGCACCTGTGCCTTCTTGCTCCTTATTGTGCTGTGCCAGCAATCAGTGGATATACAGTGGTAGTCTCTTAGGAGTGTTCACTTGGGGGACAGGATAAGAGGAGGTGGGGATGAGAGAGAACCATGCACAAAACCTGTAACATAAATAAAAATGTATTAAGGACCAACAAAGTGCACAGAGAAGACAAAAACAGTAGATATGAGTTTAATCCTAAGCAGTCAGGTCACATGACAGGAAAGGATGCTATGTAGCTGGGCCAGGAGGAATGTGAGAATCCCAAAGAGACAAAGGAGGAGCCATCAGGGAGAAGAAACTGTAAGCAGACAGGTACAACTTTATACCATGTGCAGAAGATAGTGTATTCCCTTTTATCTGGAGCAGGGGCAGATGAGGAGAAGGAGGAAGGAAGTCCTCCAGCCCAGGCTGCACAGGGGCTTGACTGGCAAGGCTGAAGTGTGGGGATTCTGTCCTCAGTGTGGAGGAGCCGCTACAGCAGTACTTCCAGGACCGGGGTTTCCTAAGAGAGCATCACTAGCAGTGTGAAGGAAGTCAAGTGTGCCAAATGAACCCCAAGGAACTTTGGAGCAACACTGGAAAAAGAAATAGAGTGTGGACTGCAAATGTGTGCCAGATATGAAACCTTTAATACATTTCCTTATGGCTGAAAAATTAAAAAGTGAAAGGGATCAGTTGCTTTCCCTAATAGAGTCTGTTCAATATAATTCATACAAAATAGTATCATTTCAACACATAGATATTATAAGAGGACTAACAAGAAACTCTGTCTTGTGATAAATCTTCAAAATCCAGAGTGTACTTTGCAAATGGCAAGCTTGCAGCATTACAAGTGTTCAGTGTAGCCAGTGGTCACTGTGCTGGACAGTAAGCTGAGGAGGGATCAGAAGACAGTCATTTGAACACACCTCAGTGCTGCTCTACCAAGTCCTCTTGGGTTCTCCACCCTTATAGGATAACTGTCGTGAGATTAATTGCTGTATGTTAAAAAAAAAATATGTTCTCCAAACATTACTTCACTCAGAAAATACTGCTATAGCTGAAGACAGGTAAGTGGCGGAGGTAAGTGAAAACCCCAGACACTCTATACTGTAATTACAATGATTTTAAAAGGGACGTTGACTCTTCAGACACTTTTAGGTTGAAAAGCCCTCAAATTTTGGGCCTCTCAAAAGGGGAAACCACCATCAGAATATATTGTATGGGGGGAGGAGGCTGTTTTCAATAAACATTAAAAATATATATTATTATTAAAGCTTTCCAACTAGAGAAATGGCAGAGACTCTCTGTCACTCAACCAGATAATACCCCTGGGACTCCCAAATTGTTTTCACTTTTTCAAACTCGTGTGTGTGTGTGTGTGTGTGTGTGTGTGTGTGTGTGTGTGTGTCCACCAAAGCAAAGAAATGGAGAAGATATACACAGGTAACAGAACTGAATGGGGGAGGGAATAGCGCAGGATCACAAAGGGACCTTTTCATGCTACTGAGGTGGCCCGCTGCCACATCATAGTGACCTGTTAAATCAGAGACTTAAAGAGCACAAACCGGCAAGAAGATCTAATACTGTCACTGTAACAAATGTAATGCAACAAAACTCAGAAGATGATTTTCAGCAGAATTCTTGAAAGGTGGGAAGATCAGAAGAAATTCTTGGAGTGTTTGCCTTAGTGTTTCCACTAAGGTCAGGGGATAGGAGTGAGACTAGAGAAAGATACAAAGAGACCTCCTGCAGCATGCAGAATTAGAAACCCCCAAAGTCCTGTAATTAGAGCAGAACTTAACAGACTATAGGCTTTGGGGGTGCTGTCTAATTGGCTGCCTCGTGTGCATATATGTGGATATATACAAGTTGGGGAATATAGTTATTATACAAAGCAAGATAAAGTCATTGCTATTATAACTATCTTCATTTTTCCCTTCTCTATTACCAGCAGGCTGTTCTCCACCTGCATGCCCCTTCCTATATGATAACGAGGGGCATTATATAATAATACTTTAGGCACCTATTTATTTGTCTTATTGCAGTATATATAGCAAGCATATATAGCAAGCTTTGAGCTATCCCGAGATGTCCGTATGTATGGATTTGGGTGGAGCCAGAGTTGTGCTGCTGGTAGTTATAGACCCTTCTCTGCCAATGGGAGAACTGCCCCCACTACCCCAGCAAAGCTGCCCACTTGGATTGGGTAAACCAGTGGCCTGGCTGTTAAAAGGCACATTCTGATGTATGGGTTTGGTGGGGAACCCGGGATTCTGCAGTTCTAACAAGCTTCTGGGTGTCTCTGGAGCTGCTAATCTGTGGACCACAGTGCTGATTAAGAAGGCCCCAGAATATCAAGCATCTGTCTGAACACACTAAGATAAATATCTCAGAGCTTTCCGCCTTTTACGCACCATAGCAGCCTCTTCTTAAGGCCTGTGCTTTCTTTTTCTCTGAGCATATAGTAGCTTGGACTTTCTTTCTTTCTTTTTTTTTTTTTTTTTAATAAATAAGGTATTAAGAGATCACAGCAGCCTAAGCTGCAAGATCCTGCCTGGGAGCACGAGTTCTCTTTGAGGCTCATGCTTTTTTCATCCTTTCACCTCTCTGCCTCCAGGTATCAAAGCTTGAAAGAGAGAAGACGCAAGAAGCAAAGAGGATTCGTGAGTTGGAGCAGCGCAAACACACGGTCCTGGTGACGGAGCTCAAAGCCAAGCTCCATGAGGAGAAGATGAAGGAGCTGCAGGCCGTGAGGGAGAATCTCATCAAGCAGCATGAGCAGGAAATGTCAAGGACAGTGAAGGTGCGGGATGGGGAGATCCAGAGACTCAAGTCTGCTCTGTGTGCTCTCCGGGATGGCAGCAGCGATAAAGTAAGGACAGCACTCACCATTGAGGCCCGGGAGGAGGCCCGGAAACAGTTCGATGCAGAGCGCCTGAAGCTCTTGCAGGAAATTACAGACCTGAAAACTGCCAAGAAGCAGGTGGATGAGGCTCTGAGCAATATGATCCAGGCGGATAAAATCAAGGCTGGGGACCTTAGGAGTGAGCATCAGTCCCACCAGGAAGCCATCTCGAAGATCAAGTGGGAGTCAGAACGGGACATTCGGAGGCTGGTCAGTAATAATGAGAGCAGGGCAGAAACCGGTCTCTGCCAGAGCTCCCTGTGATTTGCTTTGCTGGGTGTTCGCTTGTCAGTTACTACTATAAACAAACACCCTCGCTTTTGCGGGCTGCGCTGTCCAAAAACGCAAGGTAGATGGATAGGTAGTTTGGTCGGAATTGTAGAATGTAAGAGGCTTTCCAGTCCTCATTTTCACAGTAAGTGCATTCTCCGGGGCGCACAGGTATTCACGCACCGACCTGTATTCTTGGTTAGTCCATGAAAAGATTGTAAATTACAAGCCACTCCAATCTTAGCTTGTTTTTTGTGGGCTTCCCAGCTGTAAAAACTCCACTGGAGTATTTTACAGGACAAAGAGGTGTTTCCACAATTTGTCTGAAAATGGCCGCTGTTGAAAACATCCTGAGTGATCCATCAATGCAAACATGGAACTATAAAATTCCTGGTCATTTTAAGAATGGGTTCCTTTCCTCAAAATAACCAAGGAATATTTGTTATGAGCCATTCTATTTTTTAACGGGGTGTCATTCACAAATAGCTTCCTTGCTGTTTACAGTTTTCGTTAGTTCAATCCACACAGAACTGGCTTTTGTTTGGTTTGGTTTGGTTTGGTTTTTGGGTTTTAACATGAAAAACCAACAGCCATACAGATATCTCATAATGCTAAAATGAATAAATTAATGCATGTTCTAAGAGCTATAACATCCTGTGATCTTAGAAGGAAAATTTATACTCATCTATGTCCAAAAGTTGAGGATTAGCTTAAACCTTTTAGAATGTATTTAACACTATGTTTCTCTAAGTCAGTGGTTCTCAACCTTCCCAAGGCTTTGGCCCTTTAATACAGCTCCTCATGTTATGGCGAACCCCAACTATAAAATCATCTCATTGCTATGTCATAACTGTAATTTTGCTACTGTAATGAATCATAATGTAAATATCTGATATGCAGGACATCTGATATGCAACCCCTGTGAAAGGGTTGCTCAGTTCCCCCCCCCCAAGGTGTCATGACCCACAGGTTGAGAACCACCTCTCCAAGCAGGGTGCTATTCAGGAAAACCGTGCTTTCCCTCTTGGGTGTACCAATCCTCAATAACCGTTTCCTAGGGATTCCACATTGGTGCTTGGATGATATCTCTAGGATTTCCACTTTGAGCAAAATGTGTTCCCATAGACCATTTTACCAGTTAAGCATGCGTCATTTTCTTAGAGTAATGTGGTATGCTGTGACTGTAAAATGCTGCCTCTGCCATGCTTCCTGAGGAATTTCCTGCAGTTCATTCTGCTGTGCTGTTACACAATGGAAGCCAAAGGCAGCGCAGAAACTGTGGTCTCTGCCCTGCTCTTGGTTTCCGAAATGACCGTGGTTGATGAAGAAGGATTCAAGACTGTGAGCTGTGGAGCAATCAGGTAGGTGAGTTAACAGAAAGCCTTGAATTAAATATTGTTGCTTACCTTTTTCAGTGTGAAATCTACAAATTAGTCCTAAGTTCTCCCAGTACTTCTTTCCAAGAACACTGCTGACCTAGGCACGAGCGAAATTCTCCCAAGCAACCACCTGAAATCTAAACCATCCAAAGAGTGGCTCAAACACTGGGTGCAGACAGACTAAGATGGGGGAGTGTTTCTCTAATGTATGTGTCCCTGCCTTCTCTTTCTCAGTTTCCTTTCCTACCCCTCCCCTCACCCCCCTATGTACTTTTGGACCTGGAGGGAAAGAAATGAGATCCGCTCTTTCTAGAAAATGTTACCAAAGAATTCTGCAACATATTCCTTCTCATCCATGAACCGGAGCACTGGTTAACTTTGCAACATTCTGAGAATCAGATTATGTGTTCACAACCACTGTATAATAGAGTCAGTCCCCTCTATTGCTAGATATTCTACAGGGACCCACTTTGGAAAATTCTGGGAAGAAGTGAATAATCTTGGAGCCAATATAACACAGTGCTTGATAAGTGGGCTCTGGGCTCAGAAGACAAAGTTAAAATATCAAGATTTCATCGCTCACAAGGCAGGGAACAATGACCAAATACTCATGTACCTCATCTGGTACATGGTGATCATGGAACCTACTAAATAGGACATTATTAGAAAGTGAGATAACTTGCACAACTATAGTGCTTCCAATACTATAAAAGATGAGAAGATTTTATGTTTAATACTGGAGAGGGTAAGGATGACTCCACTTGGGTGTTAATGAGCTGATAGTCCAGCATCTGCCGTTAACTAGAAGGCATCACAAGCAATCAGGAACGTGCAGTTTATGAGCTGCATTAAGCTGCAGCGAACACTGTGCATATCAACTCTGACAGATGAATGAGCACTCAGCTTAACAAGACTCAGCCTTCTTGAAGGAGTAAGGAAATGCAGCAGATAGTCTCTCCCAAATCAACAGGACACTGTTTCAATCCTTGTCAGTTATCGGGTGATGTTACAGGACATTGCACACGTCAGTCCAGTGGTCTCCCGATGTTGACCTAAAATTTAGTCATGTAACCTAGAATTAATAGGCAGGCATTTGTGTGTGGGAAATGAGGGACTTTGCAAGCAGATGATTTTATGCTCTCTAGCTCAACTAAAAAGCACAGCACAGAAGCACACTAAGTGAGTCATTAAATATGAGAAAGGAGAAAGTGCTAAATGTCTTTCCATTTTAAGTAATCACATAGAATATATTGAAACGGGACAAAAGGTTCCACCCAGTGTCTATAATCTCTTGAAAAATTGTCACAGACATTTATTTCATTTATCAGATATTCCTCATCTAAGGACAGCAAACTGGTTCCAGTCCAGTGGAACTCTAATCCACTGGTACCTGATACCTGTGCCTTGAGTTGAAAATTAACATATTTGAGGCCACATCCAAGCTCAGAACAAATGAGTGCTGAAATCAGTAACTCTATGCCACAGATATACAAAGAAACATTTTGACTGACATTAACAAGCATTTTTAATCCCTCTTCTAGTCCCAATGATGCTTTTCTGACAGTAATGGTAGAATGATGGCTAAGGCTGGCTGCCTTGAAGTGTGGGAAGGAAAGGAAAGGCCACACAGCAGGAACGGCTGGAAGAGCCCCTCCAGATGCCACCAGAATTGACATTCCTGGAAAATCAGAAGACCAGTACTGGGAAGCCCGCGGTTCCTCCAGTTGCAAATGACTGGCTGATAGTATCAATTAGTATTAGGATCAAGACCAAATGCTTGTTCCCCGAAAGAGACAGTAGTAACTTATTTGTCCCAAGAAACATCATAATGGAATATTCTGGATTTATCTATATTAAAGCTACTGGTACATTTTAAATTTTGTCTTTCCTAGCCAACCCAGACCATTTTAAACACTATATGGAAGGACAACACCATATAGGAGATATCAGAGGGGGGGGAAGGAGGGAGGGAGGGAGGAAGGGAGGGAGGGAGGGAGAGAGAGAGAGAGAAAGAGAGAGAGAGAGAGAGAGAGAGAGAGAGAGAGAGAGAGAGAGAGAGAGAGAGAGAGAGAGCCTTTTATTACTCAGGGTTTGCTTCATGTTATTCATGAGTTCCAGTACACATGCCAGATTCCTGAAGACTGTTTTTCCTGAATCATCACAAGAAGAGGTGGACTTCCCATAGTGAAAGTGGGATTTATTTATAGCATATTTAAATTAATTGTCCTGGGTCTCATTTAATTCAGATGGATGAAATCAAAGCCAAGGACAGGATCATCTTTTCCCTGGAAAAGGAACTGGAGACTCAGACAGGCTATGTCCAGAAACTCCAGCTGCAGAAGGAGGCTTTGGATGAGCAGCTCTTCCTGGTGAAGGAGGCGGAGTGTAACATGAGCAGCCCGAAGAGAGAGATTCCAGGAAGGGCAGGAGATGGCTCTGAACACTGTAGCAGCCCGGTGAGTTCACTCGAGTTGAGGTTTAACAACTCCGGAGTGATCTTTTATTTAGCTCTCAAGTTCTGCTTTTCACATAAGCTATTTTCCTATTTATAAGTACAAAGAAATCAATTCTCCCTCCTACTATAAAACCAGCGTGTATCTTGGGAACAAGGCTTCTCTAGATTCGCAGACAACAAAGTGGGCTGCGCTTCATCAGCAGGTCACGTGAGAGCTGTAGGTGTCTTTGAATCTTTCACAGAATTTTCCCAGCCCAGTGATATCTATCAAAACTTGAATCTTGGCCGGGCGTTGGTGGCGCACGCCTTTAATCCCAGCACTCGGGAGGCAGAGGCAGGCGGATCTCTGTGAGTTCGAGGCCAGCCTGGGCTACCAAGTGAGCTCCAGGAAAGGCGCAAAGCTACACAGAGAAACCCTGTCTCGAAAAACCAAAAAAAAAAAAAAAAAAAAAACTTGAATCTATTATAAGAATCATAAGTTAAGTGAAAATATTTGCCTGTTGCCAAAATTGGTAATTTCCCTATGTGTGAACAATTGGATTAGAAATTGACAAAGACAGTTATCCTCTACAGAGGTTGGAGTGTGCGCCTATAAGAAAGAATCATCTATAGCCATAGCACGAAAGCTTCCAGTCTGAATGAACTTGCCACTTACTTCACTGGAGTATCATCGTCTCATATGAGAAATTATGTTCAGAGGTACAATGACAGACATAAGCTTGCATGTAGTGGGCTATCAAATGATTTATCTGCAAAAAAAAGATGCAAATGTATTATTTAGGAACAAAAAAAATTTAGTTCCAAAGTATGACGTAGAACAAAGTAATGAATTGGTTTACAGGACACACACACTAGTAGGCAGTGGGAAATATATACTGATCTAAGATGCAGCACATGGAAATTTTAGTTCTTCTGTTAATAACTATATGTGATTTAGCATAATCACCCCCCAGATAGACTTTAGAGTTAGACCCCTTGGTTCAAATTCATTAGCTGAGTGACCTTATGCAAACCACTTCCCTGTTCAGTATCTTTATCCATAAGATGAAGGGCATGTTGGTTTCTGTGAGGCTGATCTATGCACTAGAAGACATGATACAGAGAATGTAGAGCCTGGTATTTGGGACAATTAGCTTTTGTAGCTCTGATTACTGCTATCCTCCACAAGACCCGGGTTAACATAGAACCACCCTCAGTTTAGCCTATTCTGCTGAATCCTTGAGAATATGATGACTCCGGGGATTCAATACATGTGGAACTGCTCCATCAACAGTGAACCACTAGCAAAATGAAAAACAGCAATAGAATCACAAGCATGTAGTCAGAGTGGGCCTATACTACAGAATTAAGCTGTAACTGCTGTGTGTAAGTGAGGTGATTCATATAATTGGTATACTGTACAAAATATTTTATTCTAGAGTATACTGTGCACCCTGCTTTGGCACATGAAGGTAATATGTGTTTCCTCACAGTGGCTTTTTTCTTTGGGAATATAGAAACATTCACAAAGCCCCATGTCTGCATCCTAATCTGCCTCCTCTTTGGTTAAGTATAATGGCAGGCAGCTATCTGTGTCGTAGCAAGCAATGGGTGTGTGCGACAAAAGGATGTTCCCTGAACTTCACACCTCACCTTGGTCACAGGGCAAACAGCTCTGTTAAACTGCTTCAACCTTCTGTCACTTTCCATACCGCAAGTCTGGGCTCCGGGGTCTGTCTGCCACATGGAATTCGTCTGTGGTTTTAACCCGGCTTGATCTTCAATCCAGCAGTAAATGTTAAGAGTTAGAAAGGGTAACTAGTCTTTTCTTCGTAAAAGAACATCCACCTGTCACTTCCTGGGTCACACTGGAAGAAAAGAGCCTATTGTTTTCATGAATGGTGTTCCAGTCTTTGAAAAGTCTTATTGAAGGGATACTTGTTTTAATTCTCACGTGTAGGATTTGCGAAGAAATCAAAAGAGAATAGCTGAACTGAATGCTACTATAAGAAAGCTAGAAGATAGGAACACCTTGCTTGGAGATGAGCGAAACGAGTTGGTAAGTTGTAACCAAACTCTTTTTTATTGTGTGTTTTGTTAGATGTAGGCTATAAAAGTATGCATTAAGTTGTGTAGTTTATCATGAGAGAAAAATGAGCAAGAAATAACAGTCCATCATGATAAATCCTCACAAAGTGGCTGCCCCACAAAACTACCTTCCAAGTGAGTAAGTGGAAAATGACCGAGACCCCTCCCTCCAATCCAACACCCACCTAACAATGACACCACTCTGATTTCTATATAGGTATCTATTGTAATTAATTTTAAAAACATTAGTGCATCTTATGCCTGGCTGCTCTGGCTCAGTCAGCGTTGCCCGTGAGGATCTCCCTTGAGCTGTGTGTGAAACTGTTCTCTTTCGTTCCTCTATAGCATCCAGTTAACATATTGCAATATATGCAGCCATTCTTAGGGAGTATTTACGGAGCTTCTAAGCATGTTTAAGCTGTTAAGACTGCGGCTGTGAGGTATCTGTGATGAAAAAAAGTGCCTGTTGTCTCTGAGCACAGGGATTTGGATCCTGAGATGTGGTCAGCTGGTTCCTGAAGTTGCTCTGACACTTTAGCCCCCCAGTGCCAGTGTATGAGGAGGGCCTCGGTGTTTCCACATCTTTGCCAACACGCACAGATTATCACGCACTTCAGCCATTTTTGTGGCCATGAGGTGTACTCTTTTTCTGATTTTTGTTTTGATTTGTATCTTTTCTAATGAGGCTGGGGAAGCTGTCAAGTATCTGCTGGCTTACTGGGCTTCCTTTACAATCTGTCCTCAGAATTTTGTTCTTTCTCTGTTCTGCTTTATTTTCTTATTAACATTAAGACATTTTGAAATTAGACATTTAGACATACTGCTCTGTAGTTTATATTGTGATGCAGTTGTTTCTGAAAAAGTGATTTTAGCCTTTTCCTTAAATTTAGGCCATTGTTTCTCTCTAGACCTTATTCTCGGCATCTCTCACAAGTTTTGCGTGTTATAATGTAGTTGTTATTTCATTTTAATTTTTAAATAATATCATGCAACTTCTTCCAGAAAGTGTGGCTCAATTTCTAAACATCTAGAGATTGTTAATTATCTTCTGTTACTGGTTACTCTTTTGAATTCACCATACTTTGCAACATTTTGTTCCCTTGGGATTATTACGATTTTCTTTAGAGTATAACATAGGGTCAGTGTCTTCATTTGCTTTCAAGTGCTATGAGGAAACAACATGACCAAAAGCAATCTGAGGAGAAAAGGGTTTATTTGTCTTACATGTTCTGATCGCAGTCTATCATGATGGGAAGTCAAGGTAGGAATTGAAACAGGGACTGTGGAAGAATGGTGCTGACCTGCTTGCTGACCTTGTCTCACTCAGTTTGCTCTCTTAGACACCCCAGGACCATTTATCAGGAGTCAGTACTGCTCACAGTGTGCTGGGCCCTCCACATGAATCATTAATCAAGAGAACGCCTCACGGGCTTGTCTACAGGCCAATATCCAGGGGACATTTTCTCAATTGAGGTTCCCTCTTCTCAGTTGACCCTAGTTTGTGTTGAGTTGGCAAAAAACCAACCAGTACAGTCACTTTTAGAAATATCTCATATTCTCAGGAGAGAAAGGTGTGCTCTATAATCTTTACTTATAGTTTCATTTAAGTTTATTGCCTTGTTTTAAGTTTTTTCTATAAACTTCTAATTTTTTTTGTCTATTTATTATCTCAACAAATTTGTCTATGTCTCTTCTTAGTTCTGTCCAGTTTTCTTTATATATATTTGAAGTTATGTTACTTGATAGTTATAAATTAATATTCACTAATGGTTTTTGAAATATCAGCCCTTTCATGATTATAAAATACTTTCTTTCCTTGACCTCAGATCAATCTATTATTAGTTAAACTACAGCAGGACTTTTTAGTATCTACATGAATCTCTGTTTATTAATATATGTGCATCATACGTGTATAATTTCAGTCTCTTTCATATATTAAGGCCTGTCTTTCTGAAGAAGCATTCTGTTGGGTGCTTTGGAACTGTGGTGATTGAATGCTGGGCTAAAATTGGACAGTTCTCTCTCCTCATACTTATGTGCATGAATAGTATTCACCAAGCAGCCTTAAATATATAACACATGGGGCATTAACCTTCAGAAGAGATTAAGATTGCAATAATAAACCCAGTGAATAATCTGTCTTTATATGTATTCAAAATCTGATATCAACGATTCAGACATCAAAACTCAAAAGGTCTTGTGCCAGATTATTTATGAAAAGTAAATCCCATGTTTTTGTCATTGTCATGAAACTGTAGTTTTCAAACTGTGATTAGGATGGGACTGGAGGAGTGCTAAGAATCACAGAGTCTTTTTTTTTTTTTTTTTTTTGGTCAATCATGGTCGCTTTCTCCTCCCTCAGTATCTCTCCAAATCATAAATTGGATAAGAGGAGTGATGAGTTTTGAAATATTCTGATACCCCTTTTCCTTGTGATAGGAAAGGAATAAGCTAACTATTAGAAACTCAACATGGAAATCTAATTTGTCTATATAGGTTGGCCTATAATACATCAACTAAACAGAAGTGTTTTGAAAAATGAAAGGAAGGGCTGCTGATGATTACAGACAACATTCTAAACTAAAGGCAATTTGGGCAACATATGTAGTCATCGTAGTGGGCAGAGTATCACTGTCATTAACAAGCCGAGGGCAGGGATGTCACTCAACATCCTGTGAAATATAGGGCAGGCCCCATGACAACAGTAACAGAAAAACATAAACTGCCTTACTGAGAGTGAGGAGATTTCAGCAAGACTTTTTAAGGAGGTGATGCAGTTGGAGAGGATGAGGCTTGGAACCAGGTTCTGGTGACCATGAGGTTCAAATGTGCGTCTATATGTTCCTGAGCCAATGAGTGGTCATTCCTAGGCCAGGGAATGGGTTTGGACATGCATGAGTGAGTGAGGTGATGGAAGTAAGCAGCATCATGTGTCATCATCCAACCGCAGCATCTGTGGCACCTCTGTTAAGGTAACAGACAGGACAGGATGTGAAGACTATGTTTAAAAGGCGCTAGCGCAGGCCACCATGGCTCATGGCCTTTAATCACAGTCCTGGGGAGGCAGAAACAAGAGGATTCCTGTTTGTTCCATGCTAGTTAGTTCTACATAGTAAGTTCTGAGCGTACTAGCACTCCACAGCAAAATCCTATTAAAAAGAAGGAAGGGAAGGAGAAAGGGAGGAAAAGAGAATATCCATTAGAGGAAACTAAAAACGATGGATTGGTTAAATGGAGGACAGGAATGTAGTGTTAATCCTAGGACACGCTGGGTGGCTGCAGGGCCACTTCCCCTCTTTCACACTTGACCCCTCCTGCCCTCCTCCCCTCAAGATACCAAAAATAAATCTTGATTCATTTATTTCCAGTTAAAACGTGTGCGGGAAACTGAAAAACAATGCAAACCTCTCCTGGAAAGGAACAAGTGCCTCGCCAAGAGAAACGATGAACTGATGGTGTCCTTGCAGCGCATGGAGGAGAAACTAAAAGCCGTAACCAAGGAAAACTCAGAAATGGTGTGTATCACGGACTCCTTCTCCTCGGAAGTTGCAGCCTCCTCCTCTGGGGCCCCGTGACCTACTGGTTTTTCCTGAGGTTGTATCTTATATGCTGGTTTGACTTTCCCTTGAGTAAGCAAGGAAACATGAAGAAGAAAACAAGAGAAGGGCCTGCCTCTGGATTGTCTGGGGTTTTTAACCTTGTGGAACTGGAGAAGTCTTCCAGGGATGCACTCACTGTTCAAACATTTGCAAATGGAGAAGCAAAGCCTCAGTGTGGTTCCTGAGCCACAGAAATGTGGATCTAGCCCATGCCTGCCTTCTAATTTGTTTGATAGTAGAGAAATCAATATCATGGCTAGTATTCTCCATGGATGACTGATGTGATTGTGCATTCCTGAAAAGACTTCTGAGATAAGATAGCTATAGAAATGTCCAAAACGTTGCCAAGGACTTCAATGTAATATAGCAGATAAAATGTACGTAAGGGTAAAAATTTACCAGTGACTAAAATTGGTGATTTTTAAGGTTTCCACTTGTAATGTCTTCTTCTCCAATTTAGAGAGAGAAAATAACATCTCACCCACCCTTAAAGAAACTGAAGTCTCTGAATGACCTTGACCAAGCTAATGAAGAACAAGAGACCGAGTTTCTCAAACTGCAGGTCATTGAGCAGCAGAACATCATTGACGAGCTCACCAGGGTAGGTGAACCCACTACAAACTTCTAGATATTCTCAAGGATGAGTAGCCAACAACCAATGTGTAAGGAAGCACTTAATAGTTTTAGATTAACTCCAAATGCCCACATTTGTGTGCTCAGTATGTAACTATATTACAAGGAACAAAATGTTTTATATTATTAAGCTTATTTATACTGTTCAGTTTAACCATTTGCTAACTAGTTTAGAAGCAAAAATATAAGCCACGTTAAAGGAATTTTCAGATGCATTGTTATGTAATTATGTTATGTATGTAAGGGTAAATCTATATATCTTGTAATTGTTTTCCACTGTTGGGCTTGTAAGGCTCAGCAATTCAATTTGCCTACAAAACCAAGACCATATACTCCTTGTTTTTACCACCTAATCAGTGCATAGCACATAGATACAGTCCATTAGAAAGGCTTTGTGAGTGAAGAACAGCATCATAGTTCTGTAATAGAGCAGGAATTCCAATTCACACTTGATTGACAGATACTTCGGTACCTGCTGACTATGTGATCACTGCCACCCCATTTGCATCTGGTTGAAGTCCTGTGACCAGTATGGTGGAATAAGACCTCTTGAAGCCTGCAGGCTTTCTCCTTCACCTCTCTGCCTTTACTCTGTGAATGGCATCTTTATTTCTTCTTATTTCAAGAATAAGCCAAAGCCTGTAGACTTGAACTAATCATGGGGGCAGGAGGGCTGTTACACAATAGTCTTTAGAATAGGTGAACTTTGACTCACCGCCATTGGGAGCAAAGGAGTCTACTTCTGTGTGTAATTAATTACTACTCACCCTTTAAAAATTGTCCATTGTTGCTGGGTAGTGGTGCTGTATGCCTTTAATCCCAGCACTCAGGAGGCAGAGGCAGGCAGAGATATCTCTGTGAGTTCTAGGCCAACCTGGTCTACAAATTGAGTTGCAGGACAGCCAGGGAACTCAGAGGAACTCTGTCTTGAAAAAAAAAAATTGTCCATTGTTCATATATGCTATAATGTGTACCCCCTAGATTAAGAGCATAATTTAAGTATACAATGTGTAAATTTTCAGCTATATGGAGGATGCATGATCAAAATATTTTTGTATATAAAGGCAAAAAATAAAGTCTAAATGCCAATGTTTTGAATTATATTCAAATGTAGTGTGAAGCCTCATTCCCACCTTGATGACTCCTAAATCTTGTGAAGTCACTGGTCTAGGGATATACCTGGCTTTGAACGCCCTCAAATTAAGCTATAAGTTTACCTTTGATCGGGGAGTTCCATGTAGCTCATATTTGCAGTAAAAACACAGAGTACTTAATGATTAAATCCCAAGTTGTTCCAGTATCTATGCTCACAGCATGCGAGTCACGAAGTTGAACACAGTTTGTAGGTATTCACCTAGTTTCTCAGAAAACCACCGCCATCTCTCCCCAAAATAAAACTAGGTGACTCCAACAGAGTAGATGCTGTGCTTCCTGTCCCATCCTTACCAGCTGCAGACTAGAAACAAGGTTCCAAAAATAGTCAAGGGACACCTGCCTATGCTATGAAATGACATGATGTAAAAAAATAAAAGCGAATTTTAATTAGAAATAATTTTTTTCTCACCACAAATGCAAAGTAAATTTGGACATTGGAAAGCATAGCAACTGTTCTTTGTGGGACTCTGTTTCCAGGTATAAAATGAAGGAACGCAGCATACTTCCTGATCAAATGGCAGGGAGATTACAATATACATCCTCTGAAAATATTGGTACATCATATCCAAATGTTACCAAATTGGTAAAATAAAATCACACTTCAAAATAAAAATACATCACCTCTCAGGGGAGAACAAATGTCTCCTTGAAAAACAAAACCAGGGGCCACAGAGGTAGCTCAGCAGGTGAGTTCTAGTCCCTGAACCCACCGTTAGAGGCGCTCTGGGATCCAATGTCCTCTTCCAGCCTCTGGGCAGAAGAAAGTGACAGCCAAGTTATCAGGAGACGTTCAGCTACTTTCGATCTGAAAAGTCCTTGTCTGTTTTCTAGGATCGAGAAAAACTCATCCGCAGGAGAAAGCACAGAAGAAGCTCAAAGCCAATCAAGGTAAGGAGGAAACTTTTATGGAGCATTTGCCACAAAGAGCCAGGACGGGGAGTCCTGCCAAGGAACCTTCTTGCAAAGATGTGATAAATCAGATGCTCTTGAACTGCCACAAACCATGAGCACTACTTGTTTTTTTTTTTTTTTTCTCCTTTATTTTATTTTGAGCACTACTTGTTTAAAAAAAAAAATCTCTTGACGTTTCTCAGTCTGAAAATGGCTGTGCTGTTGTGTCCTAACCTGAAAGGCTATGACTTCCTCTAATAGGAAAGCCAGTTGGTTTAGTGTTAGTAGGTCTTTCTGACAAGTGGGTGGGTTATATTCAAAGAACGTGTAAGAGACATACATGATCGATATCTTCCATTGAATCATATTAGTTTCTGATATCTGTCCTATAACTGATTAATGAGTTTATTAAATGATTAAATTATCATCATTTGGGAAGTGTTATTGATAATGACATTCAGTCCACCATTATTTTTATAGCCCCTTAAAAGTGCACCACATCTCATTGTTTTGATTTCTGTGTTTGCTTTTTACCATGTATGTCACTTGGTTTCGATGTGGGATTGGAGGACTAGAGTTACAACCCCATGACCTCCTTTACAAGGAAGCCCTTAATTTTCAAAGCCCCTTAGGCCAAACTAAAGATGCATCGACTCATCATGACATAGAAGGTACTGTGAACATATTATGATGACTGTAGAAGACAGCCAAATGTTCATACATTTCCTTTGAGTATGTCAGAAGTGGGAAAAAAAACACGGAGAAGAGATGGATCGGCATTGTGTTCCTACCTAGTGTTTGTATTTCACCAAAGAACCATTAGAGACCCCGTGATCTCCTTGCTCACCTGTATCTGACATTTTTCACCAGTTTGGGTCATACTATTAGTAAGTTTATACTTTCTCTCCACTTAGAGGCCTGTTTTGGATCCATTCATTGGCTATGATGAGGACTCCATGGATTCAGAAACATCATCCATGGCCTCCTTTAGAACAGATCGGACACCTGCCACTCCCGATGATGACTTAGATGAAGTAAGCTTTTTCTTTCTTCTGGTCCTGTATAACATTGTCATGAAATCTTCCCTCTACGGAGAAGGAAAAACACATAGTGATCTTGTAACAGTGACCAACCTTGAGATCACGATCCACTTTCATAACTCTGGGAAGTAAGCATCACATATACCATGGAATCTCTCTGGAGACCTCTCAAACCTTCGGTGTAGTTCTATAATTTTATTACTCATCTCAAAATAAAAGTGACTTCCCAAAAATCTTCATCTGTGGAAAGTGTGAAAGGCAGAGCAAGCCCATGAGGCTTCTAGATTCAGTCTAAAGCAGCGTTAAAGTAAACTTTGTCTTCTGTGGTCCACCTTCATCAGAATGATCCAGGGGCTTCAGCTACACTGAACATAGCTACTAAGTCAGGGTTAGGGAAGTGAAACCTGTCAGTCCACACTGTTTTTTATAAGCAGGGTTTCATGTAATGCTAGCTGCCCCAAGCCCTTTAAACAGCTAAAGGTAAGCATAAACTTCTGATCCTCCTGCCTATACCTGCCAAGTTCTGAAATTTCAGGTGATCACAACTCCTCCGTACATATGTATAAATCCTCCACATATACATAATATATAGCTCCTCTTTCTCTCTCTCTCTCTCTCTCTCTCTCTATGTATATATATATATATATATATACACACATATATACACTCATATATATATACATACACACACACACACACACATATATATATATATATATATATATATATATATATATATATACTTATATTTATATGATGCTGGGGAGTGAATCAGTGCTTTGTGCATGCTAGACAAGCATTTTAACAACTAAATTCCATCCCCAGTTCCTCATTCCGTATTTTTTACCAAATTCTCTGGTGATGATTGAATTATGCCCCAAATCTAAGTTCTGAGACTGAGCTTTATGATTTATTAGGGATGAATTATAACCACAAACTAATGATTTATTTATGTATCTGAATGCATGGGAAGAAATAAGAGTAAAGCTTTAAGTATCTGCCTGAAATTTAGATCCAAACTTTGGGTATGACTTCTAAAATTGGGAATTATTTGAGGCCAAATGGGAAGTAATCATTAATGTAAAAATAAATAATTGTTTTCTCCATTAAAACAATGTCTTACATGTTTTTCCAGCATCTACATTGAACATATTCTAATTCACATTCTTACTGACAATTCAGAATTAAAAATAAAATAAAATAAATTATAACTTCTTTACAAGAGTGGGCAAATGTCACTTTTCACACAGAACACAGGACATGAACACAACATAATTACTTTTGGACTTTTTGCATTTCAAACCCCCAGAGTCTAGCTGCTGAAGAATCTGAGCTACGATTTCGACAATTAACAAAAGAATATCAAGCCCTCCAAAGAGCATATGCCCTCCTGCAGGAGCAGACTGGAGGCATCATAGACGCTGAAAGAGAAGCCAAGGTGAGTCTGGACATGCATGAGGGCCTGGAATTAGCTTGCAGAAGTTGCATTCCAAATCATCAAGGACATTAAGATGTCAGCAGCACAGCTGTGCCCTTTCATCATCTGAGGCTTTTGAACTGTTTTCTATTTAATTCTAACAAACTGCAGATCTAAACACATAAGAACCAGTACAGATCAATGCTTTTGTTCCTTTAAAGATAGTTGGGTGTGTGTTTCTTATTTTTACTCCTTGAAAACTTACATTTTCTAGCCCATACTGGATTTTGATGATCCATTTTTTAAGTTCCTTGCTTAAAAATAGTAATTACTTTATTTTTCAAAAGTAATGATTAAGCCACATTCTCTTCTTAATTAACAAGTGCAGAACATTGCATTTACAACTCACTAAGAATTTCACAGATAATGTTTGAATGAACCTTTGTGTCAGATCCCTAAGGTAGATGTTTTTATAAGAGAATTTAAGACCCAGAAAGATCAATGGACTTGCCCAAGGTCACACAGCTAGTATGTGGTAAAGCTTGGATTACTGCTCAAATATTGACTCTAATTTCTTTCTAGAACATCATAATTGTTACTTATAAGCCTTTCTCCAAAAGAAGGAAGGACAGAGGAGAGAAAGAAAGAAGGGAAGGGAGGGAGGGAGGGAGGAAGGGAGGGAGAGAGAAAGGAAGGAAGGAAGGAAGGAAGGAAGGAAGGAAGGAAGGAAGGAAGGAAGGAAGGAAGGAAGGAAGGAAGGAAGGAAGGAAATTATTGGTGAAATTATTAAGGCCACTCCATGTAGTTAAAAAGAAGGTTTATTTTGTGGGGTAACTTACAAGTGAAGGGATAGGTAACAAGGTATGGGAAAGGTATAGCCCAGTCCCGCGGTGTTCTCTGGAGAACTCTGCTCGGTCTACCTTCAGCGTCCTGGGTCCAGGAACCAAGAGAGCCAGCGCATCCGAGATCTCGGGTCTTCAGAGTCCTCCCTTGGCCCCGCCATGTAGGCGTGACCGTTACCGAAGCCTCAGTGGGGGTTGGAACTTCCAGATCAAAGTTGGAATGGCTACCCACTACAGGAAATTATTTATTCATTCATTCAGTCGAAGCTAAATTACTTACCTGGCATCCTGATTCGGGGACCTCAACCCAGCCCTTAAGCTGCAGAGTCAGAACCACCTAAAGAGCCTGCCTTACGGACTTTGGCAAGGGACAAGAAGGAGCATGTCTCTGTCGTGCTGGTGCCCCACTTTTCTCTTTGAAGGGACCACAACATGCTGGGAGGGGCCACAGCAACTACCTGTAGTCATTTAGAAGGTAGACAGGTACTACAAGTCACACACACACACACACACACACACACACACACACACACACATACACACACACACACACACACACACACAGGGGTAAATGTTAAAGAGTAAACTTTGATTTGAACAGACAGGCAAGCCATCTTCAGAAAGAGATGTTCTCTTATGCTCATGTATTTTCCTCAATACTATTATATTTGAGGTTTTTCACTGTCAGTATTTGCTAGCCCTTCATACTGCATAGGATACTATATAATATGTATATATATATGTATGTATGTATGTATATATATATATATAATGAATGGTAAAATTAAATTAAATGTTTTTAATTTAGATTTAGGTATCAGAGCACAAAGTTGGCTCTGAAAGAAACAATGAAACTTAAAGAGGCAAATAAGACTTATTTCTCCCTCAGAAAGGGCGTTCCTTTAAATAGAGAGAGCAGCAGTGAGTTGCCATCAAGGGTTTGGCAAATAGCAATGTCACCTCAGGTCAGAGGTGAAATCTAGGTGGAGTCTGCAGTGTGACAGTCCTTTAAATGGCTGGCTAGAGAGCGTGACTGTTGGTGTGATAACAAATGAGACCACGGGAAGTTTATTCAAGACTCTAGATCCTCTCTGATCCTGAAGGCAACTTCGACTACTTTTGTTCTTGAAGACCCTTCCCCTACACAAATGACTTTGCTGAGCACTAGGAATGGCCATGGCCATGTTACTCACTGAACTCTGGGATTTTGCTCTCACCAGGCACAAGAGCAGCTCCAAGCAGAGGTGCAGAGATACAAGGCCAAAATCGAAGATCTGGAGGCGACACTAGCTCAGAAAGGGCAGGTAGGTGCCCGGTTGCTAGCTTTTCTGCAGATGCAGCTGGTTCAGGCTGACTCTCCTCTGTCTGGCTCACCCCGTGCATGGGCCACACCCGGGACATGGCTTGGCTCACCACAGTGACCTTTCTCAGACTGTGTCAGAATGTAAACTATTGCTGCCCCTGGTGTTATTCTCCCCGAGTGCAAATCCAGCCACAGCGGTGAGTGAAGTTGGGCAAGAGAGAGGCCCGAGCGAGGAAGGGGTGCTCAGTGGGACAAGGCCTAGGAGCTGTCACACACGGCTAGGGCAGTGCTCTCCCCCCCCTCCCCACCAGCTGCATTCTTTGCCTCTGTGCTCCATATATGGTTCTGCATTTTAATGTTTTCCATCCATATGTATCGAGCCTGTGTGCATTCTGACCTGTTTCACTTTTTTGCCTGTGTGGTCACTTCTGAGTCCCCAGAAGGCTGGTCCTGGATTATTCAGACTGGAAAAGATAGAGCTAGTAAGTGACAATGAACAAGGGTTAATTTGTCCTGGCGACTTCGGCCCCCAGAATCCTTGAAAAACTAGCTGGTGAGGGTGGGTGTCATTTACCGGAACCAGTTAACTCTTGTGCAGGCAAACTGGGTGGAAAGAGCATGGCTCTGGCCGACTGGTTTGAGGACACATACTCTCTTTCCGTGGCACTCTGAAATGCTGACTGCGCGATATTCTTTGTCAAACAGGATTCACACTGGGTAGAAGATAAACAACTTTTCATTAGGAGAAACCAGGAGCTTTTAGAAAAGGTATGTTGGGCGCACCACCCTAGTGGGGCAGAGGAGGAAATGAGGATCCAGGAGCAGCAGGGGTGCTCTCAGGAGTGGCACAGGGGACCAGGGAAGGGGAGGCTTTCCCACCACCGCTCTGTCCTCTGCTGCGTGCTCAGCTGCATCCCATCACCGCCATCACCATCAGCTAAGTGGCACCCGTGCATGGCTGCAGACCTGTGAGGACGTGATCCCTGTGCCCCGCCGATTTGTTAACCATATGTATGTGCTGTAGATACGCTATGTGTGTGTGTGTATATATATATATGTGCGTGCACATACACGCACATGAGCATCTCCTGTGTGGTTGTTCACCTGCCCTCCCCCTAAAAAAGGCAATCTCACCACACATGTTGTTTTGCGTAAGAAAGTGACAGAATATATCTGTGCTCCGACTGTCACAGACTATATTCTCACTTTTAGATCTATTTGCTAAGCTTGGCTGTTTCTTTTACTTTTTAAAGGAAGGGATTGGTTTGTTTTTTAAAAGCATCCAAAACAACAACAACAAAAAAAAAAACACCATGTCCAGGAAACTGGTCAGCAAGCTATAATATGCTTCCAACCAATAGATATAATTAACCACAGGCTTTTGATCTGAGGCAACTTAACATCATAGAACATTTCAAGGTTAAAGGTTCAAGGTTCCTTCAGGGCATTCTTTCTACAGTCGAATGAAAGATTTAAAACATAATAATCTTGTACTTGACAGAAACAGAATTTAAAGCTTTTGAATATGCAAAAATTTTTTGTTGGTCAATTCAAAATTATGTAGAAATTATTTTAGCATTATTCTCCCCAGTCTTTTCTATCATTGGTAACTGGTGCAAATTGACCACTATTCCATGTCAAAGTGGGAGGGAAAAACTGTCCTCTTACCTCTAGTTTGGCAAGGATAGTGCATCCTGTCTTTCTCCAGATTTGGCAGGACTGAAGTATGAAGGTGGCTGGTACCCAAAATTCAGACCTTAAGGCTTCTATAGAGAAATGCAGTTAGGTGAGCATGGTAGCACAAGCAGCTACTCAAGCACCTGAGGCAGGAGGATCAGAACTTGAAGGTCTCCTAAGACTATACCATTTCAAAAAAATGGAAAAGAGGATTCAGTTGTAGAGCACTTGCCTGGCATGCCTAAAGCTCTGTGTTCAATCCCTGTTAGAAAACAAATAAAAAGTTAAACAGAAACACAGGAGAGACAAGAGAAAAAGTCAGCCCTATCAATGAATTAAAATCTGTAAACAACTGTTCTAATTGTATCAGTAGCCACCAGATCCAGTGATCTCCCCCAATACCCCATCACAGATCCAGTGATAAGATTCTAAGAAGGATAATCTCCTCTATAACCTGAGCCAATTCATAAAAATAAAACCTGAAATTTCATTAGACTACAGATGTTTATGATGAGGTGCTGGAGAGATGGCTCAGCAGTTAAGAGCACTGGCTGTTCTTCCAGAGGACCAGAGTTCAATTCTAGCATCTACAGCAAGTGGCTAACAGTGCTTGCAACTCCAGTTCCAATGGATACAATACCCTCTTCTGGCCTCCTGGGGTACTCACAGCCATATTTGTGCGCGCGCACACACACACACACACACACACACACACACACACACACACACACACAGACAGATGGAGGGAGAGATGGAGAGAGAAAAAAAGAGAGACAGAGACACACACAGAGAGACAGAAAGACAGAGAGAGGTTGACAAGATGAATGGCGAAAAACAAAAAAACCCTTTTTGATCATATTAATAAATGTCACATGTCACATTTTTATGTCTCATCATTGCTCTGCTGCTCTTGTTCTACTAATCTCAGAGATGTCCCACGATGTGTTGTTATAATCTTTTATCATGCAATTGATTCCAGGATGTTTTTGTTTTCTGATTTCCTTTAGTCTCATGATTTTTTTTTTTTTTGTCAAAGGGAAATATTCGGGCTATGTCTTCTAAATCAAAAACAGAAACACACAAACACAGAAAACAGAAAAAACGCAAGCTAAATATTTTATTTTCAGTTATATGTTTTGGAAAATAAGATCCAACTCTACAATTAAAGCCCCTGTGTTTCTGTTCTACATTTAAACTTTTAAACTGTCGTGTGTATAATGATTCCTTCATAGATAATGACAAAGAAAGCAGTACACGAAGACTACCAGTTTCCTGAAAATCCACAGGGGTCTTAGACATGATCCCTGCCTGAGGGGAAGGCACATTGGTGCACATCTGACTTAACTCCTTGTCTCATGTTTCATCAGGTCGTACAGGATGCCTTTGAGAAAGTCATACAGGACAATAGTGTGGTGCTGTGTAACTATAGTCCCGACCACAACACTAAGGCAGAAAGATCACTGGAGGCCAGGAGTCTGGAGCCAGCCTGATCCACATAGAGAGACCCTGTCTTAGAAAACCAACCAGTCAGTAGCAAATAAAAAACAACAGCCAACAGGCCCACAGGACAACAGAGAAAGAGGTGCCATTTCTGAGTCGTTGGACTAGCAGAGGTTCATACAGAATTCAGAGCTTAGCATTCAGGGAAGAGAATGATTTCCTCTGTAATAAAAATGATAGAGGAGTGTTTTCCAGGTAGATGAGGACAGAGAAAGCTCCTGGAATCACAGGGTTGATTGGGATTACTAGGGGTGTGTGTGTGTGTGTGTGTGTGTGTGTGCGCGCGCGCGCGCATGTTCACATATGCCTGTGCAGAGATGACACTGATAACATTTAATACTGAATGATCAAGTGGTGAGCAGCTTTCTAAGGTTTGGAATTCCATATTATGGAGTTTCACATCACTCTATTCAGCAATTGACATTTTGTATGTATGAGCAGTTTCAAGCAATTACTATGTATTTCACAATTCCTACAAATGTATACAGCAAATCTTATCACCATACAGAAGGTTGTTTGAGGAGATGGGCACGACTTGATTAGATTGTAGCTATAAACTTCTCTAATTGTAAGCTGTAAATTAATGGTCATATTATTCCTGTGACAACTGGAATCTTCAGAGATAAGCGTGTCAATTGCCATCATAAACATCCTTAAATCTGTTCCCAGCACACTGTGTCTGACCTGTATGGGATATATGTCTCAAATTCACTGTTTACAGAAGCTCTAACCCTCATGCTCAGAGAAAGGTTCTTCCTGACATTTGTCTCTGTGCCTCCCCAAATTAGCTGAAAGATGGCTACAAGGAAAGCCAAGCCTACCTTAAGCACATCTCCTTGGGGATTGTTGTCACGGTCCAGAGCAAACCCTACCCACTGAGTGGATGAAGGCTCTCCATGCTTGCCTTGCTGTGCTCACCTAACCCCAGGGTTTACTTTACCAGATAGAGAAACAGGAAGCAGAGAATCACCGTCTACAGCAGGAACTACAAGACGCCAGAGACCAGAACGAGCTGCTGGAGTTTCGCAACCTAGAACTAGAAGTAAGAAAATGCTGATGTTAATGATGTCAGGATCATGACATGCGCAGAGTGTGTTAGGGCCCGGGGCCTGAATTAGGCATTCAGGGTCATCTTCTCAATGGGACCTCAGAGTTAGCTCAGGAATTTCTAGCTGTGACAACTGAGACTAAATACCTTAAAAATGTTACCTACATCATGTGACTGGTAATGATTAATCAAGAGGAAGCTTGGAACTGTCCTGACAGGGACTGTGCTCTCCCAACAGCTGGGTGACTGGTTTTAGGAAATACCTAGATTAATCAGGCCAATCTTGGGGTGATTGTTTTGGAGGATTTGTTTTTTTTTTTTTTTTAAACAAAACACGTATCATGCCACACTTTCATTGTATTCTACAAAATCTGACTGAGGCTCTAGGGGATGAGAAGTTCCTGTTTGAATTTTCTGTTATTTTCTTAGTGATATTTGTCTTGAGTTTATTTCAGATTAGGTCTGGAGGTAAAGTTAGTAATCAGTGTGCTCCAGGAGAGAAGGGCGAATGATCCCTGCAACCTACATATCTTGCTCATGAAGAATGAGAGGACCCAATCAATGTACAGAGACTATTTGCCACCATAACCCTTCAGAGCCAGCCCACCCTAGGATAACTGAAGGGAATAAAATATTCATACTGTTTAAATTGCGTCTCCACTTTCCACATTTTCCTGAACAAGAATCTTCAAGGATGGATGACACCGTCCATAATTTTCTCCCATATTTTCAGCTGACGGACTGCTTAATTCCTTACTACTCATTTAAGCATGTACATCTTGAGGTTTTTGTTTTTTCTTTTTCTTTTTTTGGCCAAATGACACATTGATAAACTGCTAAAACAGTATAAAGAGACAACTGGGTTAGTGTTTAATCAGTTAACTGCTTCTTTTCTCCTCTTATGTTTTTTTTCAAGGAGAGAGAGAGGAGATCCCCTCCATTTAATCTACAAATTCACCCCTTCTCAGATGGTGTGAGTGCTCTGCAGATCTACTGCATGAAGGAAGGTGTCAAGGTAGGCAGACATTGGAGTGTGTGTGTGTGTGTGTGTGTGTGTGCAGATAGATGTTAGGAAAACGGGGGACTGGAAAAGGAATGGCTGCTTATGGCCACTCTGTATACCAGTCCCTAGATAGCAGGACAGAAATAGTCACACATCTGTTGGAAGGTCAATAGGACATAAAATAAATAATTATTGGACAGAGGTATAAAAGGTAAAGGCAAAAAAAGAAAGGCGGGTCATTTAGATCAGAGTAACATAAAGAATGCTGTAGGATCAAATGTGCGTTAAAATAAATGGTACTAACTACCTCAGGAAAAGATAAATAAACTATGTGCTTCAAGAAACGTATTTCAAGATGGCTATATAGAACGCATCATCTGAGTCCCTTTATTGTGGCTTCCTAGATGCTACAGAATTCATTGTCATGGGATTTTTGAGTGAGATGAGACTTCTGAAGTCATCCAGTTCTTGTTGCTTTTGATGGATTTAATTGAAGGAGGATTTTAGCCCTTTAGGAGGGGCTTAGGCTTTATAACACGGTGCTTACTAGATCAAATGTGACTCTTTCTTTAGCGCTTAGTGGAACGCATTTTACATATTAAGGTTGAGATGATGTGGTTCTGTTCCCCACAAAATAGATTGCCTAGCAGTCCTCATGAGGACTTACCCCTTGAGGTACAGCTGGGGTGCCTCCTGCTGTTTCTGGTGGGTCCCGTTACCTTCTGCATGGCTCCTCCTGCTTCCACTCTGAGCTAGCTGCTGCCCAGTGTATCTGCTTTCGGCACCCTTCTCTCTGCCACGTCTGTATCTGACTCCAACACGTCTCCTTGCTTTTACAGGATGTCAACATCCCTGACCTCATAAAGCAGCTTGATATCCTGGGTGATAACGGGGTAAGTGGTGCCCGGATGACGTGTGACAAAGGTGTGGACTGGCCTGAACAGAGTTGAGAAATACCAGGCAGTGGGCCAAGTATATTAGACAGCAGCAAGTCAGACAGCATATCTCCCTAAGTGTGTACCTCCCCACAGAGAATTGCACATGCCGAAGCAGCCACAGGCATGACGGGAAGGTAGCTGCAGAAAGGAGGCGTGGTAGAGGGCTTTTCATAGGAAGGGTTCAGGTTGGAATGCAGATCGCATCTGCAGTGATTAGAGCTAATTACCGTCTGACTGCTGCTCACAGGCATCCAGCGTAAAATTAATCAGCCAGGCGGTCGGAAAGACTGCTCAACACTAGAGTCGTTGGCAGCCCTATAAAATGAAGCAGGAGGTTGTGTTCTTTCTTTCCTTTTAACAGCTCCCTCTGAGCGGGGCCAAGGACTATTAATTCGGGGCAGCACCACTCCTAGCAGCATAAGGGGAATGGCAACACCTAGTCTATGGAGCAATGTACAAGGAAAATGGCGCCATGTTCCCCTTGAAAAGGAGAACCAGTGAAATCTCGTCAGAACTGCTGTGAGGAGACAGCTCCTCCTTTATTCTGGGATTCTTAGCATGACTGCTAATGAAGTGTGCGTACAGTCAGTCACACAAAGCAGTAGACTTCACACGGGATTCTTTGGGGGGGATTATCAGGAGCCAGAATGTGCAGCGGCTACTTGCACACGTGCTGTGTTCACGGCACACATGTTTCCCATGGTGCAAACGTCATGAGCGTTCTCACCTGATTGTCTTTCTTTTGTCTTTCACAGAACTTAAGGAATGAAGAACAGGTGGCCATAATTCAGGCCAGCACTGTGCTGTCCCTGGCAGAGAAGGTAATGAATGAAGCTGGCATTTCTGGTCCTCCAGTGTCGAGCTTGGTGTCTGGAAGTAGAAGAGTGAAACACCAGCCCCGTGCACCCAATTTTGCATTATTGAATGTGTAATAAATGTGATTCGACCCAGGGGAGTGAGAACAGACAGAAGTCTATCTAACCACTTTGGGATGGATGGATGTTTTTTTACATTAAGGTCACTTGCAAAATATATCGTTTATCGAAATGGAGAACCTTTTCAGTTCAGAAGCCAGTAAGAAGGGTTTTGTTGAGAACTGGCGAGACTAGATTTGTTCTAGTCTCAGGCTGTCCCTTCAGTGTGGGTGTGTGAGCACACCTAGTGTTCCCCATAGGTTCTGTGAGCTGGTCCTGACGGACTGCAGCCTCAGCCCCAAAGCCCAACAATATTATACTGACCTCTTGTGTCTAAACCTGGTAAATGACCTGACAGAAGAGAACCAACACAGGGAAGCCAGATTCCTGATTGCATCCAAGTCTATGAATCCATACAGGTGTGGTGGTACACACTTTTAAGTCAGGGCACTTTGGAAACAGAGGTGAGTTCAAAGCCACCCTGGTTTCACTATATAATAGTGAAAATCTGTCTCAAAAAAATGTTAATTAAAAAAAAAGAATCTGCACATAGCAGAGTCTTGTGCACATGTTTATGTAACATGAAAGTTTTTTCCTTTTTTTTTTTTTTTTTTTTTTTTTTTGGTTTTTTCGAGACAGGGTTTCTCTGAGTAGCTTTGTGCCTTTCCTAGAACTCACTTGGTAGCCCAGGCTGGCCTCGAACTCACAGAGATCCACCTGGCTCTGCCTCCCGAGTGCTGGGATTAAAGGCGTGCACCACCACCGCCCGGCATACATGAAAGTTTTATTGTATATATTCATTAAGATGCTGTCTTAATTCTGAATGGCATAGGAATGATGTTAAAAGTTATATGAAACCCTGAGCAATAATCAGCTCTTTTGAATTTGAAATGATCAAATTCTACAGGTCAAATAGCAATGTTCTAATTCCCAAAATAATAACAAAGATGAAGGGGAGGGAAAGAAAGAAGTGTTGTACAGAATTAAAAATACAAAATATTGACATGATCCATTTACTGATATCAATTTAAACAAACCAATTTTACCCATTTTTACTAAACGCATTTTTCTGATCACTTAGAAAATTTTAATATGGCCCAAGTATCAAATGATATAAGAAACGAATGTCAGTTCCACAAAATCTGAAAAAAGATATTTTGTTTATTTTGAGGTTTAGAAAGGCCTTCCTTATCTGTCTGAAATACGTATTGAGGTGCTTGCATTTGCTTGCTCTTTTAGCATCTGTTTCGCTAAGAATTTAGTTACAAGCCCAGTCACTTGTTCTTCCCTCCCCCCAGCATGTTAATAACATCACATTTTCCCTACAGAAGGTACAGAATTCAGAATTTGCCGAAAGGGTCCTTGGGATTCAAGCCTTGCCTGCTTATTTCTCCATCAACCCTCTCCTCCAACCTCTCTCTTTCTATATTGTCCCTCCCTCCTTGTTTTCCTCCTATCTCCTCCTTTTCTTTCTTGCCTGCTTCCTTCCCTCCATCTTTCCCTGTCTTCCTCCTTCTTTCTCCCCCTCCCTGCCCCTCTTCACCTTCCCTCCTTCCCTCTCCCTTCCCTCTCTGCACTCTGCTCTTCCTCCTCTCGTCATTTAGTCCTTTGCCCCCAAAGTCCTTACCAAGATGCATATGCCTTCCCTTTCCACCTTTGCTTGGCTGTCATAACCACTCTGCTTCCTCATATGCAGGGAAGCCTTCCTAGTACACCAGGCCCAGATAGCCTTTTGATGCTTCTACAGTGACTGTGTTTTGCTCCCTGGTTTTGACAATTGCATTTAAGTTGTCAAACTTCTGTTTTACGCCCCACCCGCCTATCTTAATTACTTACTGTTCTATTACTTTGATAAAACATTGTGACCAAGACAACTTACAAAAAAAAAAAAAAAGCATTTAATTGGGAGCTTGCTTGCAGTTTGAGAGGGTTAGTTCATGACCATCATGGTGGGCAGTGTAACAGCAAACAGGCAGGCATGGCTCCGGAGCAGTAGCTAAAAGCTTACATCCTGATTTTCAGGTAACAGGCAGAAGGTGAGACTGGACCTGGCTTGGGCTTTTGAAACTTCCAAGCCCATCCCCAGGCCTTCTCCAACAAGGCCACACCTTCTAATCCTTCCCAAACATTTTCACTAACTGGGGACCAAGCACTCAACCCTAGGAGCCTGGAGAGGAGGGGGTCATTGTTATTCAAACCACCACACTTCCTCTTAGACTCCAAACGCCAAAGGAGTGAATATGATCTTTGTCCCTCCTCTCTTTATTTCTCCTATTTTCACCTGAGCAGCTAGAGAAGAAATGATCAGTAAGTGCTTACTAAAGAAGTAAATGAATGAATCCATTGACACCCCAAGCACACTGTATCAGCCATTCTAGGTGTGTCTTTGATGACAATGGTCAGAATATCTTACTCAATTGAAGACATGAGAGGTGGCAGTCCTTTAATGCAGTGTAAAATTGCCTTGATTTGGGACTGCGAAGAAAACATAGACTGACTCTGTGAAAGGTGTAGACTAGGCCTCCCTAAAGAATAAGAACTAGGCTTGTATGCCTCATTAGATCCACGAGTCTCACCCTGGTCCCTGTGTGAGTGTGCTGCAGTCTGTTAAAGCACAGGGGACACTTTGTGGAATGCTTCTTTTGAACTGACCCTTTCTAACCACTGAATCTAGGTATCATTATCACATTTTCCAGAAGAAATCAGAAGCACAGAGAAGGTGGGTGCTCTGCCCAAGGTTGCACAGACGGTGATTGAGTTAGTTAGGACCCAGAGCCCATCTCTTTCATCTTTTCACCAGATGTTTGTGTAGCTCAAGAAACACCTAAGTAGGCTGTGCAGATCATCAAGGAGCTAAGTCATTGGATCTGTGGCAGTCTAGTACATGCCTTGCCTCGTGTCTTTCTTGCATGGCAGCATCTAGCTGAGCAAGCAATAGCTGTTAACACTGTGGTAGAAAGTGAGGGGCTGGGTGAATAAGACACACGTTTAACCTAGGAGCTTACAATATGTATTTTTTTTTTTTTTTTTTGCAAAGGTGCAGACCTTTGTAAATCAGCTTAGAGTCATCTTCTCCATTAGGGACTCCTTTGGTTTGATTCCCAGGTTATTCTAAATGTCCTCTTTGATCTTAAGACTATAAATCTAGTCAACAGTTGCTAATTGGGAGTATGATCTTCAGCCAAAGTGTATACCTAGACAAAATTCCAACAGTGGCGTCCTATGTGTCTTTATATAAAAAGGTAACTGCAGTGGTTTTGGGTGCAGTGGTTTTAGAACTGCATCACACACTGTATATACCATCATTGTGTCTCACATCTAGCTTACAGATACCACATGGTCCTTTTACAAATGGTAACTTACTTTAGCCACACAAATACAAGTAAGAGCCATCATGCAGGTCTGAAGCTCATAATGGAATACTTGAGGTTTGCAGTACCTGTAAATGCACAATCTGAAACAGAATCTATTTCTTAATAAAAAGGGGGAAACAGGAAGAGGTAGCCAAAATAATAATATGTACAAAACCATAGCTTTTGACTGAAATGTCCTTGAAGAAGTTGCCATATATATGGATAGAGACATGAGAGATTCACAGTTTTCCTGCCACAGCATGGTCTCAGGAGCTAAGGCGAGCTGGTCATGATGTCTCTCCAAAGGCTCTAGAATGTAGAATTGCTTGATGTGCCATACCATGTGTCCACACTGAAGAGAAATAAAATCTGACAGTGGGACACTTTAGTTCATTAAATATACAGCGACTGTCACCTCACACAAATTTATTTTTTTATTGATATTTACATCATTTGACATTGAAAATTTTGTGCCTCAGGGGACATCAGGTTGCCTTTCAAAGCCACATAGCAAAGAGAAGCTAAAACTGAATAGGAGCCGAGGAAGCTCCCTCCAGTACTCTCATAGTTATGCCCAATCGCCTCCCTAAGGTCTAAGCTGGCATCACCTTAATGGACACCATTCTGACCATTGGTTCTTTTAAGCTATGTATAGGGTATGCTCACATAAGAGGACCCAAAGACAGTGGGGTTATTAATACCACATCAAAATGGTGCATTCTGAGTATTAAGAAATACCTTCTCTTTGTGTGGATTGTTTAAAATGCCTTCACCTACAAGTGATTCTTTACCACATTACAGAAATCATTTTCATATATCCAGATTTTACTCTTACTCGTAATGCTCCCTCCACACCTCCAACCTTGAGCTATTGGGCAGGCTGTGCCTCGGAATTCCCTTCCCTCACTTGTCCTTTAGACTTCAGTTCCCAAAGAAATCCTCCCGTGGGTGCAACAGCTTTGCTACTCTTAGTCAGCAGTAAAGCCTTAGCAGCTGACATGTAGTAGACGTCAGAGGTCATTGGATGTGTGGAAGATGGCAGCATTTTGTTTAAACTCCAGGAGAAAAAAAAATGCATTAAGAGTTCTTATAAGGGTTCAATCAAAATCCAGAGACATAAGGGGAAAGACCAAGCCCTCCAGTGAACAGCCCACAGAATTCATGCCACGTCCAACAATCATGCCAAATGTTTCTATCTTCTTAACCCTTTAGTGGATCCAACAGATTGAAGGAGCAGAGGCTGCCCTGCACCAGAAAATGATGGAACTGGAAAGTGACATGGTAAGCATAAAGAGGAAAATATTATACCATAATGGAAAGTGAACATCACTTCTACCCTTTTTATCGGGCACCAGTGGAAGTTTGTAACTGCCCTATTGATCTGTGTACAGACTGTGGGACATATTTCTCAGAAGCAGCCGATGACTTTAAGCTCTAGTCTTCCCCCAAAGCATGCCATACATTGGCAACATTTATAAAACTAGCGTTGAAAGAACTTAAATTTTAGGTATTTTCTCTCAGGCTGAATATTTTTTCTGCTATGGATAATTACCAAGTTAAAAAAATTTACAGACTTGATGGGTATGTCCGGTTTTAAAAATCCACAAGCCTTTTCACATCCATTGGGATAACTACTGTCAAAAAACAAAGAGAAAGTGACAGTTGTTGGCAAAGAAGTGTAGAAGCTAGAACCCAGGGCACTACTGAGGTAAGAACTAGTACAAATATGGAAAACAGCATGGAGATTGCTTTTAAAATCCAATAAAACTATCCTATGACCCTGCAATACCAAAAAAAAAAAAAAAAAAAAAAAAAGGAAATTGGGTTGTGGCAGGTTACTGTACAGCTACTCTCATAAAGACATTATTCACAATATTGAATGTAGCCAAAGTACCTATTGCTAATTGAAGGGATGAACAAAGTACCATATGCACATGTGTTGGTTCAGCCTAAGATAACTGCTGGACACAGCATCTCTTTTGCCTGCAGCTCCCTCCTCATCCTCTTCCCAAACATCTCACTCTAGCTGTAGCCAACATCTCCAAACATGCATTCCTAGTGCCTAATGAAGGGTACAACGTAGATGAAGAGCGAGGACACGAGCTGTCACAAAACAACGAACACTGTCATTCCATGCATGTGAGC
The DNA here is from genome assembly GCF_049852395.1 of Peromyscus maniculatus bairdii. NCBI lineage: Eukaryota > Metazoa > Chordata > Mammalia > Rodentia > Cricetidae > Peromyscus > Peromyscus maniculatus. Next base: position 35,090,627 of record NC_134870.1, on the reverse strand, counting down.
TAACGTCATGAAACTTATTGGAAAAGCAGGCACAGTATGGCTGTCAAGAATTGAGAGAAAGAAAGAAACACATAGAATTGTTAAAGGGGAGTAGTTTTTCTTTTGCAAAATTAACAAGTTACAAACATTGATGCCGTAAGAGTATGGATGTATTTCACACTACAAATATGTACTTTAATGACTTAAGTGTTCATTTTATTTCATGTGTATTTTAACATAATTTAAAATAACGTATCTCCAAACATAGGAATTAATAGGTTGTTAACTTACAGCATTATATATACTCTTATAACAAGATGTCATTTAAATGATCATTGTTAAAACAAATATAGTAGGTTTCTATCAAGTCATGAAACTCTTTGATAACAATAATTTGTATTTTATAGACCTTAACAGTTTTGGGGATCATAATATCTTGCACATAGTTCAGGCTTTACCAAGAAATTAAGATCTATAGTGAAAACCCATAAGAACTGTTTGTGTTCAAAGTGGCCATCAGAAGCCCCTTCAATACATGACTACTTATGCAGCAGTCAGCCTTTACAAGGTACTTTGGGCCGTGGGACCTAGCAATGGTCAGGAAAGCCCAAGCAGCTTTACTGCATACTCTCAGAAGTGAGCACAACTGGGTTTTTAACCTTCCAATCAGCTGGAAGAGTTCTTTACTCTTCACTTAAGCACCCAAAGAAATGATTGACTTGCACATGGGAATATGTTGCACCCAAAAACAAAGCTCTAACTAATAATGCCAAGATGGGCATGCAGTGAGAGATGTACAAGAACTGAGGACATGTGAATAAACTTCAGATTTATATCCCCCGGCTCACACAAGCTTTGCAACAGGGGCCAATAAATACTCATAAATGGCAGTGTGTGTGGAATCACCCTGGCTCCCTAAATGCCCTTCATCTTTGTGTTTATTAATTTGAATAAATTAAGTTTGTTTATTATGTAACATCCCTGTGTTAAATTTCATAACATTCTTAGAAAAACATACTAGAACAATACACAATACACAGCTGTCTTCTGTGCCCTTAGGGAACTGGTTCCAAGACTCCCTGGAAATAACAAAATCCACAGATGCCCAAGTTCTTTCTATGCCACAGCTTTGCATATAACCTATACACACCCTCTTATGTACCCTAAATCATCCCTAGATTGTGATTATGTATTATTACCATTTATAATGTAACTGCTTTATGAGTACTTATTATATTCCATGTTTCTAAGGGATGATGAAAGCAAATGCGATAGTCAACAGATGTTTCTCTCAAATATTTTCATTCCAAAGATACTGGAGTCTCTATGTGCAAAACCCGAAGAAACAGAAAGCCAAGTGTACTCACCCAGATAGATTTATTACTTAACAGCAACCATGTCAAAATCTGTCCTTAATTACCAACTCTCAGACTGGCTTCCTTGTTATGCCTTTTATGCTTCTTGCCATTGTTTTTCACATCCCCTGTGCAAGACTGTGAAGGCTAAACTAATTTTCTTCAAAGAGAACTACAGTTCTACAAATACTAGTGATTTGTGTACTAGAGAAAACATTCATCTGTATAGCTTTCATGTATCACTTTCTAATTAATGGAACTCGCTCTCAATTTGTCAGTGTTACTCTTTTTTATAGGAACAATTCTGCAAAATCAAAGGCTACCTGGAGGAAGAACTGGACTACAGGAAACAAGCTCTTGACCAGGCATATATGGTAGGTACCATCAGTGGCCAACACTCTGTTCATCACTCTGTACAACTGAGCTAAGATGTCCTGTCTAATTTGTCATTCTGTGCAGTTGAATACACACAGGATGCATGCAGTCATTAATTGCTGCTTCAGTTTTGGAACAGAAACCCCAAGATTGCTGCTGCTATATGATATTTTTATATTTTATGCCCAATTCTAATTCATTCTTAAATCAAATGTATATTTGTAGGTAATATTTAGATAAAGGTCATACTGAATGCCAGGGTAGATCCAAGAGGATTTTATTAAATCAAGTAACATCATTTGGGACTCTAACAGAGTAATAGAATAATAATGGATTTAAAATATGTTATGCGTATTTTAATTCATTTATTTTTAAAAATGACCATATAAATCACAGATAATCTAGTTATTCCTAACTTACATATGAGGAAAACAAGGCTTATAGAGCAAAACCTTTGCTCATGTTTGTAGAAGGGCAAGCTGTAATGTAGCTCTTACTCCAGAAACTGCAGCCTAATTTAGACCCATAATGCAGCCACCACAAGCGAGGCTATGGTTGTGAGTGGACTGTGCCTTTTTCTCCCCATAGACGATTGTGCTTATAGAGGCTCATGACCGATTCCTTCCTTCTACAAAATGCATACTACAAAATGGCTGGCATTGGACTGCAGCTCTTCTCTCCTTGTGCCCCATCCTCACTGGTTCATGGTCATGAACCAGAAGACAAAGAACAAATTAGCGGAATATTGCAAACCTTGCTCATAGAGGTTTTTATAATGCTCTTGTAACTCTGGGCGAAAGTGAAACTCTGAACCCCTGTTTGTGTCAAAGATAGTCTAGTCTGTTCTCTCCCAAATGGGTGAAAGATTCTGATATCGTTTAATGGGGAAGCAAGAGAAAGAGAATTGGTCACTGCTTAGAAAATAAAACACTAATTTGTTTTTCTCCATGCCTTATCCTTTTACCCTTGTCTCTCCTGCCTTGAGAAAGCAAAGTTAAGCTAGACGCTTGAAAGAAACTGTTGAGACCTCATTCAGAAAGCCATATTTAATTTTCAAACAATGAAATATGCTTGCTCCAGGAGCTGTAATAGAAAAGCATCTCCTGTCAGGACTTGGAAACTGACTTCTGTAAGAATTATGGGGAATAAGACTGTAGATTTAGGCAACTACATTTGACATGGGTCACACACACACACACACACACACACACACACACGCACACACCACACCACACCACACTGCCAGGGAAACTCCAATATTCTAGGCTATTTTTGAATCATATTTCCATTTTTTCTCAAGGGCAAAGAATGGAAACCATAAGATATCTTCAAGTACAGAGAATTGTCGTGTGAATAAGAGATGGTGTTTTATGTTTGAAATATCTCTCCAATTTCAAGTACTTTTTCCTACTTACATTTGTTGCTAATACTACAGCCACTGTGGCATATGATTTCAACCAGCTGCAGGGTTGTCAAGTAGGAAGGAGAATAAGCCCAATCTCAACTCCACGTGAAAAGGGAAGGGGGTGTGATGGTGCAGTTATAATGTAGTCATTATAACACAGGGACTCCTAAAAACAAGTGCCTAAATGAACAGGATCCCAAGAAAGAAAATGAATTTACTTACAAAGCGTTGTGTGGGTGGCATTTGTGGCATCGCACAAAGGGAATGTCCGGAGGAGAGCCAGGCAGGAGAGACTCAGAAACTCTAAGATCCCCTGAGACCAAGTTCCTGTCTCACCCATACACACACACACACACACACACACACACACACACACACACACACACACTCCCAGTACCACACCCGAGTGCTCGGTCCCGAAGTTAGACTTTTCTGATTCTATTTGCCAGAGAATCCAGGAACTAGAGGCTACCTTGTACAATGCTCTGCAGCAAGAGACTGTGATCAAGTTCGGTGAACTGTTAAGTGACAAACAGCAGGAGGAGCTGAGGACGGCTGTAGAAAAGTTACGGCGGCAAATGCTGAGGAAGAGCAGGGAGTACGACTGTCAGATCCTCCAGGAGAGGATGGAACTCTTACAGCAAGCCCACCAGGTGAGGACCAAGCCCCACATCCTCTGTCGGCCAAGCCTGAGCACGTGGGGCTTAGTAAAAAGCACTTGATGTAAGCACCGAGCAGCTCCAGAGATGGTTGGCGAGGGAAGCGAGTAACTCTTTCCCACTGTCACTCAATATAGGGTGAGAGGTTGATAATAAAACTTGGTCTGGAGAAAAATGGCGTTTCAGAGGGGCTGCATGTGCCTATCATTTTCTGGAACGACTTTGTCACAGGCTCCAAATCTATTGGAACCTGATTACTCACCTGTGTGAGCAAACAGGGTACTGGCTCAGCGTTACATGGTCCTGCCAATGACTGAGCCTGAGGCAGCCATCTGGAAAGAGGAAAGGGGAGCAGCGCCTGTCTCTTCACTCTCAGAACGAGCAGCAATAATAGCAAAGCCTGGAGGCTGCTGTGTGCTGCCTGGCGTTTGCTCAGTCAGGATCTGAAGGCTATGTTTGTGGCTGGAGCGGTGCTCAGTGGCTGCTTTTCAAAAGGACCCAGGTTCTATTTTCAACACTCACATGACGGCTCATAACTGTCTATAGTTCCAGTTCCAAGGGATCTGATGCCCCACTCTGACATCCTGAGACACCAGGTATGCACACGGCATATAGACATACATACAGGCAAATCACTCATACACATAAAAAGAAATTGTTAAGAATGTAAAGGTTATACTTGCATCATTTCACCTCATCTTCACAGAAGCTCTAAGAGGTAAGTGTTCTCATTATCTCAATTTTGGAAATAAAAGTATTCAAACAATTTATTCAAGATAGCAATTGGCAGAGAAAAATCACAGACCAGGTATGTTGTCCCCTGAGACCCCAGTACTAACCATTACACTGTTGTCATATCCATCTTAGGGCATTTGTGAACTTACATGATCCATCTAGAGTGGCAAGTCAAACAGTAGGCACCCCTGACCAACTTGCAGCCACAATTCTTTCTAATTCTTCATTTGTGTTATAACTTGACCAGTGAGCAGCAGTAGAGGCCTGTCCAAAGAGCAAATTCAAAAGAATTGTAGAATTCATATTGCCAGGGTATAGCATTTGGTACTCAGAACTGTGGCAATCTGATGGAATCTGAGGAGGTACAAAGCATGTGTTGAAGTTAAAGGAGTAGAAGAGGAATTGTGCTTATTTTCTGACACCAGGAAGAGCAAAACATGGAAACCCGGCAGCACAGAGAGAGGCAGTGGCTCCGTGTCCTCTAAGCCACGCTTAAGCTGTTTGTCCCAAAGATGACAGACACATGCATATTTCTGTCAGGAAGCCTTCAGGATTGCAAAGTTTGACCAGGGGAACGTCTTGGAAGCTCTTGACAATGGAGTATTTCATGGCCTTCTGTCTGCTTGCTTTTCTCTTCTACTGGCGGGGTAGAGGTGTCTTCTGGACAAATTCCTTACATGGCAAAAGCATCGAATCAGGTTTAACAAATTGAGAGCTTTGTCTTGTAGGTGCATATATGTTTGCTTTAACATGGACTGATAGTTATCTAAATTTGCTTATGATAAATATCCTGGCATCCCACTTTGAGTCTCTTTAATCTGTTAGCTAAGGTTCCTCTCTCTTGAAAGAACTCTACCTTTTATGTTACTTAGAATGAGTTGAGAGAGTTCCCTGGCATTTCCCTCTTTCTAACAAATGTTCACATTAAATGTACCTTTTATAATTATTTATTACTCTTCTCTTCCCTTTTCATCAGTAAAGTACTTAATAGTAGAGTTATTCCAGAAGGCATTGGCCAGGATGGGTCAAAGACAACTATGATGTAATTATGATGTGTAAATTTTAGAGGCCATTGCTAGCTATTTGCTAGACATTTATGCTTAGATATCCCAAGATGAAAACAGTATGCATTTTTGTCCTTATCTTTCCTCTCTATCTGTTTGGGTCAGTAGAATGACCTTATCTAAATTTACTCAGGCTTCAAAACTTATGCCTTTTCTGTCCTCTGCCTCAGTGAACTTAGGTAGGACCACATCCAACTGACATTGGCCCCCAAGTGCTTTGAAGCTTTCCTATTTTGCTCACACTGTTACAGGCATTTGCAGGATCTTTCATTATTATAGCGGCTTCCGGGTGCCGCCTGTACTAACCTGAATTTATCATCTACACATGCACTCAGACATTTCAATGTATTTCCTAGTGGTAGATTCCATGTGCTGGATATCTAGAATATTCACCCTGGACACTGCCCTCCTGTGTATTTGAAGACAAGGGTGATTAGCATGAAGAAAATAAGTATGGTGTATTTTGTCAAACGGCATTAACAAAGGCCCATGGTCCCCCAGGGGCCGTGGAAATCACATTGTAGGAACTTCCCACTTCTCCCCTCAGTTTGTTCCATAAGTCAGCCCTGGTTTTTAATCAACTTCCCTGTGGCAATTTCTTGCTCAAGGGCATCTGTGGTCTCCCTTTTGAAGTGAGTCAAGTCCTGTGTAGGTTTCTTAAGGTCTTTCATTAGCTGGTCATCTCTCCCTTAAGATGTTCTTTCCAGTCCATCTCCTGAGTTCTTTCCAGTGCAAAGCCTAGTGCTACTTATTCATGGTTTCCTATTCCAAAGCCTTTGCTTGCCTAGTTTTCCACCAAAAATGGTATTCAAAAATTCTCATTTTTTTTAAGTCCCTATTAGAGGTTTACCTCTTCCAGAATCCTCTGTTGGATGAACAAAATGTACAAAACACTCTTTAAAAAAATATGTTTAAAGCCTTGTCTTAGAATCAGTAAAAGCCATGTATTCAGAGCCAGCTGTGTACCAGATGCTATGAATATGGCAGTTACTTTAAACATCTGATCTGCCATATAGATGAGAAAGGACAAAGCCACACCACAAATGAACCACAGCGTGAACTATCTCTAAGGGAGCCACTAAGTGCGGGGAATAAGCTTGGACACCATATATGGGTGTGCATGTGAGTCAGAAAGAAATAAGTATGTTAGGACAGGTAGTCAGAGGACACCTCTGAAGATCCATGCAAACCAGGGAACCAGTCACACAAAGGTCTAAGAAAAAGGAGCGAGCACTAAGTCCTGCTGTACATTCAAGAGCCACAGAAGAAGTCAGTATGGCTGGTGTGCAGAGTCAGGCTAAGATGTGAAGCTGGAGACCATGAAGAGTCAAGATCAGTGTGGGGCCTTGCAAGAATCTGGTATTAGTTTTAATGCAACTCAGCTAACTTTTCCTTTCCCCATCTCTTAGACTCAGGACTACTGTGATCTTTCTAAGCTTTTCACCCGTATGAAGCTGAGGATAGTACTGGGGGTCTTATGCATGCTAGGCAGGTGCTATACCATACCCCAACCTGATTATTTCACATTTCAAGTTCAGATTAGCTATATTGGTTCATGTAGGAAGGACAGATTTTAATATGATGAGGATGGACCAGATAAGAAGCAGGAGCAACTAAAAATAAGCTGTCTCATCAGATCCAATAAGGGATGAAGATGAGTTCATGTACTTGATAATGAGAGAGGGAGAGAGGGAAGGAGGAAGGAGGGGAGATGGAGAGAGAGAATATGAGAATCTATTTGGGATCTCACAATGTTTCCTCTTGGTCAGATGGTTAAGTGTCTGGGAAAGAGAAACAGGCTTATAACATGTAATGAAGAATAATGGATTCATCTACCGTGTGGATTGGTCTGTCTACAGACTAACACAGCCCTAGGAACTGGAGATGGGTGACAGCATTTTACATCTTTGCCATTTTTCACCTTTTGTACTTAATTCTGTTATTCTCTGTTTTACGTTCTATCTTGTCAAAGAACATCATAGCTCTTTGGGACGAAAAATTAGCTGATGCCTTAGCTGTATTCTTCAGTACAGATAATACAGCCATAGACATGTCAGAAAATGGTCAGCAAGCACAGAGTTCATGGCTGAATAAGCACTTCAGTAGTTGCACGGATGGATGGTTCTCTGAATCAATATTTATGTCTGTATGCAAAAACAAGCCAAGGAATTGTGTGCATAAACAGGAAGGAAATGCCTAGCACATTTATTGTTTTGTTGTATAGCCTTAGAGCATATGCAGTACCACTGAAGTACACACCAGCACACACATCACACGTAGGTAGGTGCTACCATATTCCAGGCTCACCTGCATCTCCATCATTCATAAACATGTCAGAATGGCAACTAGAGCACAAGCAAGCCTAACCTCCTTTCTTTGACAGCCGCATTTGTCAATCTTGGTGGTACTAAGACGGATCATCTAGATCACTATTAATTCTTTGAGGTAGGAGGATGTTTCCTGCCTTGTGGGATGTAATGGCATCTACTGGCCCTAAGCCAGAAGAGCTGTTAAATATCCTACAATGCAGTTGTGACAATAAGAAATATTAACACAATTAAGTACCGGTGATAGGTACACAAAGTTGCTACTATACTAAAATATGAGATAATTATGCATTATAAAATAAGCATACAAACCAACTTGAGAAGTCCTCAGACATTGCTAAATGTCTCCCTCCAGGAGAGGATAAAAATCACCTCTAGTTGACACATTTTAGAGAGGAGACTTGATTTCCATGTTGAAATATTTTTTTTTTCTGTTAGCTTCCCTATTTTTTCTCCTCACATTGCATTATAAAAACCTCTCTGTATGTTACCACCCTCATAGGCTTCTAGCTAAAGGACCAGTTCACTGTTTTAATTCCTGCAAACAGTGGTCATTAAACAACAAGCTTGCTATGCATCAAGATGTCCATGGGTACCAAAAGCCTTTGGGATGTCAAGGGGAATTGTGAAGACTTCTCTTGCTCCCCAGCAGTTGTCTGTGTAATGCCATTATCCAACCTGTGACATCTCCGTGTGTGGAATGTGGTTACAAAGGCTTTTCTGCATTCCTGACTGCTGTGATATTTTGTTACGATTGCTTCATATCCGCAGCTTATCAGCTTACTTCTGAGAAGTTGTATTCAAGTGTACGCTCTACTGGCTTTTGAGAATTGGTCAGTCATGTTTTGTGAGGAAATTCCATCCCCGAAGACGGTTAAAGCAGGAAGACAAGAAAGGCCAACAGTTGTCTGTTATTTCACAGTCAGCTTCAGCCATTTTTTTTTTTTACTGTACAAATAAGCAGCCAGAATATCAATCCATAGAGTTGATGAGGGCATTCACTTGACGCTTGCTCGTTCTAAGACTTGCTGCTCTCTTACAAGGATATGGCATTCCTACATTTCATATAAGCTCACATTCCCCAGGACAAAAAAGCAATGTGGCCAAATCCAGTGGCAGTGTGGTGGAATACACACCTCTCCCCTGGGTTAGGCCTCTGCAGTTGGTAAGAACAAGGTGGTTTGTTAGTAGCCCGTTACTATGACAAAATTCCTGAGAAAGCCAATGAAGTCAGAGGTAAGGTTCATTTGCGCTCATGCTTTCAGAACTTCCTGTCCATGATCGCAGCTGGCTCCTTGCTTTGTGGCAGTTTATCTTGGAAGAAGCATGAGTGAACAAAGTTGCTCACCCTGTGGCAGTTGGAAAACAAAGAGGGGAATGAGATTGAGGTCCCAATATCCTCTTCAAGGGAATGCCCCAATGACCTAACTGCCTTCCCCAAAACCCTACCTCCCATCAGCCATACAGGCCGACGACCATGTTTGTAGTGTGTGTTATTTGAGAAGGTTTTTAAGTTCCAAACTAAAGCAGGTATAAAATACTCTGCTCAAAAATATTACCAGTGACCACGGGCAGTAGTGGTGCACAAGTTTTATCCCAGCACTCGGGAGGCACAGACAGGTGGATCTCTGTTAGTTTGAGGCCAGTCTGGTCTACAGAGTGAGTTTCAGGACAGCCAGGACTGTTTCACAGAGAAATCCTGTCTCAATATATATATATTTAACAATATTTTCCCACCATGAGTCTGGATCAGCTTTGGGACACGCAGAAACTCTGTAAATAGGGAAAAGTATGTTTGTGCTATTTCCATCTGCTGGCACAAATATCAGTGTTTTCATAGAAAGCATTATGATTTGTTTGGTGAACAATTTCCTCAACAACTTAGCACCTAACAGTGTTTTCCCTGTTTTATTCAGAGAATCCGTGACCTAGAAGATAAGACAGACATCCAAAAGCGGCAGATAAAGGACTTAGAAGAAAAGGTATGCATTAACCTCCTTTGTTCAATCTTAAAGTGCTGCTGACTTGGCCTCTGTGCCTTCTCCTTCTTCTTGGTTATCATGCCTGGCACAGGCAGACATAGGTACAGGGGAACTTGTGCCCAACTTCAGTAGGACGCCAGGATTTGGGGTGATGCTGTCCCATCAGCAGCCTTGGTGGTTTTGCCATGTGTAATTTTGATTCCCTTCTCTCTACCCTCCTCATCTTCATTTCCAGTACTTTTCCCCCTCCATTACTCTAATTTGCTTTTTCTTTCAAAGATATTTTCATACTTAAAATAAAACAAAAACATTTTTCCATTATTCATAAAAATCCCTTTCATCCCTGGGCTTCAGTTTCACTTCAACAGTGAGTTCAGAAACCCAGGCTGATGGCAGTAAGCACACCTCCCTGTCATTTCCCCAGTAGTTAGAAAGAGTGCCACACGCCTTTAATCCCAGCACTGGGGAGGCAGAGGCAGGTGGATCTCTGAGTTTGAGGCCAGCCTGGTCTACAGAGCGAGTTCCAGGATGGCCAGGGCTGTTGTACAGAGAAACCTTTTTCCTGAAATACACCGCCCACCTCCACCCCCATCCCCCATCCCCCAAAAAAAGAAAGAGAAATTTCTTCCAAGAGATCCTGTGTTTAGGGGGAAAAATAATGGTGTTCTACAGAGAGCATGTGGAAATGATTGAGTGTTGATGGAAGAAAAATGCTCAGTCTGACATAAAGGCCTGTCCTGCCTGACAGGCCAGGAGCATTCTGCTGAGGGATGCAGAAAGAGAGCAGAGAGGTTCTCTCCCAAGCATCTGTCTCCCTGACAGAAAGTAGCTCTACAAACCCTTGAATTGAAATAGGTTGTCTGGCTGTAACTTCCATGGAATTCAAGAAGACCATGGCAAACCATCTGCCATTCCTGTGATTATGGTTAGAACTGAGTTCCTCCAAAAAGGCCTGTGTCATGGTCCGTATGTGTGAGGTCAGAAGAAGTCAGTGCAGTCTGGAAGGAAGCCATATCACTGGGCGCTCACATTCTTAGACTGGTGAACTTCGGAGTCTGATATCACCTTGGGTCAGTGACTACAAATACGCCTTCGTGCCTATAAAATGGGAATGATAACACCCACACTGACCTCCCGTCATGGGTACCATGAGGAATGAAATCACATATGAAAATTAGGAAACCTTAAGAAAATTTTCCCATGCTTGAAGTACATGTCCTCCTTAACATTTTAAAATCTGATCTTCCCTCCTTTCAGACCATTTGGTTCTTCAGCACTGAGTGAGGCACATGTAAATTACAGTGACCCAAGAACTACATTCAGTTTCCTTGCAGTTGGTGGAAAGACATAGAGAAGGCAGGGGCTGCTCCCAGCTTCCCTGGCTGTTGGAGGACACATATCACGCCTTCAGTTTCTGACAGTTTGGAGAGGCCAGGTCTGGTCTGACTTGGTGTTTATCCCTAAACTCCCCTTGTTCTGACTCAAACAGAAAGATGTAGTTGAGGCAATTCTGTGCAGAAATTTCGGGGTAAACCCTTCAAGCCCCCTTCAAGAGAGGCTTCCAAAAGTGGAGCCATTTGGCTGGCCACCCCAGCTCCTATCCAAATGAATCCTGTGGAAGTTTGGGGAGAAGAGCAATTAAGACTATCAACAGGATAACTTAATGACAATATCTCACAGTCATTTTGTCCCATAATATTTATAGACCTAAACTTCCTAGACATTTTTGATAGTGAAGTAATACATCAATTTCTGCTGAATATTGTCTTAAAACAGTGAATGGAGCTACTTAAATAACAAGCTGGTTGACTCTTGAGAGACCGTGGAATGGGAGATGAGGTTCACACAAGGTACTCTGCTCACGTGACCTCACTCCCACTTGTCCTCCAGGCTCCTAAAGCAGCTAAGTGTCCTTTGTGTCAGCCCACTCTTCATTCTCCCCCTTGGGATACTTGGAAGCCTACTCAGGGTGCGCACAGTGTCCCTGCTGGGCTGCGGTGGCTCATTTTCATGCCTATGTATACAGTTGGTGGAAATCAGGGAATATCAGCAAACCAAACAAAACAGCCTCAACGGCACACAGCAGTTCCCTTGGCCAATGCACTTCCGCTGTTGTTGTTTCCTTTACTTCTTACAATTATTCCGCAAGGGAGACACAACAGATGGTGTGGTCCCTTTTACGCATGTAATAAGCAGTGCATCAAAGAAAGTAAACATCTTGCCCAAGATTATATAACCAGTTCATGCAATCAAGATGAGAGGCCAGGGTGACTGACTTCAGGTCCCACACCACTGCAGAAGCTGAGACTGTTGTAACAGACCAAGGTACTGGTCATCTCTTCATGCTCAACTCTTCTGTCCAAACTTCTCCTTGAAGGAATAGTGGGAAGCCTTCCATTCTCCCTCATTCTCTAGTCCTTGATGGGTGTATCTTCAAGAAAGACTTTTTAAAAGCCAGGATTGGTGGCACATGCCTTTAATCTCAGCACTCAGGAGGCAGAAGCAGGCAAATCTCTGTGAGTTCAAGGCCAGCCTGGTCTACAAAATAAGTTCCAGGCCAGCCAGGGCTGTTAGAGAAACCCTATCTCAAAAACCAAAAAGAAAACAAGGAACATTTTTTAAAAGTGTTTCTTTTAATAAAATAAATCAAAAACTTAGAAATATAAAATATAAACATGTATTTATAAATATGTAATATTATAAACAAATAGAAAATAAATATAAAAATAGAAGAAATCATCAACACATGGCTTTCAGCATATTGTGTTGATAACTTGGTTGCTATAATGTTGCAAGAACCTTATAAGCGGTGGCAACGAGAGAATTACACAAATAGTTTTTGCAACCTGTGAATGCCATCTAGGATCCTATTCCAACATGCTGAATTCATAGGATGCTCCTAGAGTGGTATAATGTAATTTAAACTACCAAGGGATTCCACATTTTAAAAACATACCTGGCCTGTGACATTTTATAATTAATACATAGTTGGTTTTATTTCAGTACTTCATAAGCTTGTGTTAATTCTTCTAATTTTTCTGTTTCTCTAATGAAGGATTTTGATAAAGAGATCGAATTAGACTATTAATGAGTCAAATATAAAGAGGTCTATCTCAAGGTGAGGACAGCTGGATTATAACTTATTCATTATCTGAAATGCCCATTGGTATAAAAATATCTTCCATACCAGTAGGAGGACCACACATTTGAATTTGCACAGGATATGCCCAATTTATACTTTTTATTCCTAACAGTGTCCCATCTCCTCACAAGTGTCCCACTGCAGGTGATCATCACACTACACCCTAATATTCTTCCTGCTGGCTCTTGTCCCTAAAACCTGTCACATTAACTAAGCAGGGACAGCTTAATGAGCACAAATCTCTGATTACAGTTTTGAAACAATACCCTCACATCCCTGGAGAAGAGAGACAATGCCCACAATAAAGCACAGCTCACAATATCTGTGCTCTGGCTCTCATTGCGTCACAAGATTCTATTTAGTGAGATACCACTTTACTACTCTGTGCTTAGTTTTTCTCATCTATGAAATTTGGAGCCTAAAGCCTAGAGCAACTGTATGTGAGAATGCCTTGTTATTAATTCCAAAATATATGTATCCATGTTAGAGGCAATAGGTTTGTTTTTGTTTTTAATGAGGTAATGTGGAAAGCTTTTGTGCTACCTGAATGTTGGTGGAAGTTCAGATTTACATAATCTCCTTCTTTTTCTTCTGCAGTTTCTGTTTCTATTCTTGTTCTTCTCTCTTGCCTTCATTCTATGGCCTTGATGTCAAGGTGCCTCTTAAAGGTAAGATTCCATTTAACTCAATGGTGCAGCTCTAAGAGGTAGCTGATAAGAAGCATGTTACACGTTGTTATTGCATCACAGGGTTTTTTCCAAACCAAACAGTTTAGTTAGCCATAAAATAAGACATAGGTCCAATTCAGGTGAACTATTTTTAAAACTTAAAGTTATATGACATGGAAGTAATGTTTTCAGTTTAATTATATTGCCTTAAGAAGTTGCAATGTCTATGAATCTTAGTGTTCTCATTGTGGCTGTCCATCACCCAGTCGGCATTGTGTCTGTGTATCCACCAAGTGAAAAAACGTCATTGCGCCTTTAGTATTTCTCCAGCATGAATATGCTGGTTCTAAGACTCAGAGAAACCAATTATGACCACTATTGCAATTCTGTCCCAACCTTTCCACAACAGAAGTCATGAAAGCATGATATTAAGTGAACTTGGATCTTGTTTTAAAATAATATACTTTTCAACATCAATTCAAGAAGAAAAAAATGAAGCCTTGTTATGGTTATTACCAAGCCTGTGTCTGATGAGCACATGCATTAGTAATTCTAGCTTATGGTTCTCAATGCTCTCAGTGCTGAAAATAACAGGCACAGAAGCCTTATCATGCACCCCATGAGCCAGACCACTTGAGCTTGATAGAGTTGATGAAAGGTGGGAAGGACAGAGAGCAGGGACTGGTCTGCAGCTCACAGCATAGCAGGTGGTTCTGATAGCCAATCAGCAATGGAAACCACAAAGCTCAATACTACTGTTCGAATGGGGGGTTCCCCCTGACATTCTAAATATACTTCTATGGACCACTTTGACTTTGATTATCCTGTGAAATTACATTGTGCAGAGTTCCCTTCTAGGCTTCATACTAGTTATTATTCTTCTAGCAAGCAGAAAGATAGGAAAGAACACTTTCCCTCTTCATGGATGTTAACCTCATTGCCTCCCTGTAAAACAAACAAGAAGGCTTTAACATGACCTGAAGTTGGGAGATGAAACCAAAAAGACTTAGAAAGTTCATGCCCTTTGAATAGCAATCCTCTGGCTGTATTTCTTCTTCCCAAAGATCTTCATAGTCTGAAAACTATTCTTTGTCTGGAGATAATTTTGCCATGCACTAAGAAGACTGAGCCTCATAAAGGGAGGGAGAGCATAGGGTGTAAAGGAGTAAGACACTAGTTCAGCACTAATGGGGCCACAATGTCAGGAAACAGTTCCTCCTCAAAATAAACAGAGTAGATAAAGTTATTAAGGAGGCAATGCTACATGGTAATTTAGGAAAGACAAACTAGATTTCATAAATATCAGGTAGAAAGGCAAAAAACTTCAGTATCACTAACACTCATGCTGTCACGTACCGAGAGTTATTCTGAGCTACAAGTGCTTTCAATCCTCGTTCAATCACTCTCCAAGGTAAGTATTGCTTTTATTCCCATTTTACAGTTGGACATGACATCAAGTGACTTCCACTATTATGCAGCTGTGCTTGGCAGGAGTAGGGGCTGAAGCACAAGCCTCATGCCACAGTCAGTTTTAATCAGCAAACAGCAGGGCATCTCTTCTGCATTCCGAAGGATGTTCACATTGTCATGCAGGCGCAGCTTCTTCTGCTGTCTCTTCGACATCTGCTGAGATGTCGTCTTGTAAAATCACACTGTGTCATTTCCATGGTTTCTGCTAAGTTTTGGAGGGTTCCTGAGGAATATTCAAGATTGGCTGTGTGCTTCAAAGCAGCACATAATTCATACTTAGTCACTTTCTCTAAAATGAAGGACTAATGTAGAAATATAATAGCAAATAAATGTGGTAATGAATCTGGTCAGTATGAAATGTATGCAGGGAAAATGACAGTGGTTGAGAATTAAAGAAGTCAATTATAGTGTGAATTTTGCCACAGACTAGAAGTATGATAGTAGACTATTTATTTAATCTACATGAGTGTTTAAGTATTTACCTGCAGCATGATGTGTTGAGAGAATTAAATGATGCCATACATGAAAAATACTTACCAAATTGCCTGCAAAAATAATTAAATAATTTGCAATTCCTAGCTAGCTACTATTATTTTTATAGTTAGTTATTGCTTTTGCTGATTTTTGTAATAGAAATATGAAAATATAACTTTCAGTTTTTCCAAGCAGATTGTAACATAAATCCAAACAAGAAGTTGCCTCTTTTCAGAAAATAATCTTGCCTTGATTAACTTATGGAAAGCCAACACTACTGAAAACTGAATGATGTTATTTGTATCTGCAAAGCAATTTAGATAAAGGTGGAAAGAAAAAAAAGTAATCAGATTGTTCACAGATAGTAAAAGCATACCACAGATGATCTTGTATATACTAAGTCAATAATTGATTTTGTTCATAAGCCTAAAAGTAACTTACATATGAAAATATACATTCTTTAAAGCAAAGTGATTCATATTCATACATGCTTTCTTTGAGCAATACTGTAAGTGATCCCTGGTAGTTTTTAAAAATGCATCATCCTGACATTTACATCGCCCTGATTTCAATCTCTAGCCCCAGCCAAAAAGGTCATAACTATATTTTTATTTAACACTAACAGCCCTGTTAAATAAATGCTATTCTCTTATTATACTTTATTATTTTGTGAGTCTGCACCCCCATAAAAACTACCCAGACTGGGTGATTTATAGATATTAAGGAGTTGTTTTTCACAGTTTGGAGGTTAAGAAGTCTACATCCAGTCATTGACAATCTATGTCTGATGAAGGCTCAGTTTCTGTTTCCAAGGTGACACATTGCTATGTGTTCTGTAAGAGACACTATGTCCTCATATAAAAGAAGGAATAGAGGGGCAAAAAGAACCTACTTAATTCCCTCTGGCATTTTATGGGCTAACAATCCAATCCATGGCAGTATCACCTCCTATGTCAATAGACAAGCCAAGGAAGCCTCTCCCCTCTAGCCTCAATTAGTTCTCATTCAATATTGAAATATTATATGATTTCACCCCTATGCTTGCACAGATCAGTTACTTAACAATTCTCAATGCCATTTTCTTTATCGGTAAGATAGAAATAACAATGGCTATCTTTTACTGAATTCCACATGAATTTATTGAATGATACATTGCATTTGAGTTCTGAAGGAATGAAAAGTGTGAGACCTGTCCCCAAGTTTCCAAATGGTGTGACTGGGTGAATGGTAGTGCCTTTAAGATACTACAGTCTTTGGCTGCTGAGGGAAAGGAAACTTTTTTTTGAGGATGTAGTCCAGAGTAGGTCAACTGCAACCCCATTGGAGAGCCACCACCCAAGAGTAGAACAAATTGGACTCAGTGGGTTTAAAAAGCACTTGAGAACAAAAGCTAGGGAGGTAGGGATCAGAGTTGGTATGGAAGGAGTTGGAGGATAAAAGTGAATATTATGTATACAGTGTTCTGTCTGCATGTTTGCCTGCCTGCCAGTAGAGGGCACCAGATCTTATTATAGATGGTTGCAAGCCACCATGTGGTTGCTGGGAATCGAATTCAGGACCTTTGGAAGAGCAGCTAGTGCTCTTAACCTCTGAGCCATCTCTCCAGCCCTAAAGTGAATATTATCAAAATATATTGTATGAAAATCTCAAATAACCAATGAAAGTATTGTTTGAAGATACTTAAGTCACAAATCAGAGGTCACATGCTCTTGGTTCAGAGCCTGCTGGCATATAGGTTCATAATGATACCTGTATGCTTCAGAGAAGGAAGGGAAAAGTCAAAACTTGCTTAAAAGAATCTCTGTGGCTCACAGTGTGATTCTGGATAATTAATGTTATTCAGTTTGAATGCAGTTGACTTCACAATAGCAATAATAATTTCCTTTAAAGATACGCCTTAATTTGTAAAAATGTAAAATCCTAGGAAATTGCTTATAAACTAATTGGTTTTAAAAAACTAACATGTGCTAAAGACAACACGTGTTATCTAGCTCACTATGATAGGCAGAAAGAGTGGCAGATAGCTACAGTCCCAACATTGGGGCAGTAAGGGTAAGGGAATTGGGAGTACAAAGCTAGCCATGGCCAAAATCAAACAGAAAATAAATGAAAATGATATATGCCTGTGATCCAGAATATATGATGCAATTTCTCATAGACTATAAACTGAAAACTTCCAAGTAAATGCCTTTGGAAGGGAATCTATTTATTTTATGTATACAGATGCATAAACATCCATCTAAAACATTGTTGTATAGGTTCAGATGAGATCTCTTTGCCAGAGAGTGAAGAATATTATTCTTTTTTTTAAAAAAAAAATACTATTATATCTTAGGTGTATGGGTGTTTTGCCTGCATGTGTTCACCACATGTGTGAAGTCTCCACAGAAGCCAGAAGAGGGCACTGGGTCTCCTGAAACTGGAGTTACAGGTGGTTGTTAGCCACTACCACTTGAGTACTGGGAATGAAATCTTGGGTCTTCTGGAAAAGCAGCGGTGCTCTTAACCAAAGAGCCAGCTCTCTGGCCCCTGAAAACATTATTAAGCTCTTGTGGTAGTGGGGTGTAAATGTGAATTGAGTCTCATCTTTTCAGTTCAGTCTTGTTTTCTTTCCTCATCCTTTAAATCATTCTTTGATTGTATTCCACCACTTCCCATTCACTTCTAGTACCTGAAAATCTTGCTCAGTTTAAAACTTCAATCTCATATTTAATTTAATGTCATGTCTTTTCTTATCCTATCTTGGTCAAGATCAGATATCCCTAAAGATGAATAGGTTCATGATTTAGCTGTAGATCTCATGCCTTCCTTCCATCCATGGGGCTCAGTATTTATTGAAAGGACAGAGGAACAGAAGAAGAGGGATCCTGCTTCTGAATGATTGCCACAATCTCACTGACTTTGATTGACCAGGTCTTTGAAGTCTTTTCTTGGAGAGGTGGCCAAAGACTGGCCAACCTGAGAGTATGCATCAAACACGTGCTTTTCAAAGGGCCATTCTAAGAATGTACAGTGTACTAGTCTCAGCCTACCTGACACCCAACCCTCTCCGGTGTTGTTCTGGCTCCCACCAGTGGTGCTCTAGCCCACAGCTTCCTGCTGGGGAGCCCATCTCTTGGTGAAGCATAAGCAGAGATCATAAAACTTCTGTCCCCATCTCTACTCTGTCATCCCACTCCAATTCTCTCCTCTGAAAAACAAGAGAAGAGAAAGAATTATATATACAAAAGACAGGTCTCTTCCTGTGTACACAACATCAGTCTTTTAATGCCTCTTGTCAATGATACTCCCCCAAAAAATGTATTCTTTTTTATTTGTCTATTTAGCCATTCATTGATTCATTCGTTTATTTTATATGTGTGTAGAGGTTGGTTCTTTCTTTCCACATTGATGAGGCAAACTCTCTCTTCAGCGGCTGTACTATGTACTCCAGTCTGTACGATTCCAGGTAATTCTTCTGTCTCCACCTCCCATATCCTTATAGAAGTTCTGGGGTTACATATAAGTACCACAACATCCAGCTTCTTTATGGGTTCTGGGGGTCCAAACTCAGGTCACCAGGCTTATGCAACAAGTGCGTTTACTCACCTGCCCATCTTCTGTGCCTTCTCTCATCACAACCTCATGCTCTCATTCATTGTACACCTTTCCCATAACCTACTCTGTGACTACACTCACCATCTTAATCTAAAGCTTTGGAGCAAAATGTTCACACAAACATACACTACAGATATGTCTAACTTGTGCCTACAATCTGTTTAATGTGCCTCTATGTGGTGATTTGGAAATGGGATGGAGATATGGAATATCTTCTTATCTATCAATTTTGATCTTGGTCAACATTTCTGGGATAATAGCATAATCTTTCTACAGAATCAATACTTTCTTTATTTATTTAGATGAAAACAATGCTACTTAGGGAAGCTAAATAACTTGAGGCAAGAACAGAGAATTTTTTTTGCTCTGTCCATGTCATTCAGAGCAAAGGCCTGTCCTTAAGCAAGATATGATAGCATGTCCTCTTGTGCCATCTCTGGCTTTCCTTAGAAGAGAGAACATTATAAAGGAGAGTTCTACTTAAGTGAAAATCCAGACGTGGCCACAGCTCATTTTCAGGGACATTTCAGAGTCAACCAAAGAGTCTGTACTGGAGAATTCTCAGTGTTCTATTAGTCCCTAGGGTGAGAAAACATGCCAGTGGTTGTAATTGTAGAATAGGAAGTGTGATATAAAAGTAAATTATAGAAAGTTGTAGATAATGTAGCTTTTAAAATAGTATCTGGCAATAATGATAATAGCTAACATATCCAGTCACTAACTATAAAAACTATTATTTCTTTATATGTATCTTATTTCAATAAATCATGGAATAAATAATTCTTTTTTTTCTCTTAAAGCAACTAAGCCTGGAGATATATGATTTTCCAAAAAGCATTTAGCTCAAAACATAGACAAGAATAATAATGTTTTATCTTTATTTTTAAAAGCTTGTTTTGGGTTTCAGTTTGTTTTTTTCTGTCAGAGTTTGAACAAAACTTGTCTTGTGTAAGAGTTTGCCTTTTAAGCAGATCAAGCTACATCTTGCACGGCCTTGATGCAGGGAGAGGGGCTTAGACCTGCCTCTACTAAATGTACCAGGCTCTGCAGACTCCCTTTGGGATACCTTGCCTTGTTGGAGGAGGGAATGGAGGGTGGGTTGGGGGGGGGGAGGCAGGAAGGGCCAGAGAAGGGAGGAGAGGAGGATCTGTGATTGGTACGTAAAATAAATTTTAAAAATCCTTAATTTAAAAAAAGAAAAGAGTTTGCCTTTTTTTCTGACTTAGCTGTTAACATAGATGACGTTTGATAAATTCTTTTCCTCTGTCTTACAGAAAAAAATCAAGAACACAGATCATACCCCCAGAAGGCAAATGCTTTTAAACCTTCAAAGATGGCAAAATTGTTTACATCGACATAAGGGAAATCAAAAGCTAAGAACTACCTACTCTGTAGCCAAGACTGTGCTTTAAAGCCGTTATTCAAGGTTTCTTACTTGACAGTTTATAATGACCCTGTTGAAAAATCTACATTATATGCTGCATTTAATGAAACGTGTGTATGTCGAACCAGAAGAAGAGAACTATAAACGTATAGTGTGTAAAGGAAAAATTCAGCAATGAAACCAGTTTCAGCAGATCAAGAGAAGATGTGTCTTGGGCATGGAACCAAAGTTACAAAGAAACATTCAACTCCTGCTGTGCAGGGGGGGTCATTTTAATGTAACACCACACCCCATGGAAAGACTATTCCTGAAAATAAACATCATTTTAAAAAAAACAAAAGAAAAAAAAAAAAACAAGGGTGGGCGGGGAATGAAGCACGAGGAGTACCTATGAGGAGCTATTTACAATAAAATGTTTCATTTGAAAAGTCTGGTTTCTTACTACAGGGATTTGCTTTTCTGTCCTTATAATTGTTTTAAACTCAGGAACAGAGACGTCCGTGATACGGATGGAAGAAACATTCTCCATTTTGTTTCTCCAAAAGGTGGAGTTGGGGATCAGAAGTGGATCCCAGTTATGCTACAAGCAACCAAGTCAAAGGACTCTGGGGAGTGTAACACGGGCTATAAATGGAAATCTGATGCTTCCTTGTATCACACACCTGCATTTCTCCACCACGGACAGACTGGTCTCATCCATATTGAAAATGATGAAGATTATACCCACAAGTTACAAACTCCCTAACTTAGCTCTGTCTAGAGCATCAAGATCTATAGGGAACTAGGGCCAGAAAACACCTCTGCATCTTCCAGTTTCAAGTTCAAATTGCCTGCAAATGAATAAGCTGTCCAACTTGGGTAACATCCTAGAAGTGATAAGTCAAATACCAACAGTCGGGTTTGCCAGAGAGCTATGGATATTAAGTATCCTGCTATACCCAAAGCAATCTGAACTCTTGTCATTTAGAACAATGAAATTATTTTCTGAGATAGATGACAGAGACAAGATGGGTCTACTTTTTTAGAAAGAGGTAACATTACTGACACTGTGGTTCTTTACCACAGGCAGGTAGAAAACTCGTACTTCTCCTAAGTTATGTATTACTGAGTCTTGGATTCAGCACTGACAGTAAGTATATGTTCCTGAAAAGCTGATTTTACACCTCATTTACTGTAGATAACAAGACAACCTCAAGTTTTCAAATATTCCAAGTTTTCTTTTGGGGGCTAGAATTCCCATGCATAGAGAATGTGTGTAGGGAGCCAGAAACTCTTTCTAGGAAATGTTACACAAATAGTTCCATATGTGAATTGAGCATATTCTCCTTCAGTTTCTGCACTGGCATTTTCCAAGCCAGAACAACAACTGAAAAATCTACAAGACAAAACAGGATGCTGGAGTCCCACATTTCTGTCCTTGTTTTGAATGCTTACCCAAGTGTTTGGCCCAGTCACTGAGCCTCTCTGTGCCTCAGATTCCTCATCTGCAAAATGGGGGTTAGATGCTCTTTTTTTTTTTTTTTTTTTTGGAAGGTTTTATTTGCAATTCTGGAACAAGAGGTGCTTAAAGTAGCACAAAGTGCTTTGTAACTGTTGTAAATGCTATATTGTTTGACTTCCCTGTACAATGAAATAGTTACCGAGTTTGATTCAAACAGCATAGCATTACTGACGCTTCCCCATCAAGCTACCTGGGACATTGTTAGCAATAAATTGTGAGATTCAAAACCACGCTGTTGAATCATCTATCTCAAATGGATTGACTCATACTACGTTATTCCCATGCTAAGCACCTCCTATGCTCTCCCGATTGCATAAACACACCATCAAACCAGACCCTGTTGCCATCACAGGAGAGCCAACCATGCAACCAAGTGTTGGCAAAAAGAGAAAGCAACCGAGAAACCCGAATATTTCTTTCAAGGAATGCCAGATGATGTGTCCTAAAGCAAGCATAAAAACCAGAGCTATCCAATGGACTCTCTGTGCAACTAAGGTAAGTTCCAGATCAAACGCTAAAGATTTAGGTTCCTCGTGCAGTTGATGTGAAACAGGGTACTTATACTATGCCTGCCACCCAGCTAACTCTCAGTCATATGTGGAAAAATACAAATGACTTTTTTTTTTACCTCTTTAATTACACTTCACCTACCATTATGGGGCCCACTTGAGAAAAATCCATACTTTATCTGCTCCAAACATGCCTTTCTTCTCTCCTTTTGGCCCTCCCTATCAAGAACCTGATAGGTTAATTTTAATACCAGAGCACTATATGTAAATTATTATGAATGTTAATGATATGCCATATCTGCTTCCCTGCTGTTAGTTGAATTGCATCAATCCCACACTGAACTGTGAGAGCAGCGGCTGATTGGTCATCTCTAAAACTTAGATGTGTGTGTGTGTGTGTGTGTTGGAGAATATTCTTTCTGTTTAATATCCAGAATACCAAGGAAATTTCTCTAGATTGTGAGCTAAATGGTGTTATCTTTACCAAGTTTGGGTCATGTCCTCAAAATGAACACTCTAATATTTAGACTAGGGAATTTTGAAAGATTCCATCCATATTTACAATTACAGCAATGTTGAGAAAATTGCAGGTGTGTGTTTTGCTCATTTACAGATCCATGAAAATGGAATGCTTCCTTGTGTATGATGCTCAGAAAAGCCAAAAGAATGTAACTTTAGTAATAGAGAGGTCTGCTACGACTTTGTTTCTTATTTTCCAAAAAGATAATTCCCACTTCTTTTAATTTCTGTATCTGTGCCATCCAGATACACTTGGCCAGAGATTGAGGGAGAATTAGCACAATAAGAGTCCATTTACCTATGTTCTCTTAGCCAAGGACTCATCTCTTTGAAACTGACTGGAGTAGTTCAAGAGAAAGAAAAGCTCCTATTTAGCACTGCCGGGACAGTGACCTCTCCATGAGTGAGAAAAAAATGCAAAGACTCTGTGATAACCATTCTACAAAACACTGTCATCAGCTTCACCATCCCTTTTTAAATATCATCTAACTTGTATTTCAGATGAAGAATTAAGTTAGTGATGATCCTGTTTGACTTAGGTCTTGTCAGTTAAATTGCCGCTAAAAGTAAGGTTTTAAGAATGAAAGAATACACTTTGCCTTGATTTTGATATTTTTTTCTTCCATCTAGAAATAACTTCTTATGCAAGTATGTGGTTCTCCCCAGCTTAGGAGATAGGGTCATCTCTGGGATCAGAAAGGGTTTCCACCCGCTGTAGAAGAAATAAAATTTGCCAAATCATTTGTGCTGCAGTATTTTATTTCAACCTGTGTATTTTTCATTATTTACATAAATCTCGCCCAGTTTTCTTCTGCTTATTTATTGTTAACTTTTTCTATAAACCCATTGTAAAATTTGTATGTTTATATCTTCATTGTAATTGATAAGCACCTTATTTTAAAATGATGCCTATTGTTTTAACCTGCCTGGGTTTTCATAGAAACTGTAAAAAGAATATCTGTTGGTTATATGTTGGTATTTAAATAACTGGACAGTCTCTACAATCTTACATCAAAGTAGATGACCAATGTACTCTATATTAAAACATATAGTTGTGTATTTTTTATCTGTCAAAGAGTGGAGTGGAATACACACACACACACACACACACACACACACGAGTGTATTGGAATAAGAACTGTAGGAATCAACTATGTCATTTGGGAGTCACATTGCTTTTGTTACAATTTAACTGCCCTCGATCTCTCTCCACCTTTCCCTCACCTCCCTCCTTTTTTTTTTTTTTTTTTTTTTTATGGTGGTGCTAGAGGTTGAATCCAGGTGCCTGAGTATTCTAGACAGCATAGAGCCATATCCCACCAGATCCTTGCCCTGGTAACGTAATAGGTTTTAGGGATTAAACTTGATCTACTATTTGGAAAAAAAAATAACTTGAAGTATCAGTAATGGAAGTAGATCTTAGACGGGATTAAACTTGATCTACTATTTGGCAAAAAAAAAATAATAATAATAAGTTTTGAAGTATCAGTAATGGAAGTAGATCTTAGACGACTGTTTATGGCCTGAGCTACTGCTTCCAGGATGGACCCACACTCCTCTTCCAGTGAATTTCTACTCTGGATGAGAAAAGAGACACAGGAGAAAGATCTCCTTCCTGACTACTTTGTAATTCTCATACAGAATACTGCCTAGAGAGTGGATTCCAGACATAGCTACAGAAGGACTTAGCATGATGGAAGAATGGAGTTGGTCCTCAGGATGCCTCTTTAAGGACCAAATTCTATTATTCCATTTCAGAACTGAGCAGGGCAGGTCCTCATTGCATCCCTGACTTTAGCAGTTGAGTTCTTCCTAAATAAATCTTCTATTGCTGGGAGAGCCTGTATCCAATTCTTAATTTGAATGTTAAAAGATGTATGTAAAGGGGCAGTACCGGAAAATGGATTATAATTTACTACATTCAATCTGCTGTGTCAAACTCAGAGGTACAAATGATTGACTTAAATGTGGCTTTCTGGTTTGATTTTGCTCTTTTGTACCAAACTCTTTACACCCACCATATTTCCATTTTTGTTATCTACAGTCCTATAGGGTGACTGTGGTGGAGGCAAACAATGTTGAATCCCCTTTGCCCACCATGAAGACTGTGCATACTTCCTAAAGGATGTATGATCTCATTTCCTAATTAGGAGCAGACCTGGAACCTGTTAGAACCTGTAATCCCTTAGGTTTGACCGACACCTCACAAAATGTGCCTATTTACCCACTAGCTACACTGTCTCCCCCACAGTAAAGCAGGTCGACATCCAAACACTTATGAGATGTACTTATTCATGCATATGTATTCTGTACACAGTATGATGGTGCAGGCATCAATAGATATGTATCTCAGACCTGGACAGAGTACTTAGAGAAGATGCTTTTCTGATGTTGCTAGGCAATTTGCTTTTGTCTAGCATATGGTGTCTACACTCACCCTTCCTTGGCTGCCTCTTGGCTCGGCTGACCCACCTTCCACCATTACCACTCTCTCCTGTTGCCTGTGAATTTTCAATGACTCAATCCCCCTAAGCCAGAAATTTTTATTCCTAGAATCTCAACAAAGAAAGCCAGCGCAATTTACAGTATTAATGTCAGTCAAAGGTCCTACGTTTTTTTTATCAACTAAACTTGCATCTCAAGAAGCTTTTGTGCATGATCTAACCTATAGTGTCTAATTCTGTTGGGACTTAAGTTTAGAGTGAATAGGTTTGAATCCACAACTCCTTGTGTGTCTACTGAGTTAGTGTAGCCAGGGAGCCTGTTTCCAAAGTGTTCCCCTGTTTTCAAAGGAAAACACAGTCGCCTGCATTAGTCAGGGTTTTCCCTGTCTCATCAGCATGACTCTGTAGGCTACTTCACTGCTTACTCATGAGAGGGAGGACAGGGCTGGTTGCAGCAGAGGGATTATGGGAAGTTCATGGGACATGTACATGTACTGTATGTATCACCATAGAGACTGGAATCCATTTATTGTATGTAAAGTTTTATGAATGGTTATTTTATAATTTATGTATTTAATATAGCAATCAATGAACTCTGGTGTTTTAGTTTCTATGAAAAAAATAAACTGCATTTTTAAGAAAAATATTTACCTTGTATTATTCCTAGGATTTTTTAAAAATTATAACTCAACTCATAATGTTTTGTAAAAGCAGGGTGAGGCAAATTAGGATTAATGGCATAATTTTGTGAAATAAATTCAACATCAAGAATAGGAAGCACATATCTTCTCTTGTCAGTCTTTGGAAATCTCAAATTTATGCTGTGTTTGGCGCAGGCACACTTACAAGGAGACCAAGGCAGGATGTACAGTCTTCTGCAAAGAGCTGTAGTTCTTAGCATTCCTTTTCAGAGGAGTGTGCCAAGTGCTCGCTATCCCAATTCTAACCTTGCTTCCATGTTCCCAGCTATTTATCCCTGCCCCCTGCTTTGTAGAGTTACCAGACATGGTAACTGAGCAAGTGTGCTCTACAGGAGCATCCGCCATGTGTCAAATTCTATGTCCTAGATGCTCTGGGTGAAATTTCATAGAACTTGCAATCTGATGAGGTGAAAAACCTAGACAGGCTTGAGGGGCTGGTCACTGCACAGGCTTTGAGTCAAATCCTGCTCTATGTTTTATTTGTGCTCTTCCTAGCCAGGAATTCTCTCTCATTCCCCCCACCACCACCACCCACATATGTCTTACAGTTGCAGGTTTACCTTAGCTATCACCTCCTTCAAGAATTGAGTATGTTTTTAACTCTTGTTGAGGCCAGATTCCTTACAGATACATGAAACCACTTATGTATATATAAGCTATAACAATAGAAAGGAGACTGGGGAAGGAAGGGCTGGCAGTCAGGGAAGGACGAGAGGGAGAGAAAGGATGGGAAAAGACGCGAATATGTTCAAAACTGTCTTTATGAAACTCAGCACTATGTACAATGCACATGCATCAGTAAGAAACTTTGAAAAACATGTGTTTGGCCGAGTAGCCTTTCCATGGTCCCTGTGTCCTATTGTGCTTTCCCACACAAAGTTACTGGGGTTGTGCCTTCTCACTCCATTCCCCAGTTAAACCTGAGGGCTGTCTTAAGCTACCACACCATTGCATCTAGGTCAGGTCCTCGTCCTGAATAGAATCTTACTGAATGACTCTTGTTCTGTTGTTTTCTGTATTGGACTGTCCGGGAAGGATTCACATACCATTCAGGTGATCAGAGAAGGCTCCATGAAGGAAGAGAGAACTGAACCAGGATGCTTCAGTGGAAACAAATGGGCTTTTGTTTGTTTTGCTATTCTCTTCCTTACATTATTCCTTTCTTCACTCCCCTCCTTTCTTTCTTCCTTTTTCCTTCTCCCTTTCTTATTTTGCCACCTTATGCTTAAGAAGAGTTTTGTTTTTTTCATGAACCAAAAGATATTTCTAAAACATGTGCAAATAAACTACCAAGTACTGTGAGTCTGTTCCTTCTGGGTACTATACTGTACTCTATACCTGTGCCTTCTGGGTACTATACTGTACTCTATACCTGTGCCTTCTGGGTACTATACTGCACTGTATGCCTGCTCCTTCCTGGGTACTACACTCTACTGTATGCCTGCTTCTTCCTGGGTGTTCTCCAGTTAGTTTCTATTCTTTTGTATTCTACTATCTGGCCACCAGAGGGAGCATTTGCCCAGGAAAAACAAGCACTCCCCCCACCCCCCCAAAGTCTGAAGTTGACTTTACGTGGTATTTTGTGGATTTTATTGTGCTTTTTTGTTTTCTTTCCCACATCCATCTGAAGTGACAGCCTAAAATCAGGCGTTGGAGTGCTCACTCTTCTGTAATGGTTTTCACCATCTGGATTTGCAACCTTTCAGTTCTGGATGTGGAGGGGTTCACATGGGCAGCAAATTCATCTGCAAACACAAAGACCCGAAAAACCTGGTGACCTGTTACACAGCCTCCAAATACCCCAGACTTGCTCCAGACACAAAGGGGGTCAAGGCAATTCACCAGAGTCACTCCCTAAGTCCCCACCTCTGAAATGAGCTCCCCCAGGGGACAGACAGGGGAGGCATGCTATTGTGTCTAAGATTCTCATACTATGTAGGAAGCTTTGGTTGTTTTTCTTTCTTTTTTCTTTTGTAAAATTATAGTATTATGTTTAAGATGTCATTGCCAAAACACACTCTGTTTCCCTAAAGGGATTTTCAAAGAAAAGAATTAAGGATGGGTCCTTAAAACATTAGTTACCTCCCAAGAAGCACAAGAATGAAAAACAGCAATGATGGACTTGTACAAATGTTGACTTTATACACTTAAATTCCGTAAGTCCACTTTCCCTAACTATCAACGGTACTGTGACAAAGTACCCTGGCTTCTACCGCTCCCACTTCCTCAGCTACCCAAGGGCTGCTACATGAAAGCACACCTTCAAGTATGCCAGCAGCTTCAATTTCATTTCAAATGGAAGAAAAAGCGTCACCCACTAACGTCGACCTCTTCTGGACTTTCCTCTCTCTTCTGCTTCAAGAGGTGCGTACATAGCAGTTAGTCACACAGGGTCCCACTCTTGTCTATACCATTAGCCATGTGCTATCCAATGAGTAACTTCGCCGCTCGAAACCTTCATTTTCTTACATGTAAAATGCAGAGATAATGCCCCTTGCTTCATTGGACTGTGATGAGAATTCAATAATCAGCAACAGGGTCAGAACAGAGGATACTGTGTGGCTAGAACCCAGTCAGGATGCAGTAAGTCACACTTTCGTGAGTACGTTGTTCAGTTTGTTGGTGCAGAAAGATGCTGTGGGAGCTCGGAGCATGAAAGGGCAAAAGTAGAAAAGAAAGCTGCTTTCCCTGGCATCCGTGCCTTCGGGATCCCTCCGCAGCTACTGGCAGTTCGGTTCCCTGTCAAACCACAGAAAATGCCTTCAACGCCGCACAATGGTAAACAAATACACAGTGCTTTATTCTGGGTTTGAGCCTTGAGACTTGGGGTGCAGCCCCAGGACAGAGTGCATGCATGACATGTGTAAAACTCTCAATGACAGCCCCATCACCTCTCAAAATGACAAAGGACAAAACTGAAGTCTTCCCTTTCAGACTAGGGTTATAGGTGGTGGAAGGGAGACAAAAAAAGTGGCGGAAGAACCCAGGCAAAATGCTAAGAGCCAAGTACGACTATGAAGCTTGTGCAGCCCCTTTAAATTGCCCAGAGTCATCACAGGAGGTGCTGTAGAAGGAACAACCCTCTAAGGTGTGTCTGACTCAGGCATTACTGACTTAATGAAGTCAGCACTTCTGACCTGGAAAAAGACCTTAATGTGTGTTCACTCATTTTCTTATTTGGTCATTTTTTAGTAAATATTGATTGAACAGCTACAGTGGAGAGGCATGCCTGGGCATAAAGCGGGCGGCATATGGAAGCGACTCACCTATTGGAAGGGCGTTAGGAAGCAACAGAGCCAAGACCCGAGTCAGACCCTCTGACTCCACAGTTAGAGAACTTTTCACTAAAAACCATAATGAAGTCAACTCATTTAATCATTTTAGAACAAATTGTAAAATCTTAGATGGTGTACAGCAGAATCTTAAAGGGTCTTATTAATAAAAACAAACCGGGGTCAGTTATTGGGGTGAATGCTGAAAGATCAGAGAAGCAGAATAAGCCACAGCTTCCTCACCTCGCCGATTCCTCAGCTGATCCTGTTTCCTCAGACAGGAAGCCTCTGAGTCCTCACCGAAATGGATCTCAGCTGAACTGTGCTGCTCAAAGCCTAAAAGCTTAACCAGCTCTAGTTCCTGGTCCCCACCCATGCCTTATATACCTTTCTGCCATCACTTCCTGGGATTAAAGGCACGCGTCACCATGCCTGGCTGTTTCCAGTGTAGCCTTGAACCCAGATGGATCTCTGCCTCTGGAATGCTAGGATTAAAGGTGTGTGCTACCACTGCCTAACCTCTATGTTTAATATTATGGCTGTTCTGTTCTCTGACCCCAGATAAGTTTATTAGGGTGCACAATATTTTGGGGAACACAATATCACCACAATGGTGTAATATGTAAATGTATTAATATACTTACTAATATAAATGATATGTACAATCTATCACTCAATAAATAAACAGCAGTGTTAGAATGACAGAGTCCCTGATGTGAGGCAGAAAGTTTCCATGAATTTTTTTTCACATGCTTGTACAGCCAATAGCAGGATCTCAGATTGCAGGCTCACCCTTGAATCCCAGGTTCATTCCCACACATACCTGCAACACCTTGACCAACTTCTTAAATCTCTGAGGCTCAAATTCCTTACACTTTGAGCAATCATGTCTCCTTGGGGTTATGCTGAGGATTCAATATTAATTGGCCACAATGAAACACTGAAACTATACAGAAAATGCTTCCTGCAGACTCCATCATGGTCATTCATAGTCTTAATATCTACATTTACATTTTACATTATGAAGTATTTGTCCAAGTCTTCTTAGCTATCATGTGGCTAAGTCAGAATCCAAACTCTGATCTAACCCTCAAGCTTGTGTTCTCCACATAAAAGCATGGCAGATGTCACTTGGCCTTCACACAGTTAGTTAGATCTTTAAGGTAGGCAGACATGAAAGACACCAAAAACACTAGGAGTAGGACCATACAGATAACTTTGCCTGAGCATGTTCACTGAATGACTATTGAGTTTTGTATGTTTTACTCACATTTCTTATCTGCTGAGTTCAGTATGGTAGCAGGAGTGTTACAAATGTTCAACACATATATAATCAATGAACATGGGCAAGGGGATTGTACAAGTAGAAAGGCATTGTTTTGCTTTATTTTTCTGTCTATAATATGCTCAGGGTAAAGAGGACATGGCTGTTTTCTATCACAGCTAAAAGATAACAGAAGATAGTGTTCCACTATCTAAAAGGCTGGAGACCCACTCTGCTATTGATAAAAGTGTATGTGCTGGCTAGTTTTATGTCGCCTTTTTGACACAAGCTAGGGTCATCATAGAGGGTGGAACCTCAATTGAGAAAAATGCCTCCATAAGGCAAGTCTATGGGGTATTTCTTTAAATAGTGATTGACATGGGAGGAGCCAATTGTGATGGGGCTATCCCTGGGCTGGTGGTTCTGGGTTCCATAAGAAAGCAACCTGATGAAAAAAAGGTGAGCAAGCTGGCAAGCAGCAGCCCCCCATGGCCTCTGCATCAACTCCTGTATCTAGGTTGCTAACATGTTGGAGTTCCTGTCCTGAATTCCCTCAATGATGGGTTGTGATATAAAAGTGTAAGCCAAACAAACCCTTTCCTCCACAACTTGTTTTGGTCATAGTAATTCACAGCAATAGTAATCCTAACTTAAGATAGAAATTGATACCAGGAGTGGGATATTACTGTGACAGACCCAACCATATTATTTTTGAGAGGACTATGGAAGGACCTTGTAACTTTGAGCTAGGAAAATCATTGAATGTTGAGAGCTCATTGTGTTGTTCTGGAGGAGCTTGAAATGTAAGAGTGTTGAGAGCAGTGCAAAGAGTGGAAGCCTGGCTTGTAAAGTTTCAGAATGAAGAAATGACTCTACCAGGCTATTTATGTGAGAATCTGTAGTATCTGGTCAGCTGGAGCTGAAGAATCAGCTATAATTAAGAAGAGACCTGTATCACTGAGGTGAAATCTTCTGGGAAATGTTTTTTCAGAGTTAGCACACAGTGTGTTACAGAGGTGGCCAAGATTGTACCTTGCATTGGCAGCTGAACTTGGTTGTATAAAAGTCACCCAGGTCGTACTTGTTTTGAAGGCATGAAGGGGTCACGGAGAGCAGCTGAGGCTTGGCACTATGAGATGCCAGGAAGGGACACTGGTGAAGGTGAAGCCTCAGTGGCATTGAAAGCCAGTACTGGACACCATAAAGAGAGGCCAGGAGAGGCTATTGGTGAAAGTGCAGTCCAGTTGCAGCAGAAAACCCCAGATTTTGGAGATGCCAGTACTATGGGATGATCACCAAAAACATTAGCAGCAGTGGTGTGAAGCCAGCTGGAGCCTAGAAGACAAGTGGTGTGAGCTCCAGAGGGTGGAGTCTGAGACTTGACCCAAGACCTTTGACCCAAGCCCTTTGGAGGAGCCCAGAAGACTCCGACTGGCTCACAGACATTGGACACTGAGTTATTTACACAAGTGGAGCTTGGTTTGATTTTGATTTGATTGTAAGTGTGCCATTGCTCTTCCCTCTTGAACTCAGAAAGCATTATTTTTGGTTTTATAGAAATCCACAATTGAGAGATTTTGAACTTTTAAAGAGATTTTAGAATTTTACAAAGACTGAATTTTCAAAGAGACTGAATATTTTGAAGAGACTGAATTTTTAAATGTTTGAATTTGTAGACTGTGAGATACTTTTAATTTGGAATGTTTATATTGTAATTTTGATATTAATGTGTGATCTTGGGGATGAACAAGAAAGGAAAGGTTTTGGCTAAATGGTGAGGCATTTGTGTGTGAAGTTGACAAGGGATCTGCTGTGGGATGTTCTGTATGTCCTGTGGGAGCCCTTCTTGGGTTCTTTGTGGCGTTACCCAGCAGGTCCGCATAGAGGATGATTAGGACCATGGGCCTGAGTGCAGGTGTCTGAGATGGTCTGCACTTGGCTATGCTGGGGGATGGTCTGTATGTCAAGTTGTTCTGATTGATCAATAAATAAAACCTGATCGGCTGTGGCTAGGCAGGAAGGATAGGCGGGACTAACAGAGAGGAGAAATAAAAGGACAGGAAGGCAGAAGGACTGACTGCAGCCACCGCCATGACCAGCAGCATGTGAAATCACCGGGAAGCCACCAGCCACGTGGCAAGGTATAGATTTATGGAAATGGACTAATTTAAGCTATAAGCACAGTTAGCAAGAAGCCTGCCACGGCCATACAGTTTGTAAGCAATATAAGTCTCTGTGTTTACTTGGTTGGGTCTGAGCGGCTGTGGGACTGGCGGGTGACAAAGATTTGTCCTGACTGTGGGCAAGGCGGAAAACTCTAGCAACAGGGATCAGCTGTGCTGGGTACTTTTGTCAACTTGACACAAGCTAGTCATCATAGAGGAGAGAACCTCAGCTGAGAAAATGTCCCCATAAGGTAAGACATTTCCTTAATTAGTGATTGATGGGGTAGTACCCAGCCTATTGTGGGTGATGCCACCCCTGGGTTGGTGGTCCCGGGTTCTATAAGAAAGCAGGTTGACTAAGTCAAAGGGAACAGTCCAGTAAGCAGCACTCCTCCATGGCCTCTGCATCAGCTCCTGTCTCCAGGTTCCTGCCCTGCCTTCCTTCAATAATGGACTATGATGTGGAAGTGTAAGCGAAACAAAGTCTTTTCTCCCTCAGCTGGCTTTGGGTCACAGTGATTCACTTTGATAGCTAGGACAGATTCCTTCTCAGGGTCAAACCAAGGTTCTCTTTTCAGGTTCCACCATCTATCTGCCTCACACAAAGGGCCCAGTGAACCCTGGAAGTAATAAAAAAGAAAGTGGTGGATCTGGGATGGAAAGACCTTTTATGGGCAAGAAGTCAATATGTGCCCACTTGGTGGAAACTAAGGGTTAAAATACTTCCATCCAACCCTAAATATGTGTGTACCTGCACACACATGGACACACACAGAGACACAGAGACACAGACAGACAAACACACACACATGTGTACACACACACACACACACGCGCACACACACACACACACACACAAACACACAAACACACACACTGAAATGTTCTCTGAGTCCAATATATGTATCTATATTCCAGAAAGTCCCTGGGGTAAATGGAAATGAATTACTTCTAGGAAGGTCATTTAAGAAGATATTAACATCCATTAACAGAGAGCCTTGCTTTTTCAAAATTAGATTATTTAGCTGTTCTGTTTCATAAACATACAGGAAATGAAGTATGATGGCTGATAAGAGAATGAATGTTCCAGTAGATAATGAGGATTTACTGACAGCCCCAGAGGAAACGCCGTATAGGGAGTCAGGATTAATCAAGACAAACGGCAAATGCTCTGCCATCTGCGGTGGGCCGCTGAGCAGGCTCTAGGAAGGCAGGCAAACTTGGATTTCCATTTTGCAGATTGCTCCACCCTGGCTGATTCAAAATACCAATAATTGGAATTTTGGGACTCCCACATACCTCACAACTGGTTGCCAGAGCCAGGACGAACCAACGCCAGCACATCTGAAGGTGACGGTTTTGGGGGAAAGTTGGAGAAGGGTGCAGTTACTGCCTGTTTGGTACCAGGTGGGAAACCTATGGTAGGCATTTATGCCTGGAAAGTTAGGTCAGTATGCTTCTACCATACTTCACCTCAGTGCTGAGGGAGGACTCAGGGAAGATGGAATACTGCCACAGGTGAGTGTAAAGGCTGGTGAAATGTGAATGAAGTTGCACCTGTGTCTACCTCCTGGTTTCCCGTTGCACTACAATTAACTATAGGAGTATATACGTGAAAGGTACATAGGACACTGTCTACTGCTCCACCTTGCTATAGGGTTTATAAACTTCTTAATAAATAGTTTAGATTGAATAATAGTTGATTTAAATTTTAAGTTGTGGGTCTGGAGAGATGGCTTGGTTGAGAGCACTGGCTGCTCTTCCAGAGGACCCTAGTTCGATTCCCAGCACCCCCATAGCAAATCACAACCATCTATAACTCCAGTTTCAGAGTATCTGGTGCCCTCTTCTGGAACTTCCATAAACAACAGGCATACTTCTGGTGCACAGACATACATTCAGGCAAACCACTTGTACACACATAATTAAAATATAAATACCGAAGGGACCAGAACCAGTTGTTTTATCCCAGGGGTCAGTTTGCTAAGGCCTCTGGCTCATATTATCCCACCATCCTATGTTGGCTCATGTCTGGCTTCAACCAGACCCTCAGGAAGTACATCCAGTCTGGTAGCCAATCAGGGTCCTACCTGGCCACAAGCAGTCAGACAGACCCTTGGCACAGCAGACAAGACAGACCTCTGACACTGCAACCACAGTTGCTGACCAGATGTCATGAGCCAATCATAAAATGATTCCTGTATCAGTAAGGGTCTATGCCAAGTCACTTCAAAGTACACTTAACCACAGCTGGAATTCCCCTAAGCGAGCTTAAACAGGGGATGCCTTATTCCCCCCACCCCAGGATGAAGCCATTTTGGGTGGGGCCTAAGCACGCTGGTTTTTCTTAAGAATAAAGCTGCTTTCTGCACTTGTGTATTAGACGTCTTCTGGTCATTTGAAGCAATCTAAGGACCCTACAAATACATCTTTTTTTTTTAAATAAAAAATTGTGAACAGTAAAGAGGAAGGTGAAGGGGGAATATCAAACAAGACAACACATTCTCAAAATAAAAACAAATGAAAATTGCCTCAAAATCATATGACAGAGACACAATCTTGGTTACATCTTTGTGGATATCTTTTCGGGTAAATACACAGATAGAGAAGAGGAAAATCAGGGCTATTTGAGAGAAATGGTTCTGTAATAAATTATAATTCAAAATATATACAAATAAAATTACACATAAATAATTTAAATGAACTTGAATTTAGCATAACCTGATATTAAACTTTAAAAGTCAGTAAATTTCAATGAAGTTTGTTGGCACACTCACACACAGCAGACGTAGCATGAGCTGGAGTAAAATTTTCTGGCATACCTAAATCCAGCCTGTGGGACCACTTCTTTGCCTTTAAATTAAGGCTTTTCAAATTATAAGTTGAGTTCCTGTGTTTTTGTTGTCAGAGGCCACACCATTCCAAAAGGATCCTGAGAATCAGGCCATGGAAGTTTCAGAAAAGGATGCCAAACACACTGAGCGCCGACTCTTCAAACTGCCTCAGAACCCTCATCCAAAAGGAAGATTTTCAGATGTAACTCCCTGCTCAATTTCATAGAGGAATTTCTGACTGAGTTCTATTGTTTTCAGCTTCATTTTGAGGCCATCGATACAGTGTTAATAAAATATAAGACCCAAATTAACGTTGACATTTTTGTCACAGCTTATAATTATCTCAAGGGAATGATAAAAACTGTTTTTTAGATATAACAAATTTAAAGGTCTTACAAGCTCAGCAGTTGTTGTTGTTTGTTTATTTATTTCCTGTTTATAATCTGAATTTTAAAAATATTTTAATTAAAAATAAAATTTTGCCACTCCCCTTCCTCTTCTTTCCTCCATGTCTGTCCCCTCTCAAGTAAAGTATGTTAAAATACTTGATGAACTATGTCTTTAAAGATTTACTCTATTGTTTTTAATTCATGTATATATGTGTGTCAGGTATGTGCATGTGAGTGGAGGTCAACAAAGATCAGGTCTCCCTGTAGAAGGATTACAGGCAGTTATGACTCAACACGAGTTCAGGGAATGAAAGTCAGGTCCCTGCAAGAACAATACATGCTCTACCTATCACTGAGCCATCTCTCCAGAGTCAACATGAAGAACTCTTAAAACAAAAATAAAAGCAAAGAATCCAACTGAAAAATGACAAATGATCTAAACAGTCTACTGAGGAAAATATACAAATAGCCTCTAAAATATGCAAATGGCCTATAAAGCATGCAGATGACCAAAATGACATGAAAAGATGTCCATATCATCAGACAGGATGAAACTGGAATAAGAGTCACAGTGAACACCAATTCACACTCTTCAGAAAGGCTCTAATCAGAAACACAGACAACTGTTAGCAAGATATGAAGAGCTGAAACAAAAACACATGGTTGGTGAGAGTGTAAAATGGTACAGTCATTTCAGAAATTAATCTGGCCGTGCATCAAATAAAGTTACCCTAAGACCTAGCAATTCTATTTAAAGGTATATATATCCAGAGGGACTGAAAACACACATTGACACAAAAATCCATATTCATGTCTTCAATAAATATGGAAACAGCATCAGTCATCATAGCCTCAAAATGGAAGCACTTCACTGTCAATTGACTGATGGATAAACTGAATGTGGTATGCCCATGTGTTGTAATACTATCTAATAATAAAAAAATATTCAGTATTTATACTTATTATGACAGAGATGAACCTTAGTAATGCTATGCTAAGTGACAAAAGCCAGTCCCAAAGAACCACATTTTGATTGATTTAATTTGTATTTAAAGTCCATAATAGACACATTTATAAATAATGAATGAGCTAACCTAGGGCTGGGGTGGGATAGTTTGCTTTGGAGGATAATAGTCAAGGTCTAAGGATTATCTTCTTGAGGGAATGAAATATTCTGATGTGTTACTCATTTGACTACTCTATATAGTCAGCAAATTAATCCTATTTTAAAGGTGGGGGTTGGGCTGGGTTATAGCTCAATAAAGATGTTTACATGTGGCAATTCAACTGTTGGAAATATACATTAAGACTGTGTGACTGAGGGCCAGCATAAAGGCTTATCAAGTAGGATTTGCTGTCTAAACCTAACGGTCTGAATTTGGCCTCTGGGTCTCAGGGTGGAAGGAGAGACCTGCTTCCCAAAAGTTGTCTTTTGACAATGCACACACATGTGCATATGCTTGTACACATCACACATGCACATTTTTAAAAGAGTACAATTGTGTTATCCATGCATATATATTAGAACTTGGAGAATAAAATGGTGATTGATTAAAATATTGTAAAGTATGTGGGCAATCAGGAACCATAACAGATAGCTGACTGGAATTCTCAATCACATTTTGTTACTTACATACACACACACACACACACACACACACACACACACACATACATACACATGTTACACATACATACATATATGTATGTATGTGTGTGTGTATGTACAAACTGAATCATATTACTAATGGTCATATTTCCTTAAGTGAAAATACATGTACCTACCAGCCAAGCAACCACATTTTTGGACACTTATCCCAGATAACAGACATACACGTGCATTTTGTACATGAATTCTCCAAGAAGGTTTATTTGTGATTTTTATAGCTAAAACAACCCAAATTCAAGAGATAAATGCTTAAACAAATCACAGTACAGCCATACTATCAAATATTTCTTAGCAATAGAGAGGTACTGTGCTACCACTTCAAGCAATTTGGTTAGACATCTATGTGGTCACATGGAGTGAAAAGAACCTCTCTCTAGAGATTACCTACAATATGATTCCATTGATAATAGAAAATGGTAAATCAAAGCTAGTTAGCTGTTGTGAAGGGTTAACCGTGCTGGAGGGGAGAGATGGGCGACAGTAAGGGATACCAGGGAAATCTCTGGGGTAATGGAACATTTCTGAATCTTGTTTGAATTGACAGGAAACTACTACTGTGTATTCAGTGCCAATGTTAATTCCATCGTTCCGATAGTGTAAGAAACTTACGGAACAATTTGTAGAGACTCACAGAGGTTTCCTAGGGAGAACTTACTCAGAGTCCAAGAATCGGAGCTTGCTTTAGCCAGCAGGGCTGCATAAGGGGATGATTTGACCACAGGCGTGTTTACCAGGTGTTTGGAAGGGTCTGCACTTGGCTGTGCTTTGAACTAGCAAGGTGGAGGTCTTTTGCCCCGCCCCTTGGCATTGTTATAAAAAGCCCCTTTGAAGAGGCAGAAGGGACTGTTGGGTTTTTGTTCCAGGTCCTCCTGAAGCTATCCCGTTTTTCTGTCTTTCTCCTCTTCACTATCTTTCTATTTAAATGTTTCTTATCCCTCTCACCTCCTCATAGGAACCCTTTAAAAGGTGGGAGCTGGCCTCCCACAGCAATTGATTTTTTTAAAAACTGATGAGGTGTACAATGGAATCTCTGTATACATAAAGAGAGATCAATGCAGCTGGTTATGCATTCAGTAACTGTTACCTAGGCTATGAACACAGGGGACATGTATAAGTGTACAAAAAAAACACAGAACACCCAGTACAATTAACCTCAGTGTTCCTCACGTCTCCTAGACAACACATGCAAGATAAAGCCCAAAAGAAATGAATAATCTTCTGGAGAAGTTACAACTCCCCCATGCCTTGTCTATACTGAAAATGTATGCACATAAATATTAAATAAGCATAACACACCCCTAAATGTTGCCAGCTTCTAAATATTCATTGAATTAGTTGACATCTAATCTCTGGAGACATCCTAGCCAGGACTGAGATACCCCCAATCAGGAGGAAATGTTATGCTGCAAGAACTATGACTTCATTTCCTTACACAGCTATTTCCCCTTCAGGTCTCTACAGTCCACAGGGCAGCTGCTTCCCACCTTGGAGTCAATTCAAACTTCGTGGTCCAGAACATGCCAACAGCTGCCAGAAGCATCCTAATCTTTCAGTTCCTGGACCCATGTGATGAAGGGATTTGGGCCAAGGTAATCAAAACTGATTCAACCTCTCAACTTGAGCCAGAAGGCAGGGTGGAGGGCTTCCCATGTGAGTCAAGCTCAATTTCTCATCCCGGAGCACTCTTCTCACAGGGTCTCAGTCGCCTGGGCCTCGTTTTTCTCTTGTCCATGTACTGCCAAGCAAGACTGGGAAAGGTGAACTTACTTTGTAGCCAACAGACTAGAACCCTGTATCTCCAAGTCTGTCTCTGTCCACCAAGTAAGACAGACTGAGCAAAGAAGTCTTTACCACCTTGGAACCCAGACATTTTTACAGCTCTCATTGCAATCCATCAAGTATTTGGATGCTGAACTCACATCCCGAATGCCTTACTTCACTTGGCATCCTGTGTTAGCTCCTCATTTCTTACAAAGTCCCAGGCAGCTGGAACACAATCCAATTACTATTGTTAGTATTATTACCAACAGTCACCATTTCACAGAAACATTACATTCCAATGCTCAATGCACATAATGTAAACATGACAACAACCATGAAAATTATGCAGTTTTTATCCTGATTTAAAACACACGTGCGTGTGTGTGTGTGTGTGTGTGTGTGTGTGTGTGTGTGTGTATAATCTTGTCCTTCTGATTAACCATATTGTCTCCCTCTTTCACTGGAAGACTTGGACATCCACAGTCAATACTGGGACCTTTGCCATGTTTTATGCCTAGGACTTAGTACAGATAAGTGACTCACTTGGTAAATGGTACTTGCTAGGTTTATAGCCCTCTGAGCATTATTTTTTCACTTATAAAACTTAGGGATGAAAATAACGCCTGTCATATCATGCAATTGTGGGAATTAAATGAAATAAGATTTTAGGAACAAGGACAGAATCTCTAGTTAGTGGAAAAATACAGACCCCTGATAAGACAGGGAACTAGATCATCTTACAGTCAGGTTGCCTAGCAACAGGACATTGAGTCAGAGCCCTTGACCCTTTCACCCTGTAAACATCCTACATAAACATCATGTTAGCTTGCCCCACCCTATGCAGATAACAGCTTCCTGCTCCCCCTAACCTGCAGGAACTATATAAACCCTCCTGGAGACAAATAAAGTTGCACCTTGATCAGAATCTTAACTTGGTGTATTTCCTTTGTGTCTCCTGTCCCTATCATTCTGTCCTTAGGGGAGTCGAGAACCCGTCGAAGCCCTGCTGGCCGGGGTAATAAGATATTTAAAGTATTCAGCATGATACCTGACAAGTAATGGGTATGGTGGTGAATTAAAGAATGGACCTGCAGCAATTGGTATACTGTCTTAGCAACAGTTCTGTCACTGTGAAGAGACACCATGACCAAGGCAATGCTTATAAAAGAATGCATTTAATTGGGACTTACTTATAGTTTAAAAAGCTTTAGTCCATTATCATCATGGCGGGTGGGGGGGGGTGGCAGCGTGCATTGCTCTGAAACATGAGAATTACATCCTAATCCATAGGTCTAGGGTGCGAGAGAGATAGATGGAGAGAGGCAGAGGAGACAGAAAGAAACAAAGAGAGCACACCTGGGCCTGGCATGGGTTTTGGAAACCTCAAAGCCCACCCCAATAACACACTTCTTCTAATAAGGCCACACCTCCTAATCCTTCTGATCCTTCCCAAATACTGCCACTCCATGATAACTAAGCATTCAAATATATGAGCCTATGAAGGCATTCTTATTCAGACTGCCACATGGGGGAAGAGAAAGAGGGAAGGAAACACAGAAACTGTGACACTTTAACCAACAAGAGAGAAATCATATTTGGCTTTGTGATGTGGACAGACATCTGAACAATCAAATCTGGGCCTTCTGAATTTACTGCCTGTTGCCATGGGTAGAATCATGGTCCTAGTGAGACCACAGTTGAGAGCTGGAGGTCCTTGTAACAATTCAGTTCACTCCACTCCACCAGCACTGATGATATCTTGAAGACAGCCACTCAAAAACACTTAGTGAGGGATTCGCTCCCAATTAGTCACATCTGAAGAGACTCCCCTCTCCATTTTCCTTCTCCATCCCTCTATCCTGCTGAGCAAACAATGGAGAACTAACAGGCAGCCAGAATCAAAAGAAGGGTCTCTCTATCCAGAAAGCAGAATTCTCAGGAATATTTACTCACAGCTCTACCAACTGGAGTTTCTACCTCATCAGCTTATTATCTAGAATATTGAGATTTCTCTTTCTTGTAAAATACTAAGGGGAAATGAAGTGAAATCTTACAAAAATATTTCATCTAAAAATGATTTTTAAAAAATTTAACATCAGAGATTAAGTATCTTCATTTTTCATCATATAAAGTCCATTAATCCTCATCAAACTGATGTTAGTTTTCTTAGTTTCCCATAGATCCATTAAGAGTTTGTTATGGATCTAGTTCATATATGGAGAAGTATTTGAGAATAGTAGTAGTATTTGTTCCACAAAGAGGAGAAATATATAATGCTCCGAGATTGCAAAGGAAGAAGCTAAGAAATACTACAAAAATAATGATATAGCCTAGGGTTTTAGCATCATGGCAGAACACTTATGTAGCATGTGCAAAACTCTAGAAGAGAGAGAGAGAAAGAGAGAGAGAGATTGAGAGAGAGAAAGAGAGAGAGAGATTGAGAGAGAGAGAGAGAGAGAGAGAGAGAGAGAGAGAGAGAGAGAGAGAGAGAGAGAAGAGATTCTGAGGATACACTATCATGAATGAAGCAGATGTGCTCAAATAAAAAAGTTGAGCACTAGGCAGTCTCATGAGGCAGTGACACTGATGAATGACATGCTGAGCAGTTTGTGAAAACCTAGAAGGAAGCAGTTTTAGGTTATTGTTATTTTGATCATAATTACATAAAAGAAAATTGAAAATGTTATAAATTTTAAGGAATTTCTAATTCTAAAAAGACCAGGATAGGTAGGTGGGTGGGTAGATAGATGATAGATAGATGATAGATAGATAGATAGATAGATAGATAGATAGATAGATAGATAGATAGATAGATAGATAGATAGATGGTAGATAGAAAGATAGATAGATAGATAGACAGACAATTATACAAATGAATTTTTGTTTGTTTGTTTTTTTGTTTTTTTTGTTTTTCGAGACAGGGTTTCTCTGTGTAGCTTTGCGCCTTTCCTGGAGCTCACTTGGTAGCCCAAGCTGGCCTCGAACTCACAGAGATCCACCTGGCTCTGCCTCCCGAGTGCTGCGATTAAAGGCGTGCGCCACCAACGCCCGGCTATACAGATGAATGTTTATAGATTAGGAATTTACATGTATATAAAACATGGCAAATGGTTTATTGTAAGGATCATGTTTTAATCTATATATTGCATACTAACCAAAAGACCACAGTGCCACCATCCTCCTCTCTTCCTCCCTCCTCCACTTCCCTTTCTCATATCTAGCCTGTATTCTCTGTCCTGCTCAGCACCATGCCTTTCCATAGGCTTGGTGTACTTTGAAAGGAAAGGGAGCTGAGTGAGTTACACTGTCACATACATTTTCATGAAGAAATCAGTAATAAAAACGAAAATTCAACTCACAAAAAAAACCCACTAAAATTTTGTTCCAAGGTCCAGATATCATGATAACACATCTTCTGACATGTTAGTCTAGCTGTAACATGTAAGATTTCTCAATCTCCAAGTCTTTGGAATTATTGGTTTTTAGAGTCACTACTTATGAGCAGTGCTGGCTACCACTGTAACTGTAAAAACTATTCTTTGGTGGACTAGACATCCTACCATCCTACGTGCGAATGCTAGCTCTGACCACAATGTGAGTCTGTTCACACGCCAGTCTGTTCTTGGGGCCATCAGAGTGCTGTAGACAGCTAGCTGTGTCTTCAGACTGTCACTGTGTGTACTTCCCTAGGAATAGTAGCACAACAACAGCCAGAGGACCAGGAAGAGTATCCATATTCATATGCATTTGATTGACACTGGCTTGCATTCTCTTTGTATAAGCCTGCTGAGAATCTTTGTCCTACTGGCCATTATGATTTGCAAATATTCTAAGGTTTTACAATATATTTGGCAAAACTACAGAGTTGGAAGACACAACTTAAAAATAAAATTCCTAGACCATTAGTCTGTGGACTGTGGTTTGAGAAATTACACTCGAGCGCCAGTGTGTTACCCCGCAGAATTTACTCAAGCCTTTCAGATTTGAAAGGCCTTTTCACTAATCCTATATCCTCCAGAGAAAAGATAAATGGTTGATTTGTTATTTATTCCCCCAAATGAGGACTCTCTGGACTTGAAAAGAAACATTCTAGCATTTTTCTCCTTCCCAGCACTTAAGGCCACCTCCCTTCAAAACTCCCTCCTCAGCTATAAGTATAAAAGACAAAATTTAATAAAAGCTCATAACGGGCCAATAAGCACAAAGAAAACCATCTCTCATGTAATCTCCTAGTCAGTGCTGACACAACTGTAATTATTCTCCTCATTTATAGATAGAGGATCTAACTCTTGCTGAGTTAAGACATGTGGTCAAGACTGAGTGGACAGCTGTTGGAACCTAAGACTGTAGTATGAAAGCCAGCATCTCTCAATTCCCAATGCTTCCCAGCAGCCAGTCCCAAGCCCCTCTAGTGCCTGCGACCACAAAAAATGTCTTCACAGGACCTTTCCATGTCTCCTAACTCCGTGTCTCTGAACCTAATTATTTCTCTCACCTCTGTGTTGGAAGTGCATGTTAGATATTTCTTCAGTATTTTTTGATTTAATACCAAAAAAAAATATATTCAGAAGGATGAATACATCTGCAGAGGGACAGAATGGGCAGACTGGAGGTCCCTTCCCAAACAAAGGCTGTGTACATCTTGTGCCTGTGTGAGCTGCTCCACACTTGAGAGATCCTAGAGGAACACAAAAGACTTAAGAAAGGGGAAGAGCCATCCAGCCAAAGGATAAAAGCCTTCTTGTGTCCTCTCCTTCCAACTTGGGCCCCACTGAATGCCATTTGTTTAAATAATGATCAGAACATAATAGATACGATGAGGTTGCCTAGAGCCCAGTCAT
This sequence comes from Peromyscus maniculatus bairdii, assembly GCF_049852395.1. NCBI lineage: Eukaryota > Metazoa > Chordata > Mammalia > Rodentia > Cricetidae > Peromyscus > Peromyscus maniculatus. Next base: position 35,046,142 of record NC_134870.1, on the reverse strand, counting down.
TCAATTCTGCTCCGCTAAGGATGGAGAAGAGAAAGACAGAGAAAGAAAGAAAAAATCTGCCTTGATGTGTCTGGGGCATGGCTCACTGGGCTCAGATTTCTATACACTGGTGTTTGAACTGGAATCCCCAGATCTCTCAGTTCTAGGGAATAAAGAAGTTGGCAAACAGACAGGACCTCCCTCCTTCTCAGATAAATGAGGAAATGAATAAAGTGGAACAGAGGGAACTCCTAAGTACTCAGCAATTATCAAAACTGCCCAAATGACACTCCTTTTCTGTTACTCTGCAGGGTAGGCAGTGGGAGGGTATTTTGGAACAGCATAGCTAGATGAGGACTGGGACTGCGATCTTTGGCATGATTAGACTGAGGTCTAACTCTTCCTTGCTCAGATTGTCTGACTGTGATACAGTTAATACTACTTCTCTGGGCCTTAGTGTCTTTAGCTGCCTCAGTGGAGAGAATAACCATAGGCTTTATAAAGACTGAATTATTTACTGCCCAAGTTGAGAACTCTTCTCCTTTTCGCTTTAGCCATATGTCCATAAAAAAAAAAACAAAAAAAAAAACAAAAAACAAGGATGGGGGATGTAGCTGAAAGGCACAGTACTATCCTGGCATGTACAAGACCCTGAGTCTGATCCCTGACCCTCACAGAAAAGCAAACAAACAAAACCAAAACCATGCTATAGTTAAATCCTGTATAGTCCTTGCTGTCTATCATGTATTAAATCCACTGCTGTCACTGGAGCACCATGAAGCCTGGCATGCTAATCTACACAGGCAGAAACACGTGGTCTTAACCCCCAGAAGAGGGAATAAAATTGGAAGAATTTCAAAAGTACCCATTAAGGAAGATTCCCTATCAACCCTTCCCACATAGTTATCAAATAAAACCAGAAACTGGAGAAAATAGTGATTGTCGGTAGTAAGGAAACCACCATCTCTCCCACTCCATTGTGGTAGGATTCCCCGTCCTCTCACTAGGGAACTGAAGACTGCCAGGCTCCTTGGGAACAAATGGGGATTGCATTATTCCTACTTCCTAAAAATTTCAAAGAAAGGACAGTATTTATTCTCTAAAGATCAGTACACGCCAGCCTCAGAAATTTGATCTTGGTCTGATTTGGCTAATTAATTAAACTATTTTATTTATTTATTTTTTTTGTCCTTGCCTAGCTAAAACTATTCCCAGGCTGAGCACCCACGGTTGTTGATCTTCAAATAAATGTAATTGAGGAATTTGGGTCTCAATGTGAGGCCCTCAAAATGTAATCACTGGAGTACAGACTCAAGAGGTCCTTCAAGTCAGTTCTTTCATTTTCATACAAAGAACTTTCTGAGACATAGGAAGGCATCAGGCAGACTCAGTGCTGAATCTCCCCAGTGCAGAACTAGACAAACTTTCTTTGTCTCAGAAAGCTCCCCATGCAGGGGGGCGAGGCTCTTCCCACAAGACTGGCATGACTCCTGATGCTCTTTCCTCTGTAAAAAGCCAAGCACAGTGGTTAATGGTCTGTTCTTTCTGTGTTGAAAATAAAAGTGTTTTCAGCACAAAAATGAAATAGCTGGAAATTTGAAAAGAGAAAGTCACAGGGCTTATTTTAGATTGTCCTGCTTTTTGGGAAAAGAGAGAGAAAGGACAAGAGAAAGGGAGGGAGGTAGGGAGGGAAGGAGGGAGGGAAGGAGGGAGGGAGGGAGGGAGGGAGGGAGGGAGGGAGGGAGGGAGGGAGGGAGGAAGGAAGGAAGGAAGGAAGGAAGGAAGGAAGGAAGGAAGGAAGGAAGGAAGGAAGGAAGGAAGGAAGGAAGGAAGGAAAGAAGGAAGGAAGGAAGGAAGAAATTAATAATCATTGTGTCAAGAAAACACAAAGTCCTGATTCCTGGAAGGGGGCTTCTGTGTTGCAGGGAGATATACATAAACACACAAGACTTGGAGAGGCCAAGAACACTGTTGGACAGGAGCTGTGGGTACCTAGGAGGAAAATGGAGCTGAGGCAGCACAATGGGGAGGCCATGCAACTGACAGTTATTACAGGGAACATTTCTCATGTATAAACAGAAAAGAAGGAAGAAACAGAAGAGAACTAAGAAAAGCGACTCTCCTGTCACAGAATTGCCAGGGAACAAATAAGCCTTCAAGCTGTCCTACCATACACAGGGGATCCTGTCAATTTGGGTTACAGTTCTTGTTTTATTATATGCTCTGAAAGGGCAAAATGGATCCATTTATCATTCCAAATTCAGTGCCTGTGGGCTTCTGCAACACAAGAGGCCATTTCACAGACATTCCTGTATTGATGGCAGACTTTATTCTTCTGCCTGCATGAAAGGAAGAGACAGAGGAAATGAGGTAAGAGGATTCTTCTATCATGACTGTATTTCAATTCAGCCATACTTCTTTAATAGATGTATATTTGGTGCTAAATGTTCACAGATTTTTTTTGTGACCATTGCCTGATATATAAGAGAATTAATATTCAGAAATTCAACCTAAACCCACACACCAAAATTTCAGCTCCTGAGTTGGAGTTCTTTTCATGCACCTGTCACCTGTGGATTCCACCAAGTGTGGGCCATGAGCCAGCAACATCTGCAGCCCTGGTGAGTGTGGAAGACCAAGAATTTCAAGTCTTGACCCAGACCTCCTGCAGTGCAACATGAATATTAACAGGACATCCTCCCCCACATCAGGTAAATCACACACACATTCTACTTTACTCAACTGGCATCCCCCACCACTGATTCTACCATCTGGAAGGTTTTCCTCTCCAGCTATCGACTTCCTTTGCCTAAAAAAGCAGCTAAGAAGAGTTTTGTAGGAAATCTGAGAAGTCCATGTTTTTAAACACTTTAAAGATAAAAGGCAAACTGCAGAGCGGGATTTGTAGACACTTAGAGAAGATTTTATATGAAACAGTCCTAAGTATCCACCACAAAATAAAGGCTACCCAGACTTAGCTGGAAGTGGCCTCTTTGGTGACAGAATTTCCTGAAGAAATAATTTATTTTTAAGTTCATTAAAAAAATAATCTGGCCAGTGAGAAGTGAGGAAAGTGTTGTTGAGGAAAGCTGTAGGTTGGCATGAAGGAGCCCAACAGAATATCACCACTGAGACTTTCTTCCATGCTAATGGGAAGCATGGGGCACATGGGTATTTTGACATTGTCAGCCTCCAACAACCACTCCTTTCTTTTCAGGAAGGGCCTCTGGGACAGTCTTCTGCAAGCCTCTAAGAGGCTGCATCTCTCTGCCACAGGGTGAATAACGTTGACCATAACTCACCACAGTGAAGTTCTGAGAGATTTGGGGCACTTTAACAAAACAAAAAACAAACAAACAAACAAACAAACAAAAAAACCACTGTAGACAAGAAGGGATGTTTTATAATCAGAGGCAAAATCTCCAGATAAACACGAAAAAACTAAACTAGACTAAACTATAAACATATAAACTAAATTTATATGTGTTTACATATAAATTTGAGCCACGACACCAAAGACTCTTTAGGGACAATGACATCCTATATTTGGGGACTGAGTGAGGTAGGGGAATCATAGCCATAAGATGAGCAAGGTTTAGACTGCTGAAGGAAAGCACACAGCTCTCACTGGCTGTATGACCTTAGGAAACTCATGTGACAGCTCTTCTTCTATATCTTATAGGGTTGTTTCATCACAATCCTCATTTTTAAAGAAGGTGTTGAAAAGTCAAGGGCACAAATATAAGAGTTGCCTGTCATGTTGGTTATTCCACATACACAGTTTGAGATGTTCTATGTCCTTCTCTGATCTAGTCTATACCTTCTGATTTTGATGCATTGGGATCATCCAGGCTCCCTTGCCATTGGCGGCTGTAAGGTTTGGCTAATGGCAGATTAGATTCTAGGAGGGAACCCAGGTGAAGGTTGTACAAAGTGAGGACATGACTGATCCTTGGTGTCAGATCCAAAAGAAATGGCTAAGGTGATGCCTATTAGCACACCAAAGCACATGAGGCCTCCAGACTCTCAGCATCAAGCAAGTACCCATTGCAGAGTCCCAGCTGGCATTCTGGCTCTTCTCAGCTCTCCTCATCCTGTCCTCTACCCTACACTTCTCCAGCTCATGGCTTCACTTCCCCAGCTTCTTATTTCTATGTAACCCTGCCCTCTCTTGGCTTTCTTGGCTCTTGGTGTTCTCTCTCTCTCTCTCTCTCTCTCTCTCTCTCTCTCTCTCTCTCTCTCTCTCTCTCTTTTCTCCTCTCTTATCTCTTCCTCTTTTGCTCTCCCTCTCTCTGCTTCAGAACCTGAAGAGAAGGTGGTAGACTAAACATGGCCAGTAGACTGAACCAGGCCACGAGAAGAGAGAGATAGGAGGAGAGAGAGATGGGGAGAGTGAGAGAGAAAGAGAGGAAACCGAGAGAGAGAAGATGATGAAAAGGGAGCCAAAAGATAGGGGACCAAAGAGAATACGTGGACAAAATGGCAGAGTCACACAGAAATGAGAAGCTGGGGGAAGGGAAGCCCATGAGCTAGAGAAGTTTAGAGTAGACTAGGTGAGAGGAGCCAGGGAGGAACCAGAATCACTGAGTGAGCCTTGAGGCCATCATGTGCTTTGGTATGCTAATAGGCATCACCATTTCCCGTTTGTCCTGAGTTTCTTTTGGACCTGATACAAGCTATTAGGATTTATTTCCTCACTTCCCCTTCTCTCTAATAGGGAGCCTAGGGCTACCATTGTACCATACAATGATGGAAGCAAAACAGTGTTACTGAGATATTAGGGTGTTTGTGTTCATTGATCTTGTTGATAAATACTGAATCAGTGATTCTCAACTTGTGGGTTGTGACCCCTTTGGGGGTTGTGTTAGGATCCTGCTCTCACTCTTCCGGTTCTAATGTCTTACGTCATCAGTGGGTGTGGGCGACTGTGCTGCATGGTCATGCAATCTCCGCCTTAAAAGGTCAGACGGACGCAGACCCCCACCCCTCTCTTTCTGTTTCCTCTCTGCTGTCTGCTCTGCCCCACTTTCCTCCCCTGCCAGGCCTGGCTTCTCCCTCCTCCCCTGCCAGGCCTGGCTTCTCCTCCCTAACCCCTTCTTCTTTCTAATAAAGCTCTTTCTAACTCTGTAGTGGCCATGACTCTTCCGCCGACCAACCAGTGCCGTTCATCCTTTCAGGTTGAAAGACCCTTTCACAGGGGTCCCATATCAGATATCCTGCATATCATATATTTACATTATCCATAACAGTAGCAAAATTGCAGCTATGAAGTAGCAACAAAAATCATTTTATGGTTGGGGGTCACCACAACATGAGGGATTGTATTAAAGTGTAGCACAAATTGTTAGAAGGTCTTATCAATAAAAACAAACCTGGGGCCAGTTTGGGGTGAATGCTGAAAGATCAGAGAAGCAGAACAAGCCACAGCCACCTCCCCTTGCCTTGCTGATCCTGTTTCCTCAGACTGGAAGCCTCTGAATCCTCATCAAGAATGGATCTCAGCCAAACTGTGCTGCTAGAAGCCTAAAAGCTTAACCAGGATCTAGTTCCTCATCCTCATGCCTTAAATACCTTACTGCTTCCAGTCATCACTTCCTGGAATTAAAGGCTCTTGTTACCACACCTAGCTGTGTGGCTTTCCAGTATGGCTTTGAACTCACAGAGATCCAGATGGATTTCTGCCTCTAGAATGCTAGGATTAAAGGCCTGTATGCCACCATTTTCTGGCCTCTATATCTAGAGGCTATTCTGTTCTCTGACCCCAGATAAGTTTATTAGAGTGCACAATATTTTGGGGTATACAATATCACCACATTAAAGGGTCACAGCATTAGGAAGGTTGAGAACCACTGCAAAAGAATAAACTTTAGAACTTAAGGAATGGGAGTGATTTCGGGTGTCATTTAACTTTAGAGTTCCCAGACTGATGGTGACCATCACCTGGTAACCAGGAACCATCACATGTATGTGCTTGCATGTGGCACACTCTAAAGATGAAATACACCATGAGTCAACACACAAGAACCACTTGGAATCCTCAAGAGATACAAAGCCTTATAAAAGCATAAGGGAATTCACAGGCCTTTGTAAATTTGGCCACTTCCTCCTCCTGGGGCTGATGATCAAGGTCCAGCTATCAAAGTATTGAAGTCCAGCAATCAAAATCCTCCTATTGGATACCCTAATTAACATGCCCAATCAAAACAAACCAACTCATCCTAACATGGGGTTTCCGTTTGCCCTTCATAAACTGCCATTTGTCTATGGGTCACCTCTGTCTGCTCTTTATCCGGAGGTACACCTTTGTCCCTCTGGGGCAAATATCCCTTACCCTTCTCCCTTGTCCTTTTTCTCTGCTCTATTTTGTCTCCTGTTCCTTGCCCTTTGTTGCTCTAGGCCAAATAAATCTCCTTTGTGCTGAGAAGCTGGTATTGGTGTGTCCTGCGTCGACTCCAGTCCTCTCACAGAATCCATCAAAAAAATGAAAAAGGGACATCTTCGTTATTGTTGGAAACATAAATCTCCTCCAGAGGCTCATGTTTTGAACATCTGGCTTCAAGCTTGTGGCACTATATTAAAGGCTCTGGACCCATTAAGAGAGGAAGCCCAGCTGGTTTAACAGCTCTGTCCTCCCCTGGCTTGGGTCTGGTGGGCTTGGCTTCTTCTCTGCTTTGCCATGGGAACAGTGTAACTGCCCAGTCCATGGCTGAACTGCTTTCAGGACCCTGCCTTTCTGACCATGACAGACTGAAATCTCCCTGAAACCAGGAGCCAAAATTAACTGCTCCCCCGGTAAGATAATTTTTTTGGGGGGACAGGTATTTTGATCATAAAAGCAGAAATAACTAACATACTGCCTTATGGCTCTCATGTTCTCGTGATAAAGGCATTTGTTAGACAAGTTATTACATGTTTGATTACATGTAATTTGTAGCCAACTGTAGGGATGGAAGTTATAGAGCAAGAGTATAGAGTGAGAGAGAGAAAGAGGACATACATGAGAAATCTTCCCTTAGAAAGAGAAGGCTGGTGATGCAGAGATGGCTTAATGGGTAAGAGTGGAACACTGCTTTTGCAAAGGACCCCCAGTTCAATTCCCAGCACTCACATGGTGGCTCACAAGTATCTCCAACTCTAGTTTCACCTTCTGATCTCCACAGGCACCAGGTACCCATGTGGTGGTACACATACATACATGTAGGTCAAACACTCATACACATAATGTGAAAATTAATAGATATTGTAAAAGCCTGTAGGAAGAAGGTTTAAATGTTAATATTTCTTTTTCAAGTTTGAAATTGTTGTTTGTGTATGTGACATGACATGTGTGTGTCAGGGAGTGAGGATCATACATGCCAAGGCGTGTGTGTGTGTGTGTGTGTGTGTGTGTGTGTGTGTGTGTGTGTAAAGCCAAAGGACAACTTTAAGGAGTCAGTTTTCTCCTTAACACCTTTATGAGGGTTCTAGGGATTGAACTCACGTTGTAGTAACAAATGCTTTACCAGCTGAGAAATCTCTCTGGCTCTGAGATGTTAATGTTTCTCAAGGAATCCACTTTGCCATTATTTGCCCCTCACTAAACCATCTGTATTCATTATATTTCTATTTCTATGACACCAGGACAAAAATTTACTTGGGGAGGAAAGGCTTTGTTTTGCTTATTCACACTGCTTATATAGTCCAGCAATGAGGGAAGCCAGGGAAAGAACATGGAGGCAGGAACTGAAGCAGAAGCTTTGGAGGAACACTGCTCACTGCCTTCTTCCCCATGGCCTGCTCCATTTTCTTCCTTATACAACCTAAGACCATCTGCCTAGGAGTGGCATAGCTCAGGATGGGTTGGGCCCTCCTACATCCATCACTAAGGAAGGAAATGGACCACAGGCTTGCCCACAGGCCAATCTGATAAAGCAGTTATTCAACTACAGTTTCCTCTTTCCAGCTGAGTCCAACTCATGTCAAGTTGACAAACTGAGACAGCTCACCAGCAGACACTCCCTAGGACCTCTCCATCAAGTATATCTGGGACCTGCTATTCTGCAAAGGGTTCAACGACTCCTCCAGGTCCAACTCCTCCAGGACTTGGGCAAGAAAGAACTTTAAAATCATCCACACATTCCTTTTCACTCTGTGAATAATAAGCTTGTGAGATCATTGTCAGCTGGGACCATTGGGAGCTCTTACTCTGTTAAGCACAGAGTTATCAAAGCCATGAAGTTGAATTGGACTTACTTAGCAGGATCCTTGAAATCCTCTAATGTTCAGGGGAAAGAAAATTTGAACATATTGAATAAAGAAAATCAATATTGGCAAAAAACAAATCTTGACAACCCCCTGGTGAGCCTTAAGTGAACACAATGATCGGAACAGTCAGGGATTGATGAGGGAGTCTCTATTAGTGTAGGACCCCCTGCTGTTTGTGGAGAGTACTGTAAGAAAAAGTGTATGTAGACAGCCCATGAGGGGCCATTGATGGTCCTGTTTGATGTTCAGGAGAGATGGTTCTTAGTTAATGTGCTTATGGATAGTGATGTGTTTTCCATTTTTTCATGATATTGGACATCCAAAAAGGGCGTTCCACATGACCAGCAAGCCTTCTTTGTCTGGGGGTACTGCAAGTCAAACGTGGGGACTTTCACATGCTAGGGACGTTCTCTGTCACCAAGCCTCCACCCCAGACCTTCTTTTCAGACAGTCTCACCATGTAGATCAGGTAATCCTGAAATGCATAATCCCCCTGCCTCTTCTTCTCAAACTCTGGGATTATACACATGTGCTACCACACTCGGCTACACACAGACACACACACACACACACACACACACACACACACACACACACGGTTTTTTTTTTTTTTTTTTTGGTTTTTTTTTTTTTTTTTGGTTTTTTTTCGAGACAGGGTTTCTCTGCGTAGCTTTGCGCCTTTCCTGGAGCTCACTTGGTAGCCCAGGCTGGCCTCGAACTCACAGAGATCCACCTGGCTCTGCCTCCCGAGTGCTGGGATTAAAGGCGTGCGCCACCACCGCCCGGCTCACACACACGGTTTAAAAGAGAACTGCTGGATGGCGTTAAGGCTTAGCAGTACTTTCCTTCTGAACACTGTTAAGTCTAAGACACAAACTGCTCAGTCTCTGTTATTTCTGAATGCCAGTGCTGTTTCTTATTACTGCTCAACCTACACTACACAACACTGTAACACTCAGTCGACCTTGAGGCAGGATGCTGTTGCCTCGGTTTCCTCATCCTTCAAGGATGGACATTAACACTTGCTCTGATTTCAGGAGACCAAAGTGGAGTAGGCATGTACCAGTTTACTACAGGGGCTTGCCCACAGCAGAGTGTAAACATTACTGGCCCCCGTTATCAGTACTGTATTGTGGTAGTTAAGGAAGAGGTCACATGCACTTATTATAGTGTCTAACACGTAGAAGATAAGAGTTACAGAAGAAATAGACGAAGATGTTGGAAAAAACTAAAGGTGTCCACGGTTGGAAAGTTTAGGATTCAGACTGTCCACACCTGACCTGGACTCAGGTAGGTGATTCCCACCCTCCTTCCTGTCGTCCACTTGAGTCTCTCCAGTCTTCACTCCAGCCCTCTAGCAGATGGCCTGCAGAGGCCTCTCCTCCCTCCCTCCTTCTATTCCCTGGGAACACTGCCAAACCTTTCAGTGGACCCAGTTTATTCCCTCCCCTATCCCTTTGCGTCGACCACCTGTACCTAGAAACACTCCTATCATGGATCTCCATGGCCAGGCCCGGCAGGGACTCGTTAGGTGAATCACACCATTCCCATTCTCACCCTCAGCCTGAAAGCAGCCTGCTTACAGGGGTCCCTCCTCTGACCTCATCTCCATTCACTAGAGACTCCAACTCTTGGTTCAGACCCAGGGTCCCCCCAGCCTTTTCATGCCTGTCTCTCCAGACAAGTCAATGCCTTACAGCAACCCTCTTGTAGGACCCCCTTCCCACTATCCCCCTAATTCCCTGGGGACACTATCTCTAGATGTGAACAGGACACCCTTAGCTCTATCCTGAATCCCCTCACAGCCTTTCTGCCAGCCGACCTCTATTCCTCTCTGCCACCCATCACCCACTGATCTCCAGAAGCACACCCTGCCAGGCAGCTCACAGTCTAAAATCCAGAGAGGGCAACAGAAACCAATGATCAGATCACCTACCCAACAAAGACAGGACCAGGGATCAACATTCCAATTCCCCTCAATCATCCTAACTCCAAATGCCTAGACATCAGCATAAACGCATAATCAAGAACAGCCAGAACAATGTTTCCATCAGAATCCAGTAATCCTAACATATTAGGCCCTGAGAAGTGTAATATAACAGAAGCAAAAGACAAGGACCTCAAAACAGTAATTATATCTGTGTTCAAGGATCTTAAAGGGTATGAATAAATCCCTTATTGAAATGTATGAAGACACAACAGTAGAAAGAAATAATGAGAACATTTCAAGACACGAAAATAGAAATAAAATCACTAAATAAAACCTAAACTAATATAAAATTATAAATGAAAATTTTAGGAAGTCAAACAAAAACCTCTGAGATAAGCCTTGCCAACAGAGATCAAGACATGGAAGAGAGAGACCCAGGTATTGAAGACAAGGTATAAGAAATGGATACCTCACCGAGCAGCAGTGGTACACGCCTTTAATCCCAGCACTCCGGAGGCAGAGCCAGGATGATCTCTGTGAGTTCAAGGCCAGCCTGGGCTACAGAGAGAGATCCAGGACAGGCACCAAAACTATACAGAGAAACCCTGTCTCAAAAAAAGAAAACGAAAAAAGAAAGAAAAGAAATGGATACCTCAGCCAATGCAAATGTTAAATCTAGAAACATTCAGGAAATTTTGGACACTATGAAAAGACCAAAGTTATTAATAACAGGAATAGAGGAAGGAGAAGAAATCCAGGTTAGAGGCACAAAATTTTTTTTTAAATCATATAACAAAATTTCCCTAACCAAAAGAAGATAGTGCCTATCGAAGTACAAGAAATTTACAGAACACCAAATAGACTGAATCTGAAAAGAAAAATTCCCCATGACACATAATAATCAAAACAGTAAATGTACAGTACAAAGAAAAAATATTTAAAGCTTTAAGGGAAAAAAAGACCAAGTAACACATAAAGGCAGACCCATTAGAATAACACATGACTTCTCAATGGAGACTCTAAAAGCTAGAGGGGCCTGGACTGATGATCTACAAATTTTAAGAGACCAACAAATGCCAGCCTAGACTGTTATTCCTGGCAAAACTATCAATTCAATACACAGTAAAGGGCAAGTTTTCTATGATAAAAATAAATTTAAGCAGTATGTATATAGCAACCCATCTCTACAGAAGGTACTAGAAAGAAAACTTCAATTTGAAGAAATTGACCACATCCAAGAAAACACAAAGAATGAATAATCCAGGTCCAGCAAATCAATGGGGGAAATCCACACCATAACACCAAAATAACAGGAATCAATAAACACCACTCATTGATAAATTTCAATATTAATGACTTTAATCTTGCAATAAAAAGACACAGACTAACAGATTGAATTCTTTCTGCTCCATCCAAGAAACACACTTTACCAGCAAAGATAGACATCACCTCAGGGCAAAAGGATAGAAAATATTCCAGGAAAAATGGACAAATAAAGCAAGCAGGTGTTGCCATTTTCAAACCTGATAAAATAGACTTCAAACCCAAACTTATCAAAGAGATAAGAAACTATAAACTCATGAAGGAAAAATCCACCAAGAGGCTATCACAATTCTAAACATTTATATACCAAACAGAAGGGCACCCAAGTTCATAAAAGAAACACTACTACACGAAAATCAGTTATAGTCCCTCACACAATGATAGTGAGTGATATCAATACCTCACTTTGGTAAATAGGTTATCCAGAAAAAAATAAACTATACAGAAAATTATTGGCATTAGATGACATACAAATAAAATGTATCAAGAGGATATTTACATAATATTTCACCCAAACACAATTTACCATCTTCTGAGAAGCTCATAGAATCTTCTTGAAAATTAACTCAACAGATACAAGAAAATTGAAACAGCAATGTGCATCCATCCTTTCTGACCACCATCATATGGACAAATATAATCTGCAAGCTACAGAATGGGAAAAGATTTTTACCAGTTACACATCTGATAGAGGGTTAATATATGAACTATATAAATAACCAAAAATTGGACATCAAGAAAACAACTTGATTTAAAATGCGATACAGAAAAAACAGAGTTCTCAAAACATAAAATATGGATGACTGAGAAACACTTACAAAAATGTTCAACATCTTTAGTCATCAAGCAAATACAAATCAAAACTACTCTGAGATTTCATTTTACACTAGAAAGAATGGCCAAGATCAATAAAACAAATGACAATCATGTTGGCAAGGGTGTGGGATAAGAGGAACACTCATCGAGTGCTAGGGAGAGGTGAATTTGTACAGTCACTATAGAAATCAGTGTGGTGGTTTCCTCAGGAAGGTGGGAGTAAACCTACCACATGACCCAGCTGTATCACTCTTGGGCATATACTCAAAAAGCTACACAAAATGAAGACAAAAGTATTTTAGGAGTTTTTTTTGTTTGTTTGTTTTGTTTTGTTTTGTTTGGGGTTTTTGTTTGTTTGTTTTTGTTTGTTTGTTTGTTTGATTCTTTTGTTTTGTTTTTTACCTTATTGGTCCTTTGCTTATATATTATAGTTTATGATTTTGTGGGGTTCTTTTTATGGTGTGTGTGTGTGTGTGTGTGTGTGTGTGTGTGTGTGTGTGTGTGTGTTTCTTGTGCTCTTTCTTAGTTTCTTTGTCTGTTAGCTTGTTCATTTTCTTTTATCCTTCTTTGTTTCTTTTTGATTTGCCTATTTTCTTAAGAGAGAGAGAAGGAAGGCACAGAATTGGAAGGGTGGGAATTCGGGGAGAATCTTGGGGGAGATGAGGGAGGGGAAACTGTGATAATAATATATTGCATAAAAAATAACTATATTTACAATAAAAAGAATTAACCATCAAAAAGAAAAGAAAAGGGGATTTAGAATTCTGAGAGATGAAAGGTTTCTGTTTGTTTTCTACTAATCCTGTCAAAAATCTAGTTAGAAACCAAAAAAAAAAAAAGAAAGAAAGAAAGAAAGAAGAGAGAAAAAAATCACAACATTGAAAAAAAATGAAGAATTCACTGGCATTACTCTAAACAATAATAGAAGGAATGTGTTTGTAATTATAGTAAATACCTTGACCCCACCCCACCCCCAGCCTCGGAACATGAGCTTACTGAAGGAGAGTGGAAAGTCCCAACATAAATAAGAACCCGAATCTTCTCTAGGATGGATGCTCGGGGCCATGTCTACTGGACTCCAGGAGAGAATAGTTTCCATCAGGCAAAGAAAAAAGTCTTTTTTCAGCCCCCTTTTTATAGGCAAAATTCCCTGTTCTGTTTCCCCCGGGTTTCGTTTCACTTTATGGGCTGTTTGCAATGTTCTGGTTTGAAGCAGCAAAAGAGAGGGGGAGAAGAAACAGCTCAGAATGAGTTCCCCCAAGCGCCAAGCTGGGGAGCGCCAGGACAGCTGGGCCTGAAAGCTTGTGCCCAAGGAGGGGACTGGTGTGGCTGGGAGCCTGGGAGCTCAGCCTCCTCTGTCTGGTTTCTTTTAAAGTTCCCAGCAATGGTCTGAGTTTTGACATTCTTTTCTGATGTATTACATAAAATCAGATTATTAAGTGCAGAGACAGTCAACTGTTCTCTGTCCTCCTGGATGGTTTTTAGCATCACCATAGCAACACCAATAAACAGAAAAGTAAATTAACCTCTGCAGAACAAGTGTGCGGGCTTTGCTGTCCAAATTCCTCTTCCTTTCCCTGCTTAAACTCTCATCTCCCTGTACACACACATTCACCCTCATGCATATGTGTAAGTACACACACACACACACACACACACTGCTGTAGTTGTGGTCGTTGGTTTTTGCTTGTTGTTACATCTATGAGCTATTTGACCCTGTGGTAATAAGACTCTGGAGCACAGCTTGATTCTTGTCACTTTTTTTTGTTTGAAAAATACCTTTAATTATTCATCATCACCTATGGAAGTCAGTCCAATTACTTGGCATGGCTTCAAAAATTCTCCCATATCCCTTTCAGAGTCCATTATTCATTGCGATTTGTAAATCTACCTTTAAGCTTTGTTCAGGAAGTTAAATTGCTTTTGAAGATTCATTTCTATTTGACCTTGGCATCTCTGTCCATGCCCAGCTGTCAACTCCATATAACCAAAGCAAACTTTAAACCACCTCCATCATGGAATCCCAATCTTCTCATCATCTCTGTTGAATCTACACCATCTCCAGGAGGACATCTGCACAAGCCTTAGATTTGGGCACACATTTTTATTCCTGTCCTATATGGTCAGTTCCTTATACACTTAAGTCTCATTAAGTCACTATTCGGCATAAAATCCCTCAGTGCACTTTCCTGGCATGAAGATTAATTCCAAAGCTATTACATACAATGCCTGCTGAGTCTTGAGTGACCTGACCCATATCCACTCATCTGACTATTTCATATTCCTTCTTCCAGTCTTGGATTTTTCCTCTCCAGAATCCTAACCTTTTCCAGTCTCTGAAATAAGAACAGACTGCCCTTGCTTCTAACCTTTGTTTCAGCTTAAATGTTTTCTCCTCAAAGAATTCCTTGATTGTTCTGTCAACCATGTCCCACCTCAACATGCCACCAAAATTCTCTCAAATTGCTTCTTTAATAAAACATTTATCAACACTTGACATTATCTTGTTCATTCATCTGATGATCTATTGTCAGATTCTTTCCATGAAAGACTAGCAACCATTTCTGATTTGCTCAACACAGAAGCCTTAGAACTAGATCTAGCATACAAAAAGGCAATACGTGAGAAATATTTCACATGAATAAATAAGTACATAACTCTCTGATTTTTTGTAAGCCTGTCTTAGTCACTGTTCTATTGCTGTGAAGCACCACCATGACCAAAGCAACACTTTCAAAATAAAGCATTTGATTGGGGCTTGCTTACAGTTTCAGAAGTTAGTTCATTATCATCATGGCAGGAGCATGGTGGCAGGCAGGTGTGGTGCTGGAGAAGGAACTGAGGGCTACATCCTGATCCACAGGCAGCAGGCAAAGAGAGAGAGAGAGAGAGAGAGAGAGAGAGAGAGAGAGAGAGAGAGAGAGAGAGAGAGAGATGAAAGTTTAGCATGAGCTTTTGAAACCTCGCAGTCCATCCCCAGTGACACATTTCCTCCAACAAGGCCACAAGTCCCAATCCTTCTAATCCTATCAAAGGGTTCCATTCCCTAGTGACTAAACATTCAACTATATGAGGGTGTCATTCTTATTCAGAACACCACACACCTATTACTATGAAATGCCTCTCCTTTTATCTTTTCCTATATGGTCCCATTCTCTCTCACTCCGCCCAAGATCCTTCCCAAATAAACAATCTGTACAGAAGTTCTTGCCACAGACTCTGCTTCATGCATGGTAACCAAATCATCTATCTATCTACCACTGAACTATGTCTCTCTTCCACTTCTTTTTTACGGAGTGATTTTTACCATTTTATCATCTCTGAAATTATAGCTCTTTACAGAATGTCTAATTCATTATAGACCCCCACACACACACACAAGTTTGTGTCTCAAGGGCTCAATAAAAAACATAACTGAATTGTTTTGCTCCTTTTCCCAACAATTGTCCACAGACACAGGTTTGGTCCTATCACTAATTCTGTGCAAATGTTGACACAGTTGATGTTTATCTCTTGGCTACAGTGTTGGTTGGGTTTCATCAAACTGACACAAAGCTAGACATATCTGGGAAGAGAAAATCTTAATTGAGAAAACGTCTCCATCAGATTGCCTGTAGCAGCATTTTCTTGGTTAATGAAATCAACCAAGAAATCAGAAGGCCCAGCCCACTGTGGCTGTTGCTATCTCTGGGATGGTGGTCCTGTATTGTATAAAAACACAAGCTGAATAAAGCATAGAAAACAATTAAGCAGCATTCCTTCATATCTTCTACTTCAGTTCCTGCCTTGAGTTACCACCCTGGCTCACATAAGTGACTGAGTGAGACCTGAAAGTTGTAAGATGAAATAAATCCTTTCTTCTCCCAGTTGCTTTATCACATCAATATAACACAACTACTTAGTATAGCAGATACTTTGGGGAATGATTTCTACATCACTTTCCTCAATTTGATTATGTGTGTGAATTGTTGAGGACAATTCTTGACAGCTGAGCCATCTCTGCAAGGGTTTTCCGAAGAAGGGTGCTCCACAGCTCTAGCCACCCATATATGCATCCTTTTGAGGTGCCAGAATACTAACTTGGCAGAAGGGTAACCCTCAAGCAGTGGAAACATGAACAGGGGTAAATTCCTCATCCTCTGGTCTTTAGCTGGATGCTTGGGAGACCTTCTAGACAATTCTTGGATGTCCTGACAGAACCTGATCATTTGTAACAGCGCCCTTTGCTGTGTGACCTTTATAATGTATCTTTATCTTTTTCTATCTTGTTCTCTCTTCTTTGATCTTGCCTCCTCAGATCACATACAAATCAACAATCTATAAATAAGTTCTTGTCATAGACTCTACTTCAAAAGAACTCAAAATAAAACATTAACTTTTTTCTTTAAGAATGCCAGTTATTTTCAGCTAATGATGCTGATAAAGCTGGATATCCCTATGCAAAAGATTAAAGTTTGACTTTAATCTTACACCATATACAATAATTAACTCAAGATGGACCAAATATTTAAATACAAGATCACAAACTATAAAACTTTTACTAGAAAACATAATGCAAAAACTTCTGAACGTTGAACTTGGCAAGGATTTCCTGAAAATGGCAACCAAAGCAATCATTAAGGCAACAGAAGAAAGTGCAGATAAACTACATCACATGACAACTTAAAATGTGAAAGGATCACATCCTAAGAGTCAAAAGGTAACAAGGAGGAAAGTGTATTTGCAAATCACACATAAGGTATGGAACTAATAGCTACAATATATGGAGAATTATTTAACTCAACAACAAAATAATTAAGAAACTAAAAAAAAAATTTGCTAGACAGTTTCCTAAAGAAATAAGCAAATGGCTGGTGTTCACATTAAAAGAAGGCTCAGCTCCTGTGCCTGCCTGCCTCTCCTTCCCAGTAGGAGGCCCACACTCACGCCTTCAGTACTACCCATCTCTACAGCCTGTGTAAAGACTG
This sequence comes from Peromyscus maniculatus bairdii, assembly GCF_049852395.1. Lineage (NCBI taxonomy): Eukaryota > Metazoa > Chordata > Mammalia > Rodentia > Cricetidae > Peromyscus > Peromyscus maniculatus. The sequence goes on along the minus strand of NC_134870.1, from coordinate 35,028,883 downwards.
CATGTGACATAATTGCAGTCTCTTCAGGTAGGGACCTCAGAATCCCACCACCAACTTCACTAACCCCTGCTGTTCACCTGAGGACCACACATCTTGCACCTACCTGCTCGTCCTCTCCAGTTTGGACAAAAAGTACATTGCCAGCTCTACCTCATTTCCAGGTTGAGACCCAAGCTTCTATTGCCATTCTACCTAGGATCAGTCCTGAGCACCTTGTCCAAATACCTGAGTATGAGCAGAGACTCTTCTAGTTGTACAATGGTTCTGGTCCTGGACTCAGAAGCTTCACTTAGTTCTAACTGAGCTGAGACCACATCTGATACTTCATTTGTGCATCAATATTGAATTTCCCCAAGACTGAACCATAGATTCCATTCAGCCAGTCTTCAACCTGACAAATTGAGTGATAGATCCAATACACACTCAACAAAAGGGGGGTTGCAAATATTTGTACCAAGAAACACCACCAATGCCTTAATGCCAAATGTCTGGGCCCCCTCAGAAACAACAAAGAATTGGTAGGAATAACCAATATAATATTTCTTCTTCAAAAATTAGTATTCCCTTAGAAATGTTCCCCCCCAAAAACTCAACTTAGATGGCATACAAAACAATGATTTCAAAATAATAATAATAAACATGTTCAAGGAAAAGAGGACATGAATGAATGCCAGATGGAAGACCACAAAACATAAACAGTTAAGTGGAATAATAAAAGCAATTCAAGATGCAAAAATAAAATTGAATAAAAAGAAGATCTCTAAAGAAAAGTCAAACTGAAATAAAACTCAAAATGAAAAATTCAAGAAGTCATATTAAAAAACTCTGGGGAAAGCTTCATCAATAGATTAGATCAAGTGGAAGAGAGAATAAAATCAGGTTTTGAAGACAAGGTGAAGGAATAGGAACAATCAGTCAAGGCAAATATTGAATAAAATTTTAAAAAACACATGGCTAGAACATCTAAGAACTCTGGCACAGAATAAAGGAAGCAATCTATGAATCATAAGTGTAGAAGAAGGAAAAGAGACTCGGGTCAAAGGCATAGAAAGTATTTTCAATGAAATTATAGAAGAAAATCATAAATGAATACTTTTTATTGAAAAGTATTTTCAATAAAATCCATAATCTAAATAAAGAGATTCCTACCCAGGTACGAGAGGCATACAGATTGCCAAATGTACAAGAACAGAGAGTAAACTCCCCACAGCATGAAATAGTGAAGACACTTAATGGCAAAGATCAGCAAACCAAGTGTCAACAGATCCTAGCAACGATTTGGGGAAAGGGAACCCTCATTTACTGTTTGTGGAACTTAAAATTAGTGCAGCCACTCTGGAAATCAGTATGTTGAACCCTCAAAAATGCTAAAAATGAATCTACCATATGACCCAACTATACCACTCCTCAAATTATACCTCAAATTGACAGATACTCACTTGTTCAGCCATTTTCATGGGTGCTCTATTCACTATAGAAAATGGAGACAACCTAAATGTCCTTCAATCAAAGAATGGATGATGAAAATATGGTACATATACACTGTGGAATACTACTCAGGTACAAAGAAAAATGACCACAATATAATTTGCAGGTAAATGGATGGAACTGGAAATTATATTGAGTGAAGTAACTGAGACTAGAGAGAAAAACATCACACATTCTCTCTCATCTGCAGTTTCTACTTTGGAGTCTTCAGATGTGAATACATAACCTGGCGTAAGGCAAATCCAGGAAAGGAAAAGTGGACCATAGATAAAAGGGGAACAACAGGAAGGAGAATAACAGTGTACAAGTGATTTGAAAGGGAAAATGGGGGGAAAAAATGGGCAGGGTGTTAATTAAGGCTGGAGGGGAGAGATCCAACACAGAAACAGACTCAAGGACATACATCACATGCTCATTTTATGCAGAATGGCCTTTGACAAAATCCAATATCCTTTCTCACTCAACAAAAGCACAGGGATACAGGGGACATAACAGAATTAAGATAATCTACAACTTGTTTACAGCCAACACCATGCTAAATGCAGAGAATCTCAAAGCGTTTCCACGAAAATCAGAAACAAGACAAGGTTGTCCACTATCACCCAGCCCACTCGATATAGTGTTGGAAATTGTAGGGAGAACAAAAGGACAAATGAAGGCGAGAAAAGGGATACAAACAGGAAAGGAAGAAATCAAGTATCTCTCCTTGCAGATGATATAATGCTACACACATCAGACCCTAAAGACTCCACAAGAAAACTTCTATGGCTAATGAATACACTTAGCAAAGCAGCAGGATAAAAAATTAACATGCGCGTGCGCGCGCTCACGCGCACACACACACACACACACACACACACACACACACAAGCCTACCTACACACAAATGGTAAACATACTAAGAAAGAAATAAGGGAAACACCTCCATTCACAATAGCCTAAAAACGATTCTTGGAATAAATCTAATGAAGACTTATAGAATGAAGTTTCAGACACTGGAAAAAGAAATTGAAGAGGAAACTAGAAGATCAAAAGCCCTCCCATGCTAATGGATTGGAAGGATTAATATTGTGAAACTGGCCATCCTGCAGTAGTGGTTTGAATGAGAAATCCCTGATAAGTCTCAGGTATTTGAATACTTATTCCCCATTTTGGTGGCTGTTTGGGGGAGGATTAGAAAGTGTGACTTTGCTGGAGGAAGTATGTTGCTGAGAACAGGCTTTGAGGTTTCAAGAAGCTCTTGCCATTTCAAGTCAGGCCTCTCCTCTTTCTGTTTGAGGATCAAGATGTGAGCTCTCTGCTGCTGTTCCAGCAAAATGCCAATCTGTCTGCTGTGATGCTTCCTACCATCATGGTTATGGACTCTTGTCGCTCTAGAACCAATGCCTCGAATAAACCTTTCTTCTATAAATTTTCTTTGCCATGGTGTTTTATCGTGCCTATAGAAAAGTAACTATGATATTAATCAAAAGCAATTTACAGATTCTACATAATCCCCATCAAAATTCAAATGCAATTCTTCACAGAAACTGAAAAAAAAAGTTGAATTTCACAGGAATCCAAAAAAGACACAGAATAGCCAAAACAACCCTGAACAACAACAAAAACTGTTGGAGTAATTACCATGCACAGGTGTTATGGTCTGAATGTTAGATGCTGGCTGCCAATTGGGCTCGTGTGTTTTAACAGTTAGTACCCAGCTGGTGTACTCTTTAGGGGAGGTTATGGAACTTTTAGGAGATTGACTCTAACTACGGAAAGTGGATCATGGAGGATGGGTCTTGAGGTTTATAAACCAGCCCTGTTTACTGTCCAGCCAAGATGTAAGGTAGAGTCCTAGCTGCATGCTCCCACCACCATGGAGCCTTCCCTTCTGCGATGTACTGTATCCCCTCAAACTGTGAGCCAAAACAAATCCTTCCTTAGTTTGGGTTTGTCTGGGATTCTGTCACAGTGATGAGAAGAGTAGCTAAAGCCATAGTTTCCTCTGTTATTTGTGAATCCCCGAACCATGTCACATGTAATGTCATATTCATTCTGAATAAATCTGGGCTTCTCTGTTGTTGATCTACTTTTTATCATAAGTGTCTGAGCCACAGATCTAGTAATGGGTGAGAAAGTAAATGTGTTCCCCCTCCTTACAGTGGTGATGGTTACAAACATCAATATATTAGAAACAATTTTTTATGTTTTAAATGGGTGAATCATATGGCCATTGGTTATATCTCAATAAAGTTGTTAAAGAACACAAAAGACCTCTTTTTTTGCTCTCTTATTTGAAATCATCCAATAAGACAAGCATCTACTATTTTTGTTATCCATGATATATGCTGTGTCCCCAAATTCAACTTACTTTCTTCCTCCCTATTAAAATCAACCATTCTCTGTCCCATTTCTTTGTCATCCATTATTTAAATGCGTATTCCATGAACCTATCATTACTAAATGCTTAGCAAGTAGCCTGTGGACATACTAAACATTGGATCAAGAATGTACCTATGATGTGTCACATGAAAAACTCAGGAAACTGGGAAGACCAGCACGAAGGTTATATTTTGGTAAATGTCACAGTTAACAGGCTAAATGTTTTTCTGAGTGCTTTTCTTTTTGTTGCCAAAAAGAATAGACTCATGGCTAAATCTTAATTTCCAGAAGGGAAAAATGAAGGCATAAAAAAGGCAATTGCCCAACAACCTGAGTCACTGGAGTAATTTAGCATTACAGTAGTATCTGGAGTGGCTTTGGTTTCCTGGCAATAAAGCCCTTGGATTCGTAGAGGAGCTCAGAGTTTGAGAGAGTAGCAGAGCAGTCCAACAGTAGTCTTGGGGGAGTTGCACATAGAAGGAATGTTTTTCTGTGTCTGAGAACAGTAATAATTCTTCCAGTCCCAGTACCTTCTCCAGCACTAAACTCCTACCATGTATACTTACTTCTTCTAAGGAAGGGCACTTGTTCTGAATCTTATTTTAGGACTAATGAACATGAACAAGTCAGGTAGTCTCTAAGTCTTGGACAACCTTTGTATAAAGATTGTATCTGTGCCCTTTGCCACACTATGCTTTCTGGAATACTCCAGTGGTCTATAAAATCTTAATTAGGATATTTGACATTTTGCATGACTGGGTGGAATGTTTCAGAGAAATTGCATATATCAAGATAATCATTGGTTAGGTTAATGGCAGGCAGATAATAATAAAAAGTAAAAACTTAAAATAGATCTTTGTGCAATAATGTACAATAAATTCCAAGAAACAAAAAGTGGGAAAATCAAGGTGAAGGACAGATTCATTAGTTAGAGGTCATTTGAATTCTCACTGTATTTATATGGCAAAAATCTGAATATGCACATATGCTTTTTATGTATCCAAAAATAAAGGCTTCGATGTGTCTGGATTTTATGATACTATTCGAGTCTTAAATACATATACATGGGTGCTGGGGATTAACAGATGAGTTAAATTTAAGATTACTATTGATCACATATCACTTTCCCCTTATAGACCAAGCAGCTTTGTACCAAAGTACTTTCCTGAGGTTTTTTATATTCAGCAACTCATTTAATAAAGCAAGAACGTCGGGAAAGTTGTCATTGTCTTTATCACTCTTCCTCTCCAGATGAACACATGAGGCAAAGAAAGGCTCAGTATCTCCCTCGATGTCACACTACTGTGCCAGGGCCAATGTGGTACTGACCACATTTCCCCCTCTTTCACCAACATTTAACTTCTTAGCTAATAACCTTGAAAAATGAAAACATAGGATTATTACTATTTTTTTTTCTTTTTCTAGGGGATAGGCAGATGGTGCATTACTGAGAATTGAACCTAGGGCTTCATTCATGCTTGAGACGCAAGTGTACTCCCATGGATCTACACACACACACACACACACACACACACACACACACACACACACACACCACCCCCAGCTGCTGCTCTCTTCACCACAAAGAAACTGTGATGTTTGGTTGTCGTCATCTTGAAATAAGCCTAGACATACCTAGGAAGAGAAGATCTTAACTGAGAAAATGGCTCCATCAGATTGGCCTGTAGGCAAGTCTTTAGGTCTATGTTCTTGATTAATGACTGATGTGAGACTGAGTTCACTGTAGGTGGTGTCACCCTTGCTCCTGGGTGGTATATAAAAGCAGGCTGAACAAGCTGCAGAGAGCAAGCCACTGAGAGGCATTCCTCCATGGCTTCTGCTTCAATGCTATTATGAGAAATCCACCAGAGGAGATCACTTGTACATGAGTTCAAGCCAATAATATCCATCGGTGCACTTGCTCGAGCCAATAGAAAGACTTTATTAGCAGGACAAGGGACTATACTGTGTGTTTGGGACCCAGGTGCACTCCTGAGCCTTTTGGGGGGTGAACTTTTAAGCACAAAAAGCATACACTGGATCTACAGTGAGCAATAACTGTTAGTCAGAAGTGGAAATACAGAAGCCAAAAGGCAAGGTTAGTTCATTAAGGACTTTCTCAAAGCTATGGGCTTTGATTTAGGTTTTGTTCTCATTTTGGCAAGTATTTATTCATCCATGCTGGGTTTCATGGCCCGAATGGAATTTCCATCATGGTGTCAGTTGTGCTAAGGTCTGGAGGCTTGTTTCAGTGTCTCTGTCTGAGTTTCTATCCTAATTTCTTATCCTGACTTCTCTCAGTGATACAGTGTGACCTGAAAGTGTAAGATGAAATAGACCACTTCTCCAAGGTGTTTTTGGTAATGTTTTTGTTTTTGCCACAGCAAGAAAAACTATAAGACAGACAACTATGCAAAGAATTTCTATGTCTCAGTCAATGAGAAACCTTTCCCAGATAGGAGTCTGAGTGCTGAAGGAACACTAGTCCATAACATATTAATACCCACTAGTACACTTGTTCTTACCAATATGTTTGTTTAAAATCTTCAAATTACCAGTGTTAGACACCTTTCATAATTGGGATAAGGCAGCTGGACGGGGTAATTTAAAGGATCAGAGGTTTATTTGGGCCCATTGGTAAGAGGCTTCAGTCCCTGGTCTGCTGATCTGAGGAGAGACACAATATTAAAGTGGTGTGGAGTATGGCATGGGGATGCTTCTGTCAGCAGGGTTCAGGGATGAAATGGAGAGGAAGGGGAGGCCCTAAATCTAGCTATGTACTTCAAAATGGTACACTTAGTAACTTACCTCCTCCAACGAAGCCTCACTAATAGGTATGAATTCATCTTGAGATAAATCTACTGGTGAATTCGCACCCTAATGAGCCAATCATTTTCAATACTAGCATCACCTGGACACTAAACCTTTATACATGGTTTCCATACCTTTATAAATGGTCAGTCCCATTATGACAAAGTTGAAAACAATGTAATCTGTACCTGCTTATACTGAATATAGATTACTTTACCTCTAATAATCTAAGTATGAATAAATGCAAACAAAGCACAACATATCCATAATACAGAGTACCTGAGAGTTTTCATCAGCCACTGCCTGAGAGTTAACATGGGCATGGAAATAACCTTATGAAGATTTAACTGAGAAACAGTTTGCTGGTTACCAAAGGTGTTCCAAATAGAAACAGTGCTCTGTGGGAAAATGTCAGATTTGTGTCATACTCTTCTTGATTAATTCAGTCAGTTTTCTCAGCAAAGAGATGAAAAGTGGGTTGAACAACAACCAGTAAAGAGGGAAGTGGGAAATCAGACTTGGCATCGCCCTCAAAACACACACACACACACACACACACAGAGTCACACACAGAAAAATACAGACACACATACACACATACACACACATAGACACATACATACATACACATACACACAGAGTCACACACAGAGTTACAGAAACACACACACACACACACACAGAGGTATGATGATCACTACAGTGATTACAGAAAATGGACAAGTTTCAGAAGAACAGGAGTTAGAATCTTTCACACCACACCTCTCTGAAATCTCATTTCCCCTGTTTGTGAAATCACATCCTTCCGATTTTGTTTCTCACAGGAAACAGCTGCAAACTATCAATTTTTTATTGAGTACTGTTAACATGAAGGCATTATAAATAGAAAGAAACATTAATGCAAACTACTGCAAACTAATTCCCTGGCACTATTGACTCAAATAGACTGCTTTCCTTCCCCTGTCTTTTCTCCTTTGATCAATATGAATCTCAGCCTCCTGCTTTTCCCCATGTGCTGGTCCTATTGCAACTTAAGTCATGTGTTACCTATTTCAGATGAGCATTCTCTGTCCTGTGAATAAGCCATAATGTTTATTAAACATAAAAATGAAGGTAATTGCTTCTGTTTCAGTTATTTGCTCAAAAGAGGCCTGGTTCATTGAAGAAGAGGGCTGCATGCTGCCCAGGGACCGCCAGCCACTCGTTAGACCCATTTCCTCCCCTTTCAGGACCTACATCCAGAAGACATTTCCCATCTTGAACTTGGTTCAGTTGGTTCATCGAAACCTCCCAGCTGCTAGCCTCCATGTTCTTGTTCCTTTCCTTGACTGGATGATAAAAAGCATGGGATATGTAAAAGCTGTGTGATGAAATCAGAGGAGCAGGGGAATGAAAGGAGACTCCTGTACACATCCTCCAGTAAGAGAATGGCCACCGGAGGAGACACAAATCGGGAATTCCTAATGGGTCTGGATGTGAGCAGCAAATTCAGTCCTTTGTATTTGAACAACTGTGTAGTTTGCGGTTTCTTTGTTACAGAACCCATTTTTGTTTGATTTATACAAGTTTTCTTCCACTGGGAAAGACACTGACTTGTTTGCAGGAGGCAAAAAACATGATCAGGTCAACTAGATACCATGATGATCTATTTTGATTGAGAAAGCAGAGGCTCTACAAGATGAAATCAATAACAATAATAACAAAACACTAAATTGTTTCATATATTAAAATCCAAAGACTGGAGTTATCTAAGGTGCTTAAAAGGATTTTAAATGTCCAAACTCTGACACACACACACACACACACACACACACACACACACACACACACCACACATACACACATATATATTACTATATATCTACTATTATATATACTATATATATAATACTACTATCCAGCACTATGTATGTACAAATATTTTATATTTACTTATAATATATATTGTTTATACATTTATACTACATAATATATTAAATATATTATAAACTTACAATGTATATTTATTTATAATGTATAAAAATATATTTATACATATACAATGCTGGGTAGTAGTTTTATGTCAACTTGGCTTGAACTAAAGTCATCTGTGAGGAGGAAACTTCAACTGGGAAAGTTCCTTCATAAGATCAGCCTGTAGACAAGCCTGTAAGGCATTTTCTTAATTAGTGATGGGGAGAACCTAGTCCATTGTGGGTGGTGCCATCCTTGGGCTGGTGGTCCTAGGTTGTATAAGAAAGCAGGCTGAGCAAGCTGTGAGGAGCAAGCCAATAAGCAGCACCCCTTCATGGCCTCTCCATCAGCTCCTGCCTCCAGGATCCTACCATGCTTAACTTCCTGTTCTGACTTCCTTCCTGTCCTGACTTACTTCAGTGATGGACTACAAAATGGAAGCGTAAGCCAAATAAAACATTTCCTCCTCAACTTTATATAGGTCATGGTGTTTAATCATAGGAATAGTAACCCCAACTAGGACACACACACACACACACACACACACACACACACACACACACACAAATATGGATGTGTGTGTAAGTATTATAGACATTAAATGAAGCCGCAGAAGAGAAGATAAAATGGAAAAGTCAGCATGAAAGAACCTATAGAGAAATCAGCAGTGGCAATTACTCAATGGCTGGCTGACCAGTAGGATTTTAGGAAACTGAATGTGTCATATTGATTTCTATGACACTTTGTTATAATGAGGAATATTTATGTAAGGCTCCATGAATCATTAACAATTACAGCAGGACGGTAAATTGCACACTACATGTTGATATGCAATAATGCAGCACTCTTCATCATTGACTCTGATGTAAGACTGTCTACCATTTATATTATATTAACCAGTTAATGAGTGACTTTGGGCAATTTAAGTTATTTGTCTGGCAGCCTCTATAAAAAAGGAATGTTCTTGATAGGTTTTGTCAACTTGACAATGGCTATCTCATGATGGAAAAGCCAAGATTCCAGCCCCTGTTCAGTCCATGAGGCTGAATGTCTCTCAGTCCCAGTCTGGTGCCAGAGTCCAGGGGCATTCCTGAAGATCTGCTGCTTTCAGTCTGTTGGAATCCTGAAGAAGTTGGATTTATTCCAGTTGCAGCAATAGAATAGATGAACTTGCCAACAAGAGTGAGAGCAAGCAGGCAAAAAGGAAAAGCTTCCTTCTTCCACACCCTTTTCTGTGGGCTGCCATCAGCAGGTTGGGCCCAGATTTAGGATGGGTGTTCCTTCTTCAAATAATCTGGTTAAGAATATCCCTCACAGGCTAGGTGAGGTAACCATGCCTTTAATTCTAGCACTTGAGAGGCAGAGGAGGCAGCTGGATCTCTGTGAGTTCAAGGCCATTACAGTTCCAGGATATCCAGTGCTATATGAAGAGATCCTGAGGGGGAAAACATCAAAGAATCCTTCACAACAATTCCCGTTGGCTTAGGTTTAGGTTGACAACTAGGATTAGCCTTCACAGCAACCAGTTCAGAAAACAGCTTAGATTTTTACATGTTAGTTTTGAACCTGTGCAAACCTGTAGTTGAGATATTTCATTTCTATTATATACTTGTATATACAATAGAAATAAATGCATTTGGCTACTAAAAACCCCTTACAGGTAAGTTTATCATAACATTAATTTTAACACCTTCAATATGAAAAAACTAGAAAGCATAAGTAAATAAATGAAAAAGAGTAGATGGATGAACAAATTCTATCACATGATTAAATCTACATAACACAATACCATACAGCAATAATAATGAATAATGCACTCTTGTTATGCACAAAATGAATAAGCTTCACAACAGTAATATTGAGAGGAAAAAACCAAGTATGAAAAAACAGACACCATAGACCTCATTTGTTTACAATGAACATATTCTAGAAAGTGAAATGTACACATTGTTTCATTTCAAGGTTGTAATGACCCTGTAATGGGCAGAGATAATAATTGAAAGGAAACATGATCAAAGATTTTAGTAACATTTCATTTTGCTCCTGGGCAGTGTTTATACCTACATATTTTTAATTTATGTCCTCTAATGCTTTAGTATAGAGTTGTTGTTTTAAAAAAGAAAATTCTTAATAAGTCTAGATTCAGTATTACCCTTACTAGACTCAATATAGTATTTTCTCTGTGCTCTCAAGATTACAAATGTTTGTCTTCATCATTATTCAGATATGAATATATGGGAAATCTCTGGTATTCCACAAAATGACCTAAAACAGTGACACTTTTTAAAGTAGTCACAAACTAAAACATATACTACTGCTGTTGTCTCACAATCCAATAATTCTATCCATCTTTTCTCCCAGGTTTAAACTAAAAAGGACGTCTATTTCCACAGCTCCCCCCCCCATAATTCCATTGTTCTGAAAAATAGGAATTTATTTTCATTTTCTTTTTAATTTATCTGTTTTATATCAATTGTTTAAATACATTTTTAGTTAAGTTTTTCATCACTGTGACAAAATAACTAACAGAAACAACTAAATGGAGAAGAGATTGATTTGAGATCCAAGTTTTGGGGAATCTCAGCTCATCATAGTGGGGAAGGATGTCTCACCTCTTGTTCAAAGTGGCTTTCTTCAAAGTGGCAGGAATCTACAAGTGCAACTTCTTCACAGTGTGGTAGTAGGGGGGCAGTTTGCTAGATCAGAACCAAAGGCAGCCATGTGCTTCAAAGGCCAGCCAATAGTACCCTACACATTCTAGCTAGGACTCATGTCCCAAAGGCTCTTTCACCTTCCAAAACAGTGACACCAGCTAATGAGCAAACGTGTAAACACATGAGCCCATGGTGGACAATCAATCTATAATGTGAGTAGATAGCTAGATGCTTGCAAACATGATAAAATTTAGAATTAATAATGTAAGAAGAATTTAAGAGTGTCACTCTGTCATCTCTAGACTTACTGATGCCATTTTCTATGGTGATATTTTATTTGTGCTGAAATGTGATTTTATTTGTATGTTAATAAATAAAGTTGCCTGGGGATCAGAGCTAAGTGTAAGCCATTTAGCAGAAGTCTGGCGGTGGTGGCACACGCCCTTAATCCGATCACATGGCAGGCAGAGTCCCTGTGTGTTCAAGGACACAGCCAAGCGGTGACACGAACCTTTAATCTCAGTACGAACCATAGAGACCTGGAGGTCTGTATAGACAGGCAGTGTCAAGGAAGTCATGTGGTTGGGTTTACAGCCAATGAGAAGGCACGACAGAACGGCAATAAAAAAGACAGGACACAGGAAGGTCTCTCTCTCAGGGGAAGGACAGCAGCAAGTGGTAAGATAAGGTGGTTTCAGCACTTGGCTAATGCTCTGATCTCTGGGCTTTTAACTCTTTATTTGGCTCTGTGTTTCCTATTTAATAAGACTGTTTAGAATTACATCTACAAATTTCCCCACAAAATATTTAATTATCAATTTAAGAACCAGAACATTCATCCCAAAGATCTCATATCTTTTGTGGTTTATAACTCAGGCTCCTTGGTTTTGCATATCTTTCCTTTTTTAACTTCTATCTGACTCATCAGGTGAGATTTCATTAGGACAGAGATTAAATATTTATTGTGTGACTTGTTACACACAGCCTACAAAATATATGAGTAAGTAAATGAATAGATATTTTCATGATGTACCAATGCTGATGTCTACAAATGTTAGAGTGTTTCCAAATGTTTGAGAAAAGGGGCAAGAAGAAATAAATAAAATTGTATATAGATATCTGATGTTTCAAGTATCAAAAAGATGTCATGATATTTTCCCCAGGTATTTCTATGTATTCCACGAGGTCCTCAGAGTAGAATATGATTACAGTCTGACTACTTCCATAGATCATTATGGAGTTCCCTGAAGATGGTGAGACCATTCATATATTCAGCTAGCAGGTAAGTTTCTAGATGTTTCTAGAACACCTACAAGTAAATAAGAACAAGGGAAAGCAGAAAAGGGAGCATCATTAAACTATCTTCAGCGAACCCACCACTCTTATCCCTTCACTTCCCTCTTTAATTTGTTCAGACAGGAAAATGTCAAGCAGAATCAGAGCAGATCCTGCTCATGAGTGTTCTCTGAGCTCGTGATGATCTAAGAGCTCTGCACTCAAGATTTTTGCGTAATGCATCTTATTTCCATTTTGCAGCTGAAATCAGAAGTTCAAAGAGGTTTTAAAAACTAGTAATATAAAAAAAAATCTAAATTCAGATTTGAGTCAAAGCATAGGTTCATTCAGTGACTCAATAAGTATTTTGGGGTGCCTGTTCTGTTAGGTCTAACCCCTATATCTAAATTCCCCTGTTACAAAGAAAGACGTAGTCATGTCTCTCTCTCCTGACAAGATCACTCTCTGCCTCTCCTTCTCCATTTGCTCTTTCCATTCTTACCGCTTGTAAGCAGTAAATTTTCTAGCTTATTGTTTAAAAAGAGTGACATTGCATTTAAGTAGAAGAAAGTACATCTTGTCCTTTTGTGCTGTGCATCTTAATTCTACCGCTGAAAAGGACCTTAAAAGTGCCAACCCTATTCTGCCAGACAGAGCCAGAATTGTCATGGTCCTGACCTTGATTTTTCGATGGGGTTGGCATAGGGCAGTGCAAGAAATCATGTAGAAGAAACCACTTCTGTTGACTCCACAAGAACCACAAGATGACTCAAAAAGAAAAATAAAGACATGTTTTCATTTTATCGTCATTCCATCTGTGTTCTTATCAACCTGTAGCAGGGTTATTTCTATTCTTATTTTAGATTATACCTGTATTTCTACCAAAGCATCATTTCTATCTGAGAATCACCAGCACCTTTTCCCCAGCACCAGGTTTTACGATGGAAAAGGCAAGGAGACAAAATGAAGAATCTCTAGAATCTAACTCTGTAGGAAATAATTCTCAACTCCATCTTTAAGTTATGATTTACTTCCATGTTGGACTGTATGGTAAGTTAATTAGTTAAACAATGATTCTGCTATTTGATCCTTTGGCTTAGAGAACACACAGCTTTACAAAATGGGAACAAATATGGGTTTAAGACATGGATCATGGGATGTTGGAGTGGTGGCTCACTGTTTAAGAGAACTGGCTCCTCATCTACAGGACCTGGGTTCAATTCTCAGCATTCACATGGTGGCTCACAACCATCTTTAATTCTTGTCCTAGAGGATCTTACACCCCCTAGTGCTGACACCACCTCCATGATAAAATACAAAATTAAGCTCTGCATCAAAAAATTAGCATGAATAATTTCATAGCTGTTGAAGTGTACATAAGAATAAAAATACTGTCTGGGAGATCAACTCTCCGATAAGTGTACCATTAGTCTTAAGGTGACTAGATGACAGCTAAGAGTTGAGAATATGTAAAAGACACCCTCACTCTCAATGACTTCCCAAGTCTGTATAAGGACATCAATGGCTATATACAACAGTGTTTTTCCCTGTGCTTTGTAAAGAGGATGCAATGTATAATATTATAATGCATGCATTTCTACTTTTCCTAGTATGACATTTTATATGTAAAATCCTATTAAGCAGAATATTATGAAACATTTATAGACTAATTTGTAGAAGTCATAATTTGCTGTATAGAGTATTAATGTAAAAGGTATGGGACTTCATTTTAAATGAGGTTATTTATACTCTATTCTGTAAATTAACTCATTTATTTAATAAATTCAGCATGTATTTATTATATCTCCATTACAAATATGGTGCTATTTATGACATTAAGGTTATAGTTTTTAAAATGGAAAAAAATCTCCAACTGCCATAAGAAAACAGGCATAAATTAAAAAAATGAGAGAAGCTGCCAAGAGCTATGGAGTGAGATAAAAATATAATCGAAGAAAGGGCATGAATTGGTTATAATTTTAAAGATAGGTCATAGAAGGCCTCATGAAGATGGCACTTTAAAAGACTTAAAGAATTTGAGTGAAGAAACCATGAACTCAACTTGAAAAAGGCTTCTCCTGGCTTTGGACATAGCATGCCATGTCCAAAGGGTCTGAGGTAAGACAGTGGTTGTCACTTAGGAAATGATAGCAAGAAGACAACATAACCACAACAGACCGGACACAAAAGAAATTGGGAGGAAATAGCACTATAACTTATCAGCTCTACCAGAGCCTGCACTGTGGGCTGATAATTGGCCCAGAAGAAGCAAAAGCATACATTCAAATAAGCAGAACTTAGCAGTGCCTCTACCCAGGGGGGTTTGCAAGGATTAGTTATCAGAGCATAGGAATTGATATTATTTGATTGATTAGAAAATACTAAAATAGAAGATCTGCTTTCTGGAAGTACTTGGATGAACTATGAAACCTCGGTGGAGGAACTATGTTTGAATTAATTCTCAACAGAAAAAAAAAGCATGTAGAATTTGTAAAATGAAATGTAAAACTTGTACCATCCCAAATAACTCTTTGTGTATCTGTCTATCACAGAACAGAAACTTTGTAGCAAAGGAGTATGAACTAACCATGTCATCACTGATCAAATGGGAAGAATAGGTAATACCCTTCATGACTGAAAGGCTCTGAGTCAGGGAAGCTTCAGGACTCATTTGATTCATCAACTCACTGATGCCAAGATTCTGCCCTGTAATCCATGCTGATACTTTCATCCCAAAGAAGATGTTTCTCATGGTAAAATGGCTGTATAGGCAGGGTTTAATATCTCATGCCAAGTGATCGACATGATGTATTAAGGTAATTTTCAGAATTTTTTCAACTCTAAATAGCTCACCTTTTCCTTTGTCTAATTGATGTAAACTAAACCATAAGCTCATTCCTGGCAAATATGAGGAATACCATGCATGGATTTATGTATGTTGAATAACCATTCCTGCATCTCTTAGATGAAGCCCACTTGATCATGGTGGATAATAATCTTTCTGATGTCTTCTTGGATTTGTTTTGCAATTCTATAACATTGAGAATTTTTGAATCTATATTTATAAGGGAAATTGGTCTGTAATTCTCTTTCCTTGTTGGATCTTTATGTGGTAGTGTATTAGGGTAACTCTGGCTGTGTGAATAAATAGGGCAATATTCCTTCTGTCTATATTTTGTGGAATAATTTGAGGAGTATTGGCATTAAGTCTCCTTTAAAGGTCTGTAAAGTTCTGTGCTAAAATCATCTGACCTTGTGGGGTTTTTTTCTGTTTTGGGTAGACTTTTAATTACTGCTTCTATTTCACTTGGAATTTTAGTTCTGTTTAAATTGCTTACCCGCTTTTTATTTAACTTTAGTAGGTGATATGTATCAAGAAAATTATCCATTTCCATTTTTTAACAGGTTTTTAAAGTATGTCTTTATGATTCTCTAGATTTCCTAGATTTCCTTGGTGTCTCTTGCTATGTCCTCCTTTTCATCTCCAATTTTGTTAGTTTATATAATCTTTCTCCACCTTTTAGTTAATTTGGTTAAGGGCTTGTCAATCTCACTGATTTTCTAAGGAACCAACTCTTTGTGTCACTGAGTCTTTGTTTTGTTGTTTGGTTTCTACTTTACTGATTTTAGCCCTGGGGTTGGAGGGAAAGATCTCTGTGATCTGCAGGAGATGGGGGCGGAGAGGAGGAAGAGGCTGCAGCAGATGGTCTGCTACAGATGTGGGGATGAGATAGGGGGACTGGATTTGGAGGAAAGGAGGGAGATGTGAAGATTGGCAGTTAGAGTACCTGCTTCCTTGGCTGGAGTGGCCTGTGGGTTCTCAAGGAATGCCTGCTGGAATTGGGGACTGGGATATAGCAATGAGTGGACAGAAGAATGTTTGGAGGGGAAGATAACTGGAAATGGGGGCAGGAAAGGGACAGAAAAGCTGCCACAGGCAGTCTGCTATGGAGCAGGGAGCAAGACTGGGTGATTGGATTTGAAGAAGCAGAGGGAGTTGTTGTGATCTGTTTTTGTTCTACCTGATTCCCTAGCCAGACTCATGCTCTGTTGTTTTAAGAAATAAACAGATAGCATAAGTGTTATGCTCTCTTTATATTGTTGGAGAGTGTTTGCTAAAAAAAAAAAAGTGTTCTGAGTATTAAGTTAAGCTCAGAATAATGCTTGTATGAAACAGTATAATAATGCCACCAAACTCCACAACAAAGAAATGTCTGGGATTCCATCACCAAGGAGGAAAATCCAATAGCTTTGTTTTGATGCTTTTAAGATTAAACAAAAGGCTTGAAGCAATATTATCCTTTTTGCTTTGATCGTAATAAAAAAATGTTCCAGATATCTCATGCAGACAAGAAGTCAAGGTCTACACTTCATTCTCAAATTCC
Organism: Peromyscus maniculatus bairdii; assembly: GCF_049852395.1. Classification (NCBI taxonomy): domain Eukaryota; kingdom Metazoa; phylum Chordata; class Mammalia; order Rodentia; family Cricetidae; genus Peromyscus; species Peromyscus maniculatus. Next base: position 35,011,953 of record NC_134870.1, on the reverse strand, counting down.
TTCAAACATACTCAAATACAGACCATTAGTTCAAAGAGTTTGAACAAAAAAGATTTTTGCTTGTTTTTTGATAACCTAAGAAATTTCTAAATAGACATCAGACACATAGATATAATAGTCCCCTTTCCCGATTCAGCATTCCTTCTTCCCCTAGAGTTCAGGGCTGTTTTCTTTCTCACGGTAATTGATATTTCTCTTCACCCACTTATAAATTAATGTTCTTGAAACTTTCAAGGTTCATCCTGCTTTGGCTTGGCAGCGGGGTTTTAAATAGTCTTGAGTACCATGTAACTTGGTATAGCTTGAAAGCAGTACCCAAACGGTAACAGTTCCTATGTTCAAATCCTTCTCACCACTTACTGGGTGACCGTAGACATACCGTTTGCCCTATCTGAAACTCAGTTACTTCACTCATGAAATCAGGATTAACAGTGGTACCCCACTCCGTGGATTGCTGAATTACTATATGAATCCCTGCATGTAACGTTCCTAGTTACTAAACACATATGGTGTACTTACTAAAGTGTTAGCTCTAACTACAATCAGTGACCTTAGTGACAACTTCAGGAAATTCTTTAGAGATGACTTTACTCACCCATAAAGATAATATGGCTGGACTGATAGTTAATCTCTAGTTCCTTTAAGGAACATCTGGTCTAGTTTTCAATCCAAACAATATCAGTCAGAATGACTCAGCCAGGCCATGACTAAATAAGGCAAACATTCTCTAATTCGACTTTATTGCTGACCAAAATGTTTATTTTTCTCTGCTTAGGGCCAGAGACAATGTTAAATCAGGTTGATTGTTCATTTTGTTTCACAGACGAGGAGTGTTTAAGCTAAATACAAGGATTCTAATGATCCAATATCTAGACAAAATATTTTTAAGGAGAAAAAAAACACCATCCTTGTTCTGTTGGAGTTTATCTAGCAAATCCCAGTTATTTTGTTTAATAACTCCCTCTCACAGGGAAGAAAGATGGAGCCAATGTAACTGATCTCCAAGTAGCTGTCTACACTGAGGCTGTGCAACCTTGTTACTGACAAGACTTCGGCCCCAACAACTGTTAATCCCCAGAGACTCTCCAATTAGTACAGATCTTTCTGCATCCAAAGAATTATAGAGATAGGAAGACATCTGAGGTTGTCTGTAGTTCAACTATGTTATCTGAGTGAGAAGATAATTTTAACACGAAGCTGAGAGCTGACTTACCAAAAGTCATGTAACAGGTTTAGGGAAAAAATCTAAACCAGGATTGTCTCACCTAACTCCCAAGGCAGCATGTTCCACATGATTCCAGCATTCCTAAACTCCACTGCCTGCAATAACAGAGAAAGTCTTGGCACAGTGAGTTCAGAGCTATATGGAACTTAATTTCTTTTCTGTTGTCCACTTGCAAATTGAAAAGTGAAACCAAAGTTCTTCGCCGCTATGGCCATCTGGATACCACATGTAGCATTTTTGGCCCCACAGAAACAAGTTGTTGGTGTGGCCACACATAATCCTAGGTGAACAGCAAGTCATTGTGTTTGGGGTGATTCTTAACTATCTATTCCTGAAGATTTAGGAGAGCAAAGTCACAGGCTGAGTGCTCTGAGGGGGTTATTTCATTCATTGCTAGAAAGATAATATTATTTCCACTTTTGAATAGGGGTGAAAACAAAGAGAATTCAAGTGAGTTGTTTTCAGTCCCATAGTTGTGGGGGATCAGAGTTCCTTGGCCACCCTTGGTAGTTTTACCCCAAACCTCTGTGTAGGTTTGTTTTTTGGTTTGAGGTTGTTGCTACCCTTGGGAGATCTGTCTGTCCATCTCCTTCTTATTTTGAAGTTTACATGAATGTACTAGGCGTGTTATCTGGACAATATATCTCCCATTATTACATCCTATTTATTTCTAAAGTACACAACATTTAGATGCCTGCATTGTTCTAGTAATACATGCCTATCACATATGTATTTCCTTAGTGTCCAGTACAAGCCAGTGAGTTGGGTAACATTAACTTATAAATTTTATAGATCAGGAAACTCAGATACTTACCCTGTATCACTTTTAGCAAATGTTTTACTTTGTTCTCTATTGCTGTGATAGACACCAGGATGAAAAGCAACTTGAACAGGAGGACATATTCCATCTTACAACTTATAGTCCATCTGAAAGAAGTCAGGACAGACTCTCAAGGCAGAGACCTGGAAACAGACACTGAAGCTGAGGCCACAGAAGAAAACTGCTTACTCTGGGGTTTGTGCTCCATGACTTTGTTATCTTTTATACAACCCAGGACCATGTGCCTAGGGGTGGCACCACCCAAAGCAGGATGAACCCTCCCACACCCATCATTAATCAAGAAAACACCTCATGGACTTGCCTATATGCCAACCTTATCAGGGCAACTGAGGTTTCCTTTAACCAGCTGACTCCAGCTCAGTAGTTCTCAACCTATGGGTCTCTACCCTTTCACGGGGGTCCCACATCAGATATCCTGAATATCAGTATTTACATTACAATTCATAAATGTAGCAAAATTATAGTTATGAAGTAGCAATGAAAATAATTTTATGGTTGGAGGTTAGAACATGAGCAGCTGTATTAAAGAGTCTCATCACTGGGAAGGTTGAAACCCACTGTTGTAGCCCACATCAAGTTGACAGAAAACTAACCCACACACACCTTCCATCACAAAAGTTGTGTCCTTTAATCAATCCCTCTCTCTCTCTCTCTCTCTCTCTCTCTCTCTCTCTCTCTCTCTCTCTCTCTCTCTCTCTCTCCCCTCCTTAACCCCTTTGTCTTTCTGAGATCCACTTGTCTTATTTTCAGAAAAAAATATATTTTGGCTTCAGGAAGAGTGGGTGGTACCAGATCCCTCTCTTTATCACTGTTACCATGGAAATGCTAAGGGCATACCAAGGGTCTTGATTTTAAAATCACTGCTATAAGAGCTGGAAGGATGGCTCAGTAGTTAAGAGTACTTGCCCCTCTTACAGAGGATCTTGCTTTTATCCCTACCACCCCAGGCTGGGTAGCTCACAACTGCTTACAACTCCAGTTTGGAGTTGGAAGGTCTAACACCCTCTTTTGGCCTCTATGGGCAGCTAAGCACACGTAGTGCAAATGCATTCACTCAAGCACACACACATAGACATTAAATAAATAAATAGATCTTTCTTCTTTTGAGAAAATAAAATTACTGCTTTAGAACCCAAACTGGTGGCTCACCTCTATAAATACAGCATGCAGGAGCCTGGGGCAGGAGGATGCCCTGAGTTTGAGGCTAGTGTGGTCTACAGAGTAAAACCTTAAAGGGAAGGAGAGAGAAAAACAGAAAGTGATAGATACAGAAGAAAAAAATATTTAGAATATTTTCAAATATTTTCTTCTCCAAGTGTCCTATGTAATTTTCACTTGCTCACAAGACAGAAGATTTGTGTTATTGCAAATACTAGTTGATGTGTGATTATGCAACTATTACAATAATAATAAATACTAATAAATAAGACAAGGTGATGATAATATATTAAGGAAGAGGAATGGAAAATTGCACACAGTGTCTTATTATATCTCTATAAAAGCATGGGGAAAATATGCTCTGGAGTGGCTATATTAGAGCAGAAGAATTGTGGGTGGTTTTTTTTTCCTCTTTTTAAAATTTCATCCTAGAGCAAGACTGATTCAAGATGGAGGAAGGGCGTAGGAGAGGAGGATCGCTCTCTGAGGAGTCTGAGAGACCCATGGAGGCTTCGAGACATAGTGGTGGAGAACGAGCCCATCAAGTGTGCAGTACCCCTGGAACAACTTTTTAAAGGCAGGCACACGCCTTTAATCCTAGCACTCAGGTGGCCGAGCCAGGCGGATCTCTGGTGAGTTCGAGGCCAGCCTGGTCTACAGAGTGAGTTCCAGGACAGATGCCAAAACTACACAGGAAAACCTGCTCTCCAAAAAAAAAAAAAAGTCAGATACAGATACAGGAATTTGCTTTTAAAAGGTGGTTTCATGGAATTGGAAAAAAAAAAAAAAGATGACAGGACAGAGCAGAGTGCATGGTGAAGAGCAACAGCAATAGGTAGGACAGCGCTACCACAGCAGACAATGGAGCATGGCCTCGCTGAGGAGGCTGCAGGAGGCGCCAGCCACAACTGGCCTGCCATGCCCCACCACTGCCCACTGGGTTGGTAGTGCCCTCAACTCGCAGGCCCGAGCTGCAGCATGGAGCTGCTGCTGCTGTTGCTGCTGTCACTTGCTTGGGTAGGAGAGCTCGGGGCTGCCTGCAGGCTGCAAGCAAAATGGTCCTGCCAGGGATGCCGGCAGTGCAGCTGGCACGGAGGGGCAAAGTAAATGTACAGTGGCCTGGAGCTCATGTGGGTCCTGTCCCTGGACATGCTGCCCAGCCACATGATCACCACGTCTCTGGGCAACAATAGGATATTCAAGATGAGTCTCAGTGGTGTTCCAGTATTTATGGTACTTCAGAAATCTTGAACCAGATCAATGACTCACTGAAATCAGTGTTTGCAGCTGTTTGGGCAAAACAATATACTGTGTGACCCACAGTAGATGTCAATGCCATTTTGATGGATGGGTGCACAATGGAGGGATGATGGAGAGGTATGTGCATCAGAGAGGGCAGAACTGGAGAAGTAAGTGACAGGGAGCATGTCATTGACAGTTGGATCGGTCAGCTCGCGATAGGTAAGGTCCATGGCATGGAGCAACTGCTACTATTGCCACTGGCCCTGCTCACCCTTCTGGGGGAAGAAGAGCAGGGACCCTGGTGCTGCCCTTGGGCTGCATACAAGATGGTTGTGCCCTGTGTACTGATGGGGCAGTTGGCACAGGAGGCAGGGTGGTGTACAGCAGCCTGGAGCTGGTGAAGATTGTTGTGAATATTTGTTTACACTGTAAAGATGTATCTCTGCCTAGGCACCTTCTGGTTGGTTTAATAAAGAGCTAAATGGCCATTAGCTAGGCAGGAGAGCTAGGCAGGAGTTCTGGGCAAAGAGAGGAAATGTGAGAGGAATCTAGGAGAATTGCCAGCCAGACACTAAAAAGAGATGGTCACACAGAATGAGGTAGAGGTTAAATTTATGTGGTAGAATATAGATTAATAAAAACATGGGTTAATTTAAGTTATAAGAGCTAGTTTAAAACAAACCTAAGCTAAAGGTCAAACTTTCATAACTAATAAGAAGTCTCCATCTTGTTATTTGCTGGCTAGAGGTCCTGATGAGAAAGCACTGTTATAGCAGGTCCTGCTCTTGGACATGCTGCCCAACCACACTATCACCCTGACTTTGAACAAGGTAACAGAGATGAAGAATGGTTTTCTGGATTGGATCTTCTGGAGGGACTTCAGTAGTCGATGCTGCTGCTGGAGGCCATGTTGATGTCTGCAGTCTATACTGGCTACAGTGCCCATGTTAATATCCATGGTCCACGTTACTGCCAGAGACCATATTGACATGCCTGTTCTGTGCTGGTGCAGGAGACCAGGTTGATGTCTGTGGTCCATCATGTCCATGGAAACGGAGACCATGCGGAGGTCCATGATCCATGCTGCCTCTGACTGTTATGGGCCATGGTGTTGATGACTAAAGACTCATAATTGAGAATGAGAGCCAGGTGGTGGTGGTGCACGCCTTTAATCCCAGCACTCTGGAGGCAGAGCCAGGCGAATCTCTGTGAGTTCGAGGCCCAGCCTGGTCTACAGAGCGAGATCCAGGACAGGCACCAAAACTACACAGAGAAATCCTGACTCGAAAAACCCAGAAGAGAGAGAGAGAGAGAGAGAGAGAGAGAGAGAGAGAGAGAGAGAGAGAGAGAGAGAGAGAGATTGAAGACTTTTGTGATAACCCCTAAATAAGGCAGTGCAAACAGGAAGCTGTTGAAGAGAGTCTTTAAAAACTGTGATAAATATTTGAAAGTGTGGCTCTTCATAGTTAATGGCTTCTGCTGGAGGATGAGGAAGGACTAAGTTTTCTTTAAGGCTCTGGCCATTTGGAGTTTGACCATGCTCCAATGAGTATGTGGACAACACAAATTGGACTTCGTGTGTGTGTGTGTGTGTGTGTGTGTGTGTGTGTGTGTGTGTGTGTGTGTTTGTTTTGGGGGTACACAGGAGTGGGAGGGTGGACCTGGGAGGAATGGGAAACAGTGTGATAGGGTCCATTGTATGAAATTCCCAAATAATTGATAAAAATATTATGTTGAGGGAAAAATAAAAATAGATAGATAGATGATAGATAGATCCATCCACACATACATACATACATACATACATAGAATTTCATCTGAGGTTAGTCTGTCACCAAAATTAGGAATACTTACAATGAAATATTTTTTAAAGATATTACAGAGAAAGTTTTCTTTCTTTAACTTGAAAGACTTTAGTTGTATGTGAACACTCTGTATGGTAACCCTTCTTTGGATTGTATTTGGGGATATCTTTTAATGAACAAGTAGCACCTCTAAGATTGTATTAAGGGCAGTATTTTGATATGTAATCAAAAGCCCGATTGTGTAAATTAAGCTTATACTCTAAATATTAGTTCTCTAATAAAAGAATTACCTCTGTCTTGTCATGACATAGGAACATGCTAATTTTACACACTGGTTTAGTTACTAGAGAAACAAAACATGCTATTGTAATATAGCTGTGACCATACAGTATGATCAAAGTTACAGTCACTTTTTGAGATATATAGGATTAGGAAAGAAGTCAATCAGAATATAAAGAAGAGGGAAAGAATGTTGGGTGGAATAAGAGATAGTCATTTGCATAACCTTTTAATTATCTTTCAAGTGTTTTGTGATACATATCAATTATTTTGTAATAGCAAGCCATGAACTTCAGGTTTCGGGATACCAAGAACCTATAGTAAGAAGCAATCAGGATCAGTGTCTTAACTGAAACTCCAGTGTGAAGGGGCTGTTTTGATCTGTCTTTCAGCTCCGTCTCCCTAGATGTGCAGAAAGATCATCCAGTCTCAATGTGGCCCCTTAAAACCACATAGCAGATGTTTTAATTCATACTGTGTGTAAAAATGGATACGCTTACAGTAAAATTTTAATATGATAGCAGGCCCTCTTCTCAAATAACTCATTTGATTTACTTTTAAATACAGTTCAACTCAAAGTTTTTAATAAAATTCTTTAAAAAAATTACATCTCTGCTGTATTTCCTATTTTGTAACATTTGTAACATACCAACAACAAATCCATTTAGGACCAGGGTCTATTGTCTGTTAGCCTGTCTGGACTGCTTTCCAAAAAATCTGGGAACTTTCAAAATAGGATCTGCCTGCACACTTACTCCTAGGACACCAAATAGACAAAGGTCTGAGGTTACCTCTGGTTTGTTTTAAGAAATATCTGTAACCAGGATAGAAAACACCGCCCAAGTGTGAACAATCATTCTCATTTTCCAGAGTCTATCCTGATGGTGGCACTGAAGGCCCACATTCCAGAACATTCCTCAGTGCTGGGCAACTAGCACACTTGGTCATCCTAAATCACGTGCTTTGCATCCTTAAATGGGACAGAAGCTTTACCTTTAGTAATGGACAGAGAAATCACACTGGGAAGATTGGAATGCCATACCCTTGAAGGATGGAAGTCATCTTTGGGGAGCATAGAAACCATCATAATAGCCACACTAGAAAGGGGAAAACACTTATTACCTAATTTCAGGAAGTTTCCCTTTCCCAATGGGCATTTTATTTAAGAGACTGTAATAGAGCTTCCTAACTGTTATGACTTCACTCTAAAAATGCTTAGAAAAAGCTGAAAATAAAAACAACCTGAAATGTAGGTCTAATATTTAGCCACTGTAGGGATTATTGTCTTTATTTTTCTTTCCTTTCAGATTTCCGCTGGGGAGACAGGAACTCAAATATTGACAAGTAAGGGATTCCTTCTAGAATCAAAGTGCCTGGATCAGTTGTCCCACCTATTGACAATGGAATATGTAACAAGTCTTTCTCTGTCCTGCCAGCACCCAAATAATGAATGGCCCAGAGACTTCTTATTGATTATGAAAACTCAGCCATAGCTTAGGCTTGTTTCTAACTAGCTCTTATAACTTAAATTAAACCATTTCTCTCCATCTATGTGCTGTCACATGGCTTGTGACTTTTACCTCACCTCCTGCATGTCCTGTTTCCTCTGCACCCAGCTGGTGACTCCCCTTTTCTTTTCCTCAGACCTCTCTCTATCTGGAAGTCCCACCTATACCTCCTGCCTAGCTATTGACTATTTAGGTTTTTTATTAAACCAATCACGGTGACACATCTTCACACAGTGTAATCAAGTATCTCACAACATTTCCCCCCTTTTGTCCAAATAAAAAGAAAGGGTTTTAATTCTAACATAGTAAAACTATATACATTAAGAACAATTATGAGGTGAAAATTATATTTATAATATCCAGTCCATTTGTATTTGACAAATTTGGAGAAATTACTCTATCATCTATCTTATCATGATGAGTTCAAAGTTTTATACCTAAACCATTTTTGTCATAACTTATATTAACAACCCAGAGTCCAGAAAACTTATAAAGTTGACAGATGCTTTTTACCTGCCAGGAGCAAATGTGTCTCAGTGTCATGAAAAGCCTTATATTATTAAGACCTTTTAAATGCCATACTCTGTAGATCTCCAAAGTGTTTGAAGATCACCCATCTGTCTAAAATATATCTCTTTATAACCTTGGAAACATGCCTAACATGACTACAAGTTTGATTGTTATGAATGACTACTAATCTGTATTTCTTAATTATCCTAAATAGCTTTTAAGGTTACATTACAATGTTAAATGAGGTGCATACGTACAGTATCTTAAACAAGAGTAGAAAAATATATACAGTATGACAAAAATAACCTTAAACTTGAATCAATATACAAAAATCCATACCAACGTAGAATGTTCTACACTAATGGTTGTTCAAAGTAGACTCAAAAATCCACCCTTTCATGTAGATGTAACCAACCGTCTTATTAAATAAGAAACACAGAACCAATGCAAAGAAGAAAGCCAAGAGATCAGAGCTAAGAGCCTTACCCTGCAGCTAGCCTCTTAAGCCAAGAGACCTCTCCGAAAGAGACCTACTTCCTGTGTGTTTGTCTTTATATAGTCTTTCTTTTCTGCCTTCTCATTGGTTGTAAACCCAAACACATGACTGCCTCGTCACTGCCTGTCTGTAGAGACTTCCAGGTCTGCTATGGTTGGGATTGAGATTAAAGGGGTGTGTCTCCAATGCTGGCTGTATCCTTGAACACACAGAGATCTACCTAGCTCTGTCTACCAAGTGCTGGGATTAAAGGCATGCGCCGCCGCCGCCGCCGCCGCCGCCGCCGCCGCCACCACCACCACCACCACCACACTCTTTGCTATGGCTCTAATAGCTCTGACCCCTGGGCAACTTTATTTATTAACATACAATTAAAATCACATTTCAGTACAAATAAAATACCACCATACTAACATTTAAATATATCATATACATATAGTATAGAAATCCCATCATTTCTATGCTATAGGCCACCACACACACTTTTTTTATTCATAAAGAGATCCCTGAATCTAATCTCCTTTGATCAGTCTTTTTCCTGTACTTAACTAGTAACAACTTGTAACCAATCTTGCTAAATGATGGCAAACATCCATAACGCACCAAATGACCAAAAACCATCCAACCCACCTCTTGGGAATGTGGATGTCATATTCTCTATACTGATTCTTGTTGTCTGGGGGTGATGGCATCTTTTGGTGTCCCTGAAAAAAACTGGGATAATGGTCAATTCCTGGAAGAGCTATCTGTATCATTTGTTGTTTAGTCTCTGTGTAATGGGAAAGTACAAGGCTTATCTGAAGTCCTGACTGGAGCTAGACCATCTGCTAGCAGCTTTGAAGACATTCTGGATGCAAAATTTTGAGGAAACCTCAACAGAGACATTCTCAGAGGGTGGATCATTTGGGCTACTTGCCTTTATTGTTATCTGGCCCATTTTTATTGAAAACACACAAACTTCTGAAGGTAGCATATATATCTGCATCAACACAAATATGGAATGTGCACAAGACAATTAAAGATGATTTTTTTTGTTTTATGTTTGAGCAGGTAAAAAGCATCTGTCAACTTTATAAGTTTTCTGGACTATATAACCAAACTGTAACATAAATCTATATCCATGTCATATGAAAGGATGGTATGTGTCATGAGGACTCTAACAAGATTTGTCATGTCTCATCCAGTTTCAGAGCTGTTCCCATGTTGAAGGATCCCCTTATACATCACCTGTCTTGTAGTTTTTCTTTTGTTTCTTTTTGTATGTTTCTAGCCAAGATTTTCAGGAGGTCTCTACTGGTCAAATCTAATCTTGATTAACTTTGAAGGAACTTGTATCTTTTCATTCCCAGTGGAAATAAAAGCACAACCCTTTCCCCAATATAACACATTTTTTGACTTCCATTTTGAAGTTAAAACATTCTTAAAACACGTAGGTCCGTTTAATTTAGCAGTTTCCATAATCCAATGTCTCTCAGCAGCTATTGCTTTTAGAACATTAGCATTTAAAAAATTCAAAGTCAACAAAACACTATATAAGATCTAGACACCCTGTGTATTTCCTATCTTTATGTAGCTTTTTCTTTTTATATAACTTTTTTTGCTTTAAAAACATTACTTTATTATTTTTAAACTTTTTTCTATGACTGTCTATACCTATTTCCTTTTCTTTCTTTAGTATCTAAGCACATTTTTAAACATACTGTACCTTTTTAGAGGTTTTTCTGCCTCTGAACCTGGCTTTTAAAAGTGCCCACAGCGTTCTCTCACTCTGTGAGATAAATCTTAAACTTCCAATGTCAACTGCCACATGGCTCAGCTTAACACATGGCGCTGGTACATGGGGCTGGTGACTGGCTCCAGCCCGCAGGCAGCAACCTGTAACCACACATCTGTATGCCAAGCATTGGCCTGCCTGAGAGACTGCAGAACTAGGAAGCTGCATCTGGCTCCATGTTTGGGACTTTTTAAAAAGCTTTTTCAGGTCCTATGTGGAAATACATGCCCCCACATTGGATATCATATGTAGAAAGTCTTTCTCTGTCCCACCAGCTCCCAAATAAGGACGCAGAGACTTCTTATAAATCATGAAAGCTCAGTCTTAGCTTAGGTTTGTTTCTAACTAGCTCTTCTAACTTAAACCATTTCTATTCATCTACGTGCTGTCACATGGCTCATAGCTCTTACCTCTCCTCCTGGAGGTCCTGTTTCCTCTGTGTCTAGCTGGTGACTTTCTTGTTCTTCTTCCCAGAGCTCTCTGTCTAGAAGTCTCACCTATACCTCCTGCCTAGCTATTGGCTGTTTGGCTTTTTATTAAACTAATCACAGTGACGTAACTTCACACCGTGTAATCAAATATCTTGTAACAGGAATGGCTTGTTCAGGGTCTGTACTGCTTTCTTTATCTTTGCTGGACACAGCGCAGCTGGAGCTGTAACATTAGCACCTCTCTTGCACTCTCCCAGGTGTGAGGAGGACTGGTTACTAGAGATGGAGCCTTTAAGAATGAGCACACACAGTTATGAGCAAGCAGTTACAGAAACTGAAACAAACCTCACATGAACATGGTGAAGCACAGCTGTTTGTCCTTCCCACATCATGATCTAATAGTAAACCCTGACCAGACAAATGCTCTACAGTTCTTGTCCCAGACAAGGTCACATTATTTTCTCCATAGAAAATCAAAGTTTTTGTTTGTTTGTTTGTTTGTTTGTTTTACCTTTCTCCGATCTGTTAGAGAGAAAGAAATTTTGTGGGACCTTGTAACAAGGGCTCTTGGCATTCACCTCCAGCCCAGAGTCTTGTTGAATGCTGGCTTATGGAATCTTAATGAGTTGGGCTATTCTACCCAGAGCTGTGTTCCCTTTAACAATAGGCTTCCTAGCTGGGCTCGGAGAGCAGTCTTTTGCAACACTCTAGTCATCCCAGCCACATGGAGGAAAATCAAGGGATGGTGATACTTTAGAAACACTAAAATGACTGGTGTGTGGTCAGCTGACAGAATTGCCAGTGGCTTACACATTGGCCTTCAGGGAGAACTGATCAGATTCTAACCCAGCCTTGTTTTGCCCCATACTTTCCCTATAACCACAGAGATATTTTAACTTGAAGCTTTTGTCTGTGTGTGTAATAAGGAGTAATGACCGTGACTCCCTGGAGCCTTTGTTGGGTTTAAATAAGCCGAGACCTGTGATCATGTGGGGAGTGAGGAATGAATGTGTTCAGCTGGCACTGAGCACTGATGATTCTCTTTGCTTCCTTATCTGTGTTCCAGCTTCAACAGCCTGATTCCTTCCTAGAAGCCACCACAGGATTGATCACAGCCTTAAGCAATCACAGGATTGATCGCAGCCTTAAGCCTTTGAAGACGCCTCTTCACTTGCAAGAAGCAGTGCTCAAACTTTACTAAGGCTTCCACCATGCTTCCAGTCTCTGCTCATCACAGGGGTCTTCCAGAGTAACTTGAATTTCAGACTGGCCACAATGTCTCTCTGAACTTTTCTTAGAATCTAAAAGCAGGACGTCACAAACTATCATCACTATAAAAATGAGTATCATTAAAAATAAAATGAATATGGGAGGGGTACAGCTTTACAAAATAATGTGTTTGCAGCCAGTGTATCCAGCTGCTTCTAGTTACAGACAGCCATACCACAGCAGGGTGTACCATGTAGCATTTGCCAAATTTTAGTATTTGTATTAACTTTGTGGGTTTTGCCATACTGACCCAGTAGACACACTAAAACTGACCTATAATTTTCAGAGTGATGCTCCATTTTTTATTTTGCTTGATTGTTTTTTGCTTAAATTGTTTGGAGAAAATATTAAGTCATAAATACCAGTGGGGAATCAGTCTTTGGAAACTACTGATCTAATTCATACCCTCTGCTTTTGTAGACCCGGAAAACAAGGATGAGAAGAAGAAGGAACGTGTGTCATCATTAAGTATGTTATTGGCAGACCTGAGACTGCAGGTCAGACCTTCTTCACAGCAGTTCTGTTCAGCATTGTACATTGTCTCTGTGAGTTCCAATCTAGACATGGCCTGTTCTAGTTAGGCTGATACATTTGGGAGGATCCGACAGAATTATCTGTGCTTTATCTTGAGGTCTCATAAAACAGCTAAGGGACAGATTTGATGTAGCTGCTTCTAACACACAGCTAAGGCTCTCATACAAGGAGTAACTTCTATCTCAGCTACTGTGATGATTCACTAACCTTTTCCACCTCTACAGTGGCTGCTCACTAACTTACCCCCAAGCAAAAAAGCACTAACCTCAATCAGCACCGAATTTGTTCATTTTAACAATGGAATTATAATAGTAAAGCCACCCTTAAAATAGTGTTATGGAGAATAAATCATGTGTCCTATAACTAAAACATTTAACTTATATGTTTTAATATCTATACAGGGCTGTTCTTTATTAGCCTGATTTCCATCAGTATAAAAACACCTAGAAAATAACTAATGATGAAGAAAAAAAGATTAGTTTGGCTCACGGTTCTGGAGGTTCCAGTGGCATAACTCTGGACTGCTGGGAGGGCAGCACAGCAGAGCAGGAACAAATCTAATCCATGCATGAGCCAGGAAGCAGTGTTAGGACAGAAAGGGTCTAAGGCCACATGAGGAAAGAGGAAGCCAGCACTGGAGCCCAGGGCAAGAACCTGGAGGCAGGAACTGAAGCAAAGGCTATGTAGGAGTGCTGACTACTGCTTTTCCCCTTGGTTTGCTCAGTTTCCTTACTTATATAATCCAGACTCACCTCGCCTGAATAACATTGCCGCCTGAGCGGGCAGCTGCCCCATCCCATATGGATCAGTAATCAAGTACCCTACATGTCCCTACAGACATGCCTACATCCCAATCTGATAGAGGTAATTCCTCAAATGAAATAGATCCACTCTTCCTAGGTAGATAGCACTTCTCCACTTTCCTATGATTCATGAGTCAATTGAAATATCTTTTTAGCTACTGAACACATTGAAATCTCTAGATTTCAAATGCAGTAATACAAATTCTGCCCCTACCATGTCATTCTGTAATAGAAATAATCTACTTTCTGTCAGTTTTATAGAAAAGGAAAGCAGCTTCAGGTTAGCCTTCTAGTCCTTTGTTCCAACTACGTTGCTTGTCTGAAATGCCTCTTATATAGCAAGTCTACTAATAGAGTCCCAGAATACAGAAGTATTACATACCCAACAGGCTGTTCGATTAAAATTATGTATAGTGTCTGTCCTGATAGCTTGTTAGATTTTTTACATATTTCTGTCACTCAAACTCCTATTATTTATATAAAAATAAATCCCAACTTTGAGGAATAAGAAAAATTAAAAGTTTTTTTTTTCAGGGGCAAACTTGTGAGTGGAAAAAACATGCCTTGTCCACAGTATACTGTCCAAGGCTATTTTTAATGTGATTCTGTGAAAACTAAAATTTTGCAATCTATAGATAAGTGACAGAAATGTCAAAAAAATTTATTTACAGAAGATCAAACTCTCTTCAGAAGTGTTCAGATTACCCCTGTTCTCTTCTTTGGGTGAATGAAGAGTCTAATTTTGCCTCCATTTGCATATCCATTTCCATATCATTGACCTATAAATGTGTTGTTGTTGATGGTTTTCCTGCCTATATATTTCTATGTTCCTCACTAAGTTGCTGAATAAAATGTTTACCTTATATATAAATATTTTATCCATAATCAGTTTTGTATCAGTGTGAGTCAGCTTTATGTTACTGTAACAAATACCTGAGAAAAATCAACTTACAGAACAAAGGTTCACTTGACTCACGGTTTGGAGGGTTCCAGTCTGTGACTGGTTTGTCCTGCCGCTTTGGTTCTGCAGCAAGATGACTCATCACGGTGGGAGTGCATGGTGGAGCACCCAATAATTCATGGCTGGAAGAGAGGGGGCAGGTTCAGAATGTCACCATCTTCCATGATCCCTCAGTACTCTAGTGATCTACGGTCCTCCCTCTAAAGGTTTTCACAATCTCTCAATAGTGGCCTACTTTGGAGTATGGGGCCAAACCTTTACTACCTGGACCATTTAGGGTTATTTATGAACCAAAATATAGCAGTATCTCTAGGAGAACCATGATTTTTACCTAGTTTTGAAAATAATATTTCAACAAGGTATTCACATAGATTCGCACGGAAGGCCTAATCACACTGTGGAGAAGTACTATAGGTATGAGTTCAGGGGAATTATTTTAGTTAAGGATGCTGGATCTGAGTTCTGACTCTGTAGACTCAACGTCAACTACTTCCCCAAAGCTATGAGGCCTTTGGCAAAAAAAAAATAAAAAATAAAAAAATAAAAATAAAAAAATAAAAAACAAACAAACAAACAAACAAAAAAAAAACCTTGCTCTTTTTCTACCTCAGAGGAGGTAAGGGTGTTTATTTTCAAACCATTGTTGAAAAAATTATAAGAGGTGACCTATCAGAAGAACTCAAGTATTATTATCTATTATATTACTGCTCAGTAAAGAGATATACTGACACATTATGGAACCCACGAAATCTTAGGCAGTTAAGACAACCACAGGGTTTGATGGTTAGTTATAGCTTTCTTGGCAGGAGGAAAAGTTAAAGTGACTCAGAGACACGGGGACCAGGCTCATTAATCTGCAGTTCTGTTCCAGGTTACAAATGAAACACTACCCTCTGCATGTGTGTGGTAGTTGTGTAGCTTGGTCTGTTTGTGGAGCTCCTAATAGTGGGATCAGGACATGCCCCTGGAGCATGAGCTGGCTTTTGTGAACCTATTCCCAAGGCTGGGTTGCCTCACCTTGCTCAGCCTTGATGTAGGGGGAGGAGCTTGGTCCTGCCTCAACTTGATGTGCCATGCTTATTGACTCCCATTGGAGCCTGCCCCTTTCTGGACAGAGAGGGAGGAAGAGTGGATGGGGGGCGGGTGTCGAAGGAAGGTGAGAGGCAGGTTAAGGGAGGAGAAGAGGGAGGGAAAACTGTGACGGGGTATAAAATAAATGGAAAAATAACCAATCATATATAAAAAAGCAAATAAAACACTAAACTGTTAGTTGTGTGATCTGGATCAACAGGTTTGTTTGCTTGTTTTTATGTGCATTATTGTTTTTGCCTGCATATATGCCTGTGTGAGGGTGTTGGGTCCCCTGGAACGGGAGCTACAGACAGTTGTGAGCTGCCATGTGGGTGCTGGGAATTGAACCAGGGTCCTCTGGAAAAGCAGTCAGTGCTCCCCATTCCTGAACCATCTCTCCAGCCCCTAGCAGGTCATTCTTTAGTGATGTGTTCCTGAGAAAGAGGACCGGGAGATCAGAAGATAAAGAGAATAGAAGTTATAGTTTGGAATTAGGAGGTCTTGCACAAACAATATTTTATGCCAAGTATGTTTCTGGTTTTGAAAAGGACCTATGTTCCTTCTCCACACATTCAGGCCTCAGGGAAAGCCTCGGTTGATCACTTCATCTCTCGACAGTGCCAGGGTGTCCAAAGCAAGGGCTTTCAAGGGATATTTGGGTCCCTGGGTTTCTTTGGGTTTCTCTCTAGCTCCCTGCTCTACCCCTTTCACACAGGATTACTTCTTGTCCCCTTTGTGACTTGTACTAACGGACAATTGTGGATTGTCCACTTCACAGCAACAGTTCAGAATCCCTTTTTAGCCACTTTTGGATAAAGTGTTTTCTGAAACATCCTGGGGTCCTGCATGACCTAACATTTTACCACCTCTGTTTCTACCTAGATGATGAAGAATCCCCTTCCTGAAAACTCTGGATATCTCAATTATAACAACAACAACAACAAAAGATTAAGAACCAAGAAAAGATACAGGCAAGAAACAGAAATGTAAGACTGCTCTGAGGAACTCCCACTGAGAGGAGCAGTGTTGTCCAGTAAGCTCTGCAGTTCATGACTGACTCACCTGAAGGCAGGTGGAATCTCAGAAAGTGGTCCAGGACTTTTGTATTCCTTTTTTCCCCTCCTTCTTTTCTTTTCTTTCTCGTCTTCTTTTGAGGGAAAGGATATTTTTATTGCTTTATGATTTGTTTTCTTGCTTTGGTTAGTTTAGTCTACATCAGAATAATTTTAAAACATTTTAATGTATAATTTCACCTATGAATTATCTTTTCCCCCTTTTGTGTGCCCAGGTCCACAGGCAAAGAGTGAAAACTGTAATTTTTTTTAACATAATTTCAAGTTTCTGGATTATGAGTTTGGTACCTCTACAGGTCAAGATAGGCAAATTTTTGAAGATTACTTAGTAGCATTTCCTGGGGGCTTTTTCTTTGTCTACATGAAAGGATTTAAGATTTTTCCCCAAATATAAAACCCACTGCTTTAGAGCCCTGACAAAGAGGTCATTTTCTAATCTCTTCCACTCAGTAGGCAATGGGGTCATTCAAGTTTCAAGAATTGCTTTTGTCCCCTCTCTCCTCAAGGCTTGCTCATGTGAGGGCCCTGCAGGAAGGAGTGATTCCAAGGGGCTCAGGAATACAATCACAGCGATTTCCAGAACGACAAAGGAATACTGCAAACTTCTATCCATTGAGTGACTGTCTCATCCTTTCTTTAGAGAGGTAACCTTCTAAGGTTAACTGGTTAAGTGATGTAACCAAGTTCATTCAAGCGCTGGATAATGCCCTGATTATTTAGAACTTTCACAGGCAGTTGTGTGTGTGATGAAGCTGAACAGCCACCACAGTGAGGCTATCAGTGACATCACAAAGGTCAGGAGGGTGAGCTCTCTCCCTTCCCCCAGTGTGGCATAAGTGGAACAGTCTCCCTGATTTTAACCTTCTTCTGAAATGTCCTGAATTGAATAAAGAAGATGGGGGTGGACACTTATTGTCTAGGTTGCTGTTCCAGTACATTCTACATTACATCCACAATTCAAAACTTGTAATCGCTTATTTAGCAAATATCTTAAAAGAAATTTGTTTTGATAAAGAAGCATCCCGTTAAGGGATTGTTTAACTCTGAAAAAGTATTCAAACTATCTTTAGGGCCAGTGCCTGGGTATCATTAATGCAAAAAGCTCGATGATTCTAATGTGAAAACCATTCGAATCAGAAATATCTTGAATTTTAATGGCATCTCACTTTCCTAAGAACAGCATGGTCCTTTTGTAAGTCCCAAACTGAAAAGCTTTTTTCTTACCCATACAGTAAGGATACACAACAAATAGTACACTAGGCTGCCATCAATACAGAAAAGGAAAAAAATATATATATCTGAGAATTATATGTTAATCCTTTTCCATCCCACAATTCCCCAACAAAGAGTCATAAAAGTGACAAATGTCTCATTACCATATTCAAACAGAATACATTGAAAGTCACTTGGCTTTTTCAATGATTAATCCTGACCAAGCATCTTTTGCTCTTTGGTGACTGAATAATATTAATGTACAGTAAGCAGGTGATTCATATTCTGCTCACACTCAGATGTCCTAGCTAGAACCAATGCGGAGGATCAGGCTGCGCTGGCCAGCTTCCCCATTCATCCATGGATTATTCTTTTACAAGCAGTCCCAGCACAGCAAGACTGAGTCACATCCAGCTGAGACATTCGCTTTCCTTGCCCAGGCCTCTTCTGGGAATGTCCCCCCTCATCCCCTCCACATGTCCAGTGTCTCCTTTTGTAAAGATACAAGCAGCCATTTCTGTGTGCTTTCTCTGCGCCAGTTGAAGTGTGCTAATTATTTCACATATATTGCTGGGCTTAGGCCTCATGAAACTTTGTCAATGAGGTATAATTATCTCCATTTTACAGATAAGAAAACAAACATTGTGAGGTTAAAAAAACTTGACTGTGGGCAAAGAGTTAGTATTTAACATCTGGATTTGAATCTACATCTGTATGGCTCTTCTCCATTGTATCAAATTTCTTCTTGCCTTACTAAATCCCATCCATATTCTACTTTGTTCTAGCTTAAATTAGGGAGAAAATGCACTCAGCTGCTTTAGGAAAACTCACCTTAACATTTTGATTGCCAATAGTAACTGACCCCCACCGGGAAAGTACCAGACACTAAATATTTTTTATTTCCATCGTATTTCTTGAAATATCTATTCTAGACTTCTAAGACATATATTAACACTGAGACACATTTCTGGCCCTGTATGTTTAAATTAATGAAATATTTTACATGTTCAAAATTATGTATCCGTGCTTAACTATGTATATCATATAAACTTATTTGATTTTTTTGTTGTTGTTGTTGTTTTTTTAAGACAGGGTTTCTCTGCGTAGTTTTGAGCCTTTCCTGGAACTTGCTTTGTAGACCAGGCTGGCCTTGAACTCACAGAGATCCGCCTGCCTCTGCCTCCCGAGTGCTGGGATTAAAGGCATGGGCCACCACCGCCTAGCTGATTCTTTATATTCTTAGCACCTGTACCTCTGTTCATGACAAAGCATTTGCTGTTAAGACTCAACTAAGTTACCCCTGTTCTTTTGGCCTTTTTGAATGTAGTATTTCCTTCTGGAGTGTGATTCTCCAACACACTCTTCTCTCAGCTCATTTTTGAGAACTCAGTGGCTCTCACCCTCTGAAGACGTGTTTCATGTTCACACATCCTTTCGGTGGTGTTCACCAGGATTTATTTTCATCTTCAATGCACTGTTTTCTCCCATGGTGTCAGGAGTTGCTCACTATGATCATAGATGCATCATGTGGCAAAGTGACCATGTACAATTCTTAACTGTAAAATTAATTTCCATTTCTATCATCTTACTGAATTGCCGAAACGGTATCTCATGTGGTTTTGTTAATCCTGCTGGCTGAGAATAAGACCACTACCACAATGTAAAGCCAAATTTGAAGCAAGCTTTAATTAAATACTGGCCAGGTGGATGGACTCTGGCCAGGTGCTTGGTTGAAAGCTCAGGCTTCTTACGAACTAGCTCTTACAACTTTAATTAACCCATTTCTACTAATCTACATTCTGCCACATGGCTTTTACCTCTATCCCATTTCTATCCCATTTTGTGTGTCCGACTTGTTCTGTGTCTGGCTGATGACTCCCCTGACTCTGCCCTTCCTCATCCTATCATTCTCAGTTTGGCTTTCCTGTCTAACTTTAGCCTGCTCAGCTATTGGCCAGTTAGCGTGTCTATTAAACCAATCATGGCAGCATACATTCACACAGTGTACAGAAGGATTATTCCACAGCACAACCTCACGAGGCCACAGTGTTTCCCATCAGGTGCAATCAGAGGCAGGCATATTTTCTGCACACATGTGATCAAGCACATCTGATGAAAGATGTACCAAACAAACACAGGACAAACAGAAACTTATTCTTCACTGCGAACAGAACACTTACCCTGCAAGACCTACTTTTCCTGTTTTAGTCTCACAGTTTCACTTCCCTCTACCTGTGAAGAGCCATTTGGTACAAATGGCAGGAACATGTAAAACTCTTCTAATCAGTGACTTTCTCCTTTGTTTTTTACTTACTCTCTTCACTGGAACTGTCCCCAGACTTTGTCTTTTGACACACATAGAACACTGGGCATCCGTTTGTGTCAAATTTAGGAAGAGGAATAAGGAGTAGAATGATAGAATTAATTCCTTTGTTAACTTCTGCTTAGATCTTTTGCCATTAACATTTAAAACATGATTTCAAACCTCTGGAATTAATGTTAAAATTTCAAGCAAAGTTCTTTTTTTTTTTGTTCTTTTGTTTTTGTTTGTATTTTGTTTTGTTTCTTTAAAAAGCAGTAAAGGTAGGCTGACTCAGGAGCTGGCCCAGTTGGTAAAGTGTCCACTATTGGAGTAGAAATCACTGGCGTAGTTGGAGACCTGACATTCCACTTAGGCTGGTTCAATCACTTTGGCTAAGAGACCACCCCTAGGCAGATGGGTTCATCTTACTCATGCTAAAGAGATGGGTGGAATAATTAGCCCTTTAATATGATACTGTAATTTTATACCTTCCTAGAATTTCTGTCCTTGGGGAATACACTGACCAGAATAACAGCCTACAGGGATCCTAAATCTGCCCAATTTTCTAAATAATTCAGAAAAAAAAAAATTCAGAAAAACATGGCTTTTCTTTTAGTTAGCTTTATCTCTTTTCTAAGCATGTTTTCCTTAAACTTTTGGGCTTTATTTCTGGGCTTCCTTACTCTTTCCCAGGCTTTCCTCCCTGCTGAGGGCCTGCTCGTTGTCAGAGTGTCTGACCTCCACCAGTGATCTGGTCATGGCTTTTTCTCCTCCCCTCCTTCATTTGCCTCTTCCATTCAGGCAGCTGCTGAGGTTTTAGAGACCACATACCCCATGGATTTTCTTTTAAGGTCTAATAAAATTGCCCTTGTACTTCAATTTGAGTTTATCCTTTTTTTTTTTTTTTTTGAGACAGGGTTTCTCTGTGTAGTTTTGGAGCCTTTCCTGGGACTCACTCTGTAGACCAGGCTGGACTCAAACTCACAGAGATCCGCCTGCCTCTGCTTCCTGAGTGCTGGGATTAAAGGCATGCACCACCACAGCCCGGCTGAGTTTATTCTTGAATTATGTTATTAGTGAGATTAAAAGCCTCAAAGGGGACCCACAGTTTTGCCTGTATCACTACCATGCAAGCATATTGACAGATCCTCAACACTCATGTAAAATCTGAGAGCAGTCATGAGTGTCTGTAGACCCAATATTGGGGGCACTCAAAGGCAGCTGATTCGTGGAGCTCCTTGGCCAGGGAGTGACCTATGTACATTGATGAGCTTCAAATTCAGTGAGAGATACTGTCTCAAAACATAAGGTGGAGAGCGGCTGTGGAAGACAGAAGACATTCAATATTAACCTCTGGCCTCTATGTCCAGGTGGGCTCACATGTAAACACATCTACCTGTACACACACGTGTGCACACCACACAGATATGTATATACGATAGACATAGAGGGGGAGGGAGGGAAGGAGAGAGAGAGAGAGAGAGAGAGAGAGAGCAAAAAAGCCAAGACAAAAATCCCTTATTGTAAGAACTATGGTCAGTATTATTTTCCTAACAGAAAATTTAAGCCTTTGTCTCTCTACAAAAAGAATATGGACATAGTCTTCAAATGAACCATTTAAATTCATACCATGTTTTGCCTAGCTTGATCCTGTGTTCATCTTGTACATGCTGCCACAATCAGTTAGTTGTACATGCAACCACCCTGTTGTATCCAGAAAACACAGTTCCCTTGAGGTCTGCCACCTCTGACTCTTAAAATCTTTCCTCCCCTCTGTCATAGATGATTCCTGAGATGTGGGGGAAGAAGTGTGCTATGGATGCCCCATGTAGGGCTGAGCACTCGACATTCTCGTATCCTCTGCACATTTATCATTTGTAGGTCTCTGTGTTAACTGCTATCTACTACAAGGAGAAGCTTCTCTGATGAGGTCTGAGAGATGTACAAATCTATGGATATAGTGAATTCAACAAGAACTACCCAAGTTCAAGCCAGACAAAATCCTATTAAGGAGATGGGGAGGTCGGCACCAAGTCTCACTCCTTGCTAACAAACTATTGGCAACTGAAAGCTACTGGGAGAGGGAGAGTCAGTTTCCCTTAAGTGTGGAACCCATTATAAGTCAATCACACTCTAAGGAAGGCCCCTCACCCAAGGGTATTTGGGCACCACAAATTGGACTCAATAGTTTTGTTTGTTTGTTTTAAGAGAGAACAGAAAGTTGGGTGGTTAGGGAGGTGGCGTAGATCTGGAAATATTTGGAACACGGAGGGATGAAGGTGATCAAAACACATTGTATGACATTCTGAAAGAACTGATTAAAATATTACTTAAAATATTTTGCACCAGTGCATTCTTACAGTTTAGGAAAAGCCACAAATGACTGATTTGCAAACCATCATCGGGCCACTGCATTTGCATAGAGGATTCCAAGAATAGTTGTCTTTTGAAGATGGACCTGTAAATTCTCAGACTACATTTACTATGTGTGAACCCTGTTAATGGACCCTGAAGAGTGTGGATGCTGAAAGAACAGTCCCTCCTGGAGCTTTTACCTAGAGCAGGACAGCGTAGTAACACCTGGGATTCTTATCTACATCAGGAATACACACCAGAAGAGGTAATATTTTAAAAAAGCTTATAGCACACAAAATCTGATTAATAATAACACTAGAGGTATTAACATGGAGGATTAAAGTTAATCTAGTGGTGATACAACCTGGAGGATAGGAAAAGAATATTTGCCAGCTATATTTCTGAAAGTGTTAGTACCTAGAATAAACAAAGAACTCAAAAAACTAAACACTAAGAAAACAACCCAATTTAAAATTGGGTCCCAGAAATGAACAGAGTTCTCAGAGGAATATAAGTGATTAATAAATATTTTTATTTATATACTTTTTATATTTCAAATAATATTTTCACTCATTTTTTGAGAATTTTATTCAATTTATTTTGATCATATTCACCCTCTCTCCCATAAATCTTTCCAGACCCACCTCACCTCCATACCCACTTAAATTTGTGTTCCCTTTTTATTTCAAATCCATGTAGTCCAATTTCTGCTTCTCCAATATTCTTGAGTGGTAGGTAGGCTTGTCCCAGAGTAGATAAACATACCAGGGATCATAATCCTTAAAGAAAATTAACCTTCCCTCTTGCAGTAGCTATCATCTACGAACAGCTGCTCAGCTAGGGCTTGGACATGGTACCCACCTCCCTCCTTCATGCTAGGATTTTTGTCTGGCTTGAGCTTGTGCAAGTCTTGTGTTAAAAAATATTTTTGAAAGAGCACACTATCCTTATCCAAGTAAATTCAGATTAAAACCACTTTGAAATTTCATCTTGCCCTAGTCAGAGTGCCTAAGATTAAGAAAAGAAAATACAACACATGTTGATAAGGATGTTGAGAACTGGAGACTCTCAGGAACTGTTTGTAGGAGTGCAAACTGGTACAGCAACTATAGAAATCAGTATTGATGTTCAAAAAAATACTCAAAATAGATTAACCATGAAACAACTCCTAGATACATGACCAAAGACCTTTATTCCCCACAAGAGACATATGTCTATCCATGTTTATAGCTGATCTATTCAAAATAGTACATGGATGCAGCCTAGATATCTATTATCTGATCAATGGATAATGAAAATGTGGGACCTACACACATGCAATTTTATTAAGAAAAACAAAATTTGTGTAAGCAGATGCGGCTGGGACATATTATACTGAGTGAAGTAACCCCGACCCAGAAAAACAAACTTCACACATTCTTATTGGCATGTGGTATTGCATCTTTAGATTGAGTCTTTCATTCACTGAACCTGCAGAAGCCACAAAACTAGAATGGAGCCTTTGGGGGCGATCTTAAGGGAAGGTTTATAATACCATTGATATGAAGGGTAGGAGGGGAATAATGGGGAGGAAAGTTTTGAGAGGGATGGAAGGGTAGAGTGGAGCAAGGGGTGGGGAGGGGTAACTAACAAAAAGGATGTTTGAAAAAAACATACAGAAACCTATTATTTATAAACTTATACATGCATGTTTTTTAATACATAAAAGAGTTAAATTGGAGTTAGCCTACACAGAAGACAATGGTCCTCTTAGCAGCAATAGGTTGCCAGATACAAACTACAATGCAAGGTGTTGGATACCTCCCCTATAGTTGTTGGGCAAAGGTGTCCTGGATACTCTCAAAATAATATGGACTATTGCCATTGCTCTTGTTGTCCATTAGAACTTGATGGCAAGACCCTATTACAGAAGACATCACATTATTTGGTCATTAGACATGGATTGATCAAGTTGGTACTGAGCACTAAGCTTCCATTTTGCTGGACAGCCCCCATAGTACTGGAAGATGCCATGGAAGTTGCTGGAGGAAAAAGTCATCATCAGTCTAAGCCATAGCACTTAACACAGTATGGTTCTAGCACAAAAATTGACACATTGATCAGTAGAATAGAATAAAAGATCCTGATTTAAACATACACACCCACAGCTACTGGTTTTTGACAAAGATGTCAAAAATGCACATTAGAGATAATACAGCATCTTTAACAAGATATGCCCATGAGTGCAATATTGGTATGAATATTATGGAGGTAAGTAACCACTTCCTCATTGGATTTAAGGCCTGCTTCATAGGATGAAATGCACGCCTGACATTGCAAATCTGGTCAAGGACTCACAACTGGGAGTTCACAGGCCCTAAAGTCAAAACTGCTAGTATTATCTGGCTAAATAGATATGTCAAACTGTTCTCTAAATTCATGTCTTCATACACAGAGAATAATGCAGCTCTCACACCTCATCAGAGAAGTGTGTGTGTGTGTGTGTGTGTGTGTTGTAGTAGTAGTAGTAGTGATAGTGGTAGTGGTAGTAGTTGTAGTAGTAGTAGCAGACACTGTAGTAAATGCAGAAACTCACAACTGATCAAACAAGCATCACCACAAACAAAACATCTATATCACCCTCCCACCACCACCCCACATCCAAGGTTCAGGTCCATTGCAAAGAGTGGGGAGGAAGATTGTAAGACCCAGAAGTCAGAGAAGACCAGAGTGAAATGTATCTTCTGAAAATGACAGAACCACTCTACTGGTGAACTCATGTTGTGATTGCCTACACAAGATCAAACCAGTCAACACTGTATCATGGTAGAAGAAGGGGCTCACCAGGCCTGATCCCTAAGAAGCTACTAAGTTGATGCCTTCTCAGAGGGTATTTTTAAAGAAGTGGGCCCTGGTATGGCACCCATTCTCCAGTGAATGGCCCCACCTTTATGGGAATGTTGGAAGCAAGTATCTGGTTAAGGGATAATTTATAAGCAAACAAACAAAAGACACAAAGTTGAGAGGGAGAGGGAGGGGTGGTGAATCTGGGAATAGTCAGGGGGAGGAATGTGGGACAAAATGGTAAAAATAGATTGTATAAAATCTCAAATAATTAATAAAATATTACACCAAAATTTTAAAATTAAAAGTCAACATCTAAAGAAAGATTTGGTATGGATGGCCTCAAGTTAGAGACCCCCGAGAATCCTGTATTCCAGAATGGCTGAGAACAACATACAGCAGAATCACTTGGGGGGAAAGGGGAAGATGCATCTTTCCACACAGGCAAGATTACTGATGTCCATTGTCAAACTGCCCTGCAGACATGCTGCACCTATAAACACTCCCAGAAATGATAGATGCAAGAAGTCATTTTACTATAAGTTAACCTAACTGTGTAAATTATAGGTCAAGGGTTGGAAGATTTATATAAAAGTTCAGGTATTAAATATATTTAGTAGTAGACAGTATCTAGTCTTTATTGCCATTATCTAGCCCTGTTCTCCCATACAAAAGCAGCCAAGGTAGTATATAATCAAATGAGTGTGATGTTATAATAAATAGTATTTGTGGACATTTAAGTTTGAGTTGTATAAATTTTCAACTGTGATTTTTTATTTTATCAACTATCAATAGATATAAGAAGCATTATTTTTCGAAGGTTTATTTTTACTTTCAATCGTGTATATATGTGAGTGTCTGTGTGAGTGTATGTCGTGTGTGTATAGGTGCCCAGGGGAGGCCAGAGGCATCAGATCCCCTGAAGCTGGATTCCAGGCAGTTGTAGGTTTCCTAATGTGGGTGCTGCTAATAGAACTTTGGGCCTCCTGGAAAAGTAATGTGTGCTACTAATGGCTGAGCTATCTCTCTAGCCCTCTAGAAAACATTCTTATTTTGGTGCCATAGAAGTACAGGCTGTCATTTTCCTGTTTCTATCAATGCTGAGTCATCTATGGTAGTAATAGCAAAGATTGCTTTTGGAGTAAGAGTTTACTTCCAACTGGGTAAACGATACAGCTGAGTCTGCCCATACACACTTCCATTATTCCCCTTTAAAACTACCCAGGAAGAAACTAACCTTCTCTTTCTTCTTACTCCAATGCTGTAGGCATCTTCTATAGAACAAGAGTAGAGAGATTATCCAGGCACACAGAAATTAAGTTCTCTGGACTCTAGGTACAGGCTATTTTTTAGTCCATCATAGGAATTTCTGGAACCACCTAGATCCTTGCTGAGATCACATAATATCAATGATGTGCAACTTTGAGAGAATCACCTGGGGGTCTCATATTAGATATCCTGCATATCAGATATTTATATTATAATTCATAACAGTAGCAAAATTTGCTGGCTGTTTCTTCTCTACCCAGCTGGTAACTAATCAAGATTTTGTGTAAAACATTCTTCCCACATTTTTTGTATGAAATTTCTAATTATAAACTTGCCAGCACCAATTACCATTTGCATCTTATAGCAATACTGTGAAACAAACAAGGATGAGTCTACTGTCCCATTGTAGACATAGTGAGAAAACTGAAACAGCCTGCCTGAGCACACTGCTAGTAACTGATGTCGCATGAGCCAAATCTAGGTCCGCCAATATGCTTCTTCTGCTAGTTCATAAGTCTCAGTGCTCTCTAGTTTTATGCCAACTTGACGTGAGCTAGTCATTTGAGAAGAGGGAACATCAATTGAGAAAACTCCCCCACAAGATTGTCCCGTGGTGCATTTTCTTGATAGATTGCTGATATAGGATGTCCTCGTTCACTGTGAGTGGTTCTGCCCCTGGACTGGTGGTCATGGGTGCTATAAGAAAGCAGGTGCTGCAAGCCATGTGGAACAAGCTAATGAGCTACACTCCTCCATGCTCCCTTGAGTTCTGTCTGGACTTCCTTTGATGGTGAGGAAGTATAAGCAAAATAAACCCTTTCCTCTCCAGATTTCTTCTGGTCATGGTGTTTATTACAGCAACTGGAACCCTAACTAAGACAGTTCCCCACCCACCAATTCAACTCAAGGAAAAGATAGGGCATCATACTTGATTCAATGCATACTTTATTGCATATTACCATGTGCTGTGCCTGTACATTGTTTTGTGCATTTGTGATTATGCCCTAAATACACTATGCAGCAAAATTCTCCCACTGAAATGTTACTTTGGGACCAGCAAGATGAATCAGTGAAGAAAGGTGAATGCTGCTGAACATGATGACCTGAGCTCATTCCCTGAGGCTCACAGAAGGAGAGAGCTGCCTCTCCTGGGTTGTCCTCTGATCTTCACATATACACTGTGGCAAAAGTGCATGTACACACACATACACACACACACTAAATAAATGTAAAAATACTTAAAAAATATTAAAAACCCTACATGGCTACTTTATATCATACATCAAATCTATACCCTTGTGGTCACCCTGCAACATCATAAGCAATAGATGCTTCAAAACTTTCTGAATTGCTTAGTACTAAGTGCTATGATTTGGGCAGGTTGCATGGATACGTAAGACGCAATAGCTCAGTTTTCAACAACTTTCTCCATCGAGAAAGAACATTAATAAGGATTCCTCACCTATCAAAGTTTCTGGTATGTGTATAGGTAGCAAGTAGTTCAAGATAGTTACTAAGAGTCCTGCTCATCTGGACACATACCTACTCCAAATTATGCACTCAAGCACCAATGTAGGCACTACCCTGAGAGGATTTAGCAGTTTTCCTTAAGGTTAGCTAACTGATTGCAAGATACAGAAGTTATCCAGGGTAGTGATTCAAAGCAATAGCAATTCTCCTTGAAATAGGAAAACAAACCATAGTGAACTGCCTACCAAGGGGCTCACATGACAAGCACAGGGGGCAGACTCTCGTAGCTAAGCATGTTCCCTGTTCAGAGCCAACAGGAAACTGGCAGAACAGACTTGTAACTTGCATCTGTAAAGAACTTTATTCTGTCACCAATCAATGAGCCTAGAGGATGATCCCAAGAGAACAAAAAGAGTCAGTCTTTGGATTGGAGAAGGAGGAGGAGGAGGACGGGAAGGAGGAGGGAGAGGAGGAGGGGGAGAGGAAGAGGGGAGAGAAGGAGAAAAATTCTTTTACAAAACATGTATTTATAAATGGTTTTCTTGATTCAGTATTATCAGAGGTTTGTAAAAAGGAAAGAAAAAGAAAAACAAATCGGGAAGAATTGATTTTTATATTATCAAGTATATCACAACCTGGGAATATTATTCTTTTAAGTGAAACTGTATCTACCTTCCCCACATGGAATTTTCATTTATGCCTTTTCCCAAGTTAAAGACATTTTAGGACCCAGTTATAGATATTACTAGCAGGCCTGTGAGATGGCTCAGTTGTTAAGAGTGCATAACAACTCTTTCAGAGGAACTGAGTTCAGTTTTCAGCACCCACATTTGCTTGTAATTCTACCTCCAAGAGATCCAACACCCCTGGCCTCTGCAGGCATACCCCATGCACATACATATACCCCTACACAGACATACGCTTATACAAGTAGTGAAATGACTCGTCGTTATGATGTGTTAATTATTGATTATTGAACTTATAGGTAAATACAAATTTACCAGTCAATGTCAAAAATATGGTCATAAAAGTGAATAACCAGCTATTAATGTTACATCCATATTTTTATTTTATATAATTGTCAAGATCTGTACCCAGCAGTCTCGCGGCATTATTTTTTGCATTCTAGGATGCCTACCTATGTCCTATGTCATTCAACATTTTAGTGTGAGATTTTATTTTCAAATAAATTGTAAACTAAAATAAGGGGAAATAATTACATTAAAATAAAACATTTTACCAGATAAATAATCCATAATAATTTTTCATGGTATTTAAACTCATATTTCCTGTTAGAAGTCCTCCTACATATTTGGAATGAATGTATAATTTTAAAAATTCTTGAAATTTTCAGTCTATTTGGTATTCCATAGTTAATTCTATAACTTATCAAAGAGACTTATAGCAGATAGCTAAAATATATATTTGTAGATTACACTTTTACACATTTTAATTTTGTAATCTGTTATCTGGGTAGAAGATCATACTAAAATTTTTTATTAGAAATAGTTTTGGAAATTGATAATATGCTTTTAATATAAAAGGAATTCTTAGAGACAAGCAAACATTAGGTAATATTAAGTAAATTGTTAGACATTGCAGAGTCAAAGCTGAGTAAATTTTCATAGCCAGCCTAAAAGTCAATATTTAAAAACATTTGTCCAAATTCTAATACTGGCATAGTTTTACATAACAAATCTCACATTTGTGATTGAGCATATCTTTAACCTAAGATACCTCTAGGCAACAAATGTCTAAGAACACCATGATAGAATGGAAGGCAGTCTGATATGGCTTCCCAAAACACATTCTGCACTTTGGTCGTGCCTAAGACCAATTAACAACCAGTAGCAACATAAATTATATTATTCTACCTCTGTAAAGTGAAAATTTCTGATGGCATTAACTCAGTGTTTATTGTTCTCCTATTAGATCACAGGTGTTGGGGGTAGGCCCTGAAGAAAAGAAATGCAATGTTTGTAGAACATAGCTATAACTTGGCACAGCATGCCTCTCGTTTTTTCCTCCCTAACATTACAACTGTTCGTTTTCATGTCATTGATGAAAGAATGGAAACGGAGTTTCTGTAATTCCTCCAAATTTATTCAGCCTCTCATGGATCCAGAATTGTGGTTCAGAATTTCTGACTTCATGTCCATGTTTTTCTAACAGCCCATGCCATGCATCACAGAAATACTCTATTTCTTAATAAGACATGAAAATTGTGGGTACATTATTCAGCTAATTGTGTGCTTGTACTTTTCTTTGTGTTTCCAATACAAATTATTCAGAAAGCCTAGAAATATTTAAAGGATCCCATTTCTTACCCATTTATCTTAATAACAGTAGAAGTCAGGGAATGAGGCATTCCAGGGTGCGGTCTAGACAAGAAGTTATTTACTAGGAGAAAAATGAAATCAGAAAAAAATAGTACCTGGGCAAGAAGCCACAGCCAATGTACTTATATTTTCTACATTTTTACATAGCCATAAAGTTTTCAGTGAAGAAAGTATTTGCCATTTTCCCTGTTGTCCCCAAATTTTAGTCTTGTCTACGTACATCTTTGCCCAGTTTCCACATAGGAAGGATCCTGAATATTCACTAGTCTGTGGACCAGAAAGCTTCTTTTGGGTTTTGGGCACATTTTCAAGCTCATCTTACTTGTATACTTTTCCTTGTATATTACTTAGTTTAAACTCAAGGGAATACTGAATGGAATTTACTTCAGAAAATGTTATATGGAAGTTTCCTTTCCAGTTCCAAAAAGTGTTCTCAGTAAAAGAAAAATGGTTTGCTCTTGAGGGTTCTTGTAACACACTGTTAGCTTAATGAGAATCCCAGTGTCCTGAAGACACACATCTTTCAATTGGAGTGGAGGACCATTTGCCTAGGTATATGAGTTATGAGCTCCTTCACTTTAGGATAAGGATGTCTGATGTTACTGCTGTAAGGTCCAGCTTTCCAAGGGTTAAGGACTCTTCATACATCACCCCTGGCTAAAGACTGCTTGAAAGCAACTAACTAGAAAATTCATTTATTTGGGTGCTGAGTAGATGGCTCAGTTGATATGGTGCTTGCTGCACACTTATAAGATGTGGGTTCACATCCCAAGCACATATATTAAAAGCTGGGTGAAGAAATGAGCCTATGATTCCAGTACTAGGGAAATGGAATACTAGAGGCTTGCTGGTCAGCTAGTCCAGATAAGTACAGGGTCTCCAGGTTCAGTGAGAGATCCTGTAGTCAATGAAGACACTGCACATTGACCTCTGGCCTACACACAGAAAAACATGTACACACACAAATGCAACACACGCATCAACAAATAATCATTTACTTAAGAGGGGAAAAAGGCTCCAAAATCCCAATGAAATAAGATTCTGAACAGATGGGTAACTTTAGAACATTATGAGTACCAGAAGGGGTAAAGAGTGCCTAGCGCACTTCAATATGATATTTTATTACTCAAAAACAAATACAAGTAGGTGAAAATTTATAAACTCTACCTATTAAGTATGGGTGTTCACTAAATTACTGTCTTCTTATATTTTTTTAAACTTTAGTTGAAAAGGAAGGAAAGGAGGAGAGGTAAATAATGGGTTCCTTATGGTTTTATCTTTAAAAGCAAAAAGTAGAGGGATTGTTCTATCAAAGAAATAAAATTTGGTTGTCATGGTAGTAATATCACGTTTATGTGATTAATTTATAAATGGACTGAAACCATGAATAGTAATTGAAAAAAAATAATACAATGAGTTCATTTTGTAAAAGCTTGGAAACATAGGAAATGCTCCAACTGGCAGGTTGGATAGTAAGTTTGTGGGTTTGCTTTGTTTCTTTCCTACTACATCCTGTAACTCAATTTATAGTCTGGCTCTTGTGTGGAGATCTTTACTTCAGAATGTAAAACGTACCTGTCAGTCTGCACCATGGAGACAAGAACCAAGAGCCTGGAAAGGGAATATCCAGTTTGTCATCGTTGTCAGCAGCTGCCTTAAGCATTTGTCTCGCTCCCACTGAAGGCAAAAGGAGATTCTGCATTTGTGCTGCCTTTAAAGCATTTGAGGAGGATAAAGTCAAGAAGACATGCTTAACATATAACCCTGGAAAGGAAATTCCAACTGTGCTCCACCTGCAGGGTGATGTGTCATGCCCTATTACCTAGTTGTCTGCTGGAAGGATTTTCCTTGAGCACGTTTGTGAGCCCTCATTTCACATCCTCATCACAGCAACCCTTCCCCCACTCAGCTGTCCAGCTACAGAGGTGTTTTGAATGAGGTTCTCAGCTGACAAGGAAACCGACTTCACCTGTTCTTGCTTCATATTTTCAGCACTATGTCTTCATAGTAGAGTAGGATATTCTCGTTTAGATCAATAATTCTCTGTAAGCAATTTCCCTCCTGCCCAATTCATGTATTTTTAGCTAAAATACCACCCTGGGTACACATTTGAGAATAATATTATTATTATAAAAGTAACTCATATTTGCTAATATGTTTAAAAATACAGAAATGCATAAAGAAAGAAACTGAAAATCACCTACCATCTATTGACTTACTCTCTAATAATTAATAGTATCTTTTTGCCTACATGAATATGTTTTAAAATATAGAGATGCATAAAGAACTTAAAAGTCACTTGTAATACTATTGATTTACTCTATAGTAACACAGTAATTTATATGTATGCTTACAGTCTTTGACTACATTAATATTGTAAATATTTAATAGGAAAACTCATAAGGTGGATAAAGAAATATGGAAGAGAGCAATGATTTTCATTATCTATCCCAAGTATTATTATGGTGTGTATTATTTTCCTCCATAAAATTTTGAAAAGTTAGAGATATATATGGTCAGTGTAAACCTTGTGCATAGAATTAACCATGTATCTGACATTCGGAGAAATCAGGAATTGGTCTTTAGTGATCACTGCTCATCAGGAAGAGTGACAGGCATTTTATAAATACTGTCTCATTTATAACTAGTGTTTCCAGTTGTAAATAAAGTTTTCTTACTTCTCTGTCCATGAAGCAGGGAAAAGATGACGTAATTTCAAATTTTTGTAACAGAAAATGATGGGTTATATTTAGAAATAGTTAAATTCATTGTCGAAATCCTGCAGCTGCTGCTGTCGCCTGGAGCTGCCCACTGCCAGCCACAGTTAACTGGACCTTACTCTTCATCCTCACTGTCAACCAGGAGCCCTGAAGGCTGCATCTCTTTTGAGCTGTTTGTACACATAGTTTCAAAAACAGCAGGGGATATTTATATTCTGACCACCGAAGAGAAAGGATTTTGCTCCATGTTCCCCTGGTTGCCTAGAAGTATTGCTGGATACAAGTCTAGGCATTCAGGAGGCTGAGGCAGCAGTGTCACAAGTTCAAGGCCAGCCTGAGTTAAATAACACGATCTTGTGTCTGTAACACAAATTGCTAAATGGTCTTATTCATAAAAACCTGGAGCCATATATTGGGGTAAAAACCTGAGAAATGAGAGGAATAGGAAAAGCCACAGACAACCTCACCTCACAGACACCCCAGTCTCCAAAGAGACCTACTTCCTGTATACCCAAGCCTATATACTTTTCTGTTCTGTCATCTCATTTCCTCTCTCCGCCCAGCTACATCACTTCCTGTCTGTCTGTACAGACCTCCAGGCCTCTATGGTTAGTGCTGGGATTAAAGGCGTGTGTCATCATGCCTGACTCTATTCCCCAGTGTGGCCTTGAACTCACAGAGATTCAGATGGATCTCTGCTTCCCAAATGATAGGATTAAAGGCATGTGCTACCATTGCCTGACCTCTATGTTTACTGTAGTGGTTGGATTTTTCTTCTGTTCCTCAGATAAGTTGTATTGGGGGGCACAAAGAAAATATCACCACATGTATCTCTGAAAATAAAATAAAAGCAAGAATCCCCAAAGAAATATTCGGGATCCTTATTACCAGGATGGTGACTCTGATACCATAATAACACTAGCAACAGGTCCTCTCCATCCAGAGATGAGGAGCTTCATGAGAGTTTCATCCCAAAGTATACAAGGTCCAGCACCTTGTCCAGAGAAAATGCTAAGTGACCACAAGTGGTTTTCAGTTTTTTGACTGTGATGTCAAGGCAGAATGGCTGTATGGCAGACACTTGGCCTTTAGGTGAAAAGCAATGAGAATGATGGAAGTCATGGAGCACTTTGGGCTCAGGAAGGGACAAGCCAGTGAGCAGATCTCCTTTGTGATCACAGCCAACATTAATACATCTGATTTGCTTGTCTTAGCTGCAAGACCAGCCCTTCTATAGCTCAGGAATATGCTCTTTCATCCCACCTGTTTGCAATACTCTGCAACTCTTGTGCTTGTAGTTTAGTTGTTCTTTGAGTCCCTTCTGATCCTTAAGTTTAGTTGTATTATAGAGTTAGGTTTATGATTATACAATAAAAACTCTAAAAAGTAAACCACAAGTTTACTGTTGACTCAATGCAAATTGTATGACAGTCTGTTTTTTCCTGGATTTTTGAACATGCATCTCCAGCCTTGGTGAGTGTTAAATTTTATGTTCTGTTGGTTATTACTTTTTTGTCTTATGAGAATGTGGTACAATTTGTTTTTAAGTAGGATGTATTCTGTGTTGCCTTATAGAGATTGCACGGTGCACTTCACTGCTGACTGCTGAAGCGTTCTTATCTTCTGCTGATCTATGGGTAATAGAAGATGCCTCCGGAAGACATTTCTCTGAAGTTATAATCGGATATGCTATGGACTTTTATCACAAGTCATCCTGATGCAAAGTGGCATGGGATTTCCTGCAGTTACAGGAAATGCAAATTTGATCTGGTGTGACAGGTTGAAACTCTATTCAGCTGCAGGAATTAGAAAAGTAGTTCCTATCTTGGAGCATTGTATTGAGTAACTACTTTCCTGGGCAGTATAGGTTAAATGCCTGCAGCCGTACTGATTTTCTTATATGTAATCATCATATTTATCTTTTTACTGAAAAGAGATATGACACAAATGCTGCTCCTGAGGCTAGCACGTCTAATTGGCAGGATATTTCTTTGTATGAGTCCTTGTCTGAAAGTTAACTTCCACCCAAGAACAAGGTAGGCACTTAGGGTTAGGTTGTTACCTAACACCCGACCTTTGTCCTTCCCAATTATGATTTCTCTGATCCTTTTGAGGGAGCTCTACCATACAGAGATGTTTAAGAAAAACCAGTCAGTAGACTCTTTGAGCTCCAATTGGAAGTGCTAGCATTGATATTTTGGACAAGAAACATAATATAGCTAAGCCTCACTTTTTCTGCTGGTTATAAAAAAGGGAATGATCAGGTTATTATGGCTGAAGTCAGTGCATATGAAACTTTTACCATGACATATTACTTAAAGGCTGAAAACTTTAGTAAACCTGTAGGATGAGTGTGCCAGACATGTAGGAGAAATACACAAACCAGCGAAACATGACACGTGCCTAAGACCACGTACTTGCAGAAGTGAAGTCAGAGTAGCCATTCTTATTTCAGTCTCTTAGATAACTGCTTTGCTTGCTTCATTAAGCACATGTGTGTCCATTGACTTTATAATGTGATGTTCGGACAACAAACGCAATTATTAGGCATGCACATTGCATCATGCATAGCAGTGAGAAAACAGAGCTATAAAAAGGGGGTGCACCCTATACAACTGCACAGCCTGTTGCGCATGCCTAGGAGCTGCACACATGTGCTCTTGCAAGTGTGCACCTACATTTGAATATGCACTCCCTCAGAGGAAACTTTAAACTTTTCGTATATAACTTGCTGCAAGGACTTTATCAAAATCTGAACATTTGCTCAGAAACTTCGGTTTTCAATTAATTAATATTAATTAATAAAGATACCTGACCTGCAACATCTATTAAGTTAGTGAACATGTTGCAAGAAATATCCTTAGCACAGAGCCTAGCACTACAAATGCCTAGTGGATTTGTTAGACCGAGCTGGCCATCTGCCACGCTGTCTCCGTCTGCTTCCTTTCCCGAAAACTGTGTTCCACAGCAGAGGGGCCCTGCAACGGTGCATGGAGCAAGGTTCTAGAACGTGAAGGCACCAAGAGTAACGACAAAGTTACAAGGGAACAAAGGCCTGAGCAGTGACGGGAATGAGTCGCAGCACCAGTCTCTCTCATAGGGAACCCTGGGTCCGTCAGTAAGCAGCAGTTCTTTAAAAGAATCGGTGCTTGAAATTGAAGACGGCAAGCCGGGCGGTGGTGGCGCACGCCTTTAATCCCAGCACTCGGGATCTCTGTGAGTTCGAAGCCAGCCTGGTCTCCAAAGCGAGTTCCAGGAAAGGCGCAAAGCTACACAGGGAAACCCTGTCTCGAACAACCAACCAACAAACAAACAAATAAATAAATAAATAAATAAATAAATAAATGACAGCCATGTTCTAAAATAGAAAGTGGTGATGGTGTCATGGGCCTATGAGGATGCTGGACTAAAGTCTATCAAATTGTGCAAACATGCCAATTGTATACTATGTGAATTATTGGTCAATAAAGATTTTTATAAAACGTAAAAAAAAAAAGAATCAGTGCTTAGAGACTGTTTAAGAAATAATGCATCATTTTCATAGGGCACAGGGCATTTAACAATCGTCTTTTCTGTTCACTGTGTATAGGTGTACCTTATATTAACACACCTGCCTTTGCCTTTGCTTTTCATTCAGGCTGACTTTCATTCCCCAACCTTTTGTGACTGCCATTGAGATTCTTTTTTTTTTTTTTTTTTTTTTTTTTTTTAATATCCATTGGCATCAGATCTCCTGGCACTGGAGTTACAGACAGTTGTGAGCTGCCATGTAGGTTCTGGGAATTGAACCTGGGTCCTCTGGAAGAGCAGCCAGAGCTTTCAACCGCTGAGCCGTCTCTCCAGCCCTCAGCCACTGATGTTCTTTAGTATCACAGTTCCTAGAGTGATGTTCCACTCTGAAATTGGGGCTTAGCATTTTGATTCATCAAGTCCAGTACAGAAGTCTTTGAAGATCCCCTGTGTCCACAAAGAAGGCTTCTGCATACTCACAAACACCGAATCTATACAAAACAGTTACAGGAACTCCATAAATGCCCCCTTGGCACTGTCACTATTAAAGGTGACTCCCAGAGCATCTTTTATGTGCCTATAAATGTGTTCTGCAGAACATACACACAGGTGACCTCAACAAAGCAAACTTATGCACTTACGGAGCTTGGGCCTTGGGAGGAAATAAGCTCCGAGAGTAAACTTGGGTCTGTAAAGTAAAGCAGCCAATGCTGGGCCTAGATGGATGGCTTTCAGGCATGGTGAGGACAAGCCCTATCTGTTTATATAACTGTTGTTCTAGGGGTCAGGGCAGAACAGAAAAGCACTTGATTCATGCCAATTGAGTAAACGACACACTTATGAGAGGGGCCCGATTAGATCAGGGTACTGTTTACTCTCGGATTAGGCTGTGTGTACAGGTGCAATGTAAATTCTGTGGTTGGAAGAATTCTAACACCTGGGTCTATGTGGGTAGATGTGCAGAAAGAGTGCATGTTTAGGTAAAGTCTCTGGATGTAGGTAAAATAGAAGACAAAACCTTTGCCTGTCCGGTTTTTGGGGTAAATCTAGGCTTGTGTGTGAACCAAGGTGGGAGATTCTGAGAGGTGAATATTGACTTCGGTCTCTATGTGAGGTATAAACCTGGAGTTTGTTTGATGGACAAGATCTTAATTACAAACATTTTGCAAGATAAAATCTGAGAATCTATGTATGCTTGTCTGTGATACAATATAATTGTGTCTGAGGCAAATTAAAGTTGGGTAAACAGCAGTCTGGGATGGCATACCTGAGTTCAGAGTGTGCTCAGGTGAGATAATTACAGACATTTTGTGATTATGTAGTTAGAGGGTTTTCGTCTTTCACTGGCACGTGTTTGCATATGTATGCATATTTGTGCATGTGATTGTGTGGAAGGTTTACATGTAATCCAGTTCAGGAACTTGCGTGAAGGTGAAGGTTTATGAGACGATTCTGGAACCGGGTGTAATTTTGAGATTGGATGAAGCAGTCCCAGGTAGGACCAGGAGTCTGTGGTAAGTTTAACTAGTTAGCTTCTAGATACAAACATCTTGGGCAGTTTGCTTTGTGTTCACAAGAGGATCAAAGGTGTGTGTGTGTGTGTGTGTGTGTGTGTGTGTGTGTGTGTGTAGTTCAAGTAGGCACACAGGGCTTGTGTGCCCATGTAGCCTAGTTTTTCAGCCTGAATTATTTCTAAGACATCTGAATTGTATCTAAGTGTGAATTAAGTCCCGAGAGCTGATGTGACCGGGGAGCGTGTGTCCGTATCCGTGCATGTGCGCGCGACAACCTGGGACCAGAGCTGAGGCCACATTAGAGCGGCGGAGTAGGGGGTGGGGGTGGCCGAGGAGGTGCGGCTGGAGCGGGCGGGCGGGCGGTCCCGGGGGCTATGGGAGCCGGGGCTTCGGCTAGCTAGCTTGGCTGGCTGGGGACAGGCAGGAACCGGAGCAGCACTGCCACCTCTGGCGCGAAGGCTCAGGCGCCTCCTCCCGCCCCACCACTGTGGGCTCTGTGCACGCTGCCGGCTGCTGCTCTCTCCAGCCTCTGAAGAAGAAAGCCCGTGAGCCGCTGTCGCTTGAACCATGGCTTCGGGCCGAAGGGGCTGGGACAGCTCCCACGAGGACGACCTGCCTGTGTACTTGGCCCGGCCGGGCACCACCGATCAGGTCCCCCGGCAGAAGTACGGAGGCATGTTCTGCAACGTGGAGGGAGCCTTCGAGAGCAAGACGTTGGATTTCGATGCCCTGAGCGTGGGACAGCGCGGCGCCAAGACTCCCCGGAGCAGCCAGGGCAGCGGCCGCGGCGCGGGGAGCCGGCCAGGGGTGGAGGGGGACGCGCACAGGGGCCAGGGTCGGGAGGAGAGCAGGGAGCCAGCGCCTGAGTCGCCCAAGTCCGCTGGGGTGGAGATCCGGAGCGCCACCGGCAAAGAGGTCCTGCAGAACCTCGGTCCCAAAGACAAGGTAAGTGAGCCCCGGACTCTTCTCCGCTGGCCCTCGCTCCCTTCCCCAGCCTCGGCCGCCATGGCCCTGGCACAACTTTCTTGCTCATACTTTACAAGGAGATGAGCGGCCAGGCTAAGAAAAAGAGCATCCTCCAGGGGCCCAGGTTTCTCACGTGTCTCCAATTGTTTCATCTTCCTGTGTGCACTGCAAGGGTCTCAGGCCCGGATCGTCACCCCCCAGCCACCCAGCTGTACCCCTGGCCAGTTAGTTCTGGGTGGGTGTGTCAACCCTGCCAGTCTGGGAAGACTTAGTGCTTCTCAGACTCTCCCTCTGAGGAACCAACAGCACAATTGTCTTGGTCCCCCTTGGCCCCAGATTAAAACAGAACCCAGGTCACCAGGGCAGAGGGCAGATTGATGCCAAGAAAATAGGGTCATCTCTATAGAGTTTGGATTAAAGCATAGAATGAACAGTCTGACTTCTCCTGAAACTTTTGGGTGTGGGGCCACTTAAACACCCGAGTCTCCGTGCCTCACTTCAGTGGTAGCATGACGTTTCACATCTGTGTTTATGAAGAGTGTATTTGTGTACATAGCTTGGCACAAGCCTGGGTCTCAAGGGATGCAGCTGTCTCTGTAAAAATATTACATATTTGAAAATAGACGGGGGTATTCAGAGAGCATATTAAACTAGCACGAGCTGCGGGCCCCCTGCTGCTCTTACATGTGTCAAAGCTAATTTCTTTTCTGTGTGTTTTAGAGAAGAGGCTCACGCCGTACTCGACTATCTGAGATTACTGTGATGATTTATGTGTTTATTTCATAGAAAGTCAGAGGCATGATTCAGAAAATTCAGGGCCGGCGGAGGTCTGGAGGAGTCAAAGTTCAAATCGTAGGGTTTGAGTTGGTGAACAGTAGTCATCAGAAGCCCTCACCCCTGTCTGGTAATGGCTGAGCAATCCACACCCCCCCCCATGTATTATTCCTCACTAATGCCATCATGAATAATATCCTGCAATGGAAATGTCTGCTTCCCAGTGATTACCGTTAATACTCATCCTGCTCTGAGCTGTTTTTCCATTAACATGCAATGAGGTAGTGAAAGGACAGCTTATCTCTCCCTGCTTCGATTTTGGGTAGTAGCTTTTTGTTTTGTTTTGTTTTTTAAAACAAACTTTTAAGTACTGTTACCAACCAGGGAAAGCAAGACCCGAAGCTAGTGCTGTGTAGAGGGGCCCTTGGCAAGGTAATGTCAGTGTCCCTTGGAATTACTCATCGACTTCATGATTTTCACATCCTCCTTTGAGTAGGAGACTCCTTTAGGCCCGGCCCACTAGTCCTTTTAGGGAAAGCGTCTGGTATTTTAGAAAGGCTTTGGCCGATTGCTCAACTGAAGAATAGCCCTTTATAGAAAGGTAATTGCTTCTCTCCATGTCTAGCCTCATCACTCTTAAAATGTTCCTTTCCTGGCATGAAGCGGGGCAGGAGGGTATGGAAAAGGTCAGAAACAATTGGTGTGAGTCAGGATATTCCCCTTGCTGGAACACCCCTGATGTAAGCCAGATAATATGCTTGGTCTGCAAGACCGAAGCATGGTAACTAGAGAAAGGGAAAATGTTCTTCCTTCAAACCCAGCAATTCCCCCGTGTTGTTCCCTCTCACAAACGCTATACTTTTGGCTCCTAATTGAAAAATAATAATATGACTTAGACATCAGCACAGTTTCTTGAGCTACACGGGTTTTTAAGTTCAGGCTTGCTGTCTGCTTCATGCGGGCCATGTTATTATCTCTAATTTTCTTTAATCATACTGTTTAAAGAAACACACAGAGGTTATCTAGCTCTGTACTTGATGGTTAGTCCCTCGAGGCTAGGGACTGTGCGTTTGGATTTATCTCTGTGTCTGGGATGCCTGGCATGTTGGAGGTGTTTGAGACATGTTTGATATTAAAACTCCTTATTTAAAACATCTGTTTTTCTAGACTGATGCAAAATGACATCTGCACTGGCCTAAATACTGCTTTCATTGCTGGGGAGCCCACTACCTCATGAAGCAACTTCTGAACATCTCAGATCATAAAGTTTGCCCACCTATATAGTTTCTGCAGGTTGTTCTTAGTTCTTACCTTAGAAGAGTATGAATTTCCTTATTCAGAGACATTTAAAAGACTTTAAGAATGTGGTTTGGCTCTCATGTCTGTCTGGGAAAAAAATGGGCAATAACATAGTAACAAATCCTAAGCCTCCATGGCTCCACAAAACAATAACACCATCTTCCTTTTCTTGTACCTGCCAGCTGTCTACAAGGGTCAAAAGGGAAGTTTGGTTCATGATTGTCCTTGAGAGATCATCTCCACACATCAGCAGTGGAAAGAGTCTATGGCTAGTTGTACACAGACATGAAAACTTTCTTGCAGAAGTAATGAATGTCATGGAATCTCTGCTTTCATTGGTTAAAGCAAATACATGGCGTTAGAGGGACTAGGGGAATACACGGTTACCATAATCCTGTAAGACTAGAAATAATTTATAAATAGCTCTACTATCTGCCCAAGAACTAGGGATAGACTGGGGTGGGGAGTTGGCTTCATCCCCTCACCAATAATCTAACTTAAGCCTGTAACTAAGTCTCCTTGTCCTCTACCTTTCTCATCTACAAAATGGTAACAGTGACTGCTTTGTTTATAACAAGAATTCAGCATGTATTCAACTTCATTTCTCTTTATATGTTTGAGGGCAATCTCTCTCTCTCTCTCTCTCTCTCTCTTTCTCTCTCTCTCTCTCTCTCTCTCTCTCTCTCTCTCTCTCTCTCTGTGCATGCACAGGCACACACAAACGAAAACACATGAATGTCTGTTTATCTATCTGTCTGTCTGTCTCTGCCTCTGCCTCTGACTTTCTCTAGGGTCTTACTCTAGCCCAGGGCAGCTAGAAACTCATTTTGTAGTCGAGGTCCTTAAACTTGTGATGACCTTCCTACCTCTGCCTACTGAATGCTTGGACGTGAGCATCTTGCCTTCATCAGTCTTATTATCCATAGCTTCCTTACCTTCCTCCTGTAAGGGCATTCCACTGTTGTGATTTCTTTCTCAGTCTATGCTGTGTTGTATTAATTTTCTTCTGAGAAGACAGTGCCTTGGCTTGTGAACTGAACCTGAGGCTCCAGATGGGATGCAGCCATGGCAAAATGCATTAAGCTGCTTAATTTTCTGGATTTACATGCAGCATATGCTTGTGTTGTACAAGATTACAGCTAATGATTAAATATCTGTGTCTTATTGTCTTCATAGTAAACTTGTTACTCAAGCTTTTGGAAATTCTTCTTCATAAGCTTCTGTCACACTGAGATGGCCCATCCCATCTGGTTCAGATGAATTAAAAAAAAAACTGTAGAATCTTCCTTGTAGATTCAGCATTCTTAGCTGCCTTCTCTAACTGATGAGTACTTTTGAAGCTATAGTCTATGACATTGTCCCGCCAGCTTTATGTCATCTACAGACTTGATAGCAAGTACCAT
This sequence comes from Peromyscus maniculatus bairdii, assembly GCF_049852395.1. Classification (NCBI taxonomy): domain Eukaryota; kingdom Metazoa; phylum Chordata; class Mammalia; order Rodentia; family Cricetidae; genus Peromyscus; species Peromyscus maniculatus. Next base: position 34,969,017 of record NC_134870.1, on the reverse strand, counting down.
CTTTTAGGCAGTTTCTCATATAATATATTAGAAAGAAATTATTGCATGTATAAGGAAGTTGAAACAGACACCAAATAATCTCAAATCACAGATGATAAGTAGAGAGCAGCAGAATCCAAACTCTGACTTTTCTGATCAAGCGCTTTTTGTACACAGTGAGTGGCATTATTATTCTAATTTCAGTAGCCTGAGCATTGAGCCAGCTCCTGACATGTTAAGATAACACCAAGCAAGAACAGATTTTCCACCAATACCGCTAGAAAACTGCTGTCCTGCCGTGTGCTCATTACTAAGAGAAGCTTTGGGATGAGTCGTTCAACCCTTGAGGACAGTTGATGCAAGATCCTTATTTGTCCAAGTCCATCTAAATCTGCTAAGAGATTATGGAGAAGTGTGTGATTGAAAAAAAAAACCAAGATACATTTTGGCCGTGAAATACTAATCACCACACCCCTCTTAAGGGAATGAGTTTATTTAGTAACTTGTGAATAGGTTAATTAACAAAAGCATTTGGCAAAGTAAAAATGTAAAAAGCTTTCTACGTTATACAAGGAATGCCCAATTCGTGGTTTAGGCCACCACATGAGCTACTTTTGTGATTCTAGACCTACATGTGAATGGTTATTTTAAGAATGTGCTTAAACTTTTCTCATGATAGATACTCATACTGCCAAAGTCTTCCATGGTTGGCTTGCACTTATGATATGACACCAAGTGCATAGGAAAGTGATTTTAAGTAAAAAAAAAAAAAAAAGAAAGAAAGAAGAAAAAGAAAAAGAAAGAAAGAAAGAAAGAAAAAATGTACTTTAATCATTTCTTAAGATGCTTTTCTGCCCAAGTGTAATTTTCAAAGCAACAAGAAAATTACCAAGAGGAGAAGAATTATGACATGGTGTCTGCAAGAACAAATGATACCTCAAAGGCTTTGTTATCCAGGAAAACAAAGCCATGACACTTTGATTACATGGGTTCACTGCTGACTCAATTCCAGGGATCTTGGCTCATTGCTAGTCCCCTGTTTCCCATGTGAGGTTCTTCAGTACAAGATGTTTCTCCTATGAAGTCAGCCAAGGCTCTGGGGGTAGAAGAGAGAATTTGAACAACAACAAAAAAATATATGTGGACCCTTACTTTTTTCGTCCTGAGTTTTAAGTGTTCAAATTTGGTTGGTATTCTCTTCCTTGCCCTGCAAAAGGGATGATTGCTGGAAATAGAAATGCAGATTTTAAAAGGCCCCTGACCGTCAGAGCCCAAGCCCAGGAGTGCAAATGAATTACAGGAGTTAGAGTACCAAGTACTCTAACACAAGAGCGGATGTATGTTGCCTAGGGAAAAGAGATCTTGCTTTCCCAGATCCCAGGATAGCCTTGAGTCCAGTGTTCCCGCACTGAAGTGTCTGAAACCCCTCCGCACTGTTGGAAAGTCTGGCAGTGGGTTTGGAGGAACATACAAAACATGTCTTCTAAGTAATGCTGCAATTGGCAGGGTTCCTTCAAACTAATGGTCCCTGGAAACTGGGTTTTGCTGACTGCTCTTATAATGTGTAAGATGGTTGGAGTGCTGTCTGTTAGGGTTTCTGTCAGCGACTCCTGGAGCTGATACTGGTCATGATTTATTTCTGCTGGGCATCCTTCTGTAGAAATGCCCCGTGGGATGCAGATAAAGCTTCCCGGAAGGAGAAACCTGACAGAGAGGAGTACAAAGCTGAACCTCCACTTCTGCTTGGGTGGATTAGAACTTCCTAAATCAAACTTCTAGGAAAATAGTGTTAAAATAGATCTCTGTTCTTTGTGTGACCTCATGGCATTTTGAAAGACAGTTCAGCTTCATCAGGAGAGCAATAAAAAGAGGTAGGGAGAGCAAACAAAACCAGAAAAATTATTAGCAGTCTCAGCTTCCAGCCCCAACCAAGTTACCAGCTGGACCTTTGCCAACTTGTCTCCCTCCCCTCTAAGCTATAGTTTCTTCCTTCCTGAAATGAGGGGGCTGATCCAGAGGGTTGCTATGGCAATGGTGCATAAACTTTTCTGACTATGAAGGTCTTATCTAAAATTTTCTGTATACCTGTGTGCACATATATTTATATATACAAATATGTGTATATATGTGTGTAAACACATTATATTCAAAATATCGTGTTGATAGAGTATGAGAACTCTAGAACGCAAGCAGCAATGTAAGCAGTAAAATAAGAGTGTCGTGGGCAGAGGAGAGGACTCAGTGGGTAAAGAGCTTGCTGTGCATGGATGAGAACCTGTGTTTGGAAAGCAGTACTCACATGACGTCCAGGTGTGGTGGCATGTGTCTGTAACTCCAGCACCGAGACGCAGAAACAGACACACTCTATGGGGTCCTTCACTAGCTATCTATACAAAACAGAAATCAACCCTCAGCCTCCACACTTGGACCACACACATACACAGACACACACACAGACACACACAGACATACACACACACACACACACACACACACACACACACACACACACACACACACACCAAGGGGGAAAGAGAGGAAGAGAAGAAATATCATAAAAGCTACAAATATAATTCTTGTTCTTTTTTTCTCTTTACCCTGGTGGGTTTTGTCCATTCAAGTGGGCTAGTGTTTGCAAGCATGCATTCTCTAAACCAGAGACATAGACCAGACAGTTATGTTCTAACATTGTCAATAATGAGCTCATTGTTACCCAGATCTTTAGTGACGTAGGCTTCTTACAGAATAGTTTCTAGGAGAAATTTTCAAAATGGTGGAGCTGAAACACTTGTGAAAAGGCCAAGTGAAAATAGATTTTGGTTTGTATTCATCATTGTCAGTGTGTGGGATTGGACTAAAGAGGTCCAGCTTAGCCAGGCAGTGGTGGCACACACCTTTATTCCCAGCACTTAGGAGGCAGAGGCAGGCAGATCTTTGTGAGTTCGAGGCCAGCCTGGTCTACAGAGTTAGTTCCAGGGCAGTCTAGGCTACACAGAGAAACTCTGTCTCAAAAAGCCAACCCAACGACAAAGAAAAGAACATAAAACGAGGTCCAGCTTAAAGAGCACTGTAGGTAACTGAGAGTTCCCAAGTCACCCTTTTCCGTTTGTCTGTTACTAATTTATAACAGACAATTTATTGAATCCCAGCTATATAGGTACACATGGAAGTAAAAAAAAAAAAAAAAAAAAAACAAAGACAGATTATACTATGTACTGGTATGTGTCTACAGTTCTTGTTATTCAGGAGGCTCAGGTAGGGGCCATGCTTGAGGAGCATGGGACTCATTTAAGCATCACACTAAGAACCATCTCAAAAAAAGAAAGGAAGGAAGGGGAAAAAGATAAATCAGATAACAATTAGAAAACATTAAAAAAAAAACACAAGCCCCCATTTCTTCATAATCTTCCAGAGAAGCTCCATGAACACAGTAGTGGATTTTTTTGTTCATCTTTGCATAAAACACACACATACACACACACACACACACATACACACACACACACACACTTCTGAATTTAGTGGAAAGACGTAGTATTTTTGTGTTTAAGTTCCCTTTTTCTATATACCACAGTTTGAATGTGGTTGCCGTCACCCCAATTTGTATGTTAAAATACACATCGTTGCGTGGTGGTTGTTGGGGAGCAGGGCCTTCAGCTCTTGTGAATGTATGGGATTCAGTGTCTTTATGAAAAAGATCCCATGAGTTGCTTTGGCCTTTCCACCATGTGACACAGCCAGGAGGTTTCTTCTGTAAGTCAAAAAGTATGCCCTTGCCAGACGGGGAATCTGCCTCGATGCTCCACTTACGTATAAGAAATAAAGATCCGTTGTTTACATGCCACATACTGCATTTTATTACAGTAGGGTGAAATGACTAAGCTACTCAAAAACAAAACAAATCAAAACAAATGGCAATAACACCAAAACCCTAGCAAAGGCTTTCAGCCACTTTAGGTGGAGACACAGAATTTCAATGCACTTCTGTCCCCATGTACACACTAGAGTCTTGACCAACACTACCCCACAGCAGAGTGTTATATTTCCCACAGTCGATGCAGTTATCCTGACATAGCATTAGCACCTACAGGTCTATAGTTCACAGTAGGATTTACTCTTGGGGTTGTACATTCTATAGATTCAGACAAGTGTACAAACACTTCTCTACCATTCTAGCATCTTACAAAATAGTTTCACTGTGCCTAAAATCCTTCGTGCTGTACCTATTTATCTCTACCTTGCCCATGACCCATTGTAACCACTGATGACTGTAAGGTTCAGTCTTAACCTTTCTAGTGTATCAGATGAAGTCACCCTGGGAAAATTGATTCTAGGACCACCTGGATACTGACATCTATAGGTACTCAAGTCGCTTAAGTTTGCTGTCTATCTATTGGTGGGGGACTAGTAGATGTAGGAAGCTGACAGTAATTAGGATAATACACTATTTATTCTTCCCATATAGGCTTTTTTCCACTGAATTATACAAATGTTAGTTTCCTCTATGTCTCTCCATGGTTGATAGCTCTTTTTTTTTTTTTAAGTACGGAATAATATTGTGTTGTTTGGCCATGTCATAGATTATTTATTTTACCACTAAAAGGAGTAAGAGTAGTTCCAAAATTTGGAAATTATAAATAAGGATACTTTACTCATGTTAACAGATCTTGTGAGAACAAACATTTTCATTTGAGTAAGTAACAAGGGACATAATTGATTAATCATTTGGCAAGTGTGTATTTGGGTGTGTGTCAATTTGTATGCTATCCAGTGAGACTCTTACTACTCAGAAAGTTGAATAACTTTTGCAGTTAACAGTCTTCTACATCTAATAAGTGTAAAGGCATCTTGTTGCTTAACTTGCAATTCTCCAATGGTACCAGAATGATTTGAAGCATTCTTTTATCTGCATCCTTGCATCTGTAGATCCTTTGTGGGAATCTGATAAGGGCTTTGGTCCATGTTTTAATCACCTTGTTTGTGTTCTTATTGTTGGATTTTAAGAATTTTTTGTGTTTTGAATAACACTCTATCAGATGTGTCTTTTGTAATTATTTTTCCTGTTGGTTTCTCTTCTTGCCTTGATATTAACTTCTTGCAAAGATCTTAATGTCAATGAATCTCAGCTTACCAAGTTAGTTATTTTGTTGATTGCAAAGTTGGTATTGTTTATAAAGCACCGTCTCGCTCCCAAAGTTGTCTGTGTTTTCTCTTTGTTATCTTAGAGCTTTGGAGTTTTTTATTTCTCATTTATGTCTGTGCTGTTTGAAATGAATTTACACAAATGAAGTAAAGATTGCGTATGTTTTTTTTTTCACATGGATGTCCAGTTGTTTTAACACCATGTATTGAAAAGAAACTTACTTTGCTCCATTGTATTGTCTTTGCCTCTTTGGAATAGTCAATTGACTATGTGTCAATCTATTTCTAGGCTATTGATTGAGATCCGTTGATCAATATATTTGTTCTTTTGTCAATACCACACTGTCTTGATAACTGTAGCTTTGTACTATATTTTAGAGGTAGGGAGGGACAATTTCTTTATCTTTATTCTTATCCTTCAACATGTTTTGGTTATTCTGGGTCTTTTTCATTTCCATATAAACTTTACAGTAATTTTGGCAATAGTCACAAAATGATTTCCTGAAAATTTAGACATGCATTGAATCTGCAGATCAAGTTGTAATATACTGATAAGTCGACAACATCAAGTCTTTATAACTATGAAGATGGATGATTTGTTCATTCATTCAGCTTTTATTTCAGAATTTTATCAGCATCAGCTTTCCTCTTTTACACCTTATACACACTTTGCTAGACTTACAGCAATTTATTTGGGCAGTACTATTGTAAATAATAGTGTTTTATTCAAGTCCAGCTGTTCAATGCTGTTATATAAGAAAGCAAGCCAGGTGGCGGTGGCGCACGCCTTTATTCTCAGCACTTGGGAGGCAGAGCCAGGAAGATCTCTGTGGGTTCAAGGCCAGCCTGGTCTACAGAGTGAGATCCAGGACAGGAATCAAAACTACACGAAGAAACCCTATCTAGAAAAAAAAAACAAAACAAAAAAAAAAAAAAAGAAGAAGAAGAAGAAGAAGAAGAAGAAGAAAAAAAGGAAAGCAATTGACTTCATACATAAATCTTGACTCCTGTATACTTTCTGTCATCCTTAGTTCCAGGAAGAATTTTTGAGCAATTATTATTATTATTTGTTTTCTACATAGATGATTGTGTCATTAATGCAAAAAGATGGATCATTTCTACGGGAATGACTTTTCTGAATAGTGCTGCCTGTAGCTGCCTGTAGCTTGCCAAACTTTCACCCAGCCTGTAACCAAATCAATAATGTGCTTTGAGATCATTTATAACTATGTACTCATTCTGCTTACATGCTGCATCCTCAACTGTTTACGATTCATGAACCTTTAAGGAAAACAATATACCCAGCCTCACTTGGACACAGTGTAACTAACTCCTACAGAGCAGCTAGGTGCATACCTGTAATTTTTCCATGATCCCCATTTCTCTCCCCATAGCCTATCCATGCTCTTCCTCTTTTGCAGTTTTCTTGGTTTTTATCATAAATAATAATACTAGGTTTTGTAAATTGCTTTTCTTGCATTTCTTCATATAATTATGTGATTTCTTTTCTTGTTTACCCTGCTGAAACTATGTACTGCATTAACTGATTTTCAAATGTTGAACAAGTTTTGCACATTTGATATAAATAACACTTCACTGTGGTATATAATTATTATTTACATTTGCTATTTTATTTGATTTTCTAATTTACATTGAGATGTTTTTTAATTATATCTAAAAAAATATTAGCGTATGGTTTTCTTTCTTGTAGTCTATGCCTCTGTCTTTAGTATTACAATAATGCTGATCTTAAAGAATGAACTAGGAGATGTATGTTTCTATCTTTGGCTATGGAGAATTGGTATAGTTTCTTTTCAAAATGCTTGGAAAATTCATCAATGCACCCATTTAGTCTTCATGCTTTGGGTTTGAGGTTACTAATTATTAGTACTACTTGTTTAATAGATATAGGTCTACTCTCTTAGATTTTCTATTTCTTCTGGTGTGAGTTTGATAAATTGTGTTTTTGAGGGAACAGGTCCCTTTCATCTAAACTATCAAGTGTGTTATTCATAATACTTGTTTATTAATCTTCCAATAGCCATGAGATCTCTAATGATGTCTGTTGCTCTCTTTATCCCACTATACACCTCTTGTATGGAGTTAACAAGCATGGCATGTTTTTTCATTAGAATACTTAAGCTTCTTGGAAATAAACCAAATGGTTTATCACATCATAGCTCAGTGGAATCCAACATGTGACACTAGTTTAACTAATGAACACTGAAAGTGAAATACATAGCAGTGAGAACTGAGATCAAAAATATGGAGGCAGAGTTTGGTCAAATCCACAAGGTTGTCATAGTATCAAAGCAAAAAGAAAATATCAGAATCTATGAGATCCAGAGAAGAAGCTGAGAGCTAGAACAAAGGGAAGGAGACATGAGAAGGAAACACACACAATTATCATTCTCACCCCAGCTGCCTAGTGATCATTTTCACTGGCCTCTGTGGCTTTCAGGTACATTTTGTTGATTGAAAGACATCCACTAAGGGTAGGTATTATTCAAAGGATGGTGCCAGAGACAGGGCTTAATCCAAGTCCACAGGTTCCAGGGTCCCACACACTGTTATTATAAATGATCTTTATTGAAAGCAGAGCCATTTGGTTTATTTCCAAGAAGCTTAAGTATTCTAATGAAAAAACATGCCATGCTTGTGCTGGGTTATAAGTGGGCTAGGGAGGGGTTCTTTTCCTCTGGGTAATATCCCCACTTCCTGGCACTTAGATCGTAATAAATAAACCAGTGCAATGGAAAGTTGTGTGATAAACGGATATTGCTTGAGAAGAAAAACATAGTTGATGAATAACAATATATCATAAGTTTGTTAGGGATATAGTTTTCTTCTACACACTACCCAAGGGGGAATTATGAAGTCAATCTGTAGTACACTATAAAGTCTTTTCAGTGATACTTCAGGGCAAAGAGTGAGAGTGGCAAGTTTAGATTGGGTATAGGGGTTTTAAATGAAGATAGTATATCCAATATACATGCTATCAACCAAGACTTTGTAATTGAATGATGCCTTTCATTTGTGTAGAAAACAAGTCTGTGAACTTTTCCCATAAAAACCAGATAAGTATCTGAGCCTTTATAAGCTATAATATATGTGCTCAATTATCCAATTGTTTGTAGCAAAAATATTTATTGAAAGAAATATACACACAAACACACAGACACATACACACACATACACACACACATATGAACTGTATGCCAATGGTGCTTTATTCACAAAGAGTGGCTTATTTATAGGTAGTTTGTCAATCTCCTAGATTTCTCTTGACTACAAGAAAAAAGTGTGTGTGTGTGTCTGTCTGTCTGTCTGTCTGTCTACCTGTCTGTCTCTGTATCTCTGTGTGTGTGTGTGTGTGCACATACATGCATGCATGCTGTAGTCAAGAGCAAAGCAGAACCTAACAAATTTTCAAAGAAAAGATTTAGAACTCTGAGGTAAACACTGGAACTGAGCAAGGAAATCTGAAAGGCATTTTAGATTGTTCTCTTTCAGATGCCTAAGATTGGAAGAGGAAATTAAAAAAAATAAATACATACCTTCATTTATTGAAGAGGAGAAAAATGCAAGATATTCAGAGAATGCAGATTTATGAAGTGAAACAAGATTTGTTGAAAAACAAAGACAGGAGAATGGGGGAGGTCCAAGAGGACTATCTGTAAATTACAGAGGGAAAGAAACAAATAAAGGAAGTCTGTGTGCTTAGGAAGGAGGGGCTGAATACAAAGCTTTGCTAGGATGCTAGAAAAGGGAGAGCTTGGAAGGCTATAAATATCTGCAGCTGCAAGGAGAAGAGGTACATGGAAAGAAATCCTCTTGGAGTTATGCACAGTACATGATATCATTAAGTGGATGGAGACAAGGTTAGTCTCACTCACACCTAAGACATGTCAACTGAGTCAAGAAATAGAGTTTGGAGAGCTGAAATAACAGCTCACTCAATACATGTGGTTCACACTTTGTATGGAAAGAGTCTTCTTTGGGAGAGTGAGATGTTGACCCATTAGATGTGTGTTCACTGTTCAGTAGACTTGTCCTAGATCAGAAATTCAGCCAGAGCTGTGACTGACTACTGGGGACAGTCAGTGAGAATCAATGACTCTCCATTGGCTCTTTCACTTGTTCTTTGGCTCATTCATGGGCCCATCAGATTTCCACTGAGTGTCTGTCATTTGCCTCTGCATGGTTCAATTCACCAATCTATGAGGTTCTTGAAAAGACTGGATAAAAAAGTAAAGCCACCTTCAAATACGAAGACTCAGAGGAGCACCAGGTGCTCTTCAGGTCAAAAGATGAGGGAAGCAGAAGACTGATGACTTCAGAGAGAGATAGGCAGCGTAAAACAGATTCACCCAACTAGACTGTGTGTGCTAGACGAGAAGCAACTTTAAATTTCAGTTTCAAAGTTTGGTCTTACTGTCTCACTTAACATGTAAATAAAATAAAATCTTGAGAGAGAAATAAGGATAAAAATAAGTGCTTATAATATGAAAACACTGCATATATATATGTATATATATATATATATATATATTCCAATTACCTTTGAGTGATACAAAGTATGTTTATAAGACTCTCTAATCATGACAAATAACTACTTCTAAGGAGTCTCCAATTGCCCCCGAAAGAAGACTGTATGCCCTTCAACATTTTCTTTCCATTCTTTTTTTCCCTCTAGCCTCCAAGTTGCTTTATCTTGTTATGCATTATCCATCCTGGATATTCCACATGAGTAGACTGTATGATATGTATGCTTTGTGTTTCTTTTCTTTCATTTAACATAATATTTTCATAATCAGTTTGTGTTCTCTGATATACCAGTACTCTATTTTTATGGCTGGATAATGTCCTATCATATGGGTATGGCAGAATTTATTTTTCCACCATGAACACTGTATTCTTTCCACATTTTACTCATTGTGAATAACAATGGGTCAGGCACTTTGTAAAGTTCTGTGTGTTTATTAACTTAATTTTGTTGTATCTAGACACATTCTCAGAGGGAACCACCATAGTTATACCCACTTTATGTGTGAAGGAAGAGACATCAGGTCAATGTCTCACTCATGATGGAAAGTTTTGTTGTGTATTAATTTATACAATTAGTAGAAAATACCTATGAAAGGGTGGAATTTTGACCTAAATTTCCTTCTCCTCATGTGAGCAGCCTTTCCAGTCTCTCTCAGCTTTACTCTGCATGAGAGAACATATCCCATGCTACTAGCTGCCTTCTGCAGGGTTCACACAAGTCATAGATATTTAGTGTGTTTGGCATACATCAGTTTAGTCAAATCCCTCTGTTGAATAATATAAGGAAATGAAGAAGAATTGGAGACTGTGTTTGAAGAAGTCACCCTGTGTATTTTAATAATCAATATGCAATAAACTGAGAATATTAAGTAACAGAATTATAAATAAAATACTACACAGATGACCCAGACTACAAAACCATGACAGATGATGTTGCAGAACGATGTGAGGAAGCACTCCACCTTATTCCCTCTCCCAGGCTTCAGAAAGAAGGCCTTATCAGTTCCTTGGGTAGGAAAACTATAATTTAGAAAGGATTCATAATCCTCATGGGGCCCAAAGCTGAAATCAATCTGTACCTCCAAACCCACACACAGCTACAGTTTTAAGAAACTGAGTAGAACTTAACAAAATTTTATCAGTGATACATTTCTGAGCGGAAAGATAGTGGAGACCATATTTCCTTCTATTTCTTCCTTGTCCTTTAGTTATGTTTCTAACTGAATAAAAGCAATGCAAGGCAGAGGAGATGGCCAGAGGGTAAAGCATTTGCTGTGAAAGTTTGAGGACCTGAGTTCAAATACCTATATCCCCAGGCACCCACCTACAAACTGGGCATGACCATTCCTACCGATGACCCAGCTTCCCACACACACATGTGCATACCAAAATAACATAATTAAATTAGTTTAGATTAAAAATAATGAATTTTGCCGAGCGGTGGTGGCACACGCCTTTAATCCCAGCACTCGGGAGGCAGAGCCAGGCAGATCTCTGTGAGTTCGTGGCCAGCCTGGTTTACAGAGTGAGATCCAGGACAGGCACCAAAACCACACAGAGAAACCCTGTCTCAAAAAACCAAAATAATAATGATAATGATAATAAGAATGAACTTCTTTTGGAAAGAAAAAGAATCGTAGAGGCTAGAGAGGTGGCTTAGTGATTAAGAACACTGTGTGCTCTTCTAAAGGACCCAGGTCACTTCCCAATATGCAACCATGGGGCTCACAATTGTTAGTGACTCTAGTCCCAAGGAATACGACATCCTCTTCCGATTTCTTAAGGTGTTGAATGTATATGCTGAACAGACACACATTCGGGCAAACGTTAATATACATAAAATCGAAATAAATAATGTATATGGATACAAAGAAGAACATTAAACCTTTCATGCCAGTCTCAGGAAAATAAGGAAGCACTCAGGAAAGAATCTGCACATGGAAGGTGCCATCTGTTGTTTGTCTCTTTATTTGAGATCTGTTGATGGATGCTGACTGTTCTTCCTCCCTACATAAGCATTTCCACTTCACAGTTCTTCTGGTTGAGAAGGCAGTTGACAAACCATGTCCAATCATGCGCAATTATAGCCCAGTCTTGTGCGACACTGGTGGGAAAGTGGGACATTCAGTTATTCAAACGATATACCTCAATCCTCCTGACACATATCCAGAAATTGTCAGCTGTTATTTCAGGTTATTGCAGTGAGCACTGGCCCGGGGCCTGCTTCTGCCTGTACTGTAGATCCTTTACAAAGGGCTTGAGAAATAACCCTCCTCTGTATTGTTTATACAAAAACAGTATTAGCTTGTTATTGTTGACGTTGATAGGAACAACTTTACAAAAACTATTCATTGTCTCCAAGGACTTGGTTGATGCTTGATTCCAAATTTATTTCTCCTTTTAAGTTTCATCTCTTTGTTTAATCAGCAGTGATGTGGCTTCACAATAGCTGTAATATTGTCATAATTTCCATAGAAACCATCTGCAAAACTGCAAACATAGGATTACACCCTCCCTGCAGGCTGAGGTAGGAAGGCCAGATGGGTGAGAAGGAAAAAGGCTCTCAGTGAGCCATGAATCACTTGGTGAGGGAAGAGATGGTGGGAGAGGAAATCACTTCACAGAAAAATTGTGTTTGGCGTATTCTCAGCCACAGGGTGAAATCCCCTAATGAGGTGGCTAGTGGTGTTGGGGTGCTTTCCAAGGTCGATGTCTGAGTAAGTTACTTGCTGGGACCTGGTGCTAAGAAAGCTGAAGACAAAGGATTCTTCTTCTGGGGGCTGCTGATCTCACAGTCCATTAGCCACAGGAGAGAGAGCTTTAACGTCCTAGTCAGCTCCTGTGTATGAAAAGATAGAGAGCTGGGTCTAACAACACTCACCTCCAGGGACAGACCTTTCACATGACTGTCTCATCACACCTGCATGATATCCCTGAGGGCAAGGCGTTCTTATTCCTGTGTTACAGGTGAGGAGACTGGGCGGTTCTCCAGACCTCACTGTCCTCTTGAGTGTTTTTAGGGCCTCTTTCCCACACCCTCAAAGCCGGGTGAGCATCACCTGTGTGTGTGTGTTCCTGGGTGCATCTCTGTTTAATAATGATTATATTGTAATACAAATATTAGCTAACTCTCCTTCACTAGCCTGGGAGTGGAAACTTTGAGTGTAATGTCTTTAGCACCCAAGTAGCACCAACCCATGATTGACTCAATAGTCCTCAACTTATCCTTTTGATAAAGGAATGAATGAGACATTCCCAGTTAACTTACTAAGTCGATCATCTTTGTAGCTATACCCCTGAGAGCTAACAAGGTGTCCAGTGTGCACAGGCCTTCAAAAAATATTTGAATGGAATAGTGAATGAATCAGCCAGCTCATTTCCCGATGTTATCATTTTTTTGGTGGCACCAAGCTTTTCTAGTTATAGACATAATGCTACTGTGGCTGGTAAGAAGTTCATTGCCATGTCTGGCCAGAGAATTCTAAGCACATGACTTCCTTTCGGTAGCCTGATATTGCTTGCTTTTAAAGGAACAACCCATTGTATAACAGTCATTACTCTTAACTGATGATCCAGCCAGATGCAAAGAACACTTGTGGATCTGACATCCAGGAGAGCAGAGTGAGAAGTGGTTGTATTACTCACTTGTAAGCTTGCCCAAATCCTTTCACCTTTCTGAGTCTACATTTCTCCCTTTAAAAAGGTAGTTGAGTTCAGTATGGGAATTTTGTAGCTGCACCACTCTCAGTTCTTACATGGGGTCTTAGTATATTATTCAAGCTGGTTTCAAATTCATGGGCTAAACTGATTCTCCTTCCTGAGTCTCCTGATTATCTGAGGCTGAAGGTACACATCCTCTTGGCCAGGTCATTCACTCCTTCTAGAAAAATTATCAGAAAGAGTTCATAATCCCAGTGAAAGTGAAGCTGCTTTGATGGAGGCCCTCCTTGCCTCCCTTTTCACCTACCCTACCTCTACCCTGACCCCTACTCCTTGCCCTCTGAGGAGTTGACTGGGAAGCAAGGACCTCAATGCACATAGCTCAGTGTGTTATCATTTTGTCTAGCAGTCCCTAGCTTTCAGGTTCAAGAATTCTGTAGACACTAGACCTGAGCCCTAAATCTCACTCAGCAGCCTGAACAGATGACATGAGCAGCCTTTTTCCTCATGTCTCATTATTGAACCCACAACCATCAGGTCCCCAAACCATATTATCTTTAAATAAGTCATTCACTTCTCTGGTCAATGTCTACATCTATATGTTAGGGCAGGTGTTATTTTGTGATTGGATTCTGTGAGACTTGTGATGGCAGTTACCATTTCCTATAATTAGTAAGCTATTGGTAAATTATGTGGGAGAGGCAGGCTACCTAGGCTTTGAGTGTCCTTACATGGTCTTGCTGGTTACATTGAAAATGAAAAGCTTCAACAGCTCTTTATTTCTCCTCTTTTATTTTCCATGAAAAAAAATCATGAGACCTGGGGTAATGGTTTTTCAGATAAGGCATTCAGTCTTGCTCTCTATTACCGTAAGAGTGGTGAATTCCCAAGCTTGGCAATCTTACTCTATAGAAGACCTACTATGTGTGCAGCCATCTATGATGGGATCCCCATGAGACCTGGGGGTCATGTACAACCAATGGCACCCATGAGAAGTGTTGGCTAATGCTTTTGCTTGAGTGAGAAAGTTTTTTGTCCCTCACCATGACATTCCTGTCTTCTGCCAGTATTTGTGAAATAATAACAGATTAACTTTTAGGGTATAAGTAGTAAAACAATTTGAAACTCTGCAAAGTTCTTGACATGTATACTATACTAAAAATCATCACAACAGCACTGAGATACCATATGTCATAGATAGAAAAATAGGTCTCAGCAGGGTTCAATAGCTTGCTAAACTTTATGTGGCTGTTACATGGCAGAGCTGAAATTGAACTTGTACTGTCTGAAAAGTTACACCCATACCTGTATTTTCTCTTCAAATATTGAAATGATGACAGAAGCAGGGTATACATGTTACTATTTTAGTAAAAACACACACACTGATTCCTTTCAGTGGCTGTATATTGACTGTAATCTTTGCAAAGCTGTCTGTCTCAACTTATGTGGAAAACCTAGATTTAATGACGACCACGATGGCCACTGGCTACGTGACATTGAACAAGATCTGTGTCCATCAGTGTTCAGTCTTCAAACAGACAGCCTGTCAAGAGTTTTAGCCAGAAGGGCTTCAATACAGAGAGATGGTTAAATGGGTATCAGTCCTGTTACAACCAGAGGAAGCAGCAGCTGCCCACAGCAGAGTGTACAAAGAGGTGAGGCCACCCTTGCAGGGTGAGTACTCAGGTTTCTGAGGAGGCAGCGCCACCCAGCTGCCTTGGTTCACCTGAGTGGCTCTGACAGAACTAGGAGTGACTCGAAAAGCCACAGCAGGTGAAGGCTATAGCTATTACACAAGGCTGATGGTGTCAGGACAGAGAAACCAAGAAGTCTGCTTCCATTTCTTTGGCCTTCTGGTCTCCATTTTTGGCCTTCTCGTTATGGAAGCTAAATAGGAAACTAGCTGGTTAATGACCCCAAGTCATACAGTGGCCAAGTTTGGGCCCAATACAAATTATGAAAGGAATGGGGACTTGGAGCTAAGTGACAGGCACAGAGAATCCGCAATCGCGGTCACTGGTCCCTTAGCTGTAGAAGAGGATACTATCTGTCTATTCCATCTGACTCTCTTAGAATATCCTATGAAATACCCACTCTGTTTCTTGAAATTGATTTCAAATGCTCACTAAATGCAGGCCTTTGAGTTTCTTGTTATGCTGTTTTCCTTCTGTATAATCCACTCCCTCTGCTCATTTCCCAGTGGGACTTGGGTGTCAGGATTACTGAGGGATTATCAGACCATCTGGGAAGCTGTCCTGCCTAAGCTCCATGTGTTGTGCAGGCTTAGGCCTCAGCATTTGCCCTGAGTCAAGATGGGAAACTTCTCCCCAGGGAGATTTAATTAGTTGCTTGTCAGAACAGCGTTGATGGATGGACTGCCTGTCTGAGATCGGCTCTCTGGTTGCTCTGATGTGGGATTCTCAGTTTATTTCATTTGTCATTCTGCTTCCTCTTTGCCTCAAAACTAAAGCCCCTCGCCTCTTCCTTCCTTCATCTCTTTCTGTCTTCGGACAAGATAAATTAGCCTCACTGAGTTAGCAAGACTCAAACTCCCAGGCAGCTAGCTGACTTGAGCTCTGGAGACCCATGAAACACCTCCTCAGGACAGACAACGTGGGCCAAGACCGTCTGTCAGCCTCAGTGTGAAGTTTATGGGTGTAAACTGTAAAGAAGACACGGCCATACTAGGGTTTGAGTCCCTGCTCAGCATTTAGTAGCTTTTTCAGACCCAGGATCCTATAAAATGACCATAGTAGTTATACAATATAGAAAAAGAAAAGAAAATCTCTGTAACCCTGTCCCTCAGCATGCCTTTTTAAGGCCCTCAGGAAATGATGGGTATCACTGCTCTTTCTATATACCATTTTTCTTTATGAGTTATTGATGTGCTCAGAATAAAAATTTGTTAATTTGTGTATACCACAAATGTTTACTGCTGTCATACAAATGCTAGATACTGTGTGAACAACTGATGAAGAGAAATTAGCACACTTCATATGCAACCTCGTAAAAACAGCTTTTTTGTCTTTTAAAGTGTGAACGGTTTGAGGAGCGGGAGAAAGGAAGGCTGGCCATAAACCCAAACTTAAAACACAATGTGGTAGACATTGTCATGGTAGGGTACCCAGTGAACCCCAGAGATTCACTGACAGATGGAGAACCAAACCAAAACTTGGGAACAAAGAGGGCCCCTCATAACCTCATTGCACATTTGAGATAGCTTTGTGAGGTATGGTGGTAGGAATGCATGCTGTGAGGAGGGTATTACATCGGGTCCCAAGAAAAAAATCAGTAAAAGATGAAGTATGGCATGTTCAGGAACCTAAAGGCATAAGCTGAGCAAAACCAGATGTCAGCCCAGGCTGTATTTTCAGAACGTTATGGAGAATTGGCAAGACATTTTAGATGTTCTTGGTGGCCTTTCTTCCAAAGGTTCCACCTGGTTCTTACATCATACCTCTTTCATGCTATGGCATTTGTCTAACCAATAATCAACTGTCTCACCCCTTCCTAAGGTACATCTGATTTTTCTGAGAAATAAAATATGTCCAAACTGAAAACTGCATTTTCTGGTCTGCCTTACAGATACAGCAATGCACCACAGCTCAATAGAAATCCCGGGCAGCATTAATATTTACTGGCTGGAGAGTAGGTGAACCACCTCCAACAGGCCAGTGAATATAAAGGGATTATTTGAACCTCTGAGAGGTCTAGAGATATTTTATCTTCTCTAGTGCCCAGCCTAGAATAAATCCTTTACTGAAAACCATTTTGTGTAAGAGTAGTAATCGACGAGAGAACTCAGAACACTAAGGTCCAAGAGACACACATTTCAGTCCTAGACCTAATTGTAATTCTGGATAGGGTGTTAACTATCAAATAAGACAAGTCCCATGGAAAACAGAAATAAAGCCTCTTCCACAGAGACATTGTGATCATACAATAAACCGTGATAGTAATAGTAGATGACATTTATTGCTTCCTGTATCCCCAGCAATTTTAGGTATTTTATATGTATCATTTCACTTAAGAAATAAAATTTCATAGTAACCCATTAGAACTCCTATTTATAGATGAAGAAAATGAAATGGAAAGATTAACTAACCTTTTCTGGGTCATAAAGCTTCTAGACAGTGCATTTTCAGAACAAAGCTCAGCACATGGAAAGAATTCTGATACACTGCAAAGTAATGAAATAGAAGACTTGGGAAACCATTTTCATTTACATGTTAGTGATAAAGTAAATGACACACGCTAACCACCTACCTTGTGTTCCATGATGTTGGTATTTCTTTAAAGATGACAGTGGTCTCTCAAAGCCTAATATGGTTCCACAATCATTATTCTTTGCAGATAACCCTTTTTTTCTCTGTGAGTGCCTTTAACATGGTGCTTTTCTTTCAAGCTCTGCAATATTAGCAAAGGGTTAGGTATTTTGTTTTTCCTTCCCTGAAGCCAGTGCATTCTCCAAATGTGAGGATTCTGGAAATGTCAGAGACTTATGTGACCTCTCACCCCTTCTCCATTCCTGTTGAGAGTTCTTTGACTTTATGGCAGACAGCCTTTTTAACATCCAGATGTTTTCACCACTTCTGATTTTGCCATAGAGAGGGTTAATTAGTCATATTTCCTTTTCAGCTCACAGATTCCCCTCTTCAGATGCATATAATCTTCTGTTTAACCCTTTTTGTGTTTTTTAATTCATCTATTTATTTTACATCCCGGGCACAGCCTCATCCTCCCCTCCCGGTCCCCCTCTCCCATTTCACCCACCTACCCCCAATCCCCTCCTCTTCCATCTCCATACAGGAAAGGGCAGGTCTCCTATGAGTATCAAGAAAACACGGCATGTTGTAGTAAGACTAAGCACTGTTCAGCCCTTTTTAAATGACAGCCCCCTCTTTAACCATTTTTGTGCATTTTATCTCTTTTTATTCATTATTTTATCCCATTTTCAGATAATATATTTTCTTTTATATGATTTTATTCCAGTTTTCTTTTACAAAACTTAAATTTTCTTTATTTTTTTATAAAATTTTTTATGCTTTTCTTATATTTATGTATTAGGATGGGGAATTTCTTAATTTGGAATTTGGGTTTGTTTGTTTTTTATAATTTTGCATCAGTTCCACCCTTCCCTGTCCCTTAAGATCTTCATGTACTCTCCTCACTCCTTCTCAAACTCCTAACCTCTTCTTTATTATTTTACATATATGTACACACACACACACACACACACACACACACACACACACACACACTCCTGAGCCCATTTGATGTTGCTCAAGTGTTGTTCACATGTATATGCATTTAGTGCTGACAATGTGGGGTGAGAGAACCAACCATGGGATTCCTCCCTGGAGAAGGCTAATTCTTCCTTTCTGAACAGCCATGGATTATCTATAGTTCTTCGTCTAGGGTTGGGGACTGATGAGATTTCCCTCATCTGTGCTTGTATGTCAAATAGTGTTATCATTATTTAGGTTTGGTTTAGAAATCATATTATTCATGTTTCATGGGCAAAGCTCCTCTCTCATATATAGAAGACACTATATATGAGAGAGTGGGCCTTAATCCAATTAGACAGCTGTTAGTTACCACTAAGTTGTAAGTCTCTATTGCACCATTGAAATAGTTTGTGGGGCTAGTCATTACCTAAAGGTTTTACAGCTAGGTATGACTATTGATTGTTTTTCTCCCTTGGCAATTTTCATAAAAATTCAGCAGTGATGATAATGATGAGACATACATATATGGAGAGACAAAGAGTTAGTTCACTACCACAGACTAGCTTAGCAAAAATCTCAGTGCCAAGCAGGAGAAACATCCCTTGAAGTAGTTGGCCATTGTTCTTGATTGCCTGCCAGAACTTGAAGGTGATATACTATTGCCGAAGACAGCACACACCACATACCACATGTACTTTAGACACAAGACTTGGAGAAATCAAGCTTACATTGACCTGGAAGCCTCCTCCCTGAGGACTAACATAGTATCGGAAGACATGTGGAGATCTCATCACTTCATGTTGACTTTATCTGCACATTTATTTTGTTTTATGAAATTTTAAAGCATTTGGTGCATTAAATATACTACTTAAATTTTGTCAACTCACATTACACGAAATTTTTCCTTAAAAGATTCTAATGATCTCTGGTCCATTGTTTTGCACTGTAGTAGATAATCTAGCGGTACCCTTATCCTGCCCATTGTTAATGTTGAATGTTTGACTTTAGAAATTCCTAGAGGTTTAAAACAGCACCTGAGCTTGTGTGGGGGTCACTCTGTGTTATTCATTATGAAGGGACTTCTCCCATAATACTACATCATGAACATGAACCAAGTCAACAGAACTTCATACCATAGCCTTGTGTTCATGACAATTCCCTGGCCTATCTTTTTTCTTAACCCAGAGACCAAGTTTATATGGAAGTCTCTGTTCCAGTCCCTCCCTGTTTTGGTGTGGACCAAAGGACCTCACCTTTCTACTCAATTCATCATTATGAAAATCAATTATCTTATACTCAACATAATTTGCCCTCCAGTTGAACCCTGGGTAACTGAAATTTTATGTTAATTCTAACAAAACTGGTTTGTTTCTTCTTTTATGACTACATTATTGAGGAAATGACTAGCACTGGGGCTTACATTTTCCAGTTTTAAATTATAGAGTAATTCACATACTTTATTTAATTTTGAGTTTAAAATGCAATTTATGGCCACCTACTTATTCATCTAACTGTAACTCCACCATTAACCTGTTGTGTACTCAATAAAGCAACATAAAATCAATGTGTCTCAATTTTCTCATTTGAGAAATGACCCTAATAATACTATTAACTATAGCCTTTGGAAAATTCAATAAGTTAACACATGAAAAACATTTAGACAAGCTTCTGGACTTACATATTGAATAATTTATTTTTCATTATTGTTACTATGGCTATCCACAGAATAAAATCATACATTCATTTTTGAGGAAATGTGCATTGCTGCGACTTTGTGATCATTTTTATAACTGAAATAAATTAACGTCTCCAGATCTTTTTTTTTTACAATAATTCCCCCTCTAAAACATTTAAAAATGTTTTCAAGAATTTGTCACCTTTCTCAGTATAGTATGTTAAGAACTGGGATTACTTTTCCCCCTTCCTTTTTTAATCGTATTTTCATTCATTCTTTGAGACTATCATAGATGTATACATTTTGATCATATGTACCCCATTACTACTTTCCTCCAAGTCCTCTTAGACCCTTTCCAACAAAGTCATGTTTTATCTTTAAACCCATCAATTCTGATTAGAGTTGCTCATATCACATGACCATTCACTGCAAAATGGGCATCTACACTCCCGGGCGTCAGGGGGAATAGACGCTTCCTCTCCTAGTAGCCACCAACTGCATATAGCTCCCCTGCTAGGGTATGGTCTGTGCACTCCTCCTCTATCTAGGCTGGACTGTAGGCTAGCTTGATCTTGTGCAGGTAACCAAATGAGAGGACATATAAGCTGGCTCCATAACTTAGCTAATGTGAATAGTGCTACAATAAGTCCTGATGTGCTGGTGTCTCTGTGTATGCTCACTTGGAGTTTTTTTTG
Organism: Peromyscus maniculatus bairdii; assembly: GCF_049852395.1. Lineage (NCBI taxonomy): Eukaryota > Metazoa > Chordata > Mammalia > Rodentia > Cricetidae > Peromyscus > Peromyscus maniculatus. The sequence goes on along the minus strand of NC_134870.1, from coordinate 34,948,090 downwards.
TCTGGAACAAAATACCCAAAAATGTTAAATAATTTCTATCTAATAATTGACAAATTATTTTCTAGAGAAGCTGCATCATGTTGCAATTCAACTACCATTGTAAGAGAGATTGTCATTTTAATATGTATTATTTCCTTTTAATAACCTAATCTATGAAAATACAGTATCTCTGGGATGATGAGACATTCTACACTTGGATCACAGTACTCTTTGCACAAGTCTGTGAGGACACTTTAAAACAAAGTAAACTAGGGGATTTAAATGGGTGGATTTTATGATTATGTAATTTTAGCTCACTAAAGATTTTTTAAAGGTTATTACAAGAGAAGACCTAATTGTATTACAAAATACATTTCATCCCTTTAGAAAGGTTGTAATGTAGTAGGAGTTTACCACGTGGCATGCATTCTGTACATGGCTTTATATGCATCAGTGTATATAATCCATTATATGTAATTCAGTCAAAAACACTGCCATATCAGGTCACAGAACATATTATTAACCATGGTGAGGTTCCCGCACCAGACCGTTTGAATTCAGGTCTCGACTCATCACTAACTAGCTTGTCAATCAGTGTAGACCTCTGTATCTTTTTCTGTAAATAAGAATGTTGAGGTTAACTTTCTAAGCGGGGGTTAGTGAAATAATGCTTACGAAGCACTTAGAATACTGTACAATGTCATTATCATTATTAAATTTATGAAAACATTTTCCTTTTTAGCAGTTAATAATTGCATGATAATAGTGTTATGAGAGAGTGAGCCACATATATTAATAAAAGATGACATATTTGCACTGTGTTCATGGAGAACAAGAGAAACAACTGACCCTTATGGATCCCCTACCACCAATAGATACTGCACTTACTGAATGTAGATTTGCACATCCACACAATGCCACATGATAAGCCTATTGTTTATCTTCATTTTATAGGAGAAGAGACAATAGGAGAAGGTGAGTTAGGAACACTCCTCAGTTTAAAAGAGCAAGTATTTGATGTAACAAAGATAGAAAGTTAGATCTTTCTGCTCTCCAGAATTCATGGTTTTCCTCTTTCACGCACAAAAGGATTGACATGAGACCCTTTTTCAAATATTATAATTAACAAGATATTAATAATTTTAAACTTTTCTTCCTTTTTTTACTTAGGAAATAAAACAAACTATTTTGTTTCGAATGTAATACATATTAAAAATAAACTTGAGCCAGATATTTGGATACACACATGTAGTGCCAACATGGAGGGATGGAGGCAAAAGAATTGTGAATTTGATATTATTCTTAGTTACACACCAAGACTCTGTCTGGGGAACACACACAGAGAGAGAGAGAGAGAGAGAGAGAGAGAGAGAGAGAGAGAGAGAGAGAGAGAGAGAGAGAGAGGAGAGGCAGGGGGCGGGGAATGGTCCCAAATGTAGTCATTGAGAAAGGAACTCAAAGATTTATGATAGTTTTAGGAACTGAATCACAATTTCCAAATAGGCAAATCCAGAGTTCAAAAGTTGACTTTCAGAGTATCCACAAAGAAATGAAGAAATATATTTTAGATGTTAGAATAAAACAGAGTACTCCATGCCAAGCTCAGTTTCAACATAAACAGAATAAAGAGATTTCCAAATTAAGAAGCAGAAGAGAAAACTGAATGGATGATATGACATGCAACCGTTTCTGAAGCTTCAACATCCTTGAATTCATCTTTGTGCTCTTTCATTTTCTTCTTCAAACGCTTTCTCTTCAGAAACTGCCAGGTGTTGTAGCAGAAGCAGAAGGGGGATTCCAAGAGCAGCCAATTTATCGAGAAAGACAACAAAGGAAAGTGGCTTACTTTGTTGTCAGCCTCAAAGTTACGTATCCCATTCCCTGGGTTTATGGAAGAACTTGGCTACAGGTCTCTTCTGGAAGGAAAACTCAAGGATTTGGAAGCTTACTTGGAAAACTAGATCTTTCTGATCCCTAAATCATGTGGGAGGCAGAATCACACTGCTTGGTCGCACTGGTGACGGACATTATGAATGGAGATCTCTGGGTGACAGCCCACCAGATGATTTTCAGAGCTCTAAGTGTCCTACTTCATGCGTTGGCATGCTGCAACTTGATTTGTTTTATTTATTTTATTATAAGCAATAAAATAACCAGGGTCTGTTTCCCATTTGGTTAAAAGGAAAAGGTCTTGGGTTGTACCAGGGGCTTCTCTCAGCCACGAGAAGTAACCTTAAAATTGGCTGAGATGCCCTGTGAGAAGGAAAAACTGTAATCTGCAAGTTCCAGGAGGATGCTGCAGAGTCCAGCTTTAAATGTGTTTCATTTTGCATTGCTAGTAATGGCTTGGAAAGAGGCCATCAACCTATTAGGGTAATTATATCCGCAGATGAAGGTAAATAGATGGTGCTATAGACACTGATCGGGAAGAGACATAGTGCAGAGCAAGCTACAGAGATTAGAAATGCGGTCAGGAAATGAGCAAATGAGACCAGCTTGGAAGCTGGAAACATGCATCTGGACAAAGACATGATTTGAAAACCAGAAGGGCTCTTTTCTTTCTTTCTTTCTTTCTTTCATTCTTTCTTTCTTTCTTTCTTTCTTTCTTTCTTTCTTTCTTTCTTTCTTTCTTTCTTTCTTTCTTTCTTTCTTTCTTTCTTTCCTTTCTCCCTCCCTCCCTCCCTCCCTCCCTCTCCCTCTCTTCTCTCTTCTTTTCTTTCTACTTTTCTTTTATTGAAAATGGATTTTTTTCATACAATATATTCTAATCATGATTTCTCCTCCTTCAACTCCTCCAAGGTCTTCCCCACCTTTCCTCCCATCTGGATCCATACCCTGTCTGTCTATAGCTAGAAAACAAGTATATAAAGAATAATAAAAATGAAATGAGATCAAGCAAATCAGAATAGGACAAAACAAACTAACTGAAGATAGAAGGCCAAAGAAACCAGCAGGATTCTTCACAGGGGGCTCATACTTGGAAAACAACAGCAGTAAATTTGAGCAAGTATTAGTCCCGGACATGCCTATAACAGAATGGGGAAAATAGAATACTTAGAGCTGGTGTTCATGTGATTTTTTTTAAGATGCATTTTTCTAATGACATTAATTTCCAGTATCTCTTTTGGTCATAAGCCCAGAGAGGTTAAAGAAAAAGAATGGATTCTTCACTGAAGAAATAAGGAAGAGCTCAATGAGTTGCTTAAAATTAAAGGTTTTGTTAATAAAATACACACGACTAAAACCTGAGTGTCCTAACTCGTTATTCTCTTCACTATATCTTGTCACGATGCCATGGATCTTACCATGGTAATTCGTGATTCACTATTGACCTCTTTCTTCTGTTGCACAGTTTGATTTCCTTTGAATCCTAGTTTAGTATTACTGAACATTTGTGCATGGCAGGAAAGTACTCTAGCTTCCATCTCACCCGTCTCATTGGGATGAAGCAGGGCAACATGTCAAGGTTCATAGCCCTCTGGATTTGAAGCTTAAACCTCACAATGATACCACTAACTGGAGGAGCTATGAGTGAGCAAACCATATGCTTTTCCAGTCTCATGTTGTTAGGCTAAGGAGATGGGTCACTGTTATCATGTAGGATCTGTCTTTTTCAAGATCTAAAAGAAGAACAATTCTATAGAAAAAGGCCAGTCTGTAGCTAGAGTTTTCCTGCCTTGCCCACAGTCAGAACAAATCTTTGTCGCCCGCCAGTCCCACAGCCGCTCAGACCCAACCAAGTAAACACAGAGACTTACATTGCTTACAAACTGTATGGCCATGGCAGGCTTCTTGCTAACTGTTCTTATACCTTAAATTAATCCATTTCTATAAGTCTATACCTTGCCACGTGGCTTGTGGCTTACTGGCATCTTCACATGCTGCTTGTCATGGCAGCAGCTGGCAGTGACTCCTTCCACCTTCCTGTTCTTTCTTTTCTCCTCTCTGTTAGTCCCGCCTACACTTCCTGCCTAGCCACTGGCCAGTGTTTTATTTATTGACCAATCAGAGTAATTTGACATACAGACCATCCCACAGCACCAGTCAGAGATGGAGACCATGAAGCCCATGAGGGCACAGGCAAAGAGAGAAAATATAAAGAGAAAACCATTAATCAGAAGAGAAAACACTCTTTAAGGCAAACAGGCACATTTAAGCATTCATTTCACCTTGGAAAAACTAATTTCCTTTCCATTTTCTTATGTTCTTGTTACAGCATCCTTCTCTTAAGGGTGTTATTTTGTCCTATAGGTGTAATGATGTGTGAGTGTCTAGGTACCATTACTTCTTCTTATCTGTCGATACCAGGTTTAAAATGGAGTGTAAAGTGTCTTAGGATTCTGACAACAACAGGATGGTGTGTGTGTGTGTGTGTGTGTGTGTGTGTGTGTGTGTGTGTGTGTGTGTGTGTGTGATACTGGCAATGTTATAACCTCCATTTGCTCTGATAAATGTCTGTTACTCTGGATAGGTAGATACAACCCAACCATGCCTATGCAATGACTCCTTATTTCTACTCCCTAGTGACAAGATTGCAGGTCAACTGACTAGAACACAGCCAATCACATTCTTTCTGATTGGGAATTGGAGGCAAGAGACACTCATTTTATTCTCTGAGAATGTGATTAGAATGAAGAAATATAGAGTTGCCAATGTTGAGGGAAGGGGGGAAGAATTGTAGCTAGTGTAAACACAGGAGCAGGGAGAATGATGGGGTAGCCTCAGAAAGTGAAAGAGACTAGAGCTGGCAGACACTTGTGCTTATATTTTCCCTGTGGCCTGTTGTTTTTTTTTATTTGAGATTGTTACTGTTAACTTTTTATAGCAAAGTGTTATCATTAAAACAGTACATGAACTAAACCACATCCTGTTAACACACAAGTAAGTCCATCCAAAACATTTTCCAGAGCTAGAGAGACGGCTCAGTGGTAAGACTGCTTGCTGCACAAGAATGAGGGCCTGAGGTTAGACCCCAGAGCGACATTAAAACATTGTGTGTGATCACCCACACACTCATAACCCCAGCGCTGTGGGGTAGTGGAGAGGAGATAGGGGAATCCTTGGGACTTGCTGGTTCCAGGCAGTTCCAGGTTCAATGAGAGATCTTTTCTGAAAGGAAGAGGCAGAGTGATAAAGCAGGACACTTGATATCCTCTTCTGGTGTTCATATGTATATACCTCACTTACACACACAGGTGCACACACAAACCCAAAAGATTACCCTATGTCATCCCATTACTATGTCACAATCTCACAATCAGCTAGGACTCACATCTAGTTTAAGTTTCTTTATGTGTGTATGCATGCATGCTTGCATACAAGTAGTACATATTTGTATCATATTTATTCAAAGCTATTATTTATCAAATATCTCATTGGTGAAACATCAATATATTAGATGCTATAGTGCGGACAGTGGCTGGAATGATGCGCAGACTGATCACCCCCAAGGAGTCCAAAGGAGACACTTATAAAAACAGATAACAATAATGTACTTTATAATTGCAGTAACAGAGGTTGACAGCAACTCTTGGAATGACTGGTGACAGTATAGATGGTGTGAGAAGCTTTTCAGAAAAGATAATGCTGCAGCTGAGTCTTAAGGATTGTTTGGCATCTCCAATGTTAAAAATGGTGATAATCATTCCAGGGAGAGGCTACAATTTGGGCAAACACTTGAATAAGAACAGCAGGATGTGAAAGAGGAGCTCAAAGTTCCTGTGGTTTCTGGACAACAGGATGCACTTCAAGAGCGAAGAGATGAAGCTACAGAAATGAACGGAGGTTAGACATAGAGACTCCTATGTCGTATCAAGAATCTTGGAATTTACTCTGAAAGAGCTGACAGAGAAGGGGATTAAAAAGAGGCATTTACAATGAGATCTTCTATAGGATTTTCTCTGAGTTGATTCAGCCAGGTGAGGGGAGATGTCACCAGCTAAACTTTACTGCAGGAGGTACAAGAGAAGGTTCTAGAATTTATCGTCGATTTGTTGGGTGTTCCAAGTACCTTAGGAAGCAAAAGGTACTACTTTAAACTTGACATCAACGGAAGAACAAGAAAGAAAAAGATCGAGGCAGAATTGTATAAGGGTAGAATGATGCCTTAGCTGGTCTTGCAGAGGGCTATAAAGGGAGGATAAGCCCCATAATCTGTCTTCTGTTTCAATAAAAAGGACCAGGCCTTTACAGCTTGTCATTTAGTGTCATTGGATGTGGGTTACCCCCAAGCCAGTGGTATCCTTGGCAAGGTAGATATCATTAGTTGAAACAGTACTAAAAACTCATTCGTAACTGAGTCTCTTGACAGCAGTACTTGTAAAAGTTAGCCCTTCATTCTCCAAGGAGGATCTGAGTAGCATACCACGAGGCTTACCAGATTGGAAGCGAGGGCCATGTGTTCACTCAGGTGGACACACTGGTAGTTGCATGAATCAGCCTGAAGCTCAGGGGAGAGGGCTGTCCAGATGTAAGTACCAAGAGAAAGCTATGTGACCAGAGACTGTGTGGTCTTTTAGGGTTCATACACCCTTTGAGAATTTGAAAAAAAGCAGAGGACTTTCTGTCCCCCCAAATGGGCTGAAATATGTATCCATGGAATTTCTGGATGTTTATTCTCTTCCGATTAAGTTCTCTTACTGACACTATACCTTGAACAACATCATGCAATGTTTTAATTAATTGAAGTACTTAGATATTTTCTGGAAGCATCCACAAGATACCAGGACTTATTTTTTATTTTAACTACTTTTTATAGCATTGGTACATTTAACCACATTATCCTCATTTTACAGAGGAGACTGTATCCAGGGCTACCACAGTCACTGCAGGGTGAGGGTAGAAGTTAAATACTGATCTGTGTGACTAGCAGAGTTGGAGTCCGTATCTGGGCTCCATGGTGTGATCCATGTGTTCCCACAATGGCCCAATAAAGGCAACAAATGGCTTCTTGCCAGAAGGGAGGAGAGCAAAGAGGCCTCATCAAAGGGGTTTATTGAAACCACCCCATAGGAGCCTCCAGTGGTGTGGTGTTGCTGGGGAAGACGTTGACTATTGGCATCAGGCAGACAGCCCCAGAGTCTGGACTGCAGGGCTGAACTACAAGGCTGTCAGATTAAAGGTGCCCCAGTAGTCCTAGGAGTTTATCACACTGCTTCTAGACATAGGTTAGAGGATTACCGCAGTCATTTTTCATTTTCATTGATGATGTAATAGAAAAGAGAAAGAGTCTGCACTGTGTTCATTGTTTTTTTTTTTAATTTTTTTGAAATAAATTTTATTTAAATATTCTTGGCTCTGTCCATCAGGCTTCTCTCTTTCTCTTTCTTTCTTCTCTCTCTCTCTCTCTCTCTCTCTCTCTCTCTCTCTCTCTCTCTCTCTCTCTCTCTGTGTGTGTGTGTGTGTGCGTGTGTGTGGTGTGCATTTGTGGTGTATATACAGGTTCGTTTGTGTCAAATGTGTGTGGATGTACATATATACATGTGAATGGAGGACTACAATATCATATGTCTTCCTCCATTGCTCCATACCTTATTTATTGAGACAGGGTCTCTCATTGAACCCAGAACTTATCAGTTCAGCTAGATTACCTGGCCAATGGGCTCCAGGGATCCGCTTGTCTCCACTTCTGTGGCACTGGGATTACAGATATGTGTTGCTGCACCTGGCTTTCCTACCACCTTTTTATACTAGTTACAAAAACTCAGTTAACAAGTCAAGTCATGGTAAAAGAGTCATCAGAGAGCTACAGAGTTAAGTGAACTTTCTATGCAAACATGGTTTTTGTCTTTATCTGAGTAGGATATTTGATACTTAACATTCCAATTATCTAGTCTCGTCTTGAAAACTTTCACAGTTACAAAGTGTTTACATACCTTGGACCTACTTACAAAAAGACTTTCAACAGTACAGAAAGTTGCCTGGAATCAGATACGTGTAAAGAAAAACTCAATCTTACAGTAGCCACATAGTAAGTATAGATTCAACTTAAACTTTATCATAAACATATAGATATTCATTAACTTTCCCTTCTCTTTTTAAACAAAGGAAGGTTGACAATATATTGTATTGTCATCATGAAGTTGATTGTGATATTGTTTCCTTAAAAAAAATCACGTCTATTTTATTGTTTAATTGTATGTATGTGTGTCTGTGTCTGTGTCTGTGTGTGTATCTGTGCCTGGGAGGCCAGAAGAGTGTTGGATCCCCTGGAGCTGGAGTCACAGGCAGTTGTGACCCTCTCAGTGTGGATGCTGGAATCCAAACTTAGCTTCTCTGTGAGAGTGACAAGTGCCCTTAACTGCTGAGCCATTGATCCAGCCCTACAGTTTCTATTTGTCCGTGTGTGTGTGGGGGGGGGGGGGGTAGGAAGGCAACTTGGCAACTTGAAGGAATCTGTCCCCCCTTCCATCCTGTGGGTCCTGTGATAGAATTCACGTTGTCAAGCGTGGTAGCAAGCATCTTTTCTGAACCATCTCACCAGCCCTGTAGTAGAGCTTTTCCAAAACTATCATAACAAGCTATTTCCATAGCATATGCCTCGGGAAAGAAGGCAAACCCATGAAATGAACTTTAGTTTTGATGAAAGCTGAGTCAAGCTCTGTGAGTGTTACAAAAATTATTTTCCACAGTGGCATTGGCTAGTACCCTCATTGTGGCAGAACCATCATCCTACAAGCGGGCATCTTTGATGCGCCACTTTTCTTCATGCTGGGAGTACCCAGTGGCATGTGAACAGTAGCACCCTCCAAATTCAGTTGTGCAGTTCCAGCACTCTGTGATAGAGATAAGAGCTGGGGCTATAGATGTAACAGTCTTATTAAATAAGAAATGCAGAGCCAAATGCAGAGTTAAAAGCCCAAGAGGTCAGAGCAGTAGCTAAGAGCTGATACTAAAAACCCTTTCTTACCGTTTGCTGCTGCGGCCATCCTTCCCCTCAGAAAGAGGCCTACTTCCTGTGTGTCTGTCTTTTTATTGACTTTCTGTTCTGCCCTCTCATTGGTTGTAAACCCAACCACATGACCTCCTCGTCATCGCCTGTCTATACAGACCTCCAAGTCTTCTGTGGTTGGTATTGAGATTAAAGGTATGTGTCTCCATGCTGGCTGTATCCTTGAACACACAGAGATCTGTCTGTCATGTGATCTGGATTAAAGGTGTGCACAGCTGCCACCGGGCTTCTGCTATGGCTTGCTATTAGCTCTGACCCCCAGGCAACTTTATTTATTAACATACAAATAAAATCACATTTCAGTACAAATAAAATATCACCATAGGGCTCTTGAAATAATGAGGAAATGGTGAGGAAATAAAGAAATGGTGAGGAAATGATGAGGAAATGAGGGGTCTACCATAAGGTATGGAAACAGTGTCCTGTTAAAAGATTAAAAGAGGTTGAAGAGAGGTAGTAGGTCTGTCTATTCCACCCTAGGGGGATACAGAAAACGCTATCTACCAGGAAAAGACTCCCACCAACACAGAATCAGAGAGTGCGCTTATTTTGGACTTCTGGCTGTAAGAAACATGAGAAATTTCTGTTGTTTATAAATTACACAATATATGGTATTTTGTAACAGCAGCTGGAATAGACTGAGATAATCCCCATGACAGGCAGAAGCAAATCAAGTATTAATAACACAAAACAATTGTTTCTATTGTCAATGAGCCCTGGAGGGTTTCAGAGGTTATTGTAAAATTTTTGCAGCTATCAGATAACAGAAATCCAGCCTGGTTACTTTTTTATAATATGAGGTAATGAAAAAGGTACATTTCATAATGTTCTGTATTCCATGGTACAGAAAGTCCTTATCTAACTGCGAATGTGGCTGTGAGGAAAGATTGATATTTGCCGGGCCCTGGGAAGGGCAGGGGTCTATATTCAGTTAACCCACTATCGCTGGGGCTCTAAAGTCTATTCTTTTAGTTATAACTTCTGTATTAGTTATTCTTCGGTTGCTGTGAAAAAAGAAAACTGAACAAGGCAACTTATAGAAGTCAAGATTTATTTGGCTTACTCTTCCAGAGGGACAAGAGTCCATCTTGGTGGGGAGGCATGGCAGCAAGCAGGCATGGAGGCAGAAGGAAGCTGAGGGATCACATTTCAATGCCCCCTCCCCCAACACAAGGCAGAGGTAGCAAACTGAAAGTACCCCAAGGCTATGAATTCTCAAAGCTACCTTTACCCTCCCCAAGAATACACTTCCTCCTTCAAGGATGTACCTCACAAGCCTCCCCAAACAGCGCTACCAACTGGGGACCAAGTATTCAAACATTAGAGCCTTTGGGAGACAGCTCTCATTTAAACCACCACACCCTCTGATACAACATTATACACTATCAGCTCTTTTAAAATGAAACAACAGCACATCCTTCTGTTTCCTGACACCTAGTGCCTCATGCTCTCATCAGCATACCCACTCAGCTCTTCTAACCATTTTATAAATAAGGCAAGTAGGCTCATAAGACTTTTCAGGTTGTTAATTCTAAGGGTAAAATGTTGAGAACAATTTAGAACATCTGTGTCCTGGGTTTTGCCTCTTGTGCTCACGTAGTTAATGAAAAAGTACTGCGTAGATCTTAAAAATTGTTTATGTACTCTGCTTGGGAACCTGTGATTATCTGATATTGGGCATCCTGGATACAGAAATGTGAAGTCTCTGTTGGGATCAGAATACAGAGGTAGCGCGCTCAACAACGAAGTATTCATTTATTAATAAAAGATGTATGCACAAAAGAGGCCTGACTCTCAGTCTATGCTCCCTAGAGACTTTTCACTATCACCTGGCTCTGGGGCATCTGTCTCGTCATTCTGCTGCTTCTCTGAAGACAGAGCGCCAGAGGCTGACAGAGCTTTTAGTCCCAGACCATATACTGTAGCTGAGTACAGGAAACGAGAGAGGAAAACACACAGCCTGAGTTCCTTCCTGGAGACAGATAAGAAACCTGGAGACAAGACCTGGGGCTGAAGCTTTGTGCTTTGACTGGCCTGCTGTTCTGAGTGTCCATTAGGAGTGAGACTCAGGCCGTTCATCTGGACTGCTGTGCTGTATACAGTGTGTGCTGAGGGTGCTGGGATCTGAATCCATTCACTGTATTTCCGTTCATGCTCTAGAACTCATTCAAAGGAGCACTCAACAGCTCCTGCACGTGTTCTGAAAAGGGCTGTTAAAAGTCCCATCCAGCAAGAGAGGCTGCATGGGGACCCACCTAGACCCTCTGAATGTGGGTGACAGTTGTGTAGCTTGGTCTGTTTGTGGGGCCCCTAGCAGTAGGACCAGGATCTGTCCTTGGCTCATGAGCTGGCTTTTTGGAACCTATTCCCTATGGTGGGATGCCTCGCTCAGCCTTGATGCAGCGGGGAGCAGCTTGGTCCTGCCTCAATTTGATATGCCATGCTCTGTTGACTCCCATGGGAGGCCTTACCCTTTCTGAATGGAGATGAAGGAGGAGGGGATGGGTGGGGGTGGGGAGTAGATGGCAGGTGGGGGAAGGGAACAGGAGGAGAGGTGGGAGGGGAAACCGTGGTTGGTATACAAAAATAAATAAAATTTAATTTAAAAAAAAGGGGGGGGGGATTCAGTCATGTGGTTCAGGGTTCCCATGTGTAGAGTGTGGTGTCCTGGGGAAGAGACAGTGCCATTTAGACAACTCTCTGCTCCCCTGAGTATAAACAAGCATTTGGAATAAGGTAATTAGGGTCTCCAAATGATCTAATGCCAGAAATTCAAATGACCCCCAACCAGGCATGTGGTATAAAGAAATGGAAATCAGAGCCTTGTAAATGAACCCAGCAGTGGACATTCTGGTTAATTGAAGATATGTTACATTAGACGGCCAGGAGGTTTTGTCTATAGTACGTGGGTGCTAATTTATCAGTGAGCACAAAGTTGCCAAGTTCTTTTTTTTTTTTTTTTTTTTTTTTTTTTTGGATCTCTAAATATGCCAGGAGTGGTACAACACACCTGTTGTTCCAGCGCTTGAGAGGCTGAAGCAGGAGGGTTGGGAGTTTGAGACTAGCCTGGGCTGCAGAGAGAAACCTTGCAACAAAGAAAACAAAATTTCAAACCAAATAAGAAATATAAACCTGAATGTGAAATGCATATATTTTAAAATCCTGCTAAGTAGAAAAGCGTCTCTCTTTTTAAACACATGATGTTGTTCCTTTGTACTGTTTGTTTGGTTTTCTAGGGAGCAGGTTCCGAGGACAGTGTTCAGGAAGTCCATGAGGGAGTGTCCCTGGAGTCACCCTCTGTTGAAGGGCAGGGGAAGGAAGGAAGGGAAGACCGACTGGGCAGAGGGACAAATCTAGCTTCCATGGGGCAATTCTTAAGCGACTTAACACAGGCGGCTTTCCAGAAACAGCTGAGGGTTGAGAGCCTCGGGGAGGACTAATGCAGTCAGCGGAAGGATCTGGGAGGAGCGCCAGTGTCCCTGTAGACAGCAGGCGAGGCAGGGGCTTTCCTACCTGAGCCATTCGCCGGCCTCTAGACGCACTTCTTTGTGTAAATTCTGAAAGAAACTATTCCAGCCTTTAGATGTCTCTTCTCTTGAGGCGTCTCATGGCCTCCCTTCCACAGCTGGTTTTAGACCACAGTGATGCCATTATTGTCTTCTGCCAACCATTCCAGATTGCCCTTTCTCTCTTAGCTGGATCAAATGGCTCACCTGGTGTCAGGATTCAGACTCTGAGAAGTCAGAGCCCCTGGTCATCCTGCCCATCTCAGGTTCAAGTTCACTGTAGTTCATGTGCTTCCCCATGTACCATCAAGGTTGGGCAACTTGTTACCCTGGCACCATGGTACAGCAGCAGGCCCACCTCTTCCTGATAGGGTCCTATTATGATGTTGACTTGTTGTTGTTAATTATTTTGACACAAAGCACAGCTGTCAGGTCCGACTTGTATTTCAGTAGTACCCTTGCTCTGCCCCCTGGTGGAAATACTGTTTCTTTGGTGAAAAGACATGAAAAACACAGAACTACAAAAAAAGGAAGTATGTATCTCCCAATTGGGTTCTAGGAGTGAAGGTAAAGAGGGGTACCTTCTTCCTGCTATGGTTCATATAACCATGTTTGGACATCTCTGTGGATCCAATATCACTTAAGGACATTAATATAAAATGTACATTGTTTCCAGAAAGTTACTGCCCTGTCTTTCCTAAACATTCTTTCAGGATGATGTGTTCATGTGGTATTTGATGTAACACATGGGACCTCGGGCCATGTGGTCTTTTTTATTTTGCAGCTTGTTTGCTATTACCCAGACCCTTTGTTAGGATTTGATATTACATGGGATTTCATGCCAGGACATCAGTCATTCCTGATGCCCTCATGTAGTGGTATCTTTGACACCCTAGGAACAGGAACGCCAAAATGGTTTATTTCCATAAAGATGACTCACTGTCTCTTCAGATGTGTTCAACTTGCAAGCAAGTGGCTGTTTGTGTCTTTGCCAGACCATACCACATTTGGGAATCAATCACTATTGTTCTTTGTTGTTGGCAAGGAAAACATTGATTGCAACCGTAACCAAGTAAGTGTTGATGAGTGGGTGTTGGTTTCCTGCAGATCCTCCAGCCCTGTCACTGTGTCTATCTACTTCACGGATCCTCCCACTGTGGCACTGATGTGGCTGATGACAGAGTCGGGCTAATGTCAACAGACAATCACTTTATCTACCTTACTGTTTAGTACCTCTCTTTCTGAATGAATGCTCTCTGGAAGATTTTAACGTCCAATATATAATAGATCCTCACTCCTGGTACCCATCCAAATAAGCATATCCATAAGCTTATCTCAAATGTTTTTTCTTACCATTTTGATTTTCCTCTTTCCAGGTCCCAGTCAACACTACACTACACACACACACACACACACACACACACACACACACACACACACACATCACTTACATATAAAACAAACCCATGTGATTTCTTCCTCCACCTTCTGTACCAGAGAGTACAGACAGAAAGGTACTTAGCAAGAGTAGTGGGTAACATGAGAAAGGATGACCTGATCATCAGATTGAATTGTGCCTTTCAGCTCTCCTCATGCTCTGTGTTAGGTATTACCAATGGATCTACTTCCATTGGTTATGGAGTCAAATTATTTTATGATACCTTTGGTCTAAGAGAACCTAGCTCATGATGGGCTTGTCTCTGCTCAGGCTTCTTTCTCTACTGGTGTTTAGTATCCTTCAAGGATCTAATTTTCAATAAAGGTATATTTCTCTTCTACCAGAGTCAGAAGAATCTAAATTATCATTCTCCTACTATTATATAGCCTCTGAGTGGCTTCTTTTACCACCCCAGTACTATCACAGTTTTTGTGTCTTATTGCCAGTCATTGCAGCCAGATCATGCTGTGGAGCCCTTCATTATTCTAGTCAACATTCAGAGGAGAAATGCTTTTGCATGAGTGAGTTTTAATACACTTTTGGGTATGAAACATGTTGTCTCTAATACCTTAGGCGGGTTTTTCAGACTTGTGTTGTTCCTGTGTAAAAACTGTTGCTTAGTGCAATGGCCTGTCCTCTGCTCTGTTGGGAACTGTCTCTCTGTCTCTAGAGTTCATGTACCTTACCAAAGCCACCAATGTACTTGTGATTTCCTACTCATTTAGTTGGATTTGTATCATGCCATTAATGGATTGTACTACTTAGATGCTCAAATTGTATACCAGCTTAGGTCTTTCATACTATGTTGTGATGGAGAGGAGCATAATTAGTATCATCTGGGTTTAGGACTGTTAATACATGTATTGTCTGTTTCAAGACTACATAAAGTGTTTTTGATCCATCTTTCTCATAGAAAGTCACCCATTTGCTAAATTGATGGCTCTACACAATGGACTTGAATCCATAACAATCTGCTCTGGAAAAACACACAGCCTCTTAGATTTGGGCTATTACTTAATTCAGTCTTTGTCTGGAAGTTGTCTGGCTTATACGATATCCAGACTAGTGAATTAAATAGAGATCTTTGAATGTGCATCTTTCATCTCCTTAAAACTAGAATAAAAATTAAACTTAGATAACAATGGGGGTTAGTCTTAGAGTCCCCTGCTGGGTCTCCCCTCCCTGAGGCTAAGAAACTAATGTGGAAATTGCTCTGTCATATTTGTGAGAATGACCATTATGTGGATCTGTTCATCTAAGGGGCTAAACGTGAGCCATGGCTCCATTTATTACCTATTCTATGTGGCTCTACTCCTACAGAGGACCTTTGTTGGTCCTCAGTTTCACCTGAGATCCTGTTGCCCATCAGGCAACAAGACATATCCAAATGACTTAATGAGATGCTCTATGAGTAAATATTTTTTCTATTTAACATGATAGCAGCCTATATTTCTCACAAAGGTCTGATATATAGATCTTGTTCCTTCAGCCCTTGTCTAGATTTAGATTTATCTTTGAGCTCTTTTTCCTCCATCTTTCAAATAAAGACCAAATGGAAATGTTTTCTTTAATCAAAGCACAGAATATAAATATTTTCAAAGTATAAATATTATTAGCAGTCAAAACTGCAAGTAACATAGCTAGTTTCGACGTTTTTTTTGTTTTTGTTTTTGTTTTTTTTTTTTTGGAGATTAAAGGGTAGACAGAATCTTCTGGGATTTTTCCTTTGTGTATTCAATTAACCTTTCTCTCCCTTGATTCTGCTCTATTCAAATGTCCATTAAAAAATTCAGATAAAGATAAATGAGACATAAATGATTTTAGTAGGTAAACATCAAAAACCTCTGAGGTGGGAAGAAATCGCTGTTGCATAATTCACTTCGGTCCTCTCTTCTCTCTTACCCACTTTAGACTCCATTCTTGACCTTCAGTTTCCTTGAATTTCTGTGATACTTCTCTGACCCCCAACCTACAGGTATAAAGATAGTGTGGCTGGAGGAACACCTACAATCATGCCGCTACTCTCTTTCCATCTTGCATGGCCACTGAAGGAAAGGTTCCATAGCGCTGCCCAATAACTACACCACTCCCCTTCTCCTCCCTTTTCAGCTCTCCTCTAACGTCCCCTGCTGTCTCAGTGGGTGACAGAGAAGATATGTGTAAGAAGAGAATTTCCATCCACTAATTTTTCAAATGTACCTCACTGCCTGTCTCTGCAACGATGTACTCCAGAGACTGTGGAGGACTCATCTTCTTGCTAGCTTAGGACAAGCCTTTCATTTGAACACTAGGTGTCACCTGTGCTGTCTGTTCAAGAATTCCATGAAGACATTGTCTCACTTCTTTAGTGCCTCCTTATTGATTCTGATATTTACCATACAAATACTTTGTTGATTTTTTTTACTGAATTATCATCTGCTTTATGTGCTAGCCACTGCTCTATTCCCCTCTCCCTGCTTACAGCAAAACCATTTGAAATAGTTGTCTGTGTTAGAAGTCTGCAAATTCTACCTTGATTTTCTCCCAAAAAGACTCCAGTGAGCTTTTACCCAAAACAACAACAAACCCACTCTGGAACATACAGATATTGTGTTCTATAAATATTACGTTAATAAGCTTTTAAAGAGGTGCTGGGATTAAATCTAGAGCCGAGCACATGACAGGCAGGTTCTTCACCACTAAACTAACCCCAGCAATCCTTCAATAACTTAATACATCACCTATAATGCGCGTGTGCGCGCGCACGCGCGCGCACACACACACACACACACACACACCCCTTGTGTGTGCATGCACACGTACATGTATACTACCCCACACAACACTGAAATGGCTAGTAAAATACTCATTTTGGAGATACTCTAGTCAAAATCATTGTAATCTTGAGAGTGTTTTCATCCAGTGAGAAGTTAATTCTCTATTACCATCATCTTAGCTTTCCTTTAAAAGTGAACGCATTCTATTTTCTTTGACATCCAGAACACCCTGATGGTGGTGTCTCTCTGTTGCACTCACTTATTGGTTCGTCTCCTCTAGTGCTGTTGTTTTAAAAGACACCTGCAGCTTCTAATCTCAACTGTTCATCTGCTTCCTCTGCTTTTCACTTGGATATTCACAGACACATTTCTGACTTTTCCATCCACTCTCATCCTTCCCACAGCTTTCCTATGCCAGTTCAATCTGTTTGATTGGACTAGACAAGAAGGAAAATTTGCCCTTTGCCCACTAAGGTTCACCGGACTAAACTGACAGGTTAATTGGAAAAGAGACACGCACATTTATGATGTGCACAGAGGCAATCATGAGGTCATTATGCACCAGCTCCATGTCATTCAGATACTGTGTGCCCTGGTTCCACAAGAAAGGGGGAAAATAGGGATTGTGGACAATTTTTAAGGGATTAGCAAATAATTTTAGTGGAGCTAAATGGGTTTGGAGAGCACAAAATGGCCATGGACAAAGTGTATGACCCACAGAGTAGAAGGTAGAGTTATATTGAGACTAAAATAGGTACATTTGTGACAACAACATCCAGGTTTAATGACAGACTTTTGTAGATGAATTTCTAAACAGTCTTATTAAATAAGAAACACAGAGCCAAATACAGAGGTAATAGCTGAAGAGATCAGAGAAATGGCAAATAGCCATGACTAGCCTTAGCTTACCACCTCACTGTTGTAGCTTCCCAAGAGAGCTTCTTCCTGTCTAACCTGTGCTTTTATTGTCTTCCTGTTCTGCCTTCTCATTGGTTCTAAGCCCAGCCACATCACTTCCTTGTCACTGCCTGTCCATACAGTCCTCCAGGTACTGGCATTAAAGGCATGTATCAGGATTAAGGGTATGTGCTACCACCACCTGATTTCTATTTATGGCTGACTATTTGACCTCTGATCTCCAGGCAAACTTTTTTATTAACATACAAATAAAATATCACATCTCAGTACAAATAAAATATCACCATAGACTTTAGTGTTTCTTCATATCATATGGGTTTCATCTTTGGTTAATGACGTTTCAGTCAGAAGACTGAAGCAATTCTCTTTCTTTTGGTAGAGCTGTCCAGAGAGATAGGGAACTTTGCAGAAAGCTTTCCAAGCCTTGCCAATAGGTGAGAAGCAAATGGAGGTCAGAAGTACCTCTGTTTGTAGTTGGGCCTGAAATATCCTGACCTATTAAACCCTCATCTTTGGGACCTAGTTTTCTGAACCCCAACAGCATCCTCATTTTCACTGAGTTGCTCAAATGGAAAAAAAATTAAGTGTGATCCTTTCTCATAGTCCAGTCACATCCATAAGCAGTATTGATGTTCTTACTTTATAAGGCACCCAATATGGGACTGTTACTTTGGGGAAAGCTAGCATTATTTCAGGGGGCCTTTGGTGGCCCCTGTGTATAAACTACTCTTCAAACATGCAATGCCTTTAAGTGACTTCCTCTTCCACTTTCTAACCTCACTCATCTCAAATTTACTGGCAGTCATTTTAAATATGACATAAATGTTGTTTTGTTTTGGTTTTTTTGACTCACCTCTTTTCTTAGAATGCCAGCTTCATGAGAAAAGGAATTTTTGTCTGGTTTGTTTAAATGTATGTATTCCTCTTACCTTGGCATCATGACAGAAATTCATCGAATGTTAGTTGAAAGCCACTCCACTGTGAGATAGGTAATACAATCTTCAATTTACAGAAAAGGAAACTATCTTAGTTAGTGTGAAGTTAGTGAAGAGATACCATGACCAAGGCAATTCTTATTTTAAAAAAAACAAACAACAACAACAACAACAACAACACAACAAACATTTAATTGGAGACTTAACAGTTTCAGAAAGTTAGGCATTATCATTATGGTCTGGTGCATGGGGGCATATGGGCAGGCATAGTGATGAAGAAGTAGCTGAGAGACTTATATCCTGATTCACAGGCAGCAGGCAAAGGGACACACTACACCTGCCATAGGCTTTTGAAACCTCAGAGCTCATTCTCAGTGACACACCTCCTCCAACCAGGCCACACCTCCTAATCCTTCCCAAACAGTTCCACTAACTGAGAACCAAGCATTCAAATACATGAGTTGATGGGGGGGTGGGGGAGGAATTTTATTCAAACCACCATGGAAACCAAGTTTCAAAAAGTAAATGTGAACCGGTGAAAATGATAGACACAGGAAATTGGCACAATGGCCTATGAGCCAATGCTCCTTTTCCTTCCAAGTCTGGGTCCTTAAGCAACACACTTGTCTGGATCCAGTCCATGCTTTTTCCTTGGAAGCCAATATCAAAAGTTTTCAAAATTCCCAATTAAAAAAATGTTTATTTTTCTATTGCTGTGATAAAATGCCATGGCCAAAGCAACTTTTATAGAAAAAGGAGGTTTATTTGGGCCCACCTCCAGGGATGTACTCTCTTCAACAAGCCCATTCATTCCTCCCAAGCCTCACCAAACATCACCACCAACTGGTGACCAAGGATTCAAATGCAGGAGACTAGAGGGGACATCTCACTCAAACCACATAACCAAGCCCTTGGTCTTCTTCATAAGCTTTGATGTAAGCTTCTTTAAAGCCATGGCCTCCCAATCAGTGTTCAGGGACAAGATGTATTCTACTCAGTCATCCTTTGGACTATATGTTGCCTTGGGATTTGGGGGTTTCACCATATTAACAAAATGATTCTCCAACCATCTTGAATTGAATCCAGAGTCAGGAAACCCTAATATAAGCTACAGAAAATCAAAACTAGTATTTTAATGTAGAAATTCTAAATGGTCTTGTTAAATAAGAAACACAGAGCCAAATATAGAATTAAAAGCCCAAGAGATCAGAGCACTAGTGAATAGCTTTTTAGCTTACCACTCGCTTCCGTCCTTCCCGAGAGAGAGCCTTCTCCTGTGACCCGTCTTTTTATTGCCTTTCTGTTCTACCTTTTCATCGGCTCTAAACCCAACCACATGATTTTTTTTTGTCATTGCCTGACTATACAGATTTTCAGGTCTCTATGGTTGGTATTGGGATTAAAGGTTTGGGTCACCACTTGGCTGTGTCCTTGAACACACAGAGGCTCTGTCTGCCATGTGATCAGATTAAGGGCGTGTGCCACCACCACCTGACTTATGCTAAATGGCTTGCTTTTAGCTCTGATTCCCAGGCAACTTTATTTATTAACATACAAACATAATCACACTTCAGCACAAATAAAATATCACCATATTTTAAAATCTAGATTCCAATGATATGGAATATTTGCAGAAAGGCTGTTCTACCTGTATATTCTTCCTTGAGGTAGCAATTTCAGTGATCAGGGACCTATTGGAACCATTCAATGAATAACATTGGCACATTTGCTGCTCTCAAGGAGCCCACAATTTTTTGATGGGGAGAAATCTATTTCCCAGCAATAATACCAAGTGTTACACTTATAAACCACATGGTAAAAAGTACCATGAGGGTGGATAAGCCAGAGACTGGGGCTAGCAAGTGACAAATGGCATTCTTCTGAATGAAAGTGGGAAGTAAACTCTACAATTGACAGTGTTATCATTCACCGTTCTAACTCTACCATGCCCTTTAGTGAGTACAATGAAAAGTTTATGTGTTTATTATGGGGCTGTGTTACTAATGAGAGATCCTCAAGAACTTAGCCAAGAGTTATCCTGTAAGCTTACAGAGCTAAAGGATGGCTTGACAGACAGAGAGGAATCATAGTTTGGATGTATTTAAAGGCAAGAACTGAATCTGTTGAAAGATTGATAGGAAGGGTTAGAGTATGACTGATTGGAGTACCATCAAGGATGAAGACAAACCTTCAGTCTGAGTCACTAGGATAGAGTAACCATTGACTAGTTATTGGGTGTGGCAGGTTTGGTGGCCAAAGTTAAGTTTCTTTGGGACCTATACCAAGTCTCTATTTCTATGTGTCTGAGTCCCTCTGGTCTCACAGTTTCCTGAGATACTTAAAGCTAATCCCCACTGTGTATCCAAGGAAAGGCATGCTGAATCCTTCTGTGGAAAACATCACGCTAATTCCACTGCTCTCTTGGCCAGACACAGAGGCAGCCTGAATTGATGGTTGTCTTGCCTTTCATATTGCTGGAATCACCAAGGAAGGCTTTTTTCTTTAATTATCCCGAAGGCTTTTTTTTTTTTTTTTTTTTTTCAAAGAAAGAGGAAGCTGACTGAAGGGGACAGCTTAACGGAAGAATTGTTTGTTGTATGTTTCTGATGATGGTGGCAGCTTGAACCAATTAGCTGGTTATTATGCATTCCTGTGCATGGACATTTGCAGCCGTCTGATCCCAGGAACACATCACGATTCCTACTGAGCATGGCCTCTAGATTCAATCTCGACCTCAACAGGTTTAGTCAACTCTTATGATTTAAAACAGCACACTCACACACACACACACACACACACACACACACACACACACACACACACATACATGATCATCAAGTGGTCAAAAAATATGGCAGGAATCTAGTGAAGAATGTTCTGGATTTCAGTGACAGCATCCAAAGTGATAAAGGCAAAGAAACCCATGAAGTGAACAAAAATGAGAGGATGAAGTAAGGAAGAGAAGAGAGAAGAGGAGACAGAAACGGAGGAGGAGGAAGAGAAAGAGGGGGAAAGAATAAGAACAGTAGTGGGAAAGATTTGTTTAATTGTAAGCATTCGGTATACATCTTTGATTTTTCCGAAGCAAACTTATCAAGAGCTCTTCTAGTAAGCATTAAGTTTGGGACAATAAAATCCAGGAGAGACAGAGACAGGGAAAGAAACAGGCAAACACACAGAGAAACACACACACACACACACACATACACACACACACAAGCACACACACATCATTCTGCATATTTTCATAGCCCATAGTTAATTCTCTCTTTGCTCTAAATATAACCCTACTCATTTGCATGTCAGTCCCAGAATTCTTTGTGATCTCACAACTCCCTCCTGGCTAGTGGTTTTAGCATCCCTGTAAGAACAAACCGAAATGTTCATGGTTTTTCTTTGACCCAGCCTTTTCTCTCCCTTTCTTGTCTCATCCTTTCCTGTGTCTTGCAAAAGAATTCAAGGTGGTGACCTTTGCTTGGGGGTTCCTCCTCCTGGCCAAAAAATAAATTGGGGATTGTTGCCATTTTTTCTTTTGAAAATTGCATTCTGTCCAGTTGCTCATGACTAACCAGAAGCCTTAGATGAACATACTAGAAAGGGAGTGTTTCGGGCAGTTAGTGTGTCCTTTGATTATGTGATCAGGCTAGCTCACTTCCTGTTTGTGGGAAGCAGAGGCTATGACATTCGGAACCCTCTTTCTGTAGGTGCCTTACATAGCTGTCCTGTTGCAGGAAACCTTCAGTGTAATTGCAAGACGTCAAGAAGTGTGGTCGGAGGGAGGACCTGTTTTATAGCAATGTCAATGTCAGATCCCTAACAGATTGAATCATGCTTAATGACACGCACGGAATTCCTGTTTAGTGGAAGGAACATTTGGGCTGAGAATTGGAGAGTGGGAGTAGTCATAGGAAACTTAAGAAGATTTTCTAATTTTTGCATAGTAAGCCAGTTTTTTTATGTTATTTAAATTGTATGTTTGGGATTATTTTTTTAGGAACCCTCCCCCCGCCTCCCGCCTCCCCCCCCCTCCCCGCCATCGCTGTTCCACCCATAGTGGCCTCTCCAGTTTCTCTTGGCCTTTTCAGCTAAAGGACATTATGTCCCAGCACTTCAAAGGCCATCTCACTCTTGCAAATTGTATCTTTCAACAATAAACTCGAGATTTTGCGCTGCGCACCTGGCTGGTTGCTCAAAGGCAGCAACGTTTGCAAAAGAAGTCCCACTCACAAATCCGTGACTGCACACGGGGACATGCAGGGCTTCTACCTTCCCCCAACAGAGGTTTTCTCCGCCTTGTGCCCACAGAGCAACACAATGCTCTTTCTTGGGTTGTAAGAGTCAGGCAGAGAGTATTTTTAAAATACAGGGAACGAGCACACATTCCTCTTACACACATCCATGTCCCGAGTTAATTTGCTTTGCATTTTTAAATGCATATGTCCATGGTCTAGGAGCATCAGACCCTGAGTTAAACTGCATGAAGTCTGACCAGTTCTCTGCTCTCCAAAGGGCTGTGCCTGCTGTTTACAAATACCCTGCGAGTAGCAGAGGCGCCGCCCAGCCTTTGGTTCTAACAAAGGCAGCGGCGCTACACTCCGTTCGCAAGTGGCGGAGGACAGTCGACTCCCGGAGATGAGTCCGGTGCCATCTCCTTTTTAAAAGCATAGTAGGGAAGATGGGAGATCAGTGTAGGGGATGGTGGGAGGCATGGGTGTTCGGAGGGGCTTGGCCCTGGAGGCGCGTGGGCCACTAGCGGGGCTTTGCCCGGGACTGCAGCATCTATGCCCTGAAAAGTCCCTCGCGCCCCCTGGTGGTTGAGGAGCCGGCTGGCTCAGCGGAGCTAGCAAGTAGAAGCGGGGAGGAGGGGGGTGGAGAAAAAGTGGGTGAGGCAGATGCAAAGAAGAAAATCAATAGGGATAAGAGAGAAGTGGGAGGAGTCTCAGATCAGCCATTCCTGCCTTACGGGGTCCCAGCTGGCACCACAAAAGAAAAAACAAAAAAGAAACCCCAACCCGGGCGTGAACGCCAGTGGAGGAGGGTGCGAGCGGCCGGGGGCGGGTCGGGGCGAAGGGAGACCGGGGAGATTTACTATTGTCTCTGGCAGCCGCTGCGGGAGCCCGGGAGGGGGGCGGAGGCGAGAGGAGGCGGCCGCACGGGCCAGCGCACCATTCGCTCCACCTGATCTGGGGCGCTGTGCGCTGAGCCAGGCGCGCGAGCAGCAGCAGTAGCAGCAAGGCAGGCATCCCCTGCAGCCACCGCCGCCACCATGTCCTACCAGGGCAAGAAGAACATCCCGCGGATCACGGTGAGTCGGCCGGTGACTCCTCGCCGGCCGCGGGCGGGGAGGCTTGGATGCCACTGGCGTCCCCGCCGTGTCCCTCGGGAAATAAGGACCCAGCGCGGTCCGGGTGCTGGAGTGCGGCGGTCAGCCCAGACGGCGCGGCCGGCGCCAAGCTGATGCAGCGACCCTGGGGGCTGGAGGAAATCAAAACAAAGAGGAAAACCTTAAACACTGACGCGGAGAACTTTGGGTTGTTTGTCCTTTTCCACCGCCCAGAGCGCCTGGCTCACAGGGCTCCCCGGATCCTAGCCTCGCCTGGGGATGGGGTCTGGGGGTCAGTGTGTGCTCCTGCAGCTTGAGGTGTGCTTTTTGTTGATGGATCCTTTGGGTCTGGCAGGGTATGAGAGATGACACCTTTCTCCGCCGGTACTTGGCAGCCGGACCGCGCCCCTCTCCTGGCTCTGGCAGTATGGCTTTGATACCGGCGGCGCCTCGGAGAGGGCGCTGTGGGTGCCTGGACTACCAATCCTCAGGGATACCCTCCTTTCTCACATTTAAACTGATCTAGGTTTGGGTGTGTCAGATTCCAAACTCAATAGCTAACGTGGATGCAATGAAAATGACCAATTTTATTTTCGCCTTAATCGTTTCCCTTTTCCTTGCCATTCCTATTCCTCGTCCCAGAGAAAGCTGAGTTTTCAGAGAACATTTTAGTTTGCAGTTGCACATGGACGCTGAGTGCATGCGGTGTACAACTGCCATTGTGTGTGAGACTGAGGCGCCCGCGGCTGGCTGGTGCACCTAGGGCGGGGTAGAGAAGGGGATATGCTTTTATCAGCTACCAAAGGGGCCCCTTCACCAGCTTCCACCCAGGTGCTGTCCTGGACAAAATACCTCGCCCAGCCTGAGATTCCTCCCTGACGAGTTGACTTGAAGTCCTGAATAGTGGGGACATATGGCAGTCTGGGATAGCATTAAAACAAAAAAGCAAGAGCCAATGACATTTAGTAGTTGAGCAAGAAGCAGTATGGTTGTTGTATTGAGTGAGTGAGTGAGTGTGTGTGTGTGTGTGTGTGTGTGTGTGTGTGTGTGTGTGTGTGTTGTGTTAGAGGGATGGGTGGCTACTCCATCTTTGCTAGGGGAACAAAGGAAGTGATAGTTGGCCTCTGAGAGGCTCTGCAGCTGCCCCAGGGCTGACTTCTACCTGCCACCTGCTCAATTTGTTGGGATCTGCCAAGATTTTGCCATGAGCCTGAGCCCGTACACTTGTTCCTCTTGTACTTGGAATAGCCCATGCAATTGAGTGAAGGACCTTCTTCATGCCCCTACTGCACCGCATTGTTAGGTGCCTTATTTGTATTGTAGCATCTCCCCTTCAGCATGCACCTGAGCCTTCCTTCACTTCGACAATTGCACCCCACCTCTACCAGCTGTCCACCTGATCCCAGGGAAGAAACACTCCCGAGGGAGAATAGTTGAGCTGGGTAGAGATCCTTTTGCCTGGCAGAGGCTTTGGGCTGAACAGTATGCTCCTGTATCACTACCTGACAGCATTCACGCTCCATTCTTGGAAAACACTGTGTGGCTTGCCGCACGGCCAGGGTTTGCTTGGTGCCAGGTGCCTTAGCAAAGAGATATAGACGGTATCACAAAAAAGAATCTAATTGGGATCTCAGCTTTATTTTTATATTGGTTACTTGGTGGAAGTGAGAGGACCACATCTCTTCCGCTATTGCAGCCGGAGGTCCACTGCATGCCTTTCATTTACACCTAATGGGCACTTGCCAAATATCCTTTTTGGGACAGGCAGAGAACCATCCCCCGCCTCGTCCAATTTTTAAAAGCCTGTCATTCTTACAGACCCAGCCTGTGACATGGCATTGAGGACCACACCCATTCTTCTAGGTATCATTTCAGCTACCTTTCAGGAAAAATAAAGACATTAAGCCAGGATAGCTCGCCTTAGGAACCATAGAAACTGTGGCTGTGCCCTGCCCTGTTCTCGGGAGTGGGCTGATAAGGGGTTCCCTTTTGTCTCTGTTTGGATGCTCTTCCCTAGGGTACTTCCTTCATTTTCAGTGTGGCTCCCATTCTTTCTCTGTGCATGGGCGTGGTGCTACATGCAGCCAGTGCTGGAAGCTGGAGCGGCATCTCCAGCAGCTGGTACGGGACTGGACAGTGGGTGTGAATTTCTTCAAGCCAGGCTGCCTGGCAGTCATTGTTAAAAACCAGGCAGATGACAAGGAGGGCATGGCAGGGGGCGGGGCTGGTCTTTGGGGATCAGGAATCCATTTCTTGCTCTTTCTCATGCTTTGTGCTTGCATTTCTGTGAACAAGGATTCTTTCTCGGAATAAAACATCTTTGTATGTTTGTATGACTGTAAAAGACTATCTTCACACTACAAGTATTAAAATACCTTCCTTAGACATAGGTGAAAAGAAATATAAAAATATGGACGCCACTCTACACAGATTGAAAATGTGATTAAAGACCTAAATACAACATGTGTTCCCTACTGTCGATATTGGTTCAATTTTTTTAAATGACTAACCTTCTAAAATTCGAATGAAATGTCCCATTCCCTGTCTTTTCTGTTAAGGCAGCCCCACCCAGTAGCTCAAATGTCACTATAGGCTGAAGACTGAAGGAGGCAGTCTTTCCCGAGCCTGACCCACTTGCCTGTCTAGACACCACCTTGGGCCACCATTTTTGGTAGAAGTGGGGCGGGGGGTTTCTCTTTTATTTTCCTGTATTGGTTCCCTCCTTCCACCTGCTTCCGCTGTCTGCGTGAGCTGAAAGCATTTCTACCCTCAGGTGTGCCCTGGTTTCCTGAGGGCAGGAGGATTGGCTGTTGCTGACGGAACTGGGATGGGGCTTTGCTTGTGGGCAGCTCCGGCTTGGGTCTCATTTCGCCTTTTCAGGGCATCAAGGGGAACCATGTTTTTCACCTCAACACTTGCCCTGGACTCTCAGTGTCAGATGCTAGTCATTCTGGATTGCTCGACTGACTGGGCAAGGGATGCTCTAGGTCAACTGTCTGGTACAGTGCCAGCTATATAGTACCTAAAGAGTTGCCAGTTGAATGAATGGACGATTAAAAATACCTCGTAACCTGTCATTTTGTCAGAGTATTGTGTTGTGTGCACTGCATGTTTTTCCCATTCAAGCCTAAAATTAATACAGTCTGACAGTATACTTATCCATAGTTTAGGGATTAAAAAAAATACTTCGAGAATCCTTTATCTATTATGTTCCATAAAAAATTTAGCGTTTGGAATGATACCTCTACCATGTCAATACTGCAGGTATTTTTTTATGGTAATGGTCAGTCATTTTTCTCTCTCTGATATAAGCTCAAACATGAAGCTGACCCCAGGAATGCGAAGACTCCTGAAGTGTGGGAGTACTGTCTGTGCATTTTCTTATTTGAGCATCCACAGAAAACCACTTCCTAGTTTGGAATGTGGAAACCTAGGTAGAAGGAGTCAGTTACTCAGAGTCACACAGTGAGAGTTTGGAGGAAAAGCTGGAAATCACGCTCACAGCTTAGCTAACTTCAAAGTCATCTTTATGCAGCTGCTGCCTCCCAAGGGCACATAAAGAGCCCCAGAATTCTCTTATTCCCCCGCCCTCCCCCCCTCTCTCTCTGAGACAAACTATAGAGAGGTGGCTTTTTCCAGCGACTAAGGGATTTCTTTAAATAGTGTCTTGTAGATAACTACATCTCTGTTCTCTGGAGGTTGTGTTACCTGTGTGACCTTTGGACATTGCTGGGTGACATACCTCAGAATAGCAGCTGGCAGTTTCAGTCTAGAGCATGGAGCCTGAACACTGAGATCTTGCTGGAAAGGGGGCTATTGTCAGGCTGTAGGTTCAATGGCCATTACTTATTTTTTTTATTTTTTATTTTTTTTAAGAAATAAAAGAGTCCAGTGAACTGGAGGAGTGTCTGTGACCTTTGGAGTAGAGGACTAGACTTGACTTGGAGGGAGGAGACAGTGACATCTGCACCCCACATCTGTGTGTCCTTTGTGCTTTAGAAGGTATCACTTAGTGGGAAGAAAATGTTAGGAGGTGGAGAATTAGAATTTGGAGACCAAATGAAGGAGACAGCCTATCCAAGTAAGGAATCTTGGAAGGGGAATTCCAGAGTAAAAGACAGATGAAATATCTTAAACTCTTAGGAATGAGAAGCATTTGAGCTAACTGATTGTGGAAATGTCAACTCAGGTCATGCTTGGAATATCTGTTTTGTTCCTTTATATTCTGAGCAGGTATGCCATGATTCCCAGCCAGGCTATTCTTTCTGAAGAATAAGCAAAATGCCCCAGGTGTACTAAAAGCTTTGAGTACCAGTTGCTGTGACCAAACCAGTGAAATACTTGGGGGAATTCCAAACAGATTTCTTAAGAGAATTTGAAACTTACCTGGTTCAACCACCAGCTTGTAAATAAAACTCTTTCCTCTTCATTCCACTGGGCTGATGGGAGGGTCAATGAGCCCTGATCCCTGAACATGGTCCGTGAACCCAGATGTGTTCAAGACAGTAAACACCGGTTTGTTTAGAAAACCTCAATTACTTCAGAGTGTGAACATTAATAAAGGAACATTTGGCAGATGTCTGGTTTGTAAGAAGACTCCCCCGGGAAACTTTTAAAACATGTTTTCAAACACACACACATACACACACACACACACACACACACACACACACACACACACACACAAATGAAAATGATGTCATATAAAACATTAATAACTTCTCTTGCCTTCGCTATATCACAAGTCTGTAGAATTGTGCCTGTCATTCATTTCTGACCATCAGACCAGAGTCCACCTTTGGACAGATCCAGAAATACATTTGAATTGTCCTGTTTTCAGCCCTAATCAGCTTCAATCTCGAGTGACATAGGCTGGATGACCCTTTCTGTCGGGTTGTTCACAACTCAACTTGTCGTGCCTTTTTCTCTCCCATTTTCTTCCTAAACTAGAAAAACTAAATTAAATTTGGAGGAGAACAAAAACCCCTTTGTATCCTATACGGCTCTTTGTTCTTTCGCTGCTGGTATGTTTTATAGAACCATTTGTATCTGCTTATTATGCTTAAAAGCTGCAAAATGTTAACCCCAGTAGGGATGTGTCCCTAGGGTACAAATGTGCCTATTTGGTCCAGCCCTCTTAATCAGGAGGGAACAAGAAGATGGGCAGCATCTTCTGCTCCCAGGTGATGTTAATAGGTGAACAGAAACCACGCCCCCTACACCCAGTGAAGCCCTCATCAGGTCCATGCACAGCTTCACCTGTCCTCCATCTTCCCTCAGGCCGGTGGGAAACAAGTGGAAAAGACCTTGGAAAACAGGATCTTCTAGAAGTCCCTCTTTTCAGAAAATCAAATTCAGTCCATGTCTGTGTCAACATATGAAATAGAGTTCCCTCCGAAATAAAAGCACGTCTGGTGAAATAGCATGAGTCCTTCCACCTGGCTCTTATTTTGAACTGAGTCCCTTTGTGGAGTAGATATATGACTTCTCCTGAGGAATGTATCCTCTGAGCTTGATCTCTGGTTAGCAAGATGAAGCTTAAGCACAATGGAGCTGTTATAGTTCATTAAGTGACTGAGCACAAACTAATGGAATTATCCCATGTACCCCATCACAAGCAACATGGATTAGTTCATTTAGTTCATTACAAGTTGTAGATACAGTTACGTATCACTAGTGCACATTCTAGAGAAAGAATCAGATTCCCTAACTTGACTAAAATCACAAGGGTAAAAAGAAAGACCCTGGGATTGTTCGATCCAGAGACAAGAGAGTTTCCTAAGCATGAAAGCGGAGTTCCATGGATACACGTGACTACTCCCTTCCCCCTCACCTCTAATTGTCTACACCTGGTAGCTCAGGCAGCAAATGTCTGCAGGAGTTGGGGGGGGGGGGCTGGCCAAGTGTGCAACATCACTGCTGGAAGAACAGGGGAGCCTGTGCCCTTCTGACATGGTTCTTTCAGGCCTCTGAGTTTCCTTCTGGCTTTTGCCCAGGAGCTCGGAGCAGTTCAGGATGGGAAAGCAGATGATGTTTTTTTTCTGCCTTGCTTAACTGCAGATCTGGCCCCTTCTCATTCTCTGTCCCTGTCCTTTTCCCAGACAGAAGAAGCCAGGCTCCTATTCCCATTCAGCTAAGCAGAGACACACCCCAGCACTCTAAGCCAGATGGAAGCTCCATAACAGAATGGCCCAGGAACCTATTTGGGACATCAGGAACTCAAAGACTCATTTCTCATGGCTTACTCTTTTTTTTTTTTTTTTTTTTTTTTTTGACATAGAAATACTAAACAATAAGCTATGAAGGATAAGTGAGAATTTTGCCCCCATGATAATATCCAGGATCTTGTATGCACTTTAACTCTGCACTGAACTACTATAGCCACAGACCAGATTTTCTCTGAAGAGGCATCCCTTAGTGAAGAGTCTCTTTTATGACCACAGTGTCAGAGGGCCCTGAAATGAGTGTTCTCAGGTCTGCCCTTGCCTCTCATTTGCCTGAGACTTTAGGCAACCTCGGAATCTGCATGGGTAAACAGATCTTTGCACTCTCTGGTCCCCAAGGTTCCTGCTAGTGGGAATGATGCCGGGGGTCAGCCCTTCCTCCTCTGTTCCACGCCCACATAGAAGTCACAAACTCCTCCTGGGAGGGAAGCAAGAGTAGGGGAATGCATGGCTTCCACTCAGCAGGACCAGCCAACATCTGTGTTGGATATAAGGGACTTGGGTTGCTTCTCACCCGTAAGGTCTCAGCTTTTCTTATTTAGGGAGTGGACAGCTAATAGACTCTCTGAAAGAACAGTGGGGTGGGTGATAATGAGTGATAGGCCCTTTCTTTAGCAGAGCCTGGGTTAATGAAAACGAACATTATTAAAGCGATGCCATGATTCATTTGCTGTCACTGTGCCTCCCTCAGTGAAGGCTGCCATTGATAAAGGCACAAAGGCGACAATTGCCCCAAATCTAGCCCTAGTCAAACAAACAAGCAAACAGAAAACAACTCTGAGCCTGTGCTCGCCCAAGCCTTTTTGGCTGCCCATGCTGAAGTTTTAAATATGATGGCTTCTGGCCAGTGGAAACAGCCGCCTCTCAAAAGCCCAGTAATGCTGCGGGCTCTGTGTGAGGTTACCAGTGAACCTCCTGCACTCAAATAGGTGATTTTTGGCACATAGTAGGTCCTCTGTGGAAGCTAAAGAAAAACCCACAGACTATGCTGAAGGAATAGATACAATGAACATCGATCTGTACCATTAGTTTAAATAGAGAAGATGACCTGAAAGAACGTGCTTTTGCTTCTGAACACCAGCCTCTCTTTCACTGACAGCTTTTTTATTTGTTTGTTTGTTTTTCGAGACAGGGTTTCTCTGTGTAGCTTTGCACCTTTCCTGGAACTCGCTTTGGAGACCAGGCTGGCCTCGAACTCACAGAGATCCGCCTGCCTCTGCCTCCCGAGTGCTGGGATTAAAGGCGTGTGCCACCACCGCTCGGCTCACTGACAGCTTTTAAGAGTATTCATTCGTAAGACTTAAATATATGGTCTAAATGTAAGAAACTGCCTCACTGAGCCAAAAGAAACAGGACATCATTTTTGCCGAACAAGCAAGTTTCTGTGGTTCAGGGCCTGCCTTCAGCAAATGTAACTGGAAGCCCTCCATCATTTACATCTTTCTCTTCCCTGGCTGTGCCCGCTTCCAAAATCCCTGCACCCCTGTTTCAGGGATCTACTGGTTGTAAATGGACACATCATTTCTCTTACTAAAAGCAGCTTAAAGAATGCATTTAGACCATTAACTCTTCTTGCAAATAAAAGAAATTCTCACCGTGACTCTTTGAACCTGAATGCAAAGTAAAACTTAAATGGCTGCCTCTGTCTGCCTTTGTACATAAACCACAAAGTCATTAGAGCTATTAGCTGCTATTAAGCCCATTGGCACATGCATAATTAATTTGGTATTTTAGAAATACTGACTAGGAGAGCAGTTTATTGCT
Source organism: Peromyscus maniculatus bairdii (assembly GCF_049852395.1). Lineage (NCBI taxonomy): Eukaryota > Metazoa > Chordata > Mammalia > Rodentia > Cricetidae > Peromyscus > Peromyscus maniculatus. The sequence goes on along the minus strand of NC_134870.1, from coordinate 34,916,297 downwards.
CTTTGTTTTTCTTTTTATATTAGAGCTGAACATTCAAAGAGAAGGTTGTTATGTTTGCTTATGTGTTCTCAGAGATTTCCAGAGTCTCACCCCATGGCAATTGTCCTTTTTCTTAGGGCTTGTATTTGGAGTTATTCTTAGCATTCAAGTGTTTGGTAAACCTCATGTATTAGTTAGGTTGGGTCACCACTGTGACCAAATGCCTGACAAGAAGCAACTTGACAGAGGAGGAAGAATTTATTTTGGTTCCGAGTTGGGTTTACTGTCCACATTTTCAGAGGAGGGATGGCTGTAGGCAGCTCCATGGTAATGAGAACCTGAAGCGAGAGTTTCGCACTTCCTTACATCCTGGCAGGACAGAAAGTAGATGAGGAGCAATGCCAGCCTGGAGCAGGGTTTTTCATGTCCCCCATTTTATTCATTCTGGCTCCCAGCCCATAGAATGATGCTGCCCATATTCAGGCTGGGTCTTTCCATTCCCGTTAGACCTCTCTGGAAACACAAACTGAGAAGTGTCTATAGATGACTTTAAATCCACCAAAGTTAGTAGTTTAGATTAGCCATCACCCTCCCTTGTTTGGTTTTCAGAATGTGGTCCGTTAAAGCACATTTTTTGAAGCTCATGTCAGTGTGAACCATGGAGTGACAATGAGTCTCTCTCTTTGCTACTGTTTTCACCATGGTCACCATGGTGACAAAATTTCTGAAAAGGGTGACATAAGGAAGGGAAGGGTTGATTTTGGCTCACAGTTTGAGGGGATCCAGTCTTTCATGAAGAGACAGCATTACAGCAAGTGCCTCCATGGTGACAGAAGAGATTCCTCAACTTCTCACGTCCTAGTGAACGATGAAGCAGAGAATGGTAGGAAATGGGACTTCCGTATAACCCCCCAAGGCCTGCCCCTAGTGACTCTATACATGAGCTGAGGAGGGACATTTCAACACAGAACATTCTTGTTGTAATAACAGTCACTGGATCCCTTTGCTCTATAGGAGAAGGTAAAGCCTGGGAGGTCACTCTATTCATGGATCTAGGACATTGAAATCATTTGAATTAAGTACTGCATGGTTTATGATGGTGAGTTCATAATACAACCAGATGCAATAGAAACATTTTGATATTTTTCTGTTGTTAAATTGCTAGTATTTTTTGACCACTAGCTAGGTAAAGATGGTCACAGGAAATCTAATGCAGATAACATAAGGAACATTAGTTTTACAAGAAAATTCGATATTTACTGCACCTAATATTAATTGACTTCATTCAGTGTTTCACTTAATCATGAAAACGGTTTGATTAGGTAGAGTCCTGGCAGAGATCTTTCCATTTTATTGGTGAAAAATATGTAAAAATGAAGCCTTTAGTTCACAGAAGCCTTGAGTAGCTGAAATTCAAATTCAAGTTTATCTGACTCAGAACTCACATTCTTTATTACATGGAGCCAATTTATGTTCTACAGTTCAGAAAATCTCACGTTTCTGGAGACACAAAACTGTCTCTCATCAAGTCCACACTATACCTCTCTTGTGTCCCATGAGACGTAAGTGGTACAAGAAATATGAGAAGCAGCTCCTTGGTGACCCTCCTCTGCATGGGGGGTTGGACCTACAATCTCAGCTTCACGTCCAGAAACTTTCCAGCCTTCCCACTCAGAGCCCAGTCCTAACTTGTCTTCTAACATGAGCAACTTGGTACGGAGGTAGGTAGACCTCACTTTCACCCCCAAGGCTGCTGTTCACTGAACTAGAAGAAATACCAGTGAGAGGTTTTTCTTGACAATGGGAATTTCACTTTCTCATTGAGGACTCCACACTGCACATAATAATGGTAGCCAAGATTCTGGAGAGGTTTGGTTTGCTGTGGCCCTGAAAACTTCATGTAGTCAAAGTGTCCTTAGCACTATTTTAGAAAATTTGGTTTCTCTTTAAGGTAAGCAAACAAAGACCCAGTTGAATCTGGCCTTTTTCCCATTATAGGTTACTGAGCATTTAAACTTGTTTTGCTTCCATGCTACCAAAAAAAGTAGTTATAGAATTATTTATCAGTGATATAAATAAAACAAAGGCAATAAGCATAAGTGCCAATGAAAATAGCAAAAAATAGTCATTGAGAACCTTATTATCATGCCCATCCATTGGGAACTTTTTCTTTATATGTGTCATTTATTAAAATATCACTACATGTTGTTCATGCTCTTCAATGTTCCTTCAGTTTTCTACAATACGTTATTACAGTTTTTTTTATTTTAAGTACTTTTTTGTAAAATTGTTTTAGCCTGCTCAATATATTAATTATCCCTTTGCTTGGGGAATCCAGTTAAATGAATCCTATTTTTTTTTTCTTTAAGTTTGGATTGTTTCTAAGGTCTTTGTATCAACAAAAACTAGAATGACGTTAATTTCCAGCTCTAGGTTTACATATATTTGAGGTCAAATGAAAAGCTACCATGTGAGGAGAAGAGTCATTTGTTCAGAGTCCCTCAGCTCACAGGTCTCAGAAACGAGATTTGAATAGTAGTCTTGCCTGGAATCTCCCTGTCAACATCTCCACAACACTGCACCAGTTTTCATGGAAAATGCCTTTTTTCTCTGTTTCTTTCACTCCTCCAATGAGCACATTTATTTCTTCACCAACACCCTTTGCTTGCTTGTCTGTTTTCTTAAAGCTCTGATATTTGTGGAAATGGGTCATATCCTGAAAGCCAAGGTTACTCAGCTGGAAAGACAAAGTGGCTGGCTCTTCCTTGCCCCTCCCCTCACTGGCTTAACCCATAAGCTTGAAAGCTGATTTTCATTTTCCATTTTCTCTGCCCTTTCTACTCTCCAGGAAAGCTATATTTGAAATTATTGCCTCTTTTCCCTCAACGTTGACCTGTGTCCCAGATCATCATGAGATTACGTGTGTAGAGTTATTGATAATTCAGCAATGGTTTTCCGTTTTTATCCAACAAAGTAGATTCAAATAATGGCCTGATAGAAATGGACAGCTTCAAGCAACCTTAAAGGTTTTAAAGCCATTGGCTCCAACCCTCTGCCTCTAGAGCCTTTTTTCTGAGTTATTCCCAAAGAAGACACATTTGATTTGCTTCAGTCCTTCCCTGCTGTTCTATCACGGAGCCTTTTTGCTACAAGAACTCACAGGAGAGTGTATTTTGCTTGGTTAAGGGCAGGAAGACAAATTTCCTGTTATCCCAGCCCTTTTGTTTATATGTTTAAACAGTGCTGGTAAGAGGTAAAGCCATTTGCCAAAGGCCATATAAGATTTTTTCTTTCTTTCTTCTTCTTTTTGTTTTTTGTTTGTTTGTTTGTTTTTGTTTTTCAAGACAGTGTTCCTCTTTGTAACAGCCCTACCTGTCCTAGAATTTGCTTTGTAAACCCGGCTGGCCTCCAACTCATAGAGATCCTCCTGTCCTTCTGCTTTCTTTGAGTGGCAGAATTAAAGGTATGAGCCATCATACCTGCTCTCTCTCTCTCTCTTTCTCTCTCTTGGCTTTGGGGATTTTTCTCACTTTTTCTTTTAAGGTAGGAAAGAATAGAATGTTAGTAATCGAACAGTCCCTAACCAGATCCATACATTTGCTTCCTAACTTCCAGTCCTTAAAATGTGACCGTGTTTGGAGAGAAGATTTTTATTTTAAGTACAGAGAGAGAGAGAGAGAGAGAGAGAGAGAGAGAGAGAGAGAGAGAGAGAGAGAATGAATCAAGTCAAAAGAAACCTTTAAGGGCCAGTCTTAATCCAATATGAATTTAAAAAAAATCACACCTCCACCCCTGTGCACACACAGGCAAAGTACATTTAAAGGTCCTGGGAAGAGAAAGTAGTCCACAAAACAAAGAGGGACATCTCAGCAACCACACTTGCCAACCATCATATCTGCAACCCTCACAGCGTCACCCAGCATGAAGATTAAAGGCAGAGAACTTAAACACTTGAAAGCTTATCTTGTGACAAGAATCATTATTTATAAGAAATGATACCGCGCTGGAGCATGAATTTAGAGATGGAATCATATTCCAACCTTGAAGGATGCCTGGGATATAGTTACTCTTAGCCCTGCTTCAGAGGCGAGGGAGCTGAGGCTCAGAAAGTCAAAGGCCTACGGTTAAATGATGGAGCAAGGTCAAATGCTGTGGGATATTTGTACACTGTGTGAAAATCTATTGCTGTGATTGGTGTAATAAAAAGCTGAATGGCCAATAGCTAGGCAGGAAATATGGGCGGGACTTCAGGGCAGAGAGAACTCTGGGAAGAAAACAAGCAGAGTAGCCAGCCAGACACAGAGGAAGCAGGATAAGTACTAGGGAGATGAAGTAGGGAACCTTGTGGAAGAATATAGATTTAAAAATACAGGTTAATTTAAGTTATATGAACTAGTTAGGAACAAGCCTAAGCTAAGACTGAGCTTTTATAATTAATACTAGGTCTCTGTGTCATTATTTTTGGGCTGGCGGTCCCCACGAGAAAAATCTGATGAGAGCCCAAATTTACCTTTTTGTCTGACTTTAAGTCTTCACTGATACCCCATTCTCCTTCCCAGTAAGAGATTTAAGCAGGTCATGCAGAGCCCTTGCTTACCAGGAGCTTTGATGTTGGGAGAAAGAAGCAAAGGACCCCAGTGCTTCAGTGAACTTGGACCCAGTTCAGTTTGGAGATGAGACAAGTTTGGCTTCTGATTTCAGGGTAAAATTTGTGATAGGGGAATATAAGAAGACAATGTAGTTGGGTTTCTCTAGAGTTTACACTTCCAAAAAATGAGGGCATGAATATCTATATACAATAAAAAATTAGCGTTTCTAGTGACAGATCCCTGGCCCTGAAGAAATCTGACCCTCCAAAATAGAATTAATTACCCACTCTACTCACCTTTGCTAAAGCAAAAAAAAAAAAAAAAAAAAAAATCCATACAGACGTGTCATAAGTAGGCACAGAAGTTCTATGGGAGATTTTCCCGTAACATAATTTAGAAATATTTCAATTAATTTTAAGATTTATTTTACTTTGATTGATATAACAATATGATCAATATGCAACCGATGGAAAACAAGAAGTGGAAATCAGACGTTCAGCACTCCCTCCTGTGTGGTATGCAGACGCTTGCTTGTCTGTGCTGAGTTTGCCTGATCTACCTGTCGGCTTGACCTTTGCGATACAATCTTCAGTTCAGACCCTGCTCACTCTTGGTCATCATTGGCTCCACCCTAGCTCCAGCCCATCACCTTTCTGTAGGAATTCCCCTCAGTGTTCCATGGTGCTCACCTCTAAATTTGTTCTCCATGGGTAATCACAACACCCCTTCAAAACATAGACCAGGCCAAGTGGCTGTCTTGTTGAAAAGTCCTCTGTGGTGCCACAAATAAAACCAACCAAGGCCCTGCCTGCCGGGGCTGCATGTTCCTCCTGCTGCCACTGACTCCTGGTGGCTTGGTTTTCTGTCTCCCCTTGTCCTTAATCATGTGCTTGCCTCTAGCTTACGGTGTCTGTATTTGTTGTTGTCTCTAAGTGAATGTGGGATTTTTTTTTTTCTCTGACTCCGCCATTCAGAACTTTCTTACTGACAACTTCTCATATGTACCTTCTTGGAAAACTTAATAAAAAATGTAGATGTTGTGTTTACCTAAGTTGTTCTATTATCAATAAAGACTCAGGAGTCAGATGTTGGGGTGAAAACCTGACAGATCACAGAAGGGACGGAGGAGCGACCAGTTGACTTTCCTTCCACACTCCCCAGATCGAAGAGACCTCGAAATCTCTAAGTCCCTCCCTCCTCCTTCCTATGCATCTTCTCTCTCCATATTCCTGCCTTCTCTGTGGCTAATTCCAGTCAGCTAGTCACTGGCTCCACCCCTTGATTCAGGGTTAACTTTTTTTTTTTTTAGGTTTTTTGAGACTGGGCTTCTCTGTGTAGCTTTGTGCCTTTCCTGGACCTTGCTCTGTAGACCAGTCTGGCCTCGCACTCACAGAGATCTGCCAGGCTCTGCCTCCCAAGTGCTGGGATTAAAGGTGTGTGCCACCACCACCCGGCCAGGGTTAACTTTATTAACACAGTCTTGGGGTGTCACAGTGTGATCAAATATCCTGCAACACATACACTCTCACCTCTGCATTCCTCTGTCAGTTGTCTTCTTTCTTTCTTTCTTTTTTCTGAGACAGGGTTTCTCTGTGTAGTCCTGGCTGTCCTGGATCTTGCTCTGTAGACCAGGCTGGCCTCGAACTCACAGAGATCCGCCTGACTCTGCCTCCCAAGCACTGGGATTAAAGGTGTGCGCCGCTGCTGCTGCTGCTGCTGCTGCTGCTGCTGCTGCTGCTGCTGCTGCTGCTGCCGCCGCTGCTGCTGCCGCTGCTGCCGCCGCCGCCACCCGGCCTGTCTTCTTCTTCTTCTTCTTCTTCTTCTTCTTCTTCTTCTTCTTCTTCTTCTTCTTCTTCTTCTTTTTACAAAGCAGACAATCTTTATTCACAATCAGGTGGCAAACGAGGAAGGCCCTAGTCTCTGCTGAGATTGCACGCCCCCCCCACCATCCTGTCCCATGTTTGTTCTTTCTCCTTTCCATCACCATAGTGGCCGATTTGTTGTTGTTGTTTACTACCATACCACTAGACTTTAAACAGGACACACTTATAAACATCAGACAAAGGACTGGATACATGAATGAATAAAACATTGCACTGTACCTTGGCTTTAAACTAACGTGCTCTCCCTGGTTAGTTGGTTTGAGGGCAGGAAGGAAACAGGATTACCTATGAGGACAGAATGGAATGGAGGACGATGTGGAGAAGGGAAACAGCCAGAGGGAGCCAAGGAACACGTGGAGAGCAGTGTGGGGGAAGGGACAAATTGGAACAAAGCATACTGACACATCTATATGAAAATACCATCAGGAAACCCATTAGTAATGTAAAAATTAATAGCCATGAGGGAAGGCCACTAGACTATCTTCTCAGAGATGAAGGGGTCATATCTGTGTGGATCCCTGATGTCTAAGCAAGGCCTTGCTTGGTCTATCCTTAGGAGTGAGGTAAAGAAGAAAAGAGGAAGACCTGGGAGGATTAGGGTGGCAGGTGCAGGGGAGTACTTGCCTCTTTTTCTCCAGACACAATTTAATACAGCTCAGAGTGTATAGTCCTTTGCTGGGCATAGCAAGCTGGCAACTGTTAACTTGAATTTGAAACATTTCTGGGCAGGTGCACGTCACAAGGGCTTACTGCAAAACAATTCCAAAAGGTTGTTCTCCCTGGTGGGGGGGAACATAGAATGTTAAGTAAGGACCCAGAAGAAAGGAGCACAGCTTCATGGCTTTGTGGGTAAGGATGAAGTCAGGTTGTCTTCAAAGATGGGGAGCGTATTCCTGTAATGTTTGCATGCTCTTGGACAATAGGAAGCAGTCTTGAGTGTAGTCCAGAAACTGCCACTTGTTCCTGCAGCCTGAGAAGCTGGTTGAAGATAAAGCTTTGCTACAAGTTCCGATTGTTTTTATGTGGGGCCTCATTTGTATCTCCATCAAGAGTTCATTTCAGTCCAGGCCTTCCTGGTTCTCCAGGAGTTTGTAATTTTTCCTGTCAATATAACTTGGGGAGGTTTGGAGTCGGTGAGTCAAAACAGTTGCCGCTTTAATAGGCCCCTTGCTAGCGAAAGCGGGACTGTGGGTATATAGGTTTGTCAGACAGATGGAAGGCTGCAACCAAGAGAATTACTCATGACCATAGTCTGTTTCCTGTGTAAGAAAGGACCAGAGAAAATGTGGCCTGCCTTCCCACCCTAAGTTCCTTTATAAGAAGTGTGTTGTGGTCTTTACCATTAAATAGTTAGGACTTGTTATTTTTTTATTATTATTACTGAGCTGAACCAAACTTTTAAAAAAAATAAAGAGGTGTGGGGGAGGGGAAAAGTCAAACTTTCTTGAGAACTGAGGAAAAAGGAGGCAGGTAAGCAACAAGATAGATGATTTTCATCCTGAGATGTGGGTTCTTGCTTTTAAAGGAACCGGCACTTGTTGAACGGCTCTGTATCCAGAATTTAGGTTCACAAAAGTCTTTGGGGGCAACAGTCATTTTTCCGGAAGGCCCTTCTTCCTTCCTCTGTCTGGCTGCCCGGGCTCAGGCCCATCCCATGGGTTCTTTGACTGCAAAGAGGATGGGGGGCCCTTCTTTGTTCTGCTGTGCAGAACATTCAAGTGTGCACAAGTTACAGCAAGCTTGAGCCCATCTCTGGTCTTGGAACGGTGCCTTTCCCCAACACCCTTTCTTCCAGGAATGTCTCTCTGGTGGGAGCTGGGACAACGCAAGCTGTGCCTTCTGTAAAACGTGTCCACCACGGGACAGTTTTAGGGAGTTGCATAAGTCAGTGGTTGCATGCTTTTAACCACACTTCCAAGGAAGTCCTGACCAACTTTTAAAATATAATCTCAGACTTGGAAAAGGATCCCTGTGGCCTCTACTAATTGCTGGGCGCAAACGCCTGTCATTTGAAGGTGCCGCTCACATATTCCAAGGCCCAAGCCGGCATTTCGCTTCTGGGAATTACATTTTGGCCGGCTTTCAGAACTAGTGAAAAGGTTTCTTGTTTCTGAAAAGCAATAGGGTGAGAATTCACCAGGCTTCCCTATCACTGTAAAGATGTAGTCAAAGCTAGCTGTCAGTCAGAGATGATTAAAGAGAACTGCCTCATAAAAGAGGGGTGGTGTCCATTCATCCACACAGCAGCGGAGACAAGACGTCACTCACTGGAGCCACAAATCTATGGTTCTTGATTCCTGATGATCTGTCGCCTTTCATTGTCTTTATGGACTTAAGAATTTCTAGTGTGGTATTAATGCAAGTCCATCCATTAATATCATTTTCCTAAACCCCAGGCCCCCATTTCTGCTACCTATCTATTTGGTTGGCCAGTGCCTCAAAATTATTATTCAGTTTTGCATCTCATCATTTTGTTACTTTTTTTTCCCCCTCTGTTTTTATTAATGGCTCTTCCTTGGGAACCCTGTTTTGAACCATGGTGAACTTTGTACATTACTCCTCTTTTCTCCAGCTCTTTAGGGATCAGACTGTCCTCAATAATACAATCTGCATTTTAAAATTCCTGTTCTTGGTGTCATATCAGACCATAATAATCACTTTGATCTTTATCCATTTTGTAATTTCTGCTATGAAATCTCTTCAAAAAGTTATAAAATGCCTTGTAGATTTTGCAACTAAACAATGTAAGGGGTTAAACAGAGTTTTTCCAATCCCCATACTGCCTTCGGCATCCCATTCTACTCTCATAACCACGTCAGCAAGCTGATGTTTACTCGTCCAGATCTTTCTGCTGCCCACACAAAACCACGATAAACATATTGCGATGGCTAATCCTGGTTGTAGTTTGATTACATCTGGAACTAACTAAAACCCCAGCAGCTGAGCGCACCTGTAAGGAGATTTCTTGATGGAATTATTTGAGGTCGGAAGCCTTACTCTAAATCCAGATCATTTGAGGTAGGAGGGCCCACCATAAGTCTGGATAATTTGAGGTCTGAGGAGGCACCCTAAGTCTGGACTAACACACATGTGTACATTTAATGTTTTGTGCATTTTGACAAGAATTACACCCTATTTTGCCCACCCATCTGTAGAGTAGTTGTTTCAGGTATTTCTTTAACTCAAATTTACAACTTTAACCTGCTTTTTAAAATAGCTTAGGCACCAAAATAAATAAGTCTAAAAATAAGTTGGGGCCAGAGAAATGGCTCAGGGGATAAAGGTGCTTGCTGGCATGCATGATGACTGGAATTCAATTCCTGGACACATGACCAAAGGAGAAAACCAATTCCCAAAAGCTGTTCTCTGTAGATGAATTTCTAAACAGTCTTATGAAACAAGAAACAGAGCCAAATACAGAGGTAAGAGACAAAGAGCTCAGAGAACTAGCAAAGAGCCAGCCTAGCCTTATCTTTCCATCTCGCCACTGCCGTCACTTCCCCAGAGAGAGCGTCTTACCATCTGATCTGTGCTTTTATTGCCTTTTTGTTCTGCATTTTCTTTGGCTCTAAGCCCAGTCACATGACTTTCTCTTCACTGCCTGTCCATACAGACCTCCAGGTCTCTATGGTTGGTACTGGGATTAAAGGCTTGGCTGTGTCCTTGACCACACAGAGACTCTGCCTGCCATGTGATCAGATTAAGGGCGTGGGCTACCACCGCCTGACTCCTGTTTATGGCTCGCCGTGTGACCTCACTATGTGACCTCTTATCTTCAGACAAACTTTATTTATTAACATACAAATAAAATATCACATTTCAGCACAATTAAAATATCACCACAGTTCTCTAGCTGCTACATGTATGCTGTGGCATGTATGTTACACAGACACAGACACAATAAATAAACGAATAAATATAAATAAATAAATAAATAAATAATAAATAAATAAATAAATAAATGTAAGATAGCCTTGGAGATAGGGTACAGCTCAGTGGTAAATCATTTACATAGCATGCTGAAGGCTCTTGAGATGCTCCCAGTATTGAAAAAAAACAAAACAAATAAAACCCCCTAAATAATAATAAAATAGTCAGTACAGTAGCTCATGCCATGGTTATGTCGTATGTCATGGCTCACTGTTGGATGTTACTTGTTCTCCTGCTTCTCTGTCTTCTTTTGTGACCCTCCTCCTAGCCCTTTGTGTTCACATTAATAGTCTCCGTTGCCTTTGGCTCTAGTTATATTTCATTCACACGGTACTGGTAAGAGGTTGGCAAGGAGAGAGTAACAGGGAATTCAAGGTATTGTTCCCCCTGGACTCTCTGCAGGGCCTGAGATGGCAGAATGTATCCAGGAAAGGAGTACAGCGACCCACCATGCAGCCCTCAACATACATCAACCCTTCCCAGTTCTAGGAACCTCTTGCGCATCTGGCACCTTCAAGTCTAGCTGGTGATGGGTTCTAGGCCCCGGGTGTACACATTTATTGACTTTTCTTAACTCAGGTCCATAGTGTATCAGACAATCCCATCGTTAAATTCTCCTCAATAATTCAGGCTGAGTGTTACTTCTAGTTCCTGCTCTCCTCTTTCCGTAAGTGCTAAAGCTGCTTCTGTCTTTCTATCCTCCTGTTGGCTGCTGTTTTCCAGGTAGGCACTTCCTTTACCTCCAGCATGGCCATTCTGTCAACTTGACTCTTTCTACATTTTCATGTCTGGGATTAAATTTCATACATCTTTCTAAAATGGTTTCTAAGAGTTTTCTATTATTCACAGAATAAATGTTGAACTCCCTAAGTGATTGCCTCCCATCCCCAGCCCCTGTTTGAGTAACATTAGTATTAGGAGTCCACCCCAAGTCCTCAGTTTCCCACTGGAATACCTTTCTTACATCAGAACCATTGATTCTCCATTGACTGGTTATATGATATCAAATTATGAGTTAACTCCATCAATTGATTGGAATGATGAGGGCATGTAAGTCGGCATTATATTGAGGTCTTGTTGAACTAAAGTCCATAAACTTATGACCATTTTGACATGTAAGAAGTTTCTAGTAAATGTTGTAAGTCACAGTAATAAATAGTTATTTATTATATAAATTAGTTACAAATTAGTGCTTCCCTACTCTGATCAGAATTTGTTCTGATCCATATGTTCAAACCAGTTACTCTCCTCCAGATTTATGTCAGACAAGGCCTCTAGGGGTTCTCTGATCTCTGCAAAACAGATCTCTCTCTCTCTCTCTCTCTCTCTCTCTCTCTCTCTCTCTCTCTCTCTCTCTCTCTCTCTCATTTTCTGTTTAGATTGGTTTTAAGATTGTGGGGGAAACTTTGCATAAAGTACAGAGGGTTCCCAGTCTTCTCTCGAGTTCTTTGGGCACACTTGCTGCAGACGACGAGCCAACATCAATACCACTGTTGGTGGCAGTCCGGTTCCTATCAGGAGGCTCTCCTTGTGCTGAATGCATGATGTTGTTTAGCCATGGCTACAGCATCATCTCAGAGAGTTTCACCATCCTAGAAAGCTTCGGTGTGCCACTTTTCACCAACTCACCCCTCCTGACACTCCCACCCGCTGGCAATCATTAATCCCTTTATGGTTTCTACCCTTTACCCTTTTGTTTTCACTCTGCATTCTTACTTGAGTTCCAGGGTTACTGTTACTACTGTTTGATCTTCATTTCTACCTACACCTGACATCAAACATTCTGGCTAATTGTCATGTAAGCCTGTGTTTTGGGACTGATTTAGTATACATGTTTGTCCTTCATATCAAGGCCAAAGATGAATTTTCACATTTGTTTCCTAATGATATAGGCACAGTGCTGATGGATTGTGCTCAGTAGGAGCTGGGCCCTTCAACCCAAAAAAACGCATGAGAGAGAGAGAGAGAGAGAGAGAGAGAGAGAGAGAGAGAGAGAGAGAGCGCTTTTACCTATGGGATGTGATTATTTTATAAAAGGGGGAGATAGTAGAATGTTGTACATAATAAGGACTGGGTAGTCCAATACTGGCCATCTGCCCATGGGAATGGCTAAAAACCCCATAGCTGCTCAGTCCACAAAGCTGGATATCTCAGCAGTCTAATCTGGACCTGAAGACTTAGAAGAGTCCAAGAGAATCTCTGCTCTTCAGTCCACACTGGGAGGATGAAGAATCTGAGTCTAATCAGAGCATAGGATGACAGAGGTTGAGGTGGCAGCAGCCACAGCAAGAGTAGATGCACCTGCCAGCAAGAAACAAAGGTAGGCAGGCAAACAAGGCTGATTCATTTCTGGGCATCGTTATAACTGGGTGGTCCATGAGAATGTGCTTCCCAATCTAGAAGAGGCTCCTGTCCTTTTATTTAGTTAATCTTTCAGTTAATCTTTACCAGTAATTCTCAAAGACCCATTCAAATGTATCTTTCAGTATCTTGATTCTAGACCTTAGGAAGTTGACAATCAAATATAATCATCACAGAGTCTAAGGGAGAACTATGTAAAATCCAGAGCAGAGACGGCATGGAGCAGGTCTTCAGAGCTCTGACTCTTCTTTGGTCCTTCCTGGATTTTACAGTCTGTTCCAAGAGCATCATGCTTCTTAGTGGGTTTAGTACAGTGAAAATAGCTACTTGATCTTCGGGCTAACTTGTGTGAGTTTGTCTGCTTTCCTACTTTGCTCTCCATTGCTGTGATAAACACCATGGCCAAAAGCATCTTGGGGTGGAAAGAGTAAATTTGGCTTATACTTCCACATCCCAGGCCATTACTGAGGGCAATCAGGGCAGGAACTGAAGCAGAAGCCAAGGAGGAAAGCTGCTTTCCGACCTGCTCGCCCCTCGAGGCTCAAGTTTAGCAGTCTTTCTTCTACCTCCCAGGATCACCAGTCCAGGGGTGGCACCACCCACTGTGAGCTGGACACTTCTATACCAATCATCAATCCAAAAAATAAAAATAAAAAAAAATGTCGCACAGACTTGCTTACATGCCAATCTAATGGAGGCATTTTCTCAACTAAGGTTCCCTCTTCCCAGATGATACCAGCTGGACAGTAAACTAACTAGCACAGTTAGTTTGACATCTATGTGATGAACGTGGGAGAGCAGAAGTCATAGCACAGCAACTGCGGTCATATTTGTAAAGTTTTCACTTACAGGCCAGCTGTGTCCAGTCCTCCATTTTGCCACTAGTCCGCATGGCTGCCCATGAGGTAAACATTCTTAGCTGTGATCTATATAGATATGGACGTGCTTTCAAAGAGATGTGTACTTCACCCAGCCAACAGGCTGAGGCTCGGGGACAGATTAAAACCCTTGGCTAAAATCACACACCGACACAGTGGCCAGAACACTAAGGCAGCCCTTGCTTCCCAGCTCCCTGAGTTCTGTGCAGCTCTGGAAAGTGTAGGTAGTGCTTGCATCTGTCCATAGAACAACTTTTTGCAATTTCCCACAACCAAATGCCCCACGAAGGCTTTGCCATGTTTCCTCTTTCTCTCTGACCTGCAATGTCTTATTTACTGATAAACTATACCTATTCTCTATTCTGGTCCCTACCCCTGACCCTTCCAGCCTCTGACTCTAAGGTTAGCCCCAGTAATCTCTCTCTAAGTAACTGCCTGACATCTGAGAAGTCCCTGACATTCTACCTTTGGTCCTGCCCTTGCTGGCCCGTGTTAACATACATTCTTATTGGTACATTTTGGTTCATGTAGACCTGCGTTAGGCTGGTCTGTGTTTCAGTGTAGTAATGGTATATATATATATATATATACCAATGGTGTATACACACACACACACACACACACACACACACACACACACACATTTATTGCTAGGCAGTTCAGGCCTTTAATCTCAGCACTTAGGAGGCAGAGACAGGCAGATCTTTGTGAGTTTGTAACCAGTCTGGTCTGTGTAGTGAGTTCTAGGACAGCCAGAGCTATGTAGAGAGACCCTGTCTCAAAAAGAAAAAAACAAACAAACAAACAAAAAAACAAAAAAACAACTAACTAAATAAATAAAAATTAAAATTAAAAATACATTTATTTCTTCATGTATTTGTATGTGTGGGGAAAGTTATATTTGTGGGGAAGGGGCACATGCCATGATGTCATAAGGAGGTCAGAGGACAATTTTATGGAGTCTATTCTCCATCCACTATGTGGGTTGAATTCAGGATTTCAGACTTGATGGCAATTGCTTTTTCCCAACAGAACCATTTTGCCAACTCCAAGGTTGGAATTCTTCTTGTTGCACCAGGTCCCTTTTAGACCAAGGGAAAAATCTCTTTTTGACACTTTCCTTACAATGAACAATTTTTTTAAGTGAAATAGTCATCTAAGGTCATCTTTTTAAACTTTCTTTGAGGTAACAGATTACAGAAGGAACTGTAGTGTTTTAATTGCGTGTATCCCTAGGTGTACCACGAATCTTAAAGGGTCTTATTAATAAAAAACTGACAGCCAGATATTGGGGTGAACGCTGAAAGATCAGAGAAACAGAACAAGCCACAGCCACCTCACCTTGCCAATTCCTCAGCTGATCTCATTTCCTCAGACTGAAATCCTCTGAGTCCTCATCTGAAATGAATGTCAGCTGAACTGCTAAAAGCCTGAAAGGTTAACCAGGCTCTAGTTCCTGGTCCTCAAACCTTATATACCTTTCTGCTTTCTGCCATCACTTCCTGGGATTAAAGGTGTGTGTCACCATGCCTGGCTGTTTCCAGATGGATCTCTGCTTTCAGAATGCTAGGATTAAAGGTGTGTGTGCCACCATTTTCTGGCCTCTATATCTAGTGGCTGTTCTGTTCTCTGACCCCAGATAAGTTTATTAGGGTGCATAATATATTAGGGAACACAATATCACCACATTTCCCCTTTTTTGTCTAAAATTTAAAAAGCTTATAACTAATACAAGAAAAACTATATCCAATAAGTATATACAATATATACAGTCAAGAATTACATTAACAATGTCTAGTCCATTAACATTTGACAAATTCACACAAAATTTTTCATTACTTATTCTATTTAAATCAAGTAGCTGCTTTTTAAAAGTAGATTCAATAATCTCCCTTTTTATCTTATTATTTCTATATGTTCTCATTTTTCAGAGTAGATTCAATGACCTACCCTTTTCTCTATCTTCTTTTTTCTTTTTCTTTTTCTTTTAAACAAGAACCCTGTATCTAATCTCCTTTGTTTAGGTTTTTTTTGATCATTAACAATTAACAACTTGTAATCAACCATCATAAACAATAACAATTATCTATAAGCCATTGAACGACCAAAACCCTCCCATCCCACCTCTTGGGAATGTGGGCATCATTTCCTTAAAATTACTTCCTGCTTTCTAGGGGTGAAGAAATCTTTAGGGGATCCTGGAAAGAAAATTTTTGGGTTAATTGTCAAGTCCTGAGAGTTAGTTGTATCATTTAATAATAATAGGAAAATGCAGGGCTTGTCTCAAGTCCTTGCTCAAGTAGTCTGTGAATCTGGATCATCTCAGCTAGCCATCTCGAAATTGTCCTGAGCAGTTTGTAGTCCAAAGCCAATCTTTCCATGGTGTTAATCAGTTTTTACCATAGTCTGTGTGTAATCATCATTGCCCTTTTGAAGATTTCAAAGTTGCTGTTAGGTGTGGTCATGGTTCCCTGCAGATTTTGTGTGTGTGTGTGTGTGTGTGTGTGTGTGTGTGTGTGTGTGTGCCTCCTCTGTGGTTTGGAGCAATCACAGTCTGATAAATGCCTGTCTCTCGGAACCATAAACATTCTTCCCTAGAAGAGAAAAATCTTCCAGCAATTTCTCCCCACCATTTGTCTTGCCAAACTTTTCCAAACTGACCTTTGCCGATGCTTTCTTGTAACACGATGGTCCTGGCAATTGTTCTCTGAATGAGCAGCAGTAAACCTTGCATCCCCAGTAACAGAATTGCTGCCACCATCAACAGGATGAGAAGCGGCTGGCAACTGGGAGCAGCAGCCACCACCTCCATGGTCCCACAGCCACCATTTGTGGCTCAGCCCAGCTGCCACTTCTCCTCAGCAAGCCCCCCAGACTGGCCTCAAACTCTGGATCCTTCTGCCTCTGCCTCCAGCAAATCCTACCAGCGTGAATCACCACAACCAGCCACATGCAGCTCAGGCCTAAGCTGAGGCCCTTAGGGCTACAGGCAAGTAGCTTTTTCGAGAATTCATACCCAAGAAGTTGGGCACCAGATATAACACGAATCTTAAAGGGTCTTATTAATAAAAAAAACAAAACAAAAAAAAAAAACAACAACATCAGAGCCAGGTATTGGGGTGAACACTGAAAGATCAGAGAAACAGAACCAGCCACAGCTAACCTCACCTTGCCAATTCCTCAGCTGATCTCATCATTTCCTCAGACTGAAATCCTCTTGAGTCCTCATCTGAAATGAATGTCAGCTGAACTGCTGCTAAAAGCCTGAAAGGTTCACCAGGCTTTAGTTCCTGGTCCTCACACCTTACATACCTTTCTGCTTCCTGCCATCACTTCCTGGAATTAAAGGCGTGTATCACCATACCTGGCTGTTTCCAGTGTGGCTTTGAACTCACAGAGATCCAGATGGATCTCTGCTTTCAGAATGCTAGGATTAAAGGTGTGTGTGCCACCATTTTCTGGCTTCTATATCTAGTGGCTGTTCTGTTCTCTGACCCCAGATAATTTTACACAATATATTGGGGAGCACAGTGTCACCACACCTAGACTTACTATTTGGGGCTTTGAATGTATTGTAGTAAGACAGTATGTACTTTTAGAAGGCATTATTTAAGGGTAATATCAGGTAGACAAAAGCATAGTTTGAACTGGGTTATGTCAAGAGTGGTGAAGAAGATGTGCACGTGACTAGTCTGACCTTTACAGATCCGGCTGACCTACAAGAATGGGAATTTCTCCTGGCTCCTCCTGTCCTGTGCTAGCATCCTTCCCCTCCATGTTTCTTTCCCCTGCCTGACCATCCACTTGAGCTTGTCAATGTCTAGACTCTTGTTGAAGAGTGTCTGTTATCAGGCAGCTAGGATTAAAGAGCCATCTATAGTTCATTCCCCTGTCCACTGTGACCCAGGACAGACCCCATCACTCATCAAGGCCTTTGATAATTACATCTTTAAAATGGTTAAAGTGAACTTCTGGCAGGAGAAGAATGCACATGGCTGGCTTTGACATGCCAGCTACCATGCCCTGCTGCTAGCTACTGCCTCCTTCACCCTCTTCTCCCATTTTCAGCCATCCAGGACCAAACCCAAGATAAAATGAAAACGGTGCTTCCCATATACCGTGTAGTCTGTGTAGTGGCTGCATTTTGAAAGGGGTCTCTCATTTGCATCCAGCAAACCTCTGTCGTCCTTTGTGTGTCTAGATGACAAGAGGAAGAAAGTGAGTTTGAGAAGGGTACCAGTAGCAGCTCAGGAGTTTGAAGTGGGTTACCTTGTCAAACTGTGTCCTATCTCATGGAGGACTTGGAGCTAAGAACCTGCTCCTAAGAACTCCTGAGAATTTTCTTTGTCTGTCTCAAAATCATGATTGTCACCCGGGACGCTGGATACAGATCCATATGCTGGGCGAGGAGCCTGGGCATGGGGAGGTTTTAAGTCCTCACCTCACCTGCTGGAAGAGAGTAGAATGCTATATTCTCCTGAGGGCTTGTTTGCAGAGGAAGAATGACCTGGAAGAGCCTTGGGAACTTGCCCTGGCGTGGGGTGGTGTGGTTAGAAGGAGAAGCCTTGGCTGTCCTTGACGGTTGTTGAGGGCAGGCTGGGGTCTAGTGACTCTGAAATTCCCTTTATGAAAAAATTTGTTACATTTTGATTAACAAAGTGTTTGTTCAACTCTTCTTTATGACAGGAGCTTTGCAGTGTGAATGATAATATGAATGGGAATTGCTCACATTCACTGAGAATTTAGTGTTCAAGCAGATAGCACTTCACATATATACCCCCAAATCCTTACCCGAACTCTAAGAAAATGACATTATTTTCCTTATTATACAGACAAAGTACCTGAAACCCAGAGAGGGAAAGTCCCTTGTCCAAATCCAGGTAGTGTTAAGGCTCTCTCAAGAAACAGTATTTACGCAGAGGCAGGCTGAGGACTTGAGTGCTTAGAGCCTCACCGGTACCTTTTCCTGAATTCACCTCCCCACCCCCAACCATCCCCCAGGAGTCAACAGGACTGTCTTAGAGATCCAGGTTTCCTCTCTTGTTTTTGAATGATGCTGCTTTGGGAAAGAACATCAACAAGATTTCATCCATCGAGTTTACCCATCCTGATCTATTCTTAAGGGTAAGAGTGTTTTTAGAGAGTGAGATCTAATTGCCCAAATGGGAATTTATTTAAAATAACCACCTGTGCCTTCATCTACATCATAAAAGGATAGTGAATCACTACAGAAGATCAGGGTCTGTTCTTTGTGGTCACAAGAGACTTGATTTTGGACAAGGTTTTGACCTCCTTCCATGTTCCCTTCCTCTTCTTGGGACTGCAGCATCTATTCCCAGCAGCTGGGGTGCCTGCAGAGTTACAGAACACACAGGAGTTAAGTACTGTTCTCTGGCTGACCCAGTGGCTGGAACAGGGTCTGTGCAGTCTGTGCAGACTGTGGCTGCACCAGGATAGTCTTCATTGCCTCAGACAGAGGTGGCAATTGACATCCTCACCCTTTATAGCAAAGACTAGAGGAGAAAGCTGAAATGCCGAACAAGTCCATTAGGCTTACGTTCCATTTCTTTCTCTATCCTAATTTGAATTCACAATCAATCCACTCATTCCTGTTCTACGCATCTTTAAAGGTTTGTTTGATATTCTTTTTCTCCTTCCTCCCCTCCCCTCCCTCTGTCTTCTCTCATTTTCAATTTCTTTCACAAACGTATAGTTTTAGTTCCTCTAATCATTATTATACCCCAGTGAAGGAAAAACATTCAACTTTTACCATGCTTTAAAAGCCCTTGCTACCCTAGATCATAAATCAATTCCCTTGATGAGCTGCATTAACACTTTGGGGCTATACGGGGCAGGTCTAATGCACTGATTTATAAGCAAGGCTGAAAGTTAATGGATTCCTAAAGTTACCTACCGCAGAGAACTGGCTGCACTTTAAACACCACAACAGTTAGATTCCATATCAGAGAAGTGAGTCCTGCCATGAAGGAGCCCTGGTCATAAGATGTGAATATTTTTGGTACAGTAGTCCGGGGTGAAGGATCAGTGTGGTGCCAAAAGGGAGCCCTCGATTTGCTTGTACCTATAACTGCCTTACTCTGTTGCTTAGAGTAAATCACCCCTGTGTGTAGCTCCTTATTTAGAAAACAGGAACTTGAATCTGTCCTGAACATATGGTACTCCAAAAGGCTTTTAGAGGCATTAGCACAAATAGAACAGTAAAAGGATAAATAGGACTGAGACTAGATGGATTATGATATGTACTGTCAATAATCCTTCCTGACAACAGCCCGAGGAGGTGAAACAGGTCTAGTTTATCCACCCTGTGCTAATGGAAAAACAAAAACAAACAAAAAACCACAGAGACTCTGAGAGGACAAATCCTAACCCAAGATCACCCACCTTTGAAAGTGATCCATGGAATTCTCACAGTAGTAGTGAGAACACAGCTGGCTCCATGCTGAGCAGCAAGCCACCTGAAGCACTCTGGCCTGCAAGACATTGAGGAATTCAGTCCTTGGTGGCTAAGCAGGGTCCACCTGATGACGTCAGGCTCTTCTTGAATATAGACACTAAAGTAGTTACTTTTCTGTAATAACATGCCATGGTCAAAAGCAACTTATGGAAGAAAAAGTTTATTTAGGCTTACAGTTCCGGAAGAGGAGTCCATATGGTGGGGGAGATGGCAGGCAGCAGAACAAGAAGATGAGAGATCACATCTTCAACAGCAACAGCAAAGCAGAAAGAACAAAGGAGAAGTAGGGCAAGGCTATAAACTCTGGAAGCCCACCCCCAGTGACATACTTCCTCTAGCAAGGCTGTACCATGTCCCCAAACAGCACCACCAACTGAGAACCAAGTGTTCAAATATCTGAGTCCGTAGGGGACATTTTTTCAATCCACAACAAGTACCTTCCAGATCATCCCAGAAAGCTCTGGAAGAATCCTAATTCTTCATGTTTATCACTATATGACAAAGATTGGGCATTCTTAACTGGACTATGGATGCTTAGATGCCTCAGTGTCAGGAATAGAAAATAAGAGCCCACAACTCATATATGCTTTGTTGAAGATAACTGTTACAGGTATTGGGTTTGTGCATGCTGTTGGGTTTTGATCCTGTCACATGTCTATCTATGACGTTGGTCCATGAGTTCATAACAAGCATTGTTTTATGTGTACAAAGATGATTGGTTTTACCTGGTTTGGGGGCGACCAGTAGTTCCATTCTTCATAGCTCTTGCATCCCTTGGTGTCAATCTCAATAGTTGCCTTTGAAATTCTTAGTGTCAAATGTTTTGCCTAGGCTTCCCTTTATAATATAGCCCTTGTACATGGGATTAAAATGAGTCAAGTGGGCTGTTGTGGGGGAAATAGAGAGCAAGCTGAAGACCCCCCATGGAAAGTATATTGTTGTGATCTGTTAGTCAGCTTTTCATATTTCTGCTCTGCATAATGAAAACAAATAATAATAATAATAAATAATAAATAATAAACAGCAATAACACTTACAACCCATGATCAGGGACCCTGTTCCTTCCCCCTGAAACCTACACCAGGACTATCATTTGTTTTTGGACTCTGTTTTCTATTACTCATCCATCGTTAAGCCAGAAAGGATTTATCTAATTACCATTTGAGAAGTGTCCAGTGATGTGCTCTCAGTGGTGTTGACTGTATTTGGATCCACTCCTCCTTGTGGGAAACATCAAGGAAGACTGCACAGCTTTGCTGATAGTTGGTGCTTGTTAAGGATAGTGGTTACCACACTAGTGGTTCAGGGCTTAAGATCTTTAGCTTGCTCCCGTTTCATAATTCAGTTCAAGTAGAAAGGACCTCTTTCCAATAACCAGTTCAGCACAACTATTTTGTTGGAAAGATAAAGAAAAGCAGTGAATAGTGGTAATGAACTTGTACAGTTACCATGATTACTTCTTCAGGAAGTTCCTACAGGAAATGTTGCCCTCACAGACACACAGAGCTGGGCATTTATTCCTGGTATTGCTCTGTGCCTTTGCTGTGTGCTAGCCATTGGCTATGGTAGAGCTGCATATGCAACCTATAAAATGCAGATTTTGTAGACAAGGGCAGGGACCGGGAATGGGTATTTTTCTCATATGTACACTAGTTTGGAAGCAAAGACCTACAGCAATCTCATAATTGTGCAGTATTGTTAAAGCATTAAACTACAAGAGCCTTCTGGTTTTCTTTCTTTTTAAATTTATTTTATTTATTTTGAGATAGTCTCACTATGTATCTCTGAATGGCCTGGAAGCTGCTATGTAGACCGGGCTGGACTTGAACTCACAGAGATCTACCTACCTCTGCCTCCCTTGTGCTAGAATTGAAAGCACCACACCTGGCCCAGTTTTTCTCTTTATAAAATCAAATTCTCCATTTCTGAGGCAGATGCCTTTCTACTACATTGACAAAATACAACTCCCCACCCATGTCTCAGCTTTCTCTCATTTTTTGATAAAGAGATAACAGCCCTTGAATAGAGGCTAAAAGATCAAAAGGCACATGTTTCCAAGATGGACAGAGTTTCCAGTCTGGTCAGAAGATAATAAATCTGCCTCTCTAGAACATTATAATAATTCCAAATCGATTGAAGTAGAAGTCAGAAAAATTTGCTGGAGAGTTAAACAAGGGCATCATCAGGAAGAAACCTTGCAGCTAGAGTCTTAGCAAAGAAGGTAGTTTTTTGATGCCAGGTGAATTTGTAAGAAGGCAGTGAGAACACATTTGCAAGGGCCAGGGAGCCTGACATGTAATGAGAATTCCATGTTTATAGTTTTAGCACTAAGCTAAAATACTGGGCAGTGCAGGATCAGAAGTGGGTAGACATGTTGACAGGACTGAGAAGAGGTAGCACTTATTATTAATCAAGTCTAGTGGGGCTTCATATTTGACCTCCATGTTGCTTCTTGGTTGTACACGTAGAATTTTTCTAAATACTTCAGTCAGTGGTATCTCTCAAAAATCTGCTGCCCTGGTGATAAGACACAATGACACTTTTTATTCTCATCCAATACTTGGCAGCAGAAGTTAAGAGGTAATTATCTGTATCCCACGTAGGGCCCAAGTGCCATCTGTCATTTTCTTGCCTTGATCACAACTTTCATTACTGAATCTGGGAGTCATCTGTCAATGGGACTTCCTTCTCTGAACCTTTCTCCACTTTGAAAGTCTCAAAGGGACAGCCAGTGACCATCAGAGGAATGGTAGCATTAAATGGTTCTAACCCTGGATCCATAGCCGAAGCCAATAGTTCTCAACCTGTGGGTCATGACCCCTTTGGGAGTAGAAGGATCCTTTTACAGGGGTCACCTAGGACCACATGCATATCAGATATTTACATTACAATTCATAACAATAGCAAAATCACGGTTATGAAGTAACAACAAAAATAATTTTATAGTTGGGGGTCACCACACACGAGGAACTGTGTTAAAGAGTCACGGCATTAGGAAGGCTGAGAACTACTTTAAGCTCTGTAGTCAAGAAGAACATCATCTTTGAACACTGAGACATAGGACTGCATTTTCCACATTGTCCTCCTTCCTCTGCTTCTAATCTTCCCACGGGTCTCAGTGTATTTTCATTCAAACTTAAACTCAACAATCCCAGTGTGAGTAGCCACTCTGCCTCCCTAACCTCATCTCATTCCAGTGGCCTCATTGAACACAAGCTTTTGCAGAATGATTTTCTTCAGCTTTTCAAAGAAACACTTTGTTTGTTTGTTTGTTTGTTTACTTTGAGGCCTTGATACAGGTCCCTTCTGCAAAAATTCTACATTGCCACCCCATGTAGATTTCTTTTTCCTTACTAGACCTCTTACCTACACTAGCCACACTTCCCTGTGTCCTATGACACTGAATTCAATTCTACATTGTAATTGAGCAGTTCTTTATTACTAAACTGCCTGTTTATGTTCCATAAAGGTAGAAACCTCCTGAATTTTTTACACAACTCCACTTTCCCCACATACATAATAGTAAGTAATTATTTGCTGAATCAATGGAGAACTAGATAGATGGATGGATGGATGGATGGATGGATGGATGGATGGATGGATGGATGGATAGGTGGATGGATGGATGGATAGGTGGATGGATGGATGGATAGGTGGATGGATAGGTGGATGGATGGATGGATGGATGGTTGGATGGATGGATGGATGGATGGATGGATGGATGGATGGATGGATGGCATTAAGGTCTATAAGTTCAATTCTTCACCAAATTCTTATCCATGGCATAGCTCTCTCTACTTAGCCCATCTTCTGGGAATACTTTTCTTGTCCATGGCTCAACAAAGGCACAGCTCACAACTTTGTACTCCATTCATAACCTTGTACTCCATCTCCATTCTTAACCTTGTACTCCATCTCCATTCAATCTATGATCTGCAGTACCGACGTTGGTTTGATGTTGGTTCATCTGACATACAGAACATATATGTGTATTTTGTGACCAACCATAGAGCATATTTTCATTGTTCCACAATGGATCACTCATAAATTTCATCTAAGTTGCAGTTTTTAAAAGACTTTATTTTTCTCATGATTAAAACAATAAGGGAATGCATTCATTCCTAGTCAAAATGCATCACATATAAGGACATATGAAAAATGTCCCTATATAACTCAATACTATGTATCATGGATATTAAAACAAAAAATGAAATGGCTTAAGAAAATGTGAGAAATACTGTATATAATGAAGCAAATCTAAATCATACATAATTTCTCCGTCTCTCATGTTAAATAAGTACAATACAGTTTTTATTTTTTCCCAACAATAGTTCTCTTACACTTTGTGATCTAACAGTAATGCAGTAACATGAACGAGTATTTCATTATGACAATATAGGTAATATATATGTATATTTCCAAAAGCTATGACAGTGAATTTGAATCAGAACTGGATCCCCAACAAATATATCACACTCAAATGTGTAATGCACTGATTACACAGAGGTCATTTACCAAGTATGTTCTTGCTAGAAGTCTGAAAGAAGAGGGAGTTGGGAACACCTTGGCAACACACTCTTCCCACAGGTACTGTGACAGTGACTCATGTCTTCCTTCTTTTCCAGAGTGACCGTCTTCTAATCAAGGGAGGAAGAATCGTCAACGATGATCAGTCCTTTTATGCTGATATTTACATGGAGGATGGCTTAATAAAGTATGTACATGAAACCACCTTCTACTTCCCCTCTGCCTAAGAAGAAGCTTCAATTTCATAAATAAAGTGAAAACACTGAATTTGGTCAAAAGAATCATTTTGAGGGCCCCTTTGTACAAAATGTATTAAATGGAATGCTATGGGTCATAGAAGATTGGATGATGTCACTTCTGTTCTTAAGGATATTGATAAGTGTATATGAGTGACAGTATCCTAAAAATGCCAAGGTGTGTGGAATAGGTTCCAAAGTAAAATCAGAATATACGCAGACTTTTTGTTACCAGGTAAGGCTTTAAATTAGAGAAAATACTTAAAATTCAACTTGAAAAAATAGTGTTGAGTTTTAGAAGGACAGGGTACAAATAGGACATGCATATAAGGCATTTTTCCAAATATATTCATCAGTAAATTACAATTTCTCTATAGAATGATTTGCTATTGAAGAAGCATGGGCAGTTGATGTTCATGTATCAGTTCATTTCAAAACAGGATTTGATTAATATGATATTATATCATGAACAGCAAGGTACACCACCATATTAATAAGATGTTGTGTTTGTCTAGAATATCTGATTCATCCTGTTAGCAAGAGTGCTTCCAATTGACAAAGCATTTGTGTAAGGTGCTAGACACTGCTATGTGACATTCTATAGTAGGCATTCTGCAAGCTCCTATCAGCATTCCCTCTGTCCTTGGGGACCTTAGAGTCTGAGGGAAACTGAGGTTTCTGAATATATAGCAAGGGTCCAGCATTATGAGGTAATAGGAATATCAAGAACTGAATAGCAGGCTAGACGGAATTCAGAGTGAGCAGTTGTTAATTACAACAGCTCATGTTTATTGATCCCTAAGGTGCTTAATCGTATTTTGTGGGTTTAGCAGAGATTAATTTTTTAGTCTATATAACTCCAATGAGGAGCTGCTACATTTTACAATCAAAAGAATCGGGTCATGGTGAGATTAAATAATAACTTGGCTATGGCTAGTAACTGGCAGAGTCAAGACTGTAAATCCAGGTAGCCTCCATGTTAGGCACACCTACACAGAGTAGACTTGGCTACCAGCAGAAAGATTAAATGAGGAGACAGAAGCTGAGATTTTAGAGATCACTGAGGGCTTAATTAGTGTGTTGGAGAAAAGTGAATGAGGCATTTCTCTTTCAGATAGGGTATTTTGCTAGTTGTAAGGATGAGTGAAACAATGTATGTAAACATATATAAACACACACCACACAGGCCCATCAGTTCTTCATCCTCTTGATTCTCAATTTCTCCTGGAGGAAGAACTAAGAAAAAGAATAACAGAACTGAGCAATATCTGGACTGAAGTAGAATTACAATCAGGCTGCATTTTTTCCACTGTGTGTTTTGAGTTGTGGTGGCCCTGGAATGGCCCCATGGTGATGCGGTGAAGTTGAACTCTCAGACATGTCAGGAATACATTAGCTGTAGACCTAGAATTTGCTGGTCAGTGACTTTTTTTTTTTTTTTTTTTTTTTTTTTTTTTTTTTTCTGCCCCAAGAGAATCTTTTTGGCTAGGTTCAGAAGGGAAAGTACTCATACCAACCAGTAGTGGGTTACACATGTGCCCACGGTAGGAGATATTCAGTGTTAATGTAAACTGTGAATCCTAGGTATACCATGGGGACAGACATGACCAGATACCTAGATCAAAGTTATAAAGTCAAGCAGTATTGAAAGTAGAGATCTTCAAGCAGCATTTTGAGGGATAGGTAACACATTCGCTGTGAGGTGCACCTTTGAAACATTCATTGAGTTGCCCCCCACCCCGCCTTGCTCCTCACTCTCATTTCTTGCTGGGATGCTCTAAAGCTTCCTGGGTCACACTGTACCTTAGGGAGATTGTCAAAATAATCTTCCTTAGTTTGAAGCCTCTTTTGAGATACTGACAGTGCAAAGAGCAGTTGGTGTTGGGGAGATCTGCATGTTTGACTCTTTCATTGTGAATCTGCAATAGGGTGCCGTTGGCTGATCAGGGAAGGGTGGATCAAGAAAAAGAAGCCTGAGGTGGGGGGTGACTTGAGCAAAGGTCTCTCACTAGGGCACAGTAAATCTGCTTCCAAGATGCCTGAGTTCCATATCTGTTGTTGTACTGAGTCTTTATCTTTTGCTGTTCCTAGACATGATGCATTTTACACTCTTTGTAGCTTTTCCAGTGTCATCCCACACCACTCAAAAAGGAGCAAAATGAAAGAAACCATGAAAATAGTTAAGTAAAAATATTAGTCACATGCTGTGTTCTAGACATCAGCAATCCATAGATTTCAGTACAAAGCCATAACTCAAGGCTCATGCAGATAATTTTGTGTCCACAAAAATAATTTTGTGCACACAACTATCTCTTCTTGTTTAAAGACTACTGGACTTGTGACTTTGAAGACCCTAATTGTAGCAGGGTCCTGTGCTGTTTTTCCCTTTGGGAGGTGGGGGCCAAGTAGGCACAGAGTCAACGACACAGACTCTGAGAAAATGTTGAAACAACAAGCTCAGTTTATTCAGGAAGAGGCAAGCCTTATATACCCTCTACCCCACCCTGGGGGAAGGTTTGATGAATATGCAACTGTCGGTGTGACATGGCTGCCTCTCATTGGTCTAGGTCATCTCCAGATCATGTCTCAGCTGCTGCTGCTAAGGCCCTTAGGCAAACCCAGGATGGCTCTCAGAAAGTATCTTTTTTACTTGTTTGGGATGAGTTGTCCCACAACCAATGCCTAAAATCCTTACATTCTACTCTTGTCTTGAGTGTCTCTCTTTTTGACGGCCAGTTGTCCCACTGTCTCACCAGGCAAATTGGAGACAATCTGATTGTCCCCGGAGGTGTGAAGACCATTGAAGCCAACGGGAAGATGGTGATTCCTGGAGGCATTGATGTCCACACTCACTTTCAGATGCCTTACAAGGGGATGACCACAGTGGATGATTTCTTCCAAGGGACAAAGGCTGCCTTAGCAGGTGGCACCACCATGATCAGTAAGTCCTGAGACTAGACATAGTCCTGCTGCTCAGAGATCTGGGCTTGCCACAAGTGCCAAGTGCCTGCCCTCTGATAACACTGACACTTGACACACTTCTCTTGATTTGGTTTGTGGAATTTGTGTTCCTGGAGGTGGTTACTCTTAGGAAAACTGCCAGATCCCTGGAATTACACAAAGGAGATGCACGAGCCTCATGACCACATGAGCCTCATGCATGAGAGAAAGATAAGTTAGAAAGAATACTCATTGAGACTGACAGTTCTTGGGGGATTAGTGGTCCTCAGTGGACTTAGTACTATTGGGTCATTGATGTATTTTGACCAATTTGTATCTTTAAGATTAGAAAACCTGTGAGTGGTTTCCTTTATTTATTTTTGTTTTGTTTTGCTTCTGGTAACTACTAATTCTAGGGGAGCTTGGGAAGTGGCATGCCCTTGGATTACTGAACTGATAGCATTCCAGACAGCCCTTCCTGTCCGAGGAATCTCAATGAACTGGTTACTGGCCCAGAGCTAGCCTCAAACTCGGGAGACAGAGCACTGTTTACTTAACATCATATTCCTCTACCCACAGGCACAGAGCAGCCTGAGCCAGAATTACTGTCTGTCTTAACCTTCCTTTCGACTCAACCACTAGCAGCGGTCAACTTTAGCTAGGATGGAGAAGCCCAGAAAAACTGTAGCAAGGCCATAAAAGGTGTAGTCCAGGGAGGCCTGAGCTTTCCTCCCAGCTGATGGGAAGGAGCCAGCTGACTTCTCAGCAGCTGTCTGCCCAGGAAAGCCCTCATGTCCTTGAAGACATTAGGAATGTAGCTGGATGCATCTACTTTCCGATCAGTGTGCTTAGGCTTCTCTGAGAGAGGAAATGCGTGATCTTGGCTTTGGCTTGGCTGCCTGCCATCTGGGCAAGGAATTGGGCCTGCTCTGCATGCCTGCAATGTTTTCTATGCTTGATCTTCTACATCAGTGAAGGGGCAGAGGGAAAATCAGAGATCTAAGTGAGGAATAAAGCTTCCAAGGAGCCACAGATGCAGTCTCACCCTTCGTAGATAACTTAGAGATGTTAGACATGCAGAAAGCAAAGGATGCATGTAACCCTCCTTCACTGTTAGAGCTGCTATTATACAATTTCCATCTTAATAAGAGGATTGTAAGATTTGTACCATATTTCAAGCTGCTATTTTTCACTAAATCATGGATTATGAATGTCTTCCTGCTCTTTTGTTCATATTCTACTACAGGTTTTAAAGTAGATGTCTTTTGTCATTCTGTGAAAGTTGTCTCTAAGTTTTAAGTAAACTTCTCAATTTTTTCAACTTCAGTCACTTGCAATTTTTCATTACATAAATGCATTAGCGAACACCCTAGAAACTAAATGTTGCTGACAACTACAACTTATTACCTAGGTATGATTCTTGGGCATGAGGATAATTATTGAGTCAGGTCTGAAAAAAAGGTCCAGATATTTGATACATATTTCAGTGTCAATCTCAGGATAGTTGAACCAGTTGCATGCTTTACCTCAGCTGCCTGAGGGGCACTTGATGAGAATTGAGCTTTTGCCTAACCCTTGCTATAATAGTAGCAATTTATTTAAAAATATGTACCATCCATGGTTGCAGGGAAGAGAGTGAGTTTGAACTCAGAGAAACCAATTCTTGTTAACCTTGGCCACTAGTTCCTGTCATACATCTAGAACTTCTTCTATCCAGGGAAGAGAATACAACTTTTGTCACTATCAGTGACTCAGCCTCAGCAATCGTAAATACCAGGTACTCATCAAGACCTAACATTTATTAACACTTAGTATGTGCCAAGTATCAGTATAGCACTTTATATGCATTTTATCACTTAATCATACAGCAAACTCAGAGGGAAACTGCCATTATTACCTATCCCTCTATCCTCTTAACACCATTTTAAGAAGAGAAAACTGAGGTTTCAGAAAGCTAATAATTTGTCCCATACTTAAAACACCTGTCTCTTTGAAGGCACCAAGACACAGAGGTTGTACAGCCATCGCTAAGCAGGAGGGAACAGACTTGCAGGGTGCAGGGAAGAACCAAACTGTTGTGAGTCACCCACCTGGCCCTCTGTCTTTCAGTTGACCATGTAGTACCTGAACCTGAGTCTAGCCTGACGGAGGCCTATGAAAAGTGGCGTGAGTGGGCTGATGGGAAAAGCTGTTGTGACTATGCTTTGCATGTGGACATCACCCACTGGAATGACAGTGTCAAGCAGGAAGTACAGAACCTCAGCAAAGACAAAGGTGAGCAAAGCATGGTCTCCAGCCTCCGGTCTCTTGGCTGCCGTGTCCGTCTTTCCCACAGTGACCCACTTATAGGAGTCACTCCCCTAGTTAAGAGTCTGGTACCTTGAGCATGAGTGCTGAATGTAGAGCTTTCTCCTTTGTTCCAGGCACTTTATGTTTATGCAACTTCACTTACTTACTTTTTTACAGGATCCTCACAGGATAAATAGTGTTAGTCATAACAGTGCAGATGAAAAAAGCAGAGGGTCAGAGTAACTGCCCGCGATCTCATTTAGTAAGCAATAGGTCTATCCAGAGACGACGCTTTTCACTTCCATGAATGTCTTAGTTAGGTTTCTATTGCTGCAATTAAACATCGTCACAAAAAACAAAGGGGGAGGAGAGGGTTTATTTCATTTTATAGCTGGTAGTCCATCACTGAAGGAAGTCAGGACAGGAACTCAAGCAGGGCAGAAACTTGGAGGCAAGAACCAAGTCCAGGGTTTGAAGAAGCACCACTTACTGGCTTGCTCCTCGTGGCTTGCTCAGCCTGCCTTCTTATATATAGCACCTCAGACCATCAGCCCAGGGATGGCACTGTCCACAGTTAACTGGGCCCTCCCACGTCAACCATAATAAATCAAGAAAATGCAGGACAGGCTTGCCCACAGGTAGGGGCGTTTTCTCATTTGAGGTTCCCTGTTCCAAAATGACTCTAGCTTCAATCAAGTTGACTTAAAACTAACCAGCACAATACAGTTTTGCCAGTTTTGCAGAGGAAGAAACTGGGGCAAGATGACTGATCCTCCCTGAAGTCACATTGCTGACAATTCTGAGATCAAAGATTTCTAACCCTTACCAATTTTGCTCATGACCAAACTGTTAATATTATATAATAATGGCATCCTCAAGATCCTCAAGAAAGGCTAAGACATGTCAGGAACAAGAATAGATTGATTATCTGGTTACGAGTGAAAATACGTTCCTTCAGTATGTCTCTGTCTCTCTCTCTTTCTCTCAGTGTGTGTGTTTGTGTGTATGTGTGTGTGTGTGTGTGTGTGTGTGTGTGTGTGTGTGTGTGTATTGTTGGAGGGGACAAAATTGTTGGATGATTTTGGTTCCATTATCTTCTTTGATTCTTCTGTTTTCTGTTTTGTCCTATGTTCTAATCACCAGACATTTAGCATCCACAGGAACATATATATACATATGCAAATATGTACCATGTGCTCAGCTTTGTAAGGTGATCTAGGTAGTCAGAGATGGGTAAGCAACAGCCTCTGCTGAAGGTCCAGTGCAAAAGCAAGCCATTCAGTGAAAGGCAGCAGAATGGATGCTTAACGCTGTCTGGTCACTGTGCAAGGATTTCAGGAAAACATCACGTGTCTATGTGGAGGGGAGACACACCCTCAGAGGATGCATCTTTTCTTCTATCTCTTGCTGCACTCCAAAATCCTGCCCAACCCTTGGGAACACAAAACATGCTCTTAGCCCCTTCATCTTTCTGTTTTTTGTTTTTTGTTTTTGTTTTTTTCCTGTCAGTAGAAAATTCAGTGGCTTTAATGAGCACACAGGGCCTGGACCATTCCAAAGATGACTTGGAGACTTTTGGAAAGGGGAATGTTGTGGAAAGCTGCCCTGAGCTGACCCACGCTGAGTATGGACATTCTTGAACTATAATCCACTTTTGGCTGGGGAAACTGTGGGCTTGGTTGACCCTAATGGTTAAACCAAAATTATTTTCCTTCTTCAAAATGATTTTCTGTTCTACCACCCCACCTACCTATTTATTTTGGGTGAAAATCAATAGATCTTTCCCTATAACGCTGATGATTTATGTATTTAAGTACAATGTACAAATTATTATCTGTCCTCATTCGCTGTTAGTTCACTGAGGCCAGGTTTTATGTCCATTTTTAGTTGTACATTTGAAACTTAAATAGTGTTAGGTGAAAGAGTCATTCTTCAAACTATGTGTCTTAGTCAATGTTCTATTGCTGTAAAGACACCCCGACCAAGGCAACTCTTGGAAAACATTTGAGACTGGCTGACAGTTTCTGAGGTTTAGACCATTTTCATCATGGTGGGAGGCTTGGTAGCAGGAAGGCAGACCTGGTTCTTGAGAAGTAGCTCAGAATTCCACATCCAGATCAGCTAGTAGCAAGAAGAGGGAGACACTGGGCCTGGCTTGAGCATTTGGAACCTCAAAGCCCACCCCCAGTGACATATTTCCTCTAAGGCCACACCTCCTTCAATAAGACCATACCTTAATCCCTGTCAAGCATCTCTACTCCCTAATGACAAAGCATTCAAAAAAACTGAACCTATGGGGGGTGGGGCATTCCTATTCAAAGCACCACAAAGAGTATATAGTCAACATCAATACCCTTTTATTATAAAAGTCCAAGTATTTCTAGGTTAAAAAGCTGTTTGACTTTGTACTTTCTTTTTTGTCTTTCTTCCTTCCTTCCTTCCTTCCTTTTTTCTTTCTTTTTCTTTTTCTTTTTTTCTGTCCCGTGGACAGGGTTTCTCTCCGTAGCTTTGGCTGTCTTGGAACTCACTCTGTAGACCAGGCTTGAACTCACAGAGATCCACCTGCCTTTGCCTCCCAAGTGCTGGGATTAAAGGCATGTGCCACCACCATCCAGTTTATTCTTTAAATGAATTATAGAGAATGGAAGGTAAATAGTATACTATAAATAATATACATGCGCTCTGTGTATGTGTGCATGCGTTTGTACATGTGCTGTGAATGAGGGTCTTCAAAAGTACAGTTTCAATAACAGAAAATGCATAATGTAAGAATATACCTGCTATATCTTAGAAGCAAATTTTTAGGGATGGGGCATTTAGGATTTGGGTTTTATTTTGATACAGCACCTTACTGGCTGGCCTGGTACTTTTTATGTAGTCCAGCCCATCCCTAAACTTGAGAGGAGCAGCAAGGGATAGAGAGAAAAATTCATAGCAGTTCTTCTGCCTCTGCCTCCCCAGTGACAGGATTAAACGTTTGTTTCCTCACCAGACCTGACTCAGAAGAAGTGTTTAAAGTTAGCTTTATTGTCATCTTTCTCATAGACACCTCACCCTGCAGCCTAATATTTACCAGTCATTCACCAAATAGTGAAATCAACCCATCCCCATGGAGACCAAATGCTTGCCTCACAGGGACTAAAAGCTTTTGAAGTATTGCCTCCTTTAGTGGTGAACTGCTACCTTATGAGGTGGGAGTTATTTTTCCAATTTACAGAGAAGGAAACTGAAGCCCAGAAGTTAAACATTCTCATCCCATTGCAGTATAGGGTACATCCAAGTGTTGCATCCTCTAGTGTCTGGGCACAGCTGGTGTGCTATCGTGATGTCTCTGGTGTCTGCGTCTTTGAACAATATGAAAGTTGTCAGTCTTCTGAACTGTAATGCTGGGAATTGGGGTTAGCAAAGGATACCGAAGAAGACATCATTCTTCGAGGAAACCACTGATGAACTATGGATTTTATTGGCAACAGAAGGCATGATAAGATGGGGCATTCAGAATGTCCCCCTTCTTTTGGGTAGGCACCTGAGCCATGTGCTCAGAGCACGTGAGTGGTAGACATGAGAAGGTGGTGGTGATAATTAATGTTGTCTTTTTCCTCATTTTCTTCCTTTCCTTGTCTTGCAGGTGTTAATTCCTTCATGGTTTACATGGCCTACAAGGATTTATATCAAGTGTCCAACACAGAGGTAGCAACCCATTTGATTGTGTTGTTTGGATTGCCTGCAAGCATGGGTTTCCTATTGTTGCTGATGACCTGGGCCCTTGGAACATAAGTCATGGTGCTTACTGGTGTGAAGCCATGTCAGGCTGTCTATTGAAGCCCCTGCAGTCTACGCTGCATTTTAAAGAAGTGAATGGGACAGGTGCCCATGGCAAAGCAGAGAAGATCTTGAATTTCTACTCACAACAGTTGTCTTAAAGACTAAGAGGAACACTATTGTCTCCAAACCTCTTATAAACCTGGTGAAAATGTGGAGTTCTCTGCTTCTTAAGATTAGGAGGGCTTCCTGCTATTGGGTACCATCTTGTCTGTCATAATTGTATCAGGGGAACCTCCTAGGAAGCCATGGGTGTGTCTCAATTTGATAGATCTGAAACAATCAGGGGAAATGTAAGAAATTAGCACTCTTATCTTCTAGGTGGAGAGTAAGGGTGTGTTTGTCTTAAGAGGTTCAGATTAAGAGTTTGAGTATTGTATTAGCTTTGACCAGGCTGTCGGGGCCTTGTGGAACACTTGTTGAAAAGCATTCTGACACCATGTCTCAGCTCAGTGAGAAATTACTCCAGGAAAGATGGATGCCACAGACAAGGCTTGTAGATATTGGTCCTGTCTGTGTGAATCCAGACAAGTCTTTCACAGAGACAGAGCCTTCTAAAATGTCTTTGTGGTTTTTGTTGTTGTTTATTTGTTTATTTTGATTTTGAGATAAGATTTCTCTGTGTAACCCCTGGAACTTGCTCTGAAGACCAGGCTGACCCTTAAACTCACAGAGATCTGCCTGCCTCTGACTCCTAAGTGCTGGGATTAAAGGTGTGTGCCACCATGCCTGGCTAAAATGTCTTTGGACTACATTCATCTTTGGTTTAAGATATTGTTTCAGGTTTGGTTTTAGTAATTGGCCTTTATGTGAAGGTGCTAAAGGTGGCTGTGAGGTTGTTTGTTTCTATTTCAGCTCTATGACATCTTCACCTGCCTGGGAGAACTGGGGGCCATTGCTCAAGTTCATGCTGAGAATGGAGATATCATTGCCCAGGTAACATCGTGGATCAAACCTTTTATGTGTGTGATCTTGGGTCTGCATCCCATCCATTTCCTCTCTTCAACATGACTTGAATGCCCCAAGAGTTCAAGACTACCATAAACACATTGGTAAAGCCAAAAATCCATACTAAAAAAGCTCATAGCTCTAGGCTCACACTTATAATCCTAACAAGGACTGACCATCAAATGTTCACAGCCATTAGATGTGATAGTGAGCTTTTTTTTTTTTTTTTTTTTTTTTTTTGGTTTTTCGAGACAGGGTTTCTCTGTGTTGCTTTGCGCTTTTCCTGGGACTCACTTGGTAGCCCAGGCTGGCCTCGAACTCACAGAGATCCGCCTGGCTCTGCTTCCCGAGTGCTGGGATTAAAGGCGTGTGCCACCACCACCCGGCGATAGTGAGCTTTTTATTTCTGGCCGTAAACAATAAATCTTAAAGAATTAATCTTCTGCAGCACAGTGGTAGCACATGCCTTTAATTCCAGCACTCAGGAGGAGGCTGAGTTCTCTTAGTTCAAGGCTAGGGATACACAGAGAAACCAAAAAAGAAGAGGAGGAGGAGGAGGAGGAGGAGGAGGAAGAGGAGGAGGAGGAGGAGGAATTAATCCTTAATCGTCAAGGTCAGGTGGTGGGTACACACCTTTAATCCCCCAACTCAGGAGACTGAGGCATGACACATCACTGGGAGTTCCAGGCCAATCAAGGCTATATAGTGAGACCCTATTTCAGAAAACCTAAAACCAAACAAAAAAGAATTCATCTTCAGATTAATGTCCCCATAAATTATAAGTTACTAAGCTTACAGGGTTTTTTTTTTTTTAATAGTTTGCCTGATGTCTTCCTCTCCATTTGCTTTTAATTTTGAGAAAGCACCTCTAACTCAGATATTTATCTAGTTATGAAGTGAAGACAGGTATGTCTAAAAGTGGTCTACTAAGTTTTCTCTCCCTAAAAGCATTTAGGCCTAGAAACTTCTGACAGGATTATAAAGAAGACAGTGTGATCTTGGTTGTCCACTTAACTTCATCTGGAAATCAACTAAAACGAACTCCTGAGCACTTCTCTGCAGGTCTCTCTCTCTCCCTCCACCTTCACTTCTTACCTCTTCCCCCACCCCCACCCCCACCCTGTTCTGAGACAGAATCTCACTTAGTAGCTATGGCTGTACAGGACTTTCCATGTACACCTTACTGCTCCCCCCACCCACCCCTCCCAACCCCCGGGAACTCACAAAGATCCCATTGCCTCTGCTGGGATTAAAGGTGTGTGCTACCACGCCCAGATACAAAGGATTTTCCTGCTCTGATCTTTGGAGGTGGGAGACCCTCCCTAAAAGTGGGCGGCATCTTCCGGTGGCAGCCCATATAAAAGGACGGGGCGGTAGAAGGAAAATTTTAAGCTACTTGCTCTCGCTCTTGCTGGCAAGTTACCCTATCCTGGGGATCGGCGGTCCTTCACCGATATTAGGACCAAGTTCGTCAGGATTTCAACCAGGACTCCTTCCAGCCTTCGGCGCCACATTGGATCTGCTGAGAAGCCTAGCATTCTGCACTGAACAACTCCAGGATCGTTGGCCTCTCCAGAGTAAGAGAGACATTGACGGTTTGACTTCCCTGACCACATCCTTATTGGCGAAGGCGAGGCTACTTCTACAGTGTTAGGCCATGGCACACATGTCCCGTCACCATGACCCCAATTTCTACAACCTGGAAGAATATGAAATCGAGGTGGAAATTGAGAATGACCAAGCGGAAATCGAGGATGAGCAAGAGATGGCAGCGGCAGGAGGGAGCTGCCCTGTTAATGAATGTGCTCGAGGTTTCATGGACAAACCCGGGTGCCAGGGTACCCCAAAACACCAGGGTGATATGAACCACGTGGTCAACCTGAGCTACATTGGTTCTGACGTCGCCATCGCGAGCCCAGGTTACTACCAAAACATAGGACAGCTACAGTTGGAGGAGAAGGAGACCTTAGTTGCTAGGGTCCCACAGCAGTGGAGGGGCACTCGACCACGGATCCGCAGGGGTCTCACATCCTGGCAATTGGGTGAACTGGAGAGCATTTTCGAAGAAACTCAGTACCCTGATGTGATCACGAAGAAAGATCTTGCGAAGAGCCTCTTTCTTAAGGAATCAGAGGTTCAGTCTTGGTTTAAGGAGCGAAGAGCCAAGGAAAGGAAAATACAGAGATTACAAGGTGCCCCTGATAGTACCCAAGAGATCTTTCACTAAAAGTTTTTAGAGGAGCCCTGGAGTACCATCCTTCTCCAGGAACAAACATCCCTTCAGCAGTAAAGAAAGTTAGTACAAAGCCAGCCATAGCTAAGGGAGACCCTGATTTAGAATAAACAAAAACAAAACAAAAAAAAAAGGAACAAAAACACAAGAAAAAAACTCACTGAAGTAAATACAAGAGCCACATAATCTGTGAAAAAAACAATGATAGAGAAAGCAAGGGATGAAAACAAGGAGAAACTAGAAGATTCAGTAGAGACCTGACCAGTCTTGGCAACCAGGCAAGTTTCAAATTGGGCCCTTTCTTGAGTGAGAGCAGGGCAGGTTCTTTGCTGAAAATGAGCCAAAGCTACGTGGC
Organism: Peromyscus maniculatus bairdii; assembly: GCF_049852395.1. Classification (NCBI taxonomy): domain Eukaryota; kingdom Metazoa; phylum Chordata; class Mammalia; order Rodentia; family Cricetidae; genus Peromyscus; species Peromyscus maniculatus. The sequence continues at coordinate 34,878,852 of NC_134870.1, read as the reverse complement.
ATTCTCTATCCTAAGGTAGCGTTTCTCTGAAGCCAGAAATCTGATCCAGGACTGCAGAACTCACAACCTTAGATAATAACAAGTTTGGGTCTTATGGGGATCCGTAGTCCACTGGCTTCCTAGAAATCATATTGAGTAACTTGATGAAAGAATGATGAAAGCAAGCACCCAGAGCCCCAAACTGATCATTTGTAGGAAGCTGAGCAATTTCCCATCCATCTCCTGGGATGCTTAATGGAATAAATGCACAGATGTGTCTTCCTCGGGGATATTTACTCAGCACTGGCCTCTGCCAGGAGGAGCCAGCAAGAAAGCAGAGGGTGATCTCTGTCCATGTGATGATGTGAACAGCAAGAAGCACAGTTCCTTCACACAGAGCCATGAATAACTGGTAGAACTAGACGTTAGCTCTAAAATTGATATGCCCCCATAGGCATCTTTACTCAGAGATCCTGTGTCTGGGGGTTCCTTGCTCTTCATATCCCATACATAATACAGGGCTCTAGCTGTTGTGATTTCAGAGTCTCAGCAATCCCTGGGTCCTCTTCATCCCACCCTTTCCCGACCTCAGGAAGATCTGTTCTCCATCAGGAAAAAGAATCGGGGCATTTTTCCATTTGGATGAGTTTCTGGTGTGTATTTATTAGATTCAGCTTTAGTTGAAGATTGAATCATGTCATCTAAATGAAGGCAGCTGCTCCCCTCAGAGTTTCGTGCTATACTTTTGCAAAACCAAGAGCAAAACAAAATCTTTGCATACAAGGACAACTTTCAGATCTTTCCAATTCTAAGCTGGGCTGAGCTTTCTTTTTTTATGCATTTGAGAAATGTCCTTATGCCCACAGAGAACTGTAGCTTCCACTCCTCGTTAAAGAAGATCCCCTTTGCAAAGCAGTTAGCCCTGAAATTATGTACCTACAAACACCTCTAAAAACACTGAAGAGGGTGGTTATATATTTTTGCACTTATGTATGTGTAACAATTATAATTACAGAAAAAGAGACCAAGGGGCCATGGATTTGGAAGGAAGTAAAGTGTGGGAGAGGAGGGGAGGAAGAAAGGAAAGGGAAGGAATGATGTAATGGTATTCTAATTAAAATAAACAAACAAAAAAATTAAAAAGAAAATTGAAATTTTACTATGTTCCAAGCCAAAACAAAGCAAGGCCATTGGAGAAAGCCACAGCTGTTCTGTGACCAGAATAGTGAGGTTACTGTCGGGTGGTGGTGGCACACGCCTTTAATCCCAGCACTCGGGAGGCAGAGCCAGGCAAAATTCTGTGAGTTTGAGACCAGCCTGGGCTACATAGCAGGATCCAGGACAGGTATCAAAACTCTTGGGGGGGGGCGGGGGGAAGAATAAGGAGTTCATTGTTGTGATGTCCAGTAGGAAGCAGTGTGTTTCCAGAGTGTGACGAATGAGCTGGCTGCATCCCATGTTAACACATGTGACTAGGATAGAGGTCATATAAGGCAGAAGATATCTAGTTGTAAGCCTTAGCATCCCTTATGTGCTTCCTTAAGGAGGACTCTTACTGGAGTTTGAAAGAAAGTATGTCTAGAATTCAATCAATGAGAATGGCCGGAAGACAAAATAGATGTGGTTCAATAGAAAAATCAGCCTAGGAGGGTTTAAGAGAATTTTCTATGTGTGTGATACAGTGCTGGCTTTCTCCTGCCACTCCCCCTTTATTTATTTATTTATTTATTTATTTATTTATTTATTTATTTATTTATTTATTTATTTATTTATTTGAGACAGGGTTTCTCTGTGTAGCCTTGACTGTCCTGGAACTCACTGTGCACACCAGGCTAGCCTCCAACTCAGAGATCCCCCTGCCTCTGTCTCCCACGTGCTGGGATCAAAGTCATGTGCCCACCAAGCTCAGCTTCCTGTTCCCCTTTTAATTTGTCTGGGTTCCAAGCCCACCCATGGAATAATTCTGCCCACCTTCAGTTAATCCTGAGGCACACACAGAGGTGTACCTCACTAATCTAGTTTCCTAGGTGATCACAGATTCAATCAAGTTGACCTGGGATGACAGACCATGAAGCTCATAACCTCCAGATATAAACATTTCCCCTATCACTCCTCTTTATCTGAATTACTAACAACAAAACAGGTTCTTTCCAGCTTCTAGGAATCCTTTTGTGCCAACTTTGCCTCATCGTTTCCAGGTGATACAGGCTTGTCCCCGCTGACATCTCTCCTGAATTACTAGCATCTCTCAAGCCATTACACTGGGGTCACTGAAGCAGAGGTTCTTGGGAACTAGCCTTAACAATTTCAGGGTGCAACTGCAGATAATGGTAGCCTAGGGTCTCTGCTACCCCTAATTGTATTTACCAACCACCTGCTTCTCCATAAATGCTGTTCATAGGTGTGAGGATAATTAGAGTCTGCCACAAGAATCACACCTGTCTGTCATATTATAATGTACATAGCATTTACCAAACAGTAACTCAAGTAATGCTGTCAAGAGGCATGATTCTGTCTGGTTGAATTCTGCATCTACTCATCTAATCCATGGGTTTGAAATAACAAACCCAGAGACAGTTATTAAAACACGAATTGTTGGAATTTGATGCTGTAGCTTCTCATCAGGCCAGAATAGGGTTGGAAATTCGCACCTGGACTAAAGCAGCCCAGATGAACCTGAAAGAGAAGGCAGGTACTGTGGGATCTGGTCCTAAACTGTGAGCTACATGGCCTTAATCCAGGTACTTAACCCGGAGCATAGCATGGAACAGATGTCAACGCCTTTTATTGAATATAAACAGCTAAATTCAAGATTGAATCAGCTAACAGTTCAGGCAAGGGTTTGTTCACAGGGAGCTGTGTCTGAAAGAGATGAAGAGTAAGTGACATTTTATTGGTAGTGTAGACAAAACAGGAACACTCTTAACTATATTCCTTTTAATAAAAACAAGAAGCCAGTTAACTTTTTAAGGATTCGACTTTACAACTCCAAATGTGGAATTACGTATTTGTCCAATGTATAAATTTTATTCTTTCCCCCTTGAGAGCATCTTAGCCCAGAGCATACAGATGTCATTTTCCCAAATCTTGGCTGCAACCATCTAAGAACTTTCTCCATTCTGTTTTTATTTTAGGAGCAGGCCCGGATGTTGGAAATGGGGATAACTGGCCCAGAAGGCCACGTTCTGAGCAGACCAGAAGAGGTGGGTTGCATGGAGTAGAGCAGAAGGGCCACAAAAGGAAAAACCAAGACGGCAGTAAGAGTTGAAACTGATGGTCACAGTCTTAGCCTGCCACTCACTTTACATTTGGAGTGTTTCTGTTTGCCCCCAATTTCCTGAGCCACACCCACACACAATGTAGGCATGAGCATGGCTGAAAGGTGATAGAATCTATGAACACCACCTAGCATGACTTCTCTCAAAGACCTCTTCTAGAAAGGAATGTAAAGGAGATGCTCACCTCTGACCTTCAGTTGCAGGACCTCCCTGGGCCTTCAGTAGGAGTGCTGAATGTCTAAGTCTTTGTTAATCATCATGAGTACTGGAGACATTCTTATGTACTCTCATATTACTTTGAGTCTAGCAAAACACAGACAATGTGGGGGGGGGTTGAATAGACTTTTCATAGGCGTTATGTCTATTCATTTTAATAAAGTGATGATTGTGGTCAGAAATGGAAGTTTTTCACTCACGATATGAATCAGGGTATGCATCTGCAGAGCCAGTCAAAGGTGAGTAGAGACTAATTCCTATCTCTTATGTCAGCAATTTCTCTTGTTGGCACAGGGCTCAGAGCTTGGAATTAATCACCCACCAGTCTGAAAGCTAGGTGGTTCTGACCTGCCAGCCGTGGGTGATATCAATGGTCCTCATGTCAGGGGAGCTAACTCTGTTATGCCAAACCCCACAGAAGAACCGGAACCTAAAGATTTTGTTCTTTCCTCATTTCTTCTAGAGCCTGGAAAAAGTTTAAATGTAACACAAATATAGAGAAAATTCCCTATTGCAAGGAGGTATCCATTTTCAAAGCTGAATACACTTGTATCAGGGCATCCAGATGGAGATAGAACACGGTCAGCTTTTTAGAGGTTGCCAGTTGTTACAGCTGTTATGATTAATGATGAATTAAATTATAATTAAAATTAATGATTGACATCCCAGTCACACACAACATTCCTGAAAAAAAAAAAATCTGTGCCCTAATAATTCTAGGCACCTTCTCAGGGACACTTATTTCTGGCAGTGCTAACTGCTTGCCTTGTCTTAGCTATTCTTGCTGCCACTCAAGGTAGTGGCATTGTGTGGGTAAAGAACCTGAAGCTTAGAGAAAGTCAGCCAGGGGGCTGACCATGTTTAAAGAACTGGAAAATCACTTATGTGGTGTTACCTGGCCATAGTTGCCAACACTGTTTGTGAAGCGATAAATACTGGTCACTGGAGGGATATGCTGGCAAGACAGAGTTCTTTAGACGCCGCCAGGGGATTTCACAGCAAAGTCTATTTTTGTTCCTTGGTTTGTTTTTTCAACCTCACTCCACCCCCACCACCTCAACCTTTCCCAGTCCCATCTCCTTTTTAGTAAGAAGGCCACTTAGCTGTAAATCTCAACAACTCCAGAAGCTCTTCTGAGTAAAGCAGAAACGTGATGTAACCTTCTAAAGATAGTCACGTTGTCAAAGTGCAGAAAAGCCTGCCCTGCTGGAAGGGAATAGGATCAAAGAAGCCAGGACTGAGGTCATGGGGCTGCTGAAGTGGTCAGCAAAGGTAGGAAGTGAGAGTGAGTGCAGGAAAAGCCAGCTGCTCTTCAGTTCAAAGCTCAGCCAGATGTAGTCTCCAGTGATGCTGTTCAGAAAGGATAGCCAGAGTCACAGAGCATAACCTGTGGGTTGCAATGTCTGGGAACTTGAGAGGGCTTCACCTGCATCCAGGAGCCTTCTGGAGGATACCAGCTCAGCCTACTCACTTCCTCAAGCCGACTGAACTACATTCACCATGCAGTGACTGGCTTGCATTATGCAGCCACTAGACATCTGTAAGCTATTTGGAGCATATTTTTTAAGTGTTGGTCTGTGCAAGCTAACCCAGAAAGTCATATGCATATGAAAAAGAATGGCTGATGATTCAATGAGAAATCACCACTGTCTCCACTCCAGGCTGAACAGGACTTGTTCAGGGTTTGAGCAGTAGCAGACTTCACATTGGTCAGAAACTATGGTCAATGATCACACCAATAGCCACTGTCCTGGGCACTAATTTCTCAAAAGGATTAATCATTTAATCCTTACAATGGCCCTAGATACCAGAACTCACTGTTACTCCCACTTAGACAGGAAAGCAGCAGTACTGGGTGGTTTTATGACGTACTTGAGGTTACCTGGCTGGCACACAGCAGAACCAGGATTCACTCTCAGTCCACCCAAGGGAGCCTGAGCTCTCAAATCTCACGTGGTTAATCAAATATGGAGAAAACCATTACTTCTCATGTATTAAGCACAGCTGGGTTAGTTGGCATATTTGAAAACATGAATTGGAGTAGGTTGGAAGAGAACAGCAATAAGAACAGTGTTTGGTCCCTAGGACGACTGTGGCATATAATAAATTTCAGTTTTACTCAATTATTGAAAAAAAAATAGCCAAATGAATGGAAACACATGAACTATGAACCAAAGGCTGAGGGGCTCCCAGCTGGATCAGGCCCTCTGAATAGGTGAGACAGTTGATTGGCTTGATCAGTTTGGGAGGCATCTAGGCAGTGGGACCAAGTCCTGTGCTCATCCCATGAGTTGGCTGTTTGAAACCAGGAACTTATGCAGGGACACTTGGCTTAGTCTGGGAGGAAGGGACTGGACCTCCCTGGACTGAGTCTACCAAGTTGATCACAGTCCTCGGGGGAGGACTTGTCCTGGAGGAGGTGGGAATGGAGGGTGGGCTGGGGGTAAGGGGAGGGCGTGGGAGGGGGGAGAATAGGGGAACCCATGGCTGATATGTAGAACTGTAAAATAAAAAATATATATCACAAAAAAAAAAAAAAAAAAAAAAAAAAAAAAAAGAACAGTGTTTGTGCTGTGGAGCTTGGCCCGGGAATTATTTTAATAAATCCTTCATAGCACCAACCCTTTGCTGACCCCATTGCTGCAGGAAAGGACCTGATGTCCTTGGGTGCCTGATTGTCTTCACTGGAGATTCTAGACCTGATGATGTGATTGGGTTTTCCCAGAGACTCTGCTCTGAAATCGGAGAGTAGAGGCTTCTATTTGGGGAGAGGAGAGAGGCAGTGCTCTAGCCCCACCCTGTGCTGTTCTCTTAGCCTCTTCACAGCCTTGTCTTACCACCTTTTAAAGAGGCAGGCAGTAGCAAGGGTGAGAGAGAGAGGCTCACGCTCTTACTGACTCCTGGGGAATTTTTTTTTTTTTTTTTTTTTTTTTTTTGTAGCTGGAAGCTGAGGCTGTGTTCCGTGCCATCACCATCGCCAGCCAGACCAACTGCCCCCTCTATGTCACCAAGGTCATGAGCAAGAGCGCAGCTGATCTCATCTCACAAGCCAGGAAGAAAGGTGATTAGTACTCTCAGGATTGTGAACCTCCTACTGCACTACACGGCTCCCCAATTCCTGGCTGTCCACTGTATTAGAAATGGCACCGCCTTTTCTGTCCCTTGCCCTGCTCTCTAGGAAGCCTCTGTCTACAACTGGGGTTCTACTTATATTCTCCCATATAAGTAAACTGAAGTAACAGGAAGGTTAAGTATTTTGCCCTAAATAATAGCATGAATTAATTTCTCTGAGACTTGGTACATCTCTCACTCACTTTCCATCTGTCTGATGTCAGTTTGCATTATCTGAGCTTTGGAAATAGACACACCAGTCTATATTATATAAGTGTAGAAGTCGAAGATCCAGGCAAAATTGGCTTCACCAGCAACCAAAAAAAAAAAAAAAAGCAGAGTATTGGCTGTAACTGGGGCATGATTAGCTTGGAGGTTTAAGCAATGACATTAGTATTCTAAAGCTTTCACTGTTTTCTCCATTCTTTTTTTCTTCCTGGTGGTTTCATGATCAGTATTAACAGTAACAGGAATAGATGATATGTGGGTCCTGGGGGCTGGGGGGAGGAGGATCTATCGTCCTCATTTTCTGGTGATGGATGCAGTGAAGAAATGGCTTAAGCAAGTGTCTAAGAATAGTGTGGATTATCTTGTCTGGGGTCTGTGTGCATCCCTGAATCGCAGCACACCCTAAAGAAGACAGCATTGTCTGGCCCGTTCTGAGCATTCTCATGACAGGGGTGAGGTCAAGCCACCTGAGCATACCGGTCAGCACAAGTTCGCTTAGAAAAGAGTCTTACACTGTGGTCTTCACGGCCCAGGGCTCTGTCTTCACCGCCTTTCTGCCCTCTGCTTTGCTGTCCACTGCTATTAACTGGGGCTTGCAGTGTCTATCTCAAATCCCATTTCAAAGCTTTTTTTTTTTTTTTTTGAGTTTTATATCTTGTCCTTAGTGATAGGCTTATGGGCTCGGTGGTGAAGCTGTGCCCGTAAACAGTGTGATGGAGAAACTAGAGATATGCGCTGTGCTTGATTGGGAAAGAAGATCCCCCATGAGTCACGCGTTTGCTATTGCTGTGTGCTGATGGTCGTCTGCTAACAAAAAGACCCAAGCTGAGTGATTCCTCAGCTAAGTGGCCCTGTTCAGTTTCCATGTGGGGGTGACCAGGGGGCTTAAGAAGAGCCTGGCTGACTTCTGGCAGTGTTTTCCAGTTCTCTAGCATTCTGGGAAAAGGTGGCCCTTTTCTATGAGAGAGGCATCTGTCTAGGTGTCCAGATGTCTGCCGAGCAGTCAGGTTCTGGGTTGCTTTCCATTTTTCCACTATCCTGGTAAACCTGCTCTTGTCTCTCAGCAGTTAATGGCACCACTCCGCTGGATGAGAGGTGTTCAGGAGAACCAGGAGAGCAGTCAAATTCTCCTTCCTAGAAGTAGGGTGGGGAAAGAAGGAAAAAAGAAGAGGAGGAGAGAGGCCATCACATTCACTCTTTCAGCCCTAACCACCCAGGCCATTAACCTCTCATGCCTGCTGCTGGTGTTCATGCCCTACTTGAGCTCTATGCTCAGAATAACCAGGGCACCTGAGGTTGGGTTGTTTTCACGCATATGCTGTTCTTACTTCATATTTCGTGGTAGACATTTCTTTCCATTAGTCTTCTGGCTATGGTTCTCTGGCAAGGAGAACTCACACAACTGTGTCCTCGAGGCAAAGGGATGTGGATCCTGGTGATAAAACAGGGCTGGGGCTATTGAAGCTATGAACATCTTTTGGACAGCCATTCTTGGGGAGCATTGAGAGCACCTCCAGCAGGAAGATGGAGGGTGGCCTTACTCCTTCCTCCCGAATCTGTTTCTGGTCAAGTTGCAAAGAATCTCATCACCCATCCCTAGTGCTCTTTAAGAACTCTGCTGCTCATAATGAATCTTAAAAAGTACCAAGTTAAAGCAGAGAGAGGGGTTGTCTCTCTGTGTAAAAAAGCATTTGTGTAGAAGCTCAAGGGCCTAGGCCAGTCCCTACATACACACACACACACACACACACACACACACACACACACACACACACACACACACACAGCAATACAGTGAAGTACTGAAATTAATATTCTAAATGCAGAATTCTCAACTCTGAGGCATGTGACAGGGGCATTATTATCACACTTTTGAATAAAGAAATTGATGGAATCAGCTGGGCAGTTCAGTATTCAAACTCAGATACAGTGGAGAACTTCAGTTTCTTCAGCTTCTCTCCTAAATGTAGTCCCAAGGAACAGTCCTCTCTTAAGGATGTGTTTCTTGTAATAGCTGAATATTTTCCTCGAATCTCACTTCTTCATTTATCCCGATCCTATATTTTTGGTCAATCCTTGTTAACACCATCCCTGAAGGCAGGGATGCATATGTGAACCACTGATATTTTTCTTCTGATTTTCTGTGGTAGGCAGATTGATCACTAATCAATCATGGATATTTTCTACTGAATGCAGAAGCATTGTTAGAATTTCCCCCTACCTAGTATTCCAGGATGTCCTTGATTGAAGTTAAAATGAGGCAAAACCTCTTTATAATCCTGGCTATGAAATCCCGGCTAGAAAATGACTGTGCAAACTTTGATGGCAGAAGGCCGAACAAGATGAAGGTTAAAGATGCCCGAGGCTTATCGGCATATTCCTGTCCTGACGCTGATGCAGAGAAATGAGGGGCCAGCCAACTTTGGAGGGAAGCATTTCCTTCTGGATCACTATCTCTTTCTAAAAAGTATCCAAATACCGCATCCCAGGGCCAGCCCCAACGTATGCATTTCACGTTCGGTCTCCAGTACCAAGTCAATGTTTGTCAAAATGGCAAATGCGTAGCCAAAGGAGACAATGGTTAAAAAAAGAAAACAACAGCAAAATAAAAACACGTAAGAGCCTCTTATTCTCCCAGAATGGGTTTTTCACTGCAGGGCTGAATCTTGTCCTTGGAGCAGGAGAGCTGGCAGTTCCCAGCGATGTGGACCACACTCAGGGCTTTGGGCCTCTCACAGTGGAAAAGTGTAGGCAGTAAAGAAATTAGTGTTGGACACCAGGCCCGGTTGGTTAAACATCTGCCTTGCAAGCATGAGGGCCTGAGCAACAAGCTGGCATGGTGGCCTGCTCTCGCAGTCCTAGCTCGGGGATGATGAAAGCAAGAGAGCCCCTGGGACTTGCTGGCCAGTTGATTTTTGTCCAGTTGCTAAGCTGCCAGTTCAGTGAGAGATTCTGTCCCCAAAAGTAAGATGGAGGACAGTGGAGAAGGGTATCTGGCATTGGCCTCTGGCCTCTACACCCATGTGTACAGATGCATAAATACCTTCCAAAATGGTTTCCACTCACATGCCAAACACATACACAGACACATGTACATACAAGAAATTAGTATTTAGTAAGCATCTACCATGTGCCGGACCCTTCATGTACGCTAAGTCTTTTCACAAGTCTGAGAAGTAAACAGAATCTCATTTCATCAGTTATGAGATATAGGACACACTGTTCTGACATTTTAATATTTCAAATGGCTCTTGAACTCTGTATAACCAGTATGTAGTTTTATTTTCTTCATTTTTAAATTTAAATTGCTTTCAAAGTGGGAGGCTTACTGCCACACCTTACAGCTAATGGCTTCTTATTATTTACAGAATACAAATTTGTTTACAGTTAATAGAAAAAGAGACTCAAAAAGCTGTGAATAGAAACTTGAACCCTAGGCTTGCCTAAGTTCAGAGACAGAGCCTTGAGAAGAGTTAGAGTTCTGATTAGATATGCTGGATTGGAGCAGTACATATTTCTTGCAAAACTGACATTCACCCCTTCCAGGAAATGTGGTCTTTGGCGAACCCATCACTGCCAGTCTCGGGATAGATGGAACTCATTACTGGAGTAAGAACTGGGCCAAGGCAGCTGCATTTGTGACATCCCCACCTCTGAGCCCTGACCCAACCACTCCTGACTACATCAACTCCTTGCTGGCCAGGTTTGTGCAGGATACCATGTGTTCTGTGGAATCATCTTGGGGCCACCTGGGATGGGGGCTGCAGCAGTATGGTCTAGATGGTAGATCAGAGTCTGCAGCAGCATCAAATTCTCCTGCAGTCTGGAGTACAGAAAACTGGCTCTTCTATATGACAGTTCAATGGATGACACAGTTTCGGTGTGAATAAGGGTCTCGGCAGCTGATTGCTGTAATGTGCCAAGCTTGTGCTCACCCTTGTCCCTCGTAACAACTTGATGAGTGAGGCACTATTATCGCCATTTTACAGATGAAGCAACTGATGATCAAGGCACTTAAAGTTATTTGTCAGAACTCAAAGCATTTGTCATGATGATACTTAGCCAATAATTATAGGGAGACTCAAAATCAGGCTACTGGTCATTTGAGTCCTTATATTTTTACAACTCTGTGAGTCCGTGTGTGTGTGTGTGTGTGTGTGTGTGTGTGTGTGTATTTATACAAGCATGCATGCCTATACTCAAATGCTTGTCTTTATGTGCACCTTGTGAGTAGGTGCCTGTAGAGGCCAGAAAAAGGCATAAGATAACATGGAACTGGAGTTAGAGCCAGTTGCAAGCCACCTCATGTGGCTGCTGAGAATGAAACCTGGGTCTTCTGCAGCAACAGCAAGTGCTAATAACCACTGAGTCATCTCTCCAGCCCTCACCTGATTCTTTGACATTTGCCACAGAAGACAAGTCTAATGATCTAATTCTATTTCCTTGCTTTCTGAGCCCAGAGAGGAGAGGAAACTACCCATGCTCACTCACACAGCTTAGTAAGGGATGGAGGCGCTGCAAACTGAAAACATGATTCTGCCATTCCTCAACCCTCTCTCCCTGCCAATGTTCTCCAGCTATCTCTCCTAGTCATATGAACCTTTCTCCTTTCCTAGTGGTGATCTGCAGCTCTCTGGAAGTGCCCACTGTACCTTCAGCACTGCCCAGAAAGCCATCGGGAAGGACAACTTCACAGCCATCCCTGAGGGCACCAATGGTGTGGAGGAGCGCATGTCTGTCATCTGGGACAAGGCTGTGGTAAGGGAGTGCATCTGCTTCATCAGTCACTGGATGAAGCCTCACTGATGACATTTGGGCTAGGTACCAATCTATGAGTATAGCAGACTATTGTTAGGCATCATTACATTGACATTTTTTTTCTCCAGTTGTGTTTGGTTCAATCCTAGGTCTCTGGGCCAAACAGCTTCTGGGTCCTGGCCTTCCAGGCAGTGTCAGAGGTGGGCTTACTCTCACGGCTTGGGTCTCAAGCTAGGCCAGTCATTGCTTGGCCACTCCCACAATGTTTTATCTTTACAAATCCCATTTGCATTTGTTAAAAATTAATATAAAACTTATATACTGCGTACAGATATTCCTGTCAATATGAATCCCATAATTGGTCCCCTAAGATTAAGACCCTAGTGATATCATAGATGACTTACTGTATAAGAGAACTCTGTGGTGGTCACAGGACAACAAAATCAGCACTAACACACTTCTCAGAACACATCCTCATTATTTAGCAATGTTTATCTTTGGTTTTTTAATTGGCAACATGATGCATGCTCAACAAAGGTCACTTAGAAACCTCAGACAAACACACACCTGGAAAAAGACACATAATTCTGTAACACAGGCATATCCACTGTCACTATTTGAGTAAGGCTTTGCGTATCTATCCTCTGAATATACAAATATACACATATACCTAAAGAATGGGCTCACACTCACATTTGTTTTTACTGTAAATTCTCTCTGATCTTTCCTGGAATTAGTAGTAAATGTTTAAGTAAACGATATGCACATAGTTAGAAAAACTACATTCTTCAGAAGTAACTTCACTGTTAAGTCACATGTCTCCCTCTTTTCCCTGTAAAGTACAGACTGCCCAGCAGACCCCTGAGCTTGCTGGATAGATGGAATCTGTGCTCAGTCCCTTTGTACTCCTGGGCCTGTTGTGGTCACTTTGCTCTGAGCTCAGAAGCCTGGTACTGATGGAGCCATCATCAACCTGGAGAAAGGCACAGACATGCAGTCTTTGTATTTCAACAGGCCACGGGAAAGATGGATGAAAATCAGTTTGTGGCTGTGACAAGCACCAATGCCGCCAAGATATTCAACCTGTACCCGCGCAAGGGGAGAATAGCCGTGGGCTCGGACAGCGACCTGGTCATCTGGGACCCAGATGCTGTGAAGATTGTCTCTGCCAAGAACCACCAGTCGGTGAGGCATGGGTTGGCGGGATGGAGAATATGCGTGCAGAGCTGACTCCGAGGAATAGGCTGATAGGGTGGGCCGGTCTCAGAGACTAGGATGGACTGCAATAATCATCTAGCCCTGAAGAGCCTTGTGTTTGGTCTGTGTACTGCTTGGTTTTGAAAGCAAGGTCTCCTGCTCAGGCAGGCTTTGGATTTGAATTGCTAATAACCCTACTTTTGCCTCCTAAGGGCTGGTAGAAGAGGCTTGTGCATGCTCCCAAGCCCAGTTTGCCTTAAGTTTTATTGGCATAAAAATACTTAAACTGTTTATATCTTTCTCTTGCTTTCCTGAGTGAAGTAGTCTGCAGAGAGGCTGTGCCCTTCCTGGCCACTTGGGTTTGGAGGCATAGAGAAGAAGCTCTTCTCTGCACGCTTCCAAGATTGCAGAGCCTCTGACAGACTTTATGTTTTTGAATGAAGAGAGAGTTAACTATTTTCATTATTTGCTCCAATTCTCCCAGAAGATTGAAACCCAAATCCAATACCTTAAAGAGGTGCTGAGTACTTGGTAGCAAAAATAGTTCTTGAAGTAGTTATATGTCAGGCATCTTGCTTTCTTTCTTTCTATTCAGTGAATCTCATGAACAGTGGATATGTTTGGGTGGGTACTGTTATCCTGTGCTTGTAGTTTTGCCTAATTTCTAGAAGTGCATAGAAAGTAAGTAATCTCTGTAGCTGGTGGTGGAGCTGACATTCAAATCCCAGAATCAAGGCAGTACCCCAAAACCCCTGCAGTTCTATCTTCCTGCTGAGCATGTGAGGAACGTATGTAGAAATCCTATTTGGGGTAGGAATGGCCTTTGCTTAAACACCAAGTCACATGGTGGTGTGGAATTTTGCACTGGTCTGGGCCAGAGGGCCATGTGTCCTCCACTCCCCACTCAGTGCAGGCTCCATCCCTGGGGGTCTTGTAGCTGAGCTCAGAATACAGCTGGCAGTGGCAGTGGCAATCGAATTTCCATTAAAGATCTTACTAGAAGTGAGGCTCTTTGCTTGGCTTGAGGCGTCTTTATCCAGGGTGCGTCAGTCTCCTGTTCCTTATCAAAGCAGGCAGGTGTGTCCTGAGCTTTGCCTGGCTTTATCTGGTGACTCAGTTCCTACTGATACCAAAGATGGTGTCCCAAACACAGGAGATAACCCCATCCCTCTTTCTTTTCATCCTATACCCATGGTCTGGCTTTGTTCTCATCCCCGAATCTAGGTTGCAGAGTACAACATCTTTGAAGGGATGGAGCTTCGCGGGGCACCTCTGGTGGTTATCTGCCAGGGCAAGATCATGCTGGAAGACAGCAACCTGCATGTGACCCAGGGGGCCGGCCGCTTCATTCCCTGCAGCCCGTTCTCTGACTATGTCTACAAGCGCATTAAAGCCAGGAGGAAGGTGAGTGCCAACGAGCCAGAGGGGTCAGAAAGGGAGTGGGGTCCCATACAGTCCTGGGATTCAGAGGACCAGCCCTCCTAGGCCCTCACAGTAAGAGTCACAGCAACAGCTGGATGCTGGAGAAATGGGGCACAGAACCCACAGGCTATAAGGAAGACTTCTAAAAAGGTTTTGGCCAAAGAAAGTTTTTATTTCCTCAAATACTTTCTCCACATTATTATAGTACTTTGGTTTAAAATTGGAAGGGCTTGATGTAATGATAGTATATTTTCATAGGAAACTTGTTCCCAAAGGCTTATAATGAGAGCAGATTGACACCCAGCCATCTCTCTTCCAGTCTGCCTAAGGTTGCTCGGTTGAAAAAATGCCCAGAATCCTCTCTCTCTTTCTCTCCCTTCCTCCCCCCCCACTCTTTCTCTCACACACACAAATACATACATACACACACATACACAAATACACACACAAACACACATATACACACATGCATACACGTATATACACACACATTTATACATATATACACACATACACACACATATATGCATACATATATACATACACTCATATACATACACATATAAACACACATATGCACACACATACACACTTATACACACATACATACACACATGCACACATACACTTAGATACACACAAATATACACATCTATACACACACACATACACTTAGATACACACAAATATACATATATATACACACACATATACATACACATATAAACACACATATGCACACACATACACACTTATACACACATACATACACATATACACACATGCACACATACACTTAGATACACACAAATATACACATCTATACACACACACATATATACATATACATATATACACACACATATGCACATACATACATACACACATATACAGACACACACACATATACACACAAACAGAAGCTTGGGTTGATGTAGAGATGGGGTCTGGGCATTTCTTTCAGAGTCTCTCTCCTGCTTCCAGTTCTTTCTGGAACTTTGGGGACCCACAAAGCAAAGCTAGACCAGGCCCTAGACTGCGATGGAGGTGCAAGATTTGAGTTCCCTACTCCAGTTTTGTCTTGCTAGAAAAGGGAATAAACGTCAAAC
The DNA here is from genome assembly GCF_049852395.1 of Peromyscus maniculatus bairdii. Taxonomy (NCBI): domain Eukaryota; kingdom Metazoa; phylum Chordata; class Mammalia; order Rodentia; family Cricetidae; genus Peromyscus; species Peromyscus maniculatus. Next base: position 34,863,554 of record NC_134870.1, on the reverse strand, counting down.
TTGCCCAGTACAGACTTTTTATATTATGACTTAGATTCTGGGACCAAAGAAACTCTATAGTTATAGTATTACTGGGTGGGGAGTACTACGCATTTCTCATCCCATGAGGGACAGCTGCACTGTGCCCAGGTCGCTGCACAGACGGCAGGGCTAGGGCTCCATACAGGTCTCATCATGGTCCATCTTCACTGTCAGGCCCCCATTGGGATACACTATGGCCAGTGATGTGATGGAGCTTGCATGCAGGCTCTGCTCCTGCCTTGGGTGGTCTCACTATGTTAATCTCATAGATCATAAATGCCTCTGGGGGACACAGCATGATTCACAAAGCTATAAACCCCAGCTCTTGGCATAATCCCAACACAGAACACACACACAGTTGATTGGTGCTGCTGACTGGCTCTACAGTCCCTAGGCAAGTTCACAGGCAAAGGTCAGTGGGTCAGACCAGACTCTCAGTTGAGGGCTTCACCACCCTGACATGTGAAAAGCCCTGAAAAGCCAGGGGTGGACCTCCCATGGGATCTCATGCCACCAGTGTATGTGACCTCATCTAAGACTCCAGTCCTTCCTGCTGGCTCTTCTCCAGCCATCCTGATAATACAGGTCTATTCCATCATGCTCCTACTTCCAGCTAGCTGTACTTTCTGATTCCTCTGCTGCCAACATCGCCACCTACTGGTATCAGCATACACTCAGCTGTTTCCCTCCTCCAAGAGCAACATCATCCAAGGACAATTTGATCCTAGAAGACCAGTGCTTGGTTCTCAATCTGGGGGATGAATGACCCTTTCACAGGGGTCGCCTAAGACCATTGGAAAACACATATTTACATTACAATTTGTAACAGTACCAAAATTGCAGTTTTGAAGTAGTAATGAAAATAATTTTATGGTTGGGGGTCACCACAACATGAGGAGCTATATTAAAGGGTCACAGCATTAGGAAGGCTGAGAACCACTGTTCTAGATAGAATCTCATGTCTATAGCGGTCTTCATGGATGATCTCCATCATCAATTTCTTGTGGCGATGTCTCTTATTTCACATTCATCTCTGCTGTTTTCTCCTGGATTCCTCTCCACAAACTTTTTATTGATACACCTCCCAGAGCACATCCTACAGTGTTGGGTCGTTGACTGTAAGAATGCCTGATGACATGTTTCTCTGGCTGCAGATGGCAGACCTGCATGCAGTCCCACGGGGCATGTATGATGGACCAGTGTTTGACTTGACCACCACCCCCAAGGGGGGCACCCCAGCTGGCTCAACCCGGGGCTCTCCCACTCGGCCGAACCCACCAGTGAGGAACCTCCATCAGTCAGGATTCAGCCTGTCAGGTGAGTGGAAGGAGCTGGTGAAGAGGGGAAACGGGGAGAGAGGAGAAAAGAGCAGCATCCCAAGGCTACAAACTCAAGTCAAACGCATTTCCCAGCCCAGCACTGGTGTCCTCTGTAGGGAGATGATCAGTATTGAGAACAGAAATGTTTTCCTAATCAACAAGTAATCCCGGTAAGAAAATCAAAGAAGGCCAAGTTTGTCAAGTTCAAGGCCAAGTTCAAACGTTAGCAAATTCTTCTTAGAGATCAGACCTAGCTGGGGGCAGGTTGATGGAGCTGATTCCCACTATGAATTGATAACAGTGGTCTATATCAGTGTATAAGAACTATGGTGTGTGTGTGTGTGTGTGTGTGTGTGTGTGTGTGTGTGTGTGTGTTCCAATCTCAGTGTACATAAAGCTCAGACTGATTTTTATGTTCCTCAGCAGCAGCCTAGTTCCCCTCCATAGTAAAAATGATGCCGGCAATAGCTTCCACTGACTTCCAGTGACTGAATATTTGCCATGTGTTTCCCGTATTATCGATCTCATCTATTTTCCAAGAACTCTTTACCATAGAGAATGATTGTTTAATTACTCCATAGCTGTCTTTAAATGGGGGGAAGTGGGATGGTAAATGCAGGTGTGTTACCCTATGATAGCAAATGTACACGTGAGGGGAGCAGGATAACAAGAAAGAAAAGACATATTTAAAGGCGAGGCCGCTGCATAGAGAGGAAAGAGAGGAAGGGGCAGAAGGAATAGGGTGACCACGGAGGGAAAGCTGTGGGAGATTCAGGGAGAGACAGAGAGAAGGGACTCAACATTTTGAGGTAACTTTGACAAGCAGTTGAGGTAACTACGGTTCCCAAGGTTCCCAAGTAGTTCGGAGTGTGTTCACCCTTGTCTGTGGCTTTTTGGCCGCTTTCAGTCCTTAAACATCCAGAGGCTCCTTTCTGAATGGGACCAAAGTATACAGTAGCACTTACATGAACAGGAGACCTTGACCCTCCCGCTTTGGAGGCCTTGGGCAGGTGACCTCCCCTCTCCAGAATACCTCTGTCATGGAACAATTCAGTGTTTCCCTCCCAAACCACAGTAGCGAGGATGCAGTGGAATAACCTTCAGGCTTTAACACATGGCCAGCCACAGTCAGTATAAGCAGCCACCCCATGTTCTTACCAGTGTTATCGACATGTACAGCACCTTACCTCTAGGGAGGAATTTGGGTTTTCCTACCAAGACAGTGATTTTTCCAGGAGAGGGTGTCGTGGATATGCAAAGTTCAAGATACGGCGTTAAGTTTCTTGTGCGCCAGCAAAGTTCTTCGTGTCTATCTTTCTCAAAGTTTCTCACCGTCCCTTCTCCTTACACCCTTCTGTCCCTTTGTGTCTCCCTGGGATTTTTGTCTCCATCTGCAGGCACCCAAGTGGATGAGGGGGTCCGCTCAGCCAGCAAACGCATCGTGGCGCCCCCTGGGGGCCGTTCTAATATCACATCCCTGAGTTAAGCAAGCCCCTCCCAAAGAGGGAGACAGAAGCAAGAAGAGATTTTTTTCTGAAGCCAAAATGGTACATCGATATTTAAGAAGGAAAGTGAATCCAAACAGTTGCGATCTAAAGAATCAAATAAGCCTCAAGCCTTATGTTTCCCGATGTTATGCTCGCTTGCCTAGCTTTATGAATTGCTTTGATTTCTGTTTATGCATAACCTTGATTTCTTCGATCCCCCCTCCCCCTACTTACATGCATGCGATCAGGCAGGCCGCTAAGGTAGAGTCTGCATATTATAGTGTTGAGAGCGTATGTAGCGCTGCATCTTACGACAAGGGGACAAGACGAAGCTGGGACGTCAAGACAATGAACTTTTTTAAAAAAAGGCAGGAAGGTTTCTTTGGGTGATTGGGTGGTGGGAGCCCAGGGCAAGGTGGAGGGCGCAAAGGGGCTGGAGTGGGGTGTGTAGGAGGGAGGTGGGTGGGCTGGGTGAGCAGGAGGGTATTGTGTGTTGTGTTGATGATGTGCGTTAATTTCCACGGGAAATGGCCACGTGTGGCAACTGGATGCTCCATCACAGTCCCCTGGGATCTGCAGAGAAGGCAGGAGGAGGTCTTTGGGTCCTGGACTTTGTCATATCCTTTCCTAGTAGATTTTGTTTCTTTAATCATTTGTCAAGTGTCAGAATCCAACCAATTCTTCCACTTGTTTTATGATACCAGTGTTTGCTTCCCAAGCCTCTTTTCTGGGTTGTGAAGGCCTCACAGGCAGAACACATGGAGAGAGAGGTCTCTTCCTCTTCTGCTTCCTCGGTGCTCATCAAAGGCTGCCACGGAGAGTGCAGCACAGGCTCTGGGTGGGGAGAGCAGTGACTTTTCGATGGCCTTCCTCTCAGCCCTGGCGAGGCAGCTCGCTCTCTCTCTCTCTCTCTCTCTCTCTCTCTCTCTCTCTCTCTCTCTCTCTCTCTCTCTCTCCTGCCTGCAAGCTGAGGGGAGAGACACATGCTCTTGCCTGCTGAGTTAACATCATGGTAGAGAGACTCAAGCTTGATGTGAGTGACTATCTCTTGATCTTCTTGGATCCAAACACATTCGGGATTTTTCTTTTTTTCTTTCTCTTTCTCTCTTTCTTTTAAAAAAACTTTTTGGAAAACTGACTTTCTCAGTTGTTCTAAATCTTGAACCCTAATAATAATAATCTTAGCTTCTATGGGAGTAAAGCAGAGATTTAAGGAAGCCAGCCTTGGGTAGCAGGAGTATACCATGTGTTACCATCTTTTCAATTCTAAGCCATGTGTTTCCTCTTCTACTAGCCGGTCCCCAGGGGTGGGGATGTCACTTTTTCATTGGTACTGAAAATCTCCAGGGTGAGATGTATGAAGTGACAGGATGCACCCTTCTTGCCGTGGCACATGAGGGGAGTGGGCAGCAATGTTTGCACCCCCTTTTGTTTGTCGGAGTTGGAATTCCGTGTCCCTATCACACTGTTTCTGAAGCCACTTGTGAACCTGATTCTGTGAGCAAGAAGGGAGGGGTCTGTGGAAGGCAGCGGGCTCTCCTGCAGGCAACATGCTGTCAACGTTGGCTCAGATGTCTGTCTGTGCTCTGGAGGCCCAACTGGGAATAAACACCACACTGAACTAAGTACTCTGAAGATCAGAGCAGGGCTCATACACCTTCTAAGTACTTAGGAGAAGCCGCCATCTCTGCCTCCAGGTGGTTTTTGTTCATTTGTTCTGGTGTCTTTGGAGGTGGAGGATTTATTTGTTCATTTTGTTTTGTGGAACCCGACAATTGAGTCCAGGGCCTCTCCCGTGCTAGGCAAGCGCCCTGACACTGTGCTACACAGGGCCCCCGGCCCTGACTGCAGGTTGTAATGAAACTGAGAAGCAGAGAAACATGAGCAGGTTGGCTCCCGAAGGGATTTGGAAATAGCAGAGGAAGGGGATTTCCCTGAGCAAGCTAGTTTCGGCTCCAATCATGGAAAAGGCCCTTTCAACTTCTCAATAGAGAATCTTGCTTTTTAAATAAGCTCTCATGGTGCTTTCATTTTAAAGGAAAATTTAGCAGAAGAAAATGAGGGGAGTGTAGTCTTGAATTACAATTCAAAGATTTGGGGATTTCTTCAGGAACTCAGAATGACTTTTACAGGGAGTTTTCCAGATCCGAAGCATGTTTACTATATACCTCAATAGCCAGGCTTGGCTGCAGCATAGGTTGTAGTACCATCGGTTGCCACCAGATGGAGGAAGAGACATGCAAATTAACTAATCTGGGCCACAACTGTGTGGTTTCCCATGCCTGAGACCAACTGGTCCCTCCAAGGGCCTCCCTGGTCATGAGAAATAACCTTCTCTGGGTCATCTGCACTGCACTTGGGTCTTCCAAGATGTGCCACTGTGCCGAAATTTGATGTTCCACTCAAGTATTCTCTGTGTGAGGTGCAGCTTCTTGAAGCCCTCAAGGCGGGCCGGCACCATCTCAGGACGCCTCCCTTTCTGCATTCACTCTTAGTAACACCCAAGCGTAGAAATTCCCGAAACTTCATTGACCACTCGCCCACTGTTTTCTCAACATGAGAATTTTTCTAAGCAACGTGTTCCTTGAGTTGAAATTTTATATTTAAATTGGTTCTGCTCCGTAGATACATCACACAGCCCACCCGCCCCAGTCACTGGGTTTCTGGGAAGGAAAATGACAAGAATTGGGGGCTTCCTCCAAGATCACTGGCATTTTATCGAAAGGAGGGAGGGCATGTTGGGAGCTATCTTCTCTCAAGAGGCCTTGTCATCTGGGCTTTCCACCCAGCTCCCCTCAAAGAACACCATGTAATCTCTAAACCCCAAGTTGTTTCTAAGCCCCGATGCCAATCTATTGACATTCGCTCCGAAGGGCCACCGGCTTGAGAGGTTGAGAAGATCTTGGCGGAGCAATCAAATCAGCTTCCCAGTGAAGATATTCCTTCTAGTTCTAAGTTTCTTGAAACTAATAGAATTGTAGTCATCCTCCAAAATGGTCTTTTCCCCACTTCAACATCTAGTGGTTCTTTGGGTCATTTCTTTGTGACAATACCAGAGATAGTATCTCATCTCCCAAGGCCTGAATCCTCACTCTGGCCTCCATTCTGCTCATTCTACTAAGTCCCTTCCAAGAGGCAAATACTTCCCGATTTTGATTCCTGCCCAAGGCCCCAGGTCTTCTCCCCTAGCCGGCCCCAGCTTGAGTCCTGATGCAGTCAGTCATGGGCTGGCCCAGGCAGCCAGCATCCCTCCTCGTAATCCCCCTTTGAGACATGGTGTGTGGGTGTTCAGTGCTGTGTCTGGTGGCTATGGACAGACAGTGAGTCTCCCTGTGACCTGTGCTAGCTGTGAGGCAGCTCTGAAACTGAAGAGCTGCTTGATTTGAACCGTGAAGAAAACTGTGTATTGAGTTAGCTGAGATTAAAGAGAAAAAAAAAAGCTCATCAAGTGACTGTTAATGTAAACCTGGTTATTAAAATAATTATAAAATTACCAGCATCGTTCTCCAGTCTTTTGTGCATGGGATGCCATTTCACCTACTGTATTGAAACTCGGGGAGACTGGGAAAATGATTCAGTGGGTAAGAGTGCTTGCTGTGTAAGAACAAGGATCTGAGTTCCAATCCCAGCATCCACATAAAAAGCCGGATATGACCGCCATGCATGCCAGTAACCCCAGTGATGAGGTGGGATAGAGACAGGAGGATAGCTGGGTTTACTGACTCCAGGTCCAGTGAGAGACCTTGTTTCCATGGAAGAAAGTGATAAAGCAAGACAGCCGATGTCCTCCCCTGGCCTTGGGGACCATGCACATAGATGCACAGCCACATACAAATGTACATGTTTAACACACACACACACACACACACAGACACACACACACGTACCACATTAAAAAACCCACAAGGCAAAGAGAAAGAAACCCCATAAGAAGACACAGTTGGTAGATAAACAGCAGACCTGATAACAGTTTTCAATCACATTCATTCTTAGTGTGAAAAAAACAAAAACAAACATATATTGGGGGATAAGTCTAGCTGACTCTAAGACAGAACTTTAAAAAGTTTTATTTTATTGTACTTTGGTGTGTTTCTGTCTTCAGCCAAACCTTGTTACTATGCCGTTCTGTAAACATGATCTACTTATTTTCAAAAGCCTGGACTTGGAGGGAAAAACCCCCAAGTAAATCCATGACATTTTTTTTTCTTCAGCAAGTTGATCTCAAACAGTCCAATGAGTGTCTGAAAAGAAAACTGTTGGCTATGCCCACTCTTCTGGGAGCTTCCCTGTGCATATTAGAAGTGGAGGTTCTGATTAGTATAACAAGTCTTTTAATTGTCCAGGCTTGGGGATGCATCTTAGGGGTAGAGCATTTGTTTAGCCAGCAGGCAGAGGGCCCTTGGTTAGATCCTCAGCATGGTAAAAACAGAAAAACCCCCCATGCCCCAAACAACAAGGAAATAAAGTCCAATTCAGGGCTCTCAGATGATTCTGGCTACTGGACCTCCATCGCATCTCTCCCTTTGTTGGGAAACATTCCTGGATCCAGTTCTCCTTTATGTAGGGCATTCAGTGGCGATGTGTACACTGGCACACAGGGGCCACTAGAAGTGGGGTTTTAGGATATCTGAAGAGCTCAGAATCGTGAGACACGGTATTGCTAAATGTAAGTGGTGAACCTTGGCGGCTTTCTGTCTCAGTCCAGCCTTCCTGAAGAGGTGCTTCTGCCTCCATAAAGCTCATTCCGTGTGGAGGCTTTCACTTTACCTTCCTAGTGTACCCCAAAAAGAGATTCCCTCAATATTCCCAGTCAAAGGGGATAAGTTTGGTCACCCTTAAGACTGGTGAAACATGTCTCCCTTTTCATGACCAAGGAATAGCTAAGCCTATCAAAGACTTGGGTGGCTTTAAAAGGAGCCATTGGCACCTACAATGATCCTAGTTGGGATGCAGTGTTCTGGGAAGGATGAAACAGCTTTTTAAAAACACTGATGTCAGAGACACACTGGCTAACTTTCATACCTATGGAGTCTGGAAGTGTTCAGCAGCTGAGTCACACTTGACAAGGTCAGGAATGAGAACACTGAACAGGGATAAGAATAACAAGGGTATTCTGGTTCCCAAGAACTTTTGAGAATCAGCTCTCCTAATGCCAGCCCATCACAGAGGGAACAAAACCCCAAGGAGATGGGAAATAAAGGTACCAGAGCAACCTGCAAAATGAGATCACGTACCTAGGGCTGGCTCTCTTCAGAATCTAGGGTGCTGGATCCTGATCTTTGCTCAGCTTGATACTGGGAACAGCATACTTGATACTTGGCATGGCCTGGGCAACAGGGCAGCTGGTATGCGGGACTTCAGAGCCCACTAACTCAGGACAAGCCCAGGAACTTGCAGTTTGCTGACTGTGGAGCTGTTGTGAGCCTGCAAGTTAGTTGAAAGTTCTCAACGTGCCTGCTGTCCTTTACTTCAGATCATGGGCCTTGGAATATCCTCCCGTGGCTATGGCATAAGGAAAGGAACATGACCCTTAGGAGTGGAGACCATCTCAAAAGAGACATAGATGGGCTGTTTGTAAAACTCAGGTCACAGTAAAGGGCAGAAGACGGGATTCTGGTGGCACGCCCTCTGTGAGTTCACTAACATGTACAGGCACAGATCTCCAACACTATCCCTGCTAAAGGCTCATTCTTCTCAATGGAAATGCATGTAAGGAGAGGTGACCTGGGAATGGCCAAACACATACACATCTGACAACGGAAGGCCAAGGGCATGTTGTTACAGAAGACATTTTAATCCGTGCAGGCACATTTACATCACATATACTATGGCTCAACAGAAGCACACTTTTTTCTTTTTTTTATAATTTGGGGACTTCTAAATCAGCCACCAGTTCAGAACATCACAGAAAAATGAAATCTGGTGTCTAACATTGGGCAGAGACACTGAACTCACGGTGAATAGCAATCGGCAGTGGACAGAAGTAGGAGACGGTTTTTACGTGGACAGAACACAGGAACATGGAGGCGCTGAGCAAAGGGCTAGCCATGCCTGCCCACTAAGCGGCTGAAGCATTGGAGTTCAGCATCCCTGTCAACCTTGAGCAGCAACATGGTTCTCAATAACCGCATCAGCACTCTTTCTTCCTAATTACGTATTCACACATCCACTAGGAAAGCCATAGCAGTAGTCGTTTCTAGACCCCGCCCCCAACTAATTAGATTATTGTGGTTAATGCAGCAATGTTCTATGCTGCTTGAAATCCATTCCTGTCCTAAAGATGATCTCAGCCAACACCAGGGCTGCTGTGGGGTCATTGGGTCCTAGCAGGATACTTCTTTCCAGGGAGTAGGGGTCATGGCCAGGGGTGCCCAATGGGTAGGCTGTCCCACCCCTCCACTCTGGGTCACTGGGAATGCCTGGAGACGGCAGCTCACTGTGGTGTCACAGCCAGGACACTCTGGTTTTCAAACCTTCCTCAGGCCTTTTCAGATGCTCTGGAAAGTACGGGAGGAAACTGCATGGAGAGATTCTGCAAGGAGCAGAAAAAAGGATGAAGTAGTCACACAGTTTTCTGCCGTTCTCAGTCCCTAATTCTTCTCAGAAATATAATCGAGGGGATGTTTCATCTGAGGGGCGCTAACATTTAGCTCAAAGTAGGGAATAAAACCAAGATGCAATCACCAGGAACATTGGAAAAGTTTTGTTTCTGTTGTCTTTAAATCTCTTCTTTAAAATGCAGAGCAGTGGGCAGTGCTGAGAGTCAGTTATTCTGTACAGCCAGATGCAGGGGTTCTGTTTCGCCTGGTGCTGAGGACCTAACCCAGGCCTTCGTACATGCTATGCTCATCGTCTACTGCGGAGGTACAGACCCAGCCCAATGTGGTTTTTGTTTTTGTGTTTTTCTTTTTCTTTTTTCTTTTTTTAACTTCAAACACACTGTGTGCCTCTCATCTGACTGGCACTAGAAATCTACCCAACTCCCACACTAAACTACAACCAGCACATCCCCGGTTCAGAAACGCCAGTGGTCCTCAGGAAGATGCTCAATGGAAATAAAAACTAGAGATTCAAACTTCAGAGATTGCATGGGATCCTACCCCCCACCTTAATGTTTGAAGATGCGTACAGTCCACAAGTCCTCATCATCCCCAGCGGAGACCTTGCTGACCCTGCTGTCCTTTGGAAATCATTTCTGAGCGCTGATGTTTTGGAGGATGCTGACAAGATCCAGAAGAAGGAGGAGCCAGGTGAAAGAGGGTGAATCCATGGTACATTAGGTCCTCAGTACAGACAGACAAAAGGCAGAAGCTGGAGTGTGTGGGTGGTCCCTGACACTTGTCGAGGTGCCAGCCTGGAGCAGAATCCAGTCACCTCGGGGTTACTATGTTTGACCCATTCACCTGCCTGAAAGTCAGGGCAAGTGCTTTGAATTAAACAGTGACTAAACATAACCAAAAATATCACAAGCGACACACGAGAACTTCAGAGACAGGAGTTGGATAAAAGAGGCGGTTTTTGATTCTTTAAAAAAATATGGATGCTCTTAGTAGAGAGGCACTATCACACAGCTATGCCAGAAACTCTGGTGAACCATCAATGCTGGTCTTACATTCAGCTCTTGCTTTTCTACACAGATTAACTTGCCACAGTGTCTACTGTCAATTTCCACCTGTCTGCCTGCCCCCAAACGACAGCTTGCTGTCATCATGGTGACCACTAGATGGCCTCAGTTTCCAGGAGTTGAAAACAACGCTTTGTAAAGCCCACCGACTTCCTCGTTCTACCCAGAGATGCCAGTGGGGGGCACCCAAAAAGGTTCTAGATTTCATTGGCGTCAGCACAGTGGTGTTACATCACATGCACATTTACATGAATACACTTTGCACACAATTGAAGTATAGAGACAGGAAAGAGTGAGACACCAGTGATATTGTAAGGAGCTAGGCAATTCTTGCCAGTCATCTTACAGTGGTGTAACGTAGAGGCATCAGTCTCCCTGAATTTGACCTCTGGGATCTGTACACATCCTGTTGCTTTAAATGTAATTCTAGTCTAAATTGTTCCATATGTTAGGTGACCGATATGAAAAATAAAGGACCAAACGAAAGGTAACATGTTTCATGACAGAGAAGCAATGGACTGCCTAAGTTTTCCTTGCCTTGTGCTACCTGGAGTTAGGAGTTTCTCACGGGAAACTTTCTCCAGCTTCTTGTGTTAACATGCAAGATAAGTCTCCTGTAAGGTGTAGCTTCACTGACCCGTTGAAAGCCTTCACTGGGGCAGCGCTCTTGTTAATCCTCCCCAGAAGCAGGTCTCTGCCATTCCGGAGGAAAATCAGCCTTCAAACGGCAGGCATACCAGAGAACGGCAAATGGAATCCAATGTTTCACCACTGCCATGCTGAAAGAATCCCAGCTTGCAGCATTTGCTAAACTGCTGCATGTGACTCCTTCCATCAGTACCAAGTTCAACGGACCAAGGCCATATCACTGAAGAGAAGTTGAGAGGCCATGTGCACAGCAGACCCTTGCTAACAATTACCATGCCAACACAGCTCCCTGCTGCAAGGTCCTATGGGTCTCTGTTACTCCTAATCTGACCTATGTACTTGCTTCTGGTGGAATATCCTATTCCTGTCTAATCAGGCCTTGGAATTCTAGCCTCTCTGTGATATTCTTTAGCCCTGAAGAGGCTCACTGTATACAGGGTCCATTTTTACAACGTCATCAAAAAGAATGAAAAAAAAAAAAACCTACATTCAAATATTCATTTAAAAATAAAAATAAAGCCTGTTTGGAACAAGAACTGTGGCATTAGCAGACTAAAGGCTAGCTCATCTGAAATGACGCTCTACCTTTCCAGCAGTGAACAGAAACAGAGGAAGTAGTTAAAAGAATTGCTCAAGGTCAGAGTTCACTAGTGGTGAAATCAGATCTGAGGGAGCTCAGAACCAGGGCTCTCTTCACTGTAGAGTGTTGCCAGCTTCGGAAGGTGTTCTTTCCCGTTCTGTAAGTCATGAGGTGTGAAGTGGTAACGACTGCCCTTAGCTCTTCTGGACGGATAATCAGAAGTTTCTGGCCAGGTGCGGAGAACTGTCCCCCACCCCAAAATGAGGAAACCTCACAGGTTGTTATTCTCGCCATCCTCCTCTTCTGCGTTGTTTTTGGTTTGTTCCAAGGCTAGGTTTGCTTGTCTTTGATTAAAGTCTCTTTTTACCCTTAAAGAAGGAGAGAGAGAGAGAGAGAGAGAGAGAGAGAGAGAGAGAGAGAGTTGTTCATTCAAAGGAAAAATGAATTTAAGTTTTACAAATGATAGCATATAATCCAATAATTTTTTTACTCTTTTAAAACAAAATATAATTCCATCATTTATCACCCCCTTTCCCCCTTTCCCTCCTCGTATGTCTGACTCAGCCCCCTCCCAAATTCACTGTCTGTTCCTCTTTACCCATTGCTGTTACAAATACAAATGAATAAATACATAAATGTGACCTGCTGAGTCCATTCAGTGTTGCCTCAATTTATAGAGAGGTATGAGCTAAGAAAACTTTTAAAAACCATTACGTTGGGCTGGCAAGATGGCTCCATGGGTAGAGACACTTACCAACAGGCCCGAGAGCAATCCCTAGGAGCCACAGGTGGAAGGAGAATAATGACTCCTACAACTTGTCCGATGACTAGCCCCTGTCCTCCAAAATGTTAAAAACCTTTTAAAAAGTCCTTGTGTTTACATTCCAGTTCTCATAAGCAAAACTACAACCCTAGGGTTATTTATCAGTTATTATTATCAGGGTTATTATAAAAAAAAAAAAAACTGACAGAAAAAAAGCTCCAGAAATTTCAAAACTTGTATCCTATATTTGCATCACTTTTATAATCAGAAAAGTAAAAACTCTTAAAAACATATCAAATCTCTGCCAATAAAATCTGCCTAAATAGCGTCATTTCAAGTCGCTGGTCTGCACCCCACCGTTACTCACTTTTCTCTGTTGAAAATTATAAATTCCTTCTGGACAGCATCGAGGTGCTCTTGAAGAAGGCATGTCTTCAAGGCGAACATAGCAAAGAAACAGAGGCATGCTTAGCTGGCACACAGGAACCCCAAATAGCCAACAACCTATATTCACCGAGCAACCTGGGTCGAAAAAGTTCTGTTTCCAGACGGGGACCAGATTCTGGGAGCATGACAGGAGAGGAATCCCTCCACCAGGGCCATTGTTCTATCAGAACTAGGTACAATGATTTTGGAATTCTGGAATATATATATCACTTTCAACTTCCCTGGGAAAGTTATTACACTAGTAATAACAGGTTAGCTACAATTTCACCACTAATGCAGCAGTGGTTAGGCCACCCTATGTGCCTCTGTCAGGGAGTCCTGTACATGCACCTTCAGCTGCCTGTACCGCAGCTTTCAAAACACATGATGGGAAACTACGATGATGTCCTTCAAATCCTGGGGCCCTGTGTTCTGCTTGCTGCTGGTCATCAAGGAGGGGCAGACAGCCTAGGGGCCATGAGAGTGGTGCCTCCCTCATCACATAAGATAAACGCAGGCTTCTGAGATGACCTCCCCATGGCGGCAGCTCTGGGATGAACTGCACTTCCCTGAGCTTGTGGGGTGGGGGCGGGGGGCACCTACCTGAGAGGAGTCACATTTTCTCATCTCCTTCTCCTTTTTTGCCAGGCGCTTCTTTTTCTTGTGAAGAGGTTTGGACTCCAGAATCATTTCTTCCAGTTCAAAAGTGGGGTCACAGTTGAGCCTGCCTTTCTGTAAAGAAGAAAGCATGACTCAGTCCTCAGATCCTTGCATCGTTCCTAAAACAGCCTAACGCAGAGATCAATACCTAGTCCTAACGGGAGCAGTCCAAGCTTAATAACTTGGGTCCCACTGAGGTTTTATAGCCTTTCCTGCCACTATTTGTCTTTAATATTCTTTGATTGTATAGCTTGTTTATTTTTTACAAACTTCTAGCTATCCCTCAGTGAGTAATGAAGGAGACCATATTAAAATAATACCTCTAAGGTTTGAGCTTCTGAGTTTCTCAGTTTGTTCCAATAACCGCATAGACCAGAATCGTGGCCATTGCTTGTTCAGCTTCCAAGGTCACCAACCAAATTTCAACATCAGGATTTCGGAACATAAGGCCAAGAATTTGCCACTTGGTAAGTTCTCCAAATGAGTCAGATTCACAGACAGACCCAAGATCTATATGGTGGCACTTCTCCCAGGAGTCAGAAGTGACTAACAGAAGGAAGTTTGTATGGCTCCTCCATAGTCCTGCATCAGCTGTGCACACAAGTACAAACCTCTTCCCACTTTCCTGTCACTCACTAAGGTAGACACTTAGACCCTCGAATGTCACCACATCGTAACTGGCACCTTATCCAGCTGTTCACTGAAACATCCATGTGACCATGTCCCCAGAAGAAGTGCCTCGCTTGGACTTGAACAGAAAACTCAAGTCTCCACAGGAGCTCATCATTCTTGCCAGCGTTCCTTATCCAGTGGTATAATGCAAATCCCAGGCAGAGGAGAGGAGGAGCCTCAGTAGAACCCTCGCCTAAGTTTTATCCAGCAGTGTGCAGTGGGACACAATGTCCCTTGTTTGGGTACTTGATCAGTACAATAAAACTTAGAAAAGAAAAGGAATGATTCTGGGGTTGAAGTTTCCCACTGACCAACTCACAGATTTCTGTGGACATCAAAGATCACTTTCTTGCAAGAAGGAAAAAAAAAGTATTGTTCTTTTCAACCAGCATATTTCTGGAGATAACTATTTGGGAGACTAGAACCTCTTACAGCACAAAACATGGTTAAAACCTAGAAGCCCAGACATCAACATCCCTAGATTAGAATCCCAGTTTAGCTTCTTGCCGGTTGTGTGATTTTTGGTCGCCAACCTACCCCCTGTATCTCTCTGTTTTCTCCTCTGTGTTGGGACATTTTCACAGTACTGGTGTCATTACCAAATGAGACCCTGGGTGGACTTGGAATGTGGATGGAGTGTGGGAACTCTTAGGGCTCATTAAGTTTGACTTACAGTTGGAACGAAGCTAGGGACGAGCCTCTTCTGCAGCACTGCATCCCAGTTCATGTCACTCATGTAAGGGAAATTCTGAATGTCAGTCAAGTGAGAGAACCGGTGGTCTGGATTAGGTTCAAGTAGCTGTCGACGAAAGACAAGCACCGTTGTCACAAAGAAGGCCAGATAGGTGGGCCCCCAAAATTCCCCCTAAGTGTTCTCAACCGAGTATCCAAGGGGAGTTCCTTGTATCAGAAATCAAGCAAGTGGTTTGAGAAGACAGTGATGCCCTGCTCCTCCCCCATGTGCAAATCAAGTGGGGAATGCATGCTTTGGAATAACAGTAGAAGTAAAGTTTGCAACATGACAGGGACAAATGACTTGTCCTGGGAATTAAACAAAACTTCCCTTCCTGGCTCTCCTACTGGGCAAGTTTGTTTCCTAACCCTTGGCTTGCCAAGCTCAAGTCACGGGAAACAGTACAAAGTGAGCATCACTTTACACAGCTAAGCCCTGAAGCTGTGTTTTTCAAATGATGCGAAATGGCACGCAATTCTTCTTTTCTTTGTATTGTTTCTTCAATTTATGACCCATTCAAGCCCATATGTGGTCTCACTGTACCTGGCTCACATGCAACTCCAGATCATGCACAACATATGACTTCAATTCAACAGCAGCCAAACAAGCTCATTCACTACCCAAGGAGACACATGCATTGACCAGGTGACAGTGTAGTATTGACAGAGCAGTGTCAATATGCTTCTCCTGGTTTCTATACTTACAAGGGAGTTGTAGAAAGCAAAATAAGGACCCTTGTCAGTCAGAAAATCACACTAAGTTGTATTGATCTCAGGGAAAGTGCTAGAAGAGCTAAGGTGTGAAGCAGTGACCCAGGTGGAGAGGGTGTCATGTGTAAAACCTAGTGGTGATGCGTTGGTGAAGAATGGGAAGAGAAGGCAAATCAGCCAAATCAACCAAAGGGTGACCAAAACTCTCAAAGTTTGAGAGACTGTTTATAACCATTGTAATGCACAATTTGGTTTGATCTTTCTTCAAAGACCAATGAGAAGTTGCTGAAATATGGGAAAGGGAAGGGAAGAGAGGGGAGTGTCAGAAGCATGCGACACATCAGAAAGGACTTGATGGCAGCTGGATTGGAGAAATGCCAAGGAGATGAAAGGCGGTGAAGGTGACAATGGCTATTGAAAGGATAAATTTAGGATCAGGCGGTGGACTAGATATGAGAATGATGAGTGAGCCCTGGTGAAAGGACCAGCCATTGGGAGGGAGGACACGGGAAGAGTCCCAAGAAATACAGAAAGATTAAGAATTATATATCAGACAGTGAGTGTGAGAAGCCCTAGAGACATGCAAAGACATGATAAGAAAGCCATGTATTTGAAAATGGTTAGTCACAGCAGCCATTCAGCAAATGTGTGTTATCCTGAGCACATCTTGACTTCTAACCACAACCCGGGATGTACACTTCCTTTCTTGACTTCCTTCCAACATGCTTCCTCCTGTCTCACCTTTTTAAGAAGGGATACCATCTCTTGCGACCAAGCAGAAGGGTACGTTACGATTGCCGTCTCAAACATGTTCACAATTTCCTTGCTGGAAGTACTGGAGCGGATATGATATGGTCTCTTAAGGGAGAAAAAGAGAAAGAACCTTCATTTTTACAAGTCAAAGGGGGGAAAAAAAGCCTGCAAGTATTTATGAGGTAAACTTTGAAATAATAAAACCTCAACAAGAACCCCTTCAAGATGATTGACAGGTAGCCATATAGGGTACATGGTCAAGGGTTGTCAGAATTACTACGGGTTTTTGAAAGAAATGTCACGGACTTTAGTTTTTCATCAAAATATCCTAAGTTTTAAGAACTTGTTATTTTACAGGTCCAAACAAAACATTTCAGTCGATTGAACCAGTCTCTGATGCACTGATTTCAAACTGTTTTGTTCATAACTTTCAGGTGTATTTATATAAAAAGTGAATAATGAAGAGAAAAACTTCAAATTATTATAGAAGGTTGATTACAAATGGACCCATAATTTTCCCATAGCTTTATGTGAAATACAACGAAAACTAGGTATTATGGTGTGTGTTTGTAATCCCAGCACTTGGGAGGTAGAGGTAGGAGGATCAGGAGGTTAAGACTGGCCTCAGCTACATAACAAGTTCAAAGCCAGCCTGGGCTACCTAAGAGAGTAGCTTTTAAACAAACACACAAACAAACAAACAAACAAAAAACAAAAATGTAAAAACTAAACATAACGAGAAAGTTAAGGATAGGAAATATCAACTCCAGTATTTAATACTCTGCTTCCATGAAGTATGTAGTGGAGAATTTTATGCTGGGCTAAAAGGTTAAATAAACAAACAAATAAACAGCAACAACAACAACAAAACTTTTCTAGAACAGTCATGGTCATCTATGGCTTTAGTGTGAATAAAAGAAATTAAAAACCAAAATGAAATCCATATGAAAATCTCATTTGGAAACGTGTTGCTTTCTAACCTATTCCGAAAATTAAAATAAATAAATAAATAAATAAATAAATAAATAAATAAATAAATAAATAAATAAATAAAATAAAAATAAAAGGTTTTTTAAAATAAAAGACAAGCTAATGATAACTTTATATCTGTCCACTAGAGGGCAGACGTTATGGGCACTAACCTCTCTGCTGGGCTTTCCTGTCTTCTAGGGAAACTGTAAGCAACTTAAGAGCCAGACAAAATTTCCACATTAGATTAATCACAGGACACTAATGTGTGTGTACACATTTATCATATGACTGACCTTTTCCAGATGTTTAAGTAATCACTGACATATGAACTAATTTGGAGGAAAAGGAAGTGTTTGTTTTTCCCAGTAGTCAATTAAAAGGTTTTATAATGCAATCATGGGTTAGAGCTTTGAGGTCAGAAGGCTTTGGATGCTAAACCAGGTCATTCATTTTCTGACCCTCAGTTCCTTCATGTACAAGATGGAGCTACTTTATCAGCAAAATGAACCACTGCCCAAAGGTTGCTGGGGGAAACGGGAGGAGATAATACAGGGAAAGTTCTCTGTGGAGTGACTGGTGGCTCGCTGAAAACATGATGGGATATATGTCAAACAACCTGAACGTGTGCTGTCAGTAAAGACGGAGAATATATGACTAACGGGCGTGCAGGAAGGGAGATGGTTAGATGGGAGCAAATGGTGTCTTGTGATTGTGTTTCAAGAGTACAGCATGAGAAAGGGTCCGTGGAGAGACAGCACAAGCGTTCCATCCCATCCCAGAAACCAGGAAGCACAGGCAGGAGGATGGCGAGCTTGGATTTAGCCTGGGCTGCGCCATGATTCTGTCTCCCAAACAAAACACAAAGAGCTGCAGCTATGGGACAGCCAACACTACAGGGGGAGCTCTCTGGAGTACTATTTACTGTTAATACAAAAGTGTAAAAGACATGGAGGTACTTTGGCCTTCTGATGACTGAGACTGGGGGATGACAACAGGTTAATGTTTAAGGTCCAATCCACCCAAAGTGCAACTAGGCTCAGAGGGGCTCTTAAAGCACATTTTCTCATTCTTTTCTTTTTTTCTATAGATAAGAGTGTGCAAATTAGCACAAAGTTATTGCTCCACACACCTCCTCTGTGGTTTGGTTATGATGATATTTGTAATTAAATGTTGCTATTTCATTTTCCTCTGATTAATTGTATTTTTTCAGCATAATCACATGCCATCTTTTAGTGATTCCTTCCTAGAATGTGCCAAAATTGATGTATAGTGCTTTGTCCCTCCCCTCATTTAATATGACATGCGTTGATGAAAAGCTACACAGTGTGGATGATATTAAACTATGTAAGCTATATATCCCATTTTTAAAATGAATCAATAGTCTGATCACATGGAACAGAAAACACAAAAATTGATATGCCTGGAAATATTTGTAAGCTAATATATTTACAAAATAGAGTTAGTTGTGAAAATAAAATACACTGTTATTGTCATATAGAAAGTTATATATTTGTACATATATATACATATATATGTCTCAGCAGGAAGTTAAAGCATGATTTGTTTTTGTTGAAATTACTAAATGTTTCTACCTATTAATATTTGAAGAGGGTTTATTCACATGAAAACAGAAAGATTTGGAAGTGACAACAAAATACTAGGGGTTTTGTTCTATTTTGTTTTGTTTTGTCTGTTTGCTGGTGTAGATTTTGTTTTTGTTTGTTTTAATTTTCTATTTAAATTTTTTGAGTTACATAACTTCCCCCCTCCATTTTCTCCCTCCAAACCCTCCCACATATTCCTCACTGCCAGCATAATCCCTAAATATTTATCTTCATACCTACAGCTAAGTATAGTTCTCTCATCCCTCATCAAGGAAGTTTTTCTTTGCAACAGATGGAGACCATTACAGAAAACTACAACCAATCAAAACGCAGAGTTGTGGAGTCCATTCCCAACAGATATATCTACAACACAACTCCTGCACCTAAAGACCTAAAGATCATCTATGAAAGAGGCATGGCTCCACCTGGTGACTTAGGGTAAAATGCAGAAGAAGAGGGGTGAATTACAGATGAAAATGATTGAGCCACAAAGAGGCAGAAACTGAAAACTTGCATGTTTGGACTGTATTCACAGTAGAAAATAATGCAATCAAAACAAAACAAAAAAGCAGGAGAAGAAAAAAATTACAAAGGATAAAATAGAAGCTCCCGGGGGTGGGGGGTGGGGTGGGGAGGGCTATTCTGAAGAGAACGTGACAGATAAGGCTGGACAACTAATTGATGGGGAAATGCTGCTTGTGAGCCACGGGCTTACAAGAAAAGCCAGAGGTGCAGGTGGGATTATGCCAGCAGAGAGAGCGTTTGTTTGAGTTAAAGCATAAAGATAGAGGGCTGCAATGAAGGAGAGGTGTCAGACAACTCAGCATCCTCTGTCCCATCTTCATGGTCAAAGGGAACGAGTTGGACTCTTTTGCTTTGAACTTGGTACCCCTTCCTGCTTTCTTATTTGTCTCCTCTTGGGGGGCGGGGCTGTCTAACTTATGTCTGTGCCCATCATTCTATTTTGGAAGCACACAATTTGTCTGGCTTTACAGGCTCCCAGCGAGATGAGAATTCTGCCTCAGGATTAAACATGCCCTGAGTCCCATCCACACTGGATTTGGATGACATTCAGATGATGCTCGGGACTCTAGAGATGATGCTGGAGGGAGAAATGGCTATTGCTAATGGAATATACTGAGTGTATTTTACATGTGAAGAGGAGGTGGGTTTTGGAGATCCAAGAGAGAGAAACACCAGGGTGTGGATGTGTCCCTCACACACAGTCTTATGTTGGAGCTCTAACCCTCACTGAGATGGTATTTGAAGACAGGAACTATGGCAGACAGTTTGAGACAGAATATATCCTGATGGAAGAACCTGACAGTTTAAGAAGATTAAAAGACCCCCCCCCCCAATCTGTTCTTTGCCTTCATATCCTCTCTGCATCCTTACCCTCTTCCCCCTCTTTCCCTCCCGTCCCCCTTCCTGTTTCTGTGTTGAAGGACACCAGAACCCAGCATTGCTGACTCTCTGACCCGGACTTCCAGCCTCTACCAACTGTAAGAAAATAAATATTCTAAGTTACCCAGTTCACAGGAGGCTATTTTGTGTGTAGGCTGGGCTAACTATGATGAACCTTTGAGAGATATCTGAATACTGCATTACTTTGTAAAAACTGTATAAAATATCATTTTTATTATATTTCTTTGATCTTTTTTTTTTCTAGAGAAGAGTTTCTTGTGTGAGAAATGTTTCCATCGACAAGGACCCTACTCCAGTTTGCCAGGGAACCCATACCCAGCAGCCACGCTGGACGGGGAACAAATAAGCAGTGCACAAGTTGTCTGGTGCCAACCTTCACTCTTTTTTTTTTTTTGAGAGGTGTATCTGAATTAGAGCTCTGCTGAGTGATCGCAAAATGATTTTCTTTAAACATGCACGTATATTTACCCAAGATAGTGAGGTGTATTGATTTCCCTTCACTGGGAGTTTCTGATATCCATATTATTAATTTATCTATGTAATTAATATTAACTGACAGATTGGGTGACACATATAGGACACTGGATTAATCTGTGCAGAGGTCTCAAGGGGTATTATTAATACCAGACAGTGTAGGTGTTTTCTGATTTCAAGTAAACTGCTGCTTGGTTCTTAGCAAATACTGCATTCTTTCATTCAGAAACAGAATCTGAAGGGGCTAGGAAGATGGATTAGTGGTTAGGAAACTGGCAGCTTGCAAAGGGCCTGAGTTTGGTTCCAGGCACCCACATCAGGTGGGGCACAGGTGCCTGTAACTCCAGTTTCAGGGGATCCAATGCCCTCTCCTGGCCTCTGTGGGCACTGCACACATGTGGGGTACATACACACACTTGGGCACACATACATACACATAAAGAAACAGATCTTGAAAGCATGTTTTCTAGAATAATAAGAAATGAGAATGTGTGGTTTGACTGTACCCGGCCTCTCAACAGTTCATAAGCTGTCACCCCCAGGGACCACCAGTCGACAGCAAAGGAGTACCCCGTTTCCTTCCTGGAGCTGAACATCTCAGGTGCTGCAAAACACAGAAAAGGTCAGTTTCACTCCCCATGACTCCAATCAATCTGTTTTCCCAACACATTCCTCCGAAGAAGAATTAGCAGCCTGAAAGGTGTGAACTCTTTCAGCGATGTTTATTATTCATTGGTAGATTGCTCACAGCAGGCAACATTTTCTAATTTTTTAGCTCTCTCAGCACTCCCATTCATCAGCTAACACAAACAGATACACATAGACCTTAATGGACAAATTCTTCTCTTATTTAGAGCCAATTACTCTGTAGGTCTTATTGGGCCCCAATTGAGCCACTAACTCTGAGACAAAGAAAGCTGAGGGGTAGGGAGGGGTGTGTGTCTTGATCTGGAAAGTCTACACTAAAGGGGCTGAAATATCTGGCAATCTCAAACAATATGTAAGAGTTGTACAAGACACATATTGGCTTGGGGATACCTGGCAGCATCAGGGGAGGTGAATGTAGCCTCCTATTGTGTGTGAGAGCAGGAGAAAAGGAGAGAGGTCACTCAAGGGAAGTATAACACTTTGCAATAACCATGGGACATTTATAACTATAGTTCTCTGAACTGACTCTACTGGAAAGCGGTCACCATCAATTGAACCTTCAGAGATGACCCCTCGGGCTTTCTTTAAGCACTTTGTTACACCTTTCTAAGACTATACTTGCAACCTAAAAGTTAGAACAGGGGACATGAAGTACAAAGGATGGACAGGTATGGTGCTGTTGCTCACCAGTACATACACAGTGTCTACTACAGAACCTGGCACTCAGAGTCGGTAGATAGAAACTTATCACACAGAGGAATGAACACTGAAACCACCAGACTTGTGGTTTCATTATCTCTCTAGTTGTGCTGGGATCAAATGCTGCCTCAACCACTTACGGTGCCCATGAGCAAATCAGTTGGCACCACATAATTCCTGCCCCCCAGCAAAATCAGAATACTAAAAAGACTTCTTTATCAGTTTAGAAACCAAATGAATTAATGCATGTCTAAATGTCAACATAGTGTCTAGTATTTGCAAACAAACAAACAAGCAAAAGAAACAAAAGCAGATGTCCATAACAAATGAGGAATTTATCTAGTTCAAAGGTGCACAGAGTTGATGCCAAGCCTCTTGTAGTGAGTTACTGGGCAAAGGAAATCCTGAAGACATAGCTTCTTTATTCAAGCCTGCTTACCTGTGCACTTCAATTCTAACTAAATTTCTGTGGACAGCTTCCCATTACAAGGGTAGAATATCGACATCCCGATGCTCAGGACTGACTCTAAGAGCTTTGTGCTGGAGGACTAAGTGGGTCTCATGCCCTGGTGAATTCATGTTTCATGCATCACTGTGTCCATTCTTCAAGTTCCAAGTCCCAGTGCAACTGGGGAGATAATGGCCCTGACCCTACAGTGCTCCTGCACCCCTGGATACAATGGACTGTATTTTCTCATTC
The DNA here is from genome assembly GCF_049852395.1 of Peromyscus maniculatus bairdii. Classification (NCBI taxonomy): domain Eukaryota; kingdom Metazoa; phylum Chordata; class Mammalia; order Rodentia; family Cricetidae; genus Peromyscus; species Peromyscus maniculatus. The sequence continues at coordinate 34,840,636 of NC_134870.1, read as the reverse complement.
CTTCTTCAATATTGTGCCACAAATCATCTCCAAGGCGACAGGTGGCAAACATTCCACTTAGAAGACACCCAGACCATTTGGAACCATGGCAGAGACACTGTTGTTAGGAAATACCAAACAAAGTAAATATTACACTATCAAAACAGTGTGCTCTCTCATATCAAAGCATCCTTGGAGGAGGTGTGACTATTCTTTTTTTTTTTTTAAGACAGGGTTTCTCTGTGTAGTTTTGGTGCCTGTCTTGGATCTCGCTCTGTAGACCAGGCTGGCCTCAAACTCACAGAGATCCACCTGGCTCTGCCTCCCAAATCCTGGGATTAAAGGTGTGTGCCACCACCACCCGGCGTGACTATTCTTTTTGATATTCCGCAGTACAAGTAGATGTCTACCTTTGGTCTGCTATTTGCTCTGTTTTCAAACATGGAGCCATTTGTGTATGCATTCCTTCACTAAACAAGGCTTCACGGTGTGCTAAGCCCCGAGGAAATGTGATGGGGGTTTGAGAACAAAAACCATGACAACATACAGAAGCACAGTGACTCTTTAGGCCCTCACACAGGCAGACAGTGATGGGAGAGGCTGAGGGGCTTTCTCTGATTCTTTGGGAAGATCCCCTGCTCCCGAGAGGAGCCAAACAGAACTGGAAAGGCATCACTTTCCCTCCAATTAGACAGGAGGTCTTTTGTGTGGAACTTTTTTTTCTTTTTTAAAGAGTTTTTCAATATACACATCTAGAAAGCATCTGAAACACAAGAGAAGGGAACAAGTACGTAGAGGCCAAGAGGCCAGGGCCCCTGTGGCCATCATGCACGATCTTGCTCCCACCACAGCACCTGTCCTGTCCACTGTGCCTAGAACTCACCATCCTGAAGTTTAATTGAACAATGCTGTTTTTTTATATTAACATATACATTTCTAAAGACCAGTTTAATTTTGCCTGTATTATATATACTTCCTCAGGGCTATGAAGTAATGGACTGGGGGAGTAGCTAGCAGCATAACTGTTTACTTAATTTGCTTCAAGAAATTACAATAAAGGAAACATTAACGAAGTAAAAAATGGAAAAAAAGGTGAAGGAAAACATCCTTATAGTCTATCAAGTCCTTTTAAATGAAATGCTAGTCTCTGTAGTCATTTGTGTCTTGATTCTTTAGCTCAATAATATTTGCTCATGATTTATCCAAATTACCAGGCAATTTGGTTTGTTTGAATTTAGTTCTACATGAGTACATGGTGATTTACATACCTGCCCTATTGTGGATAGCTGTTGGAGTTATTTTCAATTTGGGAGTATTGCAAACAGTGCTGTTTGGACCACTGCTGTGCTGCTGTGATCCTGTATCATTAGTGATGCTGTCAGGAGGGGACATGCTGGAGATGGGGGTGTGGATTTCATACACCTAGATAAGGCCAAAATACCCAACTAAGGGCTGTGCAGTTCATACCAAGGCCAGCAGTCGAAGTTCCTTTTGCTCAACACTCTTTTCCACACTTTGGATTTTTACTGATTTGTTGCATGTGCCATTTTATTTCATTGCAATTTAAAATGAATTTCCACTGATTACTAACATGCTTGCTACAATTTCCGTGTTTAACTGGGTATTTGAGGATGATCATTTGGTGTTTAGAGTTTAAAAACCAAGACACTAGGTTTTTGTCAGGATATAAGGAAAAGGTCTCCCAAATAATTCTATAATATAATGAAAATAACTCACAAGATTTAACAGAAATTACCTCAAATCTTATCCTTTAGTAAACTGTGAAAACGATGAGTTTTGGAAAAAGAACATAAACCCTAATAGCCCATACATTAACCTATATTATAAAGCTATGACAATTAATACTGAAAACCCCAGAGTACAGATATTAGTATATAAAGTTACTTAAATGATGATTAATGATTTTCAAATCGGCATGGGAGGGCTGTAATTTCAAACAGAATTTCCAAATAATTACTTAATAACCTAACAAAAATAAAGTAAGATTCTTACTAAATGTATGTTCAGTGAAAGTAGTGTAGAAATGATATTAAGTAAAAATGAATAGAATAAATAAAGTCTTAGCTAAACTTATCTAAGATGTGGAATAAGAAGATCTAGCTAAGAATAGCATCCATGACAAAAACCCTGAATAAGTCCACAAGCAAACCTGAGAGACAGGACATGTGTTCCACATGTGCCAGGCCCTGGTCATGAGTCCTAGCCCTCCACACAAATATGAGTAGTTTGATCATATTAACAGGAAGTTCAGTACACATGCGCGCAATCCCATCAGTCCGGAGACAAAGCAAGGAGACTGCTGCACGTTTTAAGTCTGAGCTCATAGAAAGTTCCAGGCCAGCCAGAGCAACATAGAAAGAGTCTGCCTCAAAAACTGAATCTTAAAGCCAACAAATTAAGGAGACAGAAAACTCGTGTATAGTAACACAACAGATACTACACAGTAGGAGCTAGGATTTAATATACCCAATGCATAAAGGAAGAGATTATTTACATAATCACCAAGAAGCACAAAGTAGAGAAGAAAAGCAGACCCAGTAAGAAAATGAGCAGATACTATGAACATGGAATACATAAAAAGCCACAGAGATGGATTTCAACATCACAATGTGGTCTACTCCTACTGACCATTTTGGGGAGGTTGAGGTCCTGATATTTGGGCACAGGTGAGGATGCAGGGAAGTTCATGTGTTATGTTCTTCCAGCACAAGTGGAAATCAATATGAACCTTCAGGTAGAAACCTTAGCATGTGTGTCCTATAACCAGGAATTCTTTCTTGCAATGTTAATTTTAGTTAATAAGTAAAACTTATATATGTTCATTGTGTACAATACATTTGAAATATGAATATAGTGTGAATGGATAAATTAAAGCAACTATTAATTCAACACATTTACCATTTTTTGACATTGTGTGTGTGTGTGTGTGTGTGTGTGTGTGTGTGTGTGTGTGTGTGTGTGTACACTTGTGCACATTCCATTCTGTGATGTGAATGTGAAGGTCAGAGAATAATTTGTAGGAGTCATCTCTCTCTTTCTACTATGTGGGTTCCAAGGATCTGCTCAGCCATCTTGTTGCCCCCCTCATGCTTTTTATGTTGATAAAAAACCAAAGTTACTCTCGATTCTCAAGCATAGAAGACATTATTTTATAATAGAAGTCATCACAGAGAAATAATGAAGTTGGTAGAAATGATTTTGCTAACAAGATTTCTATTACAAAATTATATTTCAAACTGAGAAACAACCAAGTGCTCAACAATCAAGGATGCTAGACACATTGTTGTGGTGCACTCTGATCTGCAGCACATGATACAGAATGTTAGTTCTGTTTCCTGACATGGGAAAATAAACAGTGTTAATTATCAGACAAGACTCAGGCTCTGTTGGCTGAGGAAGGAGGTGTGTTGACTGACTTGAACGAAGGGCATCAGATGGCTCACAGCCGTGGTTCTCAACTTTCCCAATGCTGCGACCCTTTAATACAGTTCCTCATGTTGTGCTGACCCTCAAACATAAAATTATTTCATTGCTATTTCATAGCTGTAATTTTGCTACTGTTATGAATCATAATGTAAATATCTGATATGCAGGATATCTAATATGTGACCCGTATGAAAGGGTCATTAGAGCCTCCCTTCCCAAAGAGGTCACAGCCCACAGGTTGTGGTTTAGACCATGCTCCTCATATTTCCTTGGACCTGTTTGCTAACTGCTCAGATTGCTCACCTCTAAAATGGAAACAGCAACAGTTATTGCCTTGCAGAATTGTCTTCAGAGTGAGTGATCCAAGGCCTGCTGTCAGAATGTACCCAGCAAGCTAGAAATGTCAGTCATTACACCATTATCACTGCCATCTCCCCAAACGTTCCAGGCTAGGTGTTTCTAGATTCAGGTTTAATTTCATGCTCTGTCAATCACTTGCTCTGTGGTTATGATCATGCCATTTTCTCTCTGGGTTGGATTTTTTAATGTCGAAATAAAAATAGTAGTAAAATCTGTCTCATGGAGTTGTTTTAATGATGTAATAAATATTAAAGATGTAAGAAAGCACCTGGGACATCATAAGTGCTTACTACATGCTAGCAAATGTTGTTACCTTTACATTATCAAATGGATATTTACGTTTAAGAAATTTAGTCTAATCCAACTTCTAAAAATGTAAAGATAAATGTGTTTGTATGTAGAGAAAAACATTCAAAAGGAAGCTATAAACATCTATTGGTAGGAGAATTAATTTACTTTTTGCTTGTCAGCATTCTGCACTTTTTTTATAGTGAACGTGTGCGTGCATTTGCATGTGCGTATGCGCCCCCCTCCCCCACAGTTTCTCCTCTAATAGGGAGAAGGCTTTAACTGGTGAACTTCTAATTGATCTGGATTATACTCACACAGCTCTAAGGAGAGCTAGAATAATGAGGTGGAATAGGAGGGCAGAAGGTAAGAGCATGTGGAGGACACGCCTCTCATCTCATCTTTGATTCAGCCTAGACTTCTGTCTTCTTAGTTTTTTATTCTTTCTTTCTTTTCTTCCTTCCTTCCTTCCTTCCTTCCTTCCTTCCTTCCTTCCTTCCTTCCTTCCTTCCTTCCTTTCTTCCTTCCTTCTTTCCTTCCCTTCCTTTCTTTCTAGTTAATTGCTAGTGTTCTACACCACCATTGTGAAATGGGTGCTAGAAAATTACCAGAAGGCATAGTTTACTAAATTATATGAATACAACTTTAAAAGAAAAAGCAGGCTCCTACCCATAATTCTTCATGAAAAAAGATCTATCAAAAAACCCACACACACAAAAAAAGGCAAAAGCAGTTGTTCGTAAAGCCATAGGCAATGTCCTTCACACATTCCTTTTGGAAAACAATGGGAAACATTTCTAACATGAATGGCAAACTAAACCGGTTCAGCTCTTAAAGAATCATGAGTGGAAATTACCCAGCACACATTTCACCCCTTATGCCTCCCAATATCTGAAGCCAGACAAAGCTTGACTTAAGGCTAAGACTTCCATTTCAAGGTGACTAATTGTTACTGTGCAGATCATGGTAAATTGCTGAGGGCCAGGATGTCTTCATGTAAAAATGATAGGTATAGTCAGCCTTATAGGTCAGGCTGAGAAAAATAAATGAATAAATGGATGTAAAGTATATAATACATTGTCTGGTCCACAGGAAGAGTTTGATAAATACTAGCAATTGCCCATTAAAAGTGTGAAAGTGGGATGGTGCCTGGCCTGGTGTCTGGATCCCAATTTCCTTGTTCTATCCTATGAAGATGTTAGAAATGACAAGTGTGAAAAAATTAAATTATACAGATATTACACTTAAAATGACTGGGGAGAGGAAAGAAAGTGGTCCTCCCGTGCTCCTGTCACCATGGAAACCATCCCTAGAAACCTCAGATGCATGCTTTATGATTTGGTGCCAAGAAAATAGCCTATAATGTGGAAACCTGGGGAATAAACTGGACAGACCAGCAGGCCTAGATATTCCCTTTTATCACTAGAGTGCCATGGGTTGTAGGCAGGAAAATGGGCTGAATTATATGTGCTCATTATTTTAGAAGTGACAAAAGAAATTTATTCTCCCCACTGGTCATTGAGAGCCATGAAATCTGCAGTTGTTCAAATGTTACATATAATAAGGCCTCCCCCATCCCCCACACCCCGAGACAATCTTATGGTGGTCTTTCATGTAAGAGTGACCCTCCACCCCTTACATGGAGGAAAAAGAATAAAAAACTGGTAGGAAAAAAATTGAAAGTGACATTGCTCTTATCCTTGATTTTTCAAGTTCAGACCCTTTTCTATGAAATTCTCTGGCTGTATCTAGCTTATTTTATCCATCCTACCCTTTACTGAATCCCTTCAGTTTCAACAGCTTTAAGATCTTAACTAAGCAAGAGAGATGCACAAGCAGAGACTGGGTTTCCTTCTCCTATCATCTACTAGTAATCCTGCATTGTTAAATGTCTTGTAACTGGTTGGTACCCCATCCCCACCCCCTTGACAGCTTATCAATTATTACGACCTAGTACATTTTAATCCCTTTGCTTATTATAATGCTTCAGATATCTTAAAATTTAGCATGGTGAATCTTGAAAGCAGTCTCTCAGAGCTCAGTCACCCACCTCACCAGGCTGGATTTTCAAGCCTCGGTGAGGGATGGAGGACTGGGCTGGTTCTTACACACCTCCATCTCTTGTTTCCTAGCAAGCACTGCTTGCGTTTGAACATGTAAAAGGGACCATGAGTTCCTACTACAAGTATGATGAGTCTGCCACAGGGTTGGCAGCGCTTGTCATTTCTTTCCACTTACACACCAGTGACCTGATGACTTTGTAAGCCTGTTGATGACAGGGGATCTACCCTTAGAAAGTCTGTGGCAGTTAGTCTGTACTGCAACTGGTGGCATCTCCCGTGAGCCATACAGACATGAGTCTCCTTTCTAAGCTGGAAGCCAGCACTGGAGGTACCCCTGTGAAGCTGGACCACAAGTTTTACCAATCCCACTCCACACACCAAAACAGTCAAGTTCTGTCTCCTAATACTAATATGTGTCTCCACAGTCAAGAAACCTTCATGAACAACTAGGGTCTGTCAACTCAGGAAACAGCAAGCCCAGTAGACAGACAGACATCTAACTCGAATCTGAGGGTTAAGATCCTGATATTACAGCCAAATCAATAATTAACAGATAATTACGAGAATTAACTCACATCTGTAACAGTGATGTGAAAGAGGATGCACTTCATTACTGTGAGAACCACATGTCTCCAGATAAATAGTTCTCTATATTTTTCAGCGCAGACATGGGGTACAGCAAGTTCTACTAAAACGGTGACAACTGAAGATGGCATTTGTAGCTGATTTGTTGCTACAGTTAAATGTAGATTTTATAGGCTATTTGACTCCCAGCCCTGCACTGTTAAATTCTTAATCATCAAGGCAAAACCCAGTTCCATATATCACTGTAAACGAAGGAGTGCACATAACCGAACAGTTCTTAGGCATAACCTATTTAGAAAATTAACTCATGAGATTGCTGTGGAAACAAAATTGAAGCTAACCCCATAACTGGGAAGGTACTTTGGAAACTTTACCACATGCACACAGTATAATTTAAATAGTACTAAAATCATTACTCTGGTCATATGTTACGACTCAACTTATTTCCGATTCTTTTTGTTTGATTTGTTTTGGATCTCTCCTACTGGCATATAAGTTCCATGAGGTAAAGACATTGCATGTGTTGTTTTTTAATGAGTCATGATCATGTCAAAACCTTTCCACATACATGGGTAATTAGCTATTGACTGAATTCATACTTTCATTCAGAAATGAATGGACAACTAACTAGGTCATAAGTTAGCATTTGTAGAATGTGATCGATGTCCCTGCTGGACCAAGGTCACCCCATGTAGCTTACTAATGCAGGTGCTTCACTTCAGACCTATGACATCAGTAGTCTCTCAGGTAAAGCCAACCAGAAAGGAGTCTGTCTGCTCCCAGTCCAAGTCCTTTTGAATTTGACCCTCAGAAAATGATATCTAGAAGAATCGGAAGTAAAAGATCTGTTCTTACAAAGGAAAGACACTTATGAGGCTGCTCACACCCACCCATGTAAGGCTTGGTGCCAGCCACAGTGGTGATCCGAGTCTCCTTGGGCAGCAGAGCAGCAATGTTGAAGTCTGTGATGTGCACATGCCCTGCAGGGAGAGGAAGACCAGGAGAATGTTAAATCCCTTCAACCTAGAAGAACAGCCATCCATCTAATTGAAAAGATCTGGATGCTTAGCCTGTTAGTTCTGGTATGCTAGCTGCAACTGAGTACAGGCAATAAAAGCTCCCTTATTCCATCCTCTAGGCCAATGAAGTTTCAAACCAGCAGGTCTGCAGCAGCCAGAGCATGACTCGCAGCCATTAGTCTCTGACTATAAACTTGTAGTACAACCTCAGACTGTTTGAAATGTGGTAGACGAGTTCATGCTCCAGGAATTCTTCTGGGTGTTATTGTCTGCTGACACCAGTCTAAACTGCCTCTCCTATATATACCATATAGGCCACAGCCAGGGCCTTGAAAAGTATCACAATTCTCATAATCTCATATGAGATCATTTAAAAAATACAAGTAAAACTACTGGCACAGGTATGGGTGCACATTTTTGTTGTTGCTGCTGTTCTCCTTGTTTTTTTTTAAGACCCCATTTGTATGGGGGAGGCAGACAGAGTATGTTGCATTCAGAGACTTCTAACAAAGTAAATTCTATTAAGGGACAACAGGCAAATATCAGAATTTTATTTAAAGGGATTGGGGGCCAGAAGATGTGATCTGTGTCCAGACCTCTGTCCCTGACCGGTAGTAGACATTAAGTCTTTTTCCTACATTGAGCCTAAATTTCCCCACATTAAAAAATAATGGGTAGATTAGACGACGTCTAGGAACTCTTTGAGTTGTGAAACACAGCAATAAACAGGTCTCTCCTGGTTGTAACACACTGCAATAAAATGTGTGTGTAGCACTTAAGTTTTGTAAAAAATATATATATATACCTTACATAATGTTCCAGGGTTCCTGTGTATACAACTGGAAGGAAAAAAATGGGCAAAGCAGGAAACTCAAGCTAAGTTGTGTATTAGCTGTTGACACAACAGCTATCTGCCTTGCTAGGAACTGGGAGTGTTGGCATTCCCATTTACATGTTTTGGCTGCTTTGATGAAATAGGGTTAGAAGAGGGAATACCGCTTTATTCTCCTTCCTGGGTCCGCAGTCCAAACTCCCCACACCAGACTCCACAGTCTGCTTCTGCCCATCCAGCCCATTGCTAAGGAAAACTCTCACTCTCTCCATCAACATGGCTCTGTTTTGTGCAGAAAGTACTTCCTTTTTGTTTCTATGGCATTTTCATAAGGTAGATGCAGCATTTGTCAAAATGAAAGTTAAAGTATTCTTGGCCAAATCACATCAATGAGTAATTTCACTAGCTCTCTTTAACATAGTTCTTGGTTTCTTTTTACTTCCATTTCTCCATCGATCATGCTCCAAATATTGGACAACTTTGGAATTCGATGCAGATTAGGTGGGCCTGAAATTGCCCCTGTTATGAGCCTGTTCTCTGAAGTCAGGATGTGTGGCTTTAAGTCTAGTCCCCACCACTACCCAGCTAAGTTACCTTGAAAAAGTCACCTGTGTTCTCTGACTGTAGTTTATGGGAAAATGAAAGACAGCAGTGACTATGGGAGACTTAGCCCAGCACTCGTCAGGGCACCAGAATTTTGGCAATCATCAGAAACTAAGTCATAGTTTTTGCAAAACACACGTTCCCCTCCAACTACAACTGAATGGATAGGAAAGCCAGGCATCTGCATTGAAAATAAAAAACTCCAGAAGATGGTCATGAGCAGTTAGGCATGGAATCCTTTCCTAAACCTTGGGGAGGTTTTCCATCATGGGTGTATGGTTGCCTAGACGCCTGTTGGAGTAGAATGTAAAGGATGCTTTGGATACGCCCAATCCTGAAGCCTGTTCTCTGGATCAGAAGCATCAATGTCACTCAGGAACTTGTAAGAAATGCAAAACTCCGAGCTTCTCCATATTTCTGGATCAGAAACATGAAGGTCCATGTCCCAGCATTCAAACAAGCCCTTCAGGTGACTCTGATGTCACAGAGAGCTTGACATCACTGTTTTGAAAGAAGACCTGGCTCAGTGGAATAGTGAGACAAGTCTCACAAGACTACAAAGTAAGTATGGGGGAGTCTGGCCCAAAAAAGACAAACCCAGTCAGCACTGACTGTCTTCTGCTCAATGTGGGTGAGTGAATGATGAGTATCTACCAACACCTGCACACAGTTCCTTCAGTTTTCACAGGGCTGTCACTACCTGTCCCAGCGAAGTGGTCCCTGTTGTATAGGTAACTGGCTTACAGCTAAGTTCATAGGATCCAGAAGTGGCTGAATTGAAATTAAGATCTAGAGATTGGTTTAGGATCTAAATGTTGTTCTAGTGACATTTTGAATCAGATTCTGAACCTCCCAAAATGTTGTGTGTTCTGTCACAAAACCAAAGGACTGAGCAACTTGAAACATGTAGTTTTTGATTGACTCAGACATCTTCCCCTGCCAGGATGTGAAGGAAATACGTGAGACCTAGGATTTATAGGCACTCTAGCTGGTGCTATGCCAACTCCCCAGTGCCATGGGCAAAGCTGAGCCTCAGTTCCCACCGGTGCTTCTGTTCTGAGCTTTGCCTGCCAGCTCTCTCCTGTGCGGTGAGGGTGACTTCCAAAGCTGGATTAGAGGGATGGGTTCACTGTGATGCTGATGGAAGGAATCAGGACTTTCCTTGAGAATGAGGGAATGTGATACCTTCTTCTACAACCCAGGACTCCAAGCAACTCCTGGGATAAAGTGATCAACCTTAACACTATAGAGATACTAGATTCATTGTCTTTGCTTTGGTGCTGACCTCAGCATTGTAGGATGTTTGCTGTAAAGTTTTTTCAGACAAGACTAAGGACTTCCTGATCTGGATACCTGGGGGAGAGTTTCCACCTTGGACAGCTTAAATAACCTGAACTCATCTTTCAGGGCTATTCAGATCAGCTATCACTGTTATCTGTATTCTTCTTCACTGTGCTCAGTTTGAGGCCCCCTTCCTCAACACATCTCTCTAAGACACCGTATGTAATCAGTTGGCAATGGCCACAACTGTTAAAACATCCATGTTTGCAATGTTTACAGTATGTGCAATTAATAGAATTTTCCTGTGATGTCAGCTATTCTCAGCTATAACGCAGATGTGATCATCATTATCTGGGGCCACATGTATTGTCTTACATTTTAAATAGGATGCTTTCTTGAATTTTTTCAGCATATGCTGGGACTCCTCATGGAGGAAGCTGATAAGATAGAAGGCTCCGTTCATTCTCATTCTCAAGAATAAATTTTCACCTCCCTCTCTTGTGACTACAGATATTAAGAAGCTAAATTATGTATAATTTTATAATTGCCACAGTCTTTGATATGCCAAACAGACATTATTGTTCCTCTGAATATAACATTCATTTCCAGACTAACTTAAGAAAAACACAAGTTCTTTAGACACTGTGTAATTGATAGAATTGGATTGGCCAATTCAACTGGTAGGATGTGAAAACACGTATCACGACAGTTTGCTCTGATTCATCCAAGACCTGGTGCCATATTGGTCCTGAATTAGTACAAGTGAGATATCTGGGGAGAGCAGTAACTTGAGTGTTCAAAATGAAAAACATTTTTTATGTCAAATGCTGAATCGTAAGAGATGTTCATTCACACTGCAAAGAGATGTTCATACACCATCTTGTATGATCTCACACGAATGCCACCACGTGCTGGTGAAAATGAACAATATGAATCAGTGGAACAAAACAAAGCTTCATCCTTTTACTGAGCACAGGTGAATTAAGACAGGAGCCACAGGGTGTATACCATACTCACGTGGAAGGATGGGCACAGGAGGAGGCATGTAAGAAAAATGGCACAGCTGCCCTTCTCTCCATGCCAGGGGTGAAGTAGCGAGAATGTGGTGGCAGAGATCAGTGACGCTTCAGCTCTAAGAGGAACATGGGAAATCGGAACAGCTGCTGCTCCAAGGGGCAAGCATTGGTTTGTGGTTCAGCTGATTCTCATAAGAACAACCACATCAGAAGCTTGGAGGAAACAAGCTTGAGAATGTAGTCACTTAAAAGTGACTAATAATTTTGGTTCATGAACAGTGCTGAAGTCAAATTGTTTGTAATCTAAGTGAAAATGATGTCAAAACAATTATCTTTTCTAGAAAGGGAGCCCCAGGATAGGGTTTCCAGAATGGATCCCAGACTTTTCACCCTGTCTGCTTCTATATTACTCAGAATCTTTTCTTTTATTAATAGCAACAATTCTGAAGGTGAGTTCAGAACGGGAATACAATATAGTTCCTGTGGCTGTTGTTGCTGTTCATTGTTTAAATCAAAGCCTGGAGAGTGAAAAGGGGCAATGGAGATTTCACATTATCTGAGACACTGAAACTGTCCCTCAGGAAGGCTAGGAAGACAGTCTCCACATCCCAAGCCAAAAAGCCCTACCCAGAATGAAAATGCCAAGAACAGTGACCTCAGATAACTGTGTAAATGAAGGAAGAGAGGTTGGACCATTACAAGGAGAGTTACTTGAAGATTAAGGTAAAATGACCTTGTTTAAACCCAGGATTCAACAAGAAAAAAAGGATCATTGGTACATCACATCTTAAAAGCCAAAGTAATTCTCTGGGGAAGACTAGTAATCTCTTAACTTCCGTAGACTCTGTCTGTAGAGATCTGAACTATATCAGATACATACTGCTCTACACAGAGCCACACAGAACATCTTCAACACAGTCCTTGTCCAGCTCTCAAAGTCTCTACAATCTCATGGAAGCCCCACTCCCATTTGGTTCTAAACGGTTTCTGTTCATTCCTTTGTTTTTATGGCTGGCATTGCATCATACATTGTCAGTGTTGTGTCAGTGCTTAAAAGGATTCCAACATGTTCTTGTTTTCTGAGAAACAAAGGCACAGAGACTGTTTGGGCAACTTGACCAAACTCTGGGAGCTAGTGAGAAGTGAACTGGGTTTTAAAGCAATCCAGCTCTGGTATTCCGACTCTAAACAACACTATAATCATTCTTTTGCAAGAGTAGACTCTCTGTGGGGCTAAACCTGAAAACTAATTGACAATTAAAAACTAATTCACTCACTTTCTTCCTAATCTATAATCACCAAATTTCAAAGAAAAAATAATGAGGAGGAGGAGGACAATGATGAAGAGAAAGTAAAATGAAGGATGATGGGTGCATGTATAGTATAAGTATGATCAAGCATGTTCTAAGAACCAAGATTGAAACTGGAGTGAAAAATGTTTCCATTGGTAAGGTCTACATGTCTCCTCAGAGTCTTCCAAATGATGAAGTGATAGATATTCTTGCCTAAGGGCAGCTGTCTGTCATGAAATGTAATGAGTAGACCAAAACCTGGTTCTGCTAGGCCAGCCATGTTTTCCCAAAAGCTTGGTGGCACAGAGTTGCTTTTTGTCTAAATAACAAAAGGGTGGCGTGTGCAGGCTGCCCTTCTCTCCAGTAATGGAAATTCATAGTGTATTTAAACCAGGCATGGGAGGATCATGCCTCCCCTAGAAGTCTGGGAGAGCTAACGTTTTCATGAAGGTCACCTTCATGCTAAGTCTCAGCATTGCTCTGAATCTCAGAAACGTGTTCCAAAATGTCAGAAGCTATAACGGCAAAGAAACAAGACATTGGAAGGAAGTGGGGGAAAAAATCCCTTTAGACAGCCCATAAATAAGTAATGACTTTGCGCTTTGAGATTAGGGGCCGTGAACAAAGGTGTTTCTTAGCTCTCTGAGCCTGGATGGGGCTGGGGAAAAAAAATCAAGTTTCAATTCAAGAAGGTAAATAAATAATAAGGGAAGGATGGTCCTTGAAGTTTCAGTTTTAATTGCAAATCCTGCTTATCAAAGTTGGAAACACAAGGCTCTTCACAGATTCAGGTTTGCTTTGCAGAAGTTTTTCAACATGAAACAAGGGTGGAACTGCCAGTGGGAAGTCAGGTGAGGGCAGCTAAGCACCCTGGGACTCCACAGGGCTTGAGTCACACACACCACTTTCCTAACAATGCACCTAGTAACACAAGAGGCCCCTCTGGATCAATCCGCATATACCCGCTGCTTTAAACAATAAAGTGAGTTGCTCTTTGACCGTCCTATAGCAATACCCATTTCCATTGGAACATATCTTAAGATACGGTAAGGAATGAGGGAGGAAGAGAGATTAGCCAGTGTACTGGCTGGTTTTGTGTGTCGACTTGACACAAACTGGAGTCATCAGAGAGGAAGGAGCCTCAGTTGGGGAAATGATTCCATGAGATCCAAACAGTAAGGCATTTTCTCAATTAGTGATCAATCGGGGAGGGCCCAGACCATTGTGGGTGGTGCCATCTCTGGGCTGGAGGTCCTGGGTTCTATAAGAAAGCAGACCCAGCAAGCCATGGGGAACAAGCAGCATTCTTCCATAGCCTCTTCATCAGCTCCTGCCTCCAGATTCCTGCCCTGTTTGAGCTCCTGACCTGACTTCCTTCAGTGGTGAACAGTGATGTGGAAGTGTAAGCTGAATAAACCCTTTCCTCTCCAACTTGCTTTTGGTCATGGTATTTGTTGCAACAATACAAAACCTAACACAGCCATTACTTCACACTGGTTTGGGGCTCATGTACATTAAGGTAACTGTCCTCTGAGTGAGCTTTTAGGTAACATCCTCTATTTACTATCTTATGCTTGTGCAAAATTGGACATGGATATGATTAAAATCAGATGCACTGTAGGAGAAAACATAGTAAAAGGAGCTTACATCATTCAGTCCTATCAAGCAAAACAGAAAGACCTTCCTACCAACCAACCTTTTCTCCTGGGCTGCATAAAAATGAAGCCTCAAACCCTAACTGGGGCTCTCGGACACTCTAGCTGCAGTAGGCTACTGCTTCTTTGCAGTGTTATCTTCTACCGTCTTTAAATGAAGCTGCTTTGCCATTTGTGTGCACTTTTTCAATTATCTTCATGAGATGCCAAGAGCCTAGAAACACTTATTGCCAACAGTGCCCTCCGGCAGTACTCCCCCATTTACAGCAGGCAAGCTGTATGCCCTACAGTATCCCCGATGTCGTACCAATAGCTCCAAAAAGACTTTTTAAAATGTTGAGAAGAGAGCTGAGGAGGTGTCTCTACGGTTAAGGGCACTTGCTGCTCTTCCAGAGGACCCAGGTTTGATTAGCAGCACTCACGGGGTGGTTCAGGGCCATCAGTGACTAGAGTTCCAGGGGATCCTAGTCCTTCTTCTGGCCTCTGCTGTCAGTGCGCACACACACGATACACAGATATACATGCAGGAAAAACACTTCTACACATAAAATAAAAATTTTAAAACATGTCATAAAGAAACCATGCCTATTTCATTATGTTGGTAAAATCTTTTCTTTTCTTTTCTTTTCTTTTCTTTTCTTTTCTTTTCTTTTCTTTTCTTTTCTTTTCTTTCCTTCCTTCCTTCCTTCCTTCCTTCCTTCCTTCCTTCCTTCCTTCCTTCCTTCCTTTCTTTCTTTCTTTCTTTCTTTCTTTCTTTCTTTTTTTTGAGACAGGGTTTCTCTGTGTAGTTTTGGTGCCTGTCCTGGATCTCGCTCTGTAGACCAGGCTGGCCTCGAACTCCTGAGTGCTGGCATTAAAGGCGTACACCACCACAGCCCGACCACAAAATCTTAGCCAGTGAGCTTGTACTTTAGGCAGCTACTATCCCTTCACGATTACTGGCATTTTCCACTATCAATTTTATATCTGGGCCCAATAATACCATTTTTACCTACTTTACATTTTTTCTTTAAGCTCATTTATTTTCTTAACTGAAAAAAAATTGAACATAAGACTTGATAATCCCTTATGTGTGGAAGGAATTTGCCTTCATGAGATGCCAACTATGAATACACTAACAAAATCCTCAGTTACTTGGTGGATACCATTACCTGACAAACGCTCTGCATTCAGATTAGCTCTGTCTTTCACTAGAAGATATTAGGAAAACTAGTACTAAAATAACCAGATAGTTTTCTGGAAGAAATGTAGCACTGGAAGAAAATAAAGAATGACATCCTCATTGTGTTACTTATCTCAGTGTTATTTAAGAGTCTATTATTGAAGTATTACATTGCTATAAAGTTTTCCTATCTAGTCTCTCCTACACACAGATGAAATGTATATATGATGCATGTGTACACACACACACACACACACACACACACACACACACACACTGAATCAAGCTAGGGTGATCAATGTGCTTTTAAATACCTGTCACATAGATGATTACAAGCAAATCATCTACTTACCATGTTCATCCAGTAAAATATTGTCAGGTTTCATATCCCTAGAGGAGGAAATAAGGAAAAGATAAAGTTGTTCATAATAAAACAAACAGAGCCATATGGTAAAAGCAAAAATGCTCAATAGATCCTATTTAGGGTTGACACATTGTACTAGCATTTCATCTTATTATCATAGAATCTGAGACAGTTAATATTAACTGTGTAGATTAGAAAACTAAGGATTTAGTCAAGGTTGCAGATCAATACATGGAAGAATTGGGTTCTGAACCTGGGCTTGTCTCATGCACAAAGACTCTTAATTGTTATAGCATGAAAGTATTTGTCAATGGGGTTTATGGGACATTTACATTGACATAAAGTAGCATGAGTAGCATTATCCATTGTCTTCCTGTGAAACCCCAGTTACACATAATGTAATGCCTTTAATTGCTTAATTATTGTACTCAGGGTAGTAAAAGAGACAAATTGTCTATAAGTTGGTGTATAGCATGATAGCTATAATTACTATACATTGCATTGTGTAGTAGAAATTTGCTAAGCTGGTCAATTTCTGACTTGCTCAACTCAAAGCTAAAAGGTAACTGCATGAGAAGGTAATGCCATCTGCTTGATAGTAATATTCATTTTATCTTGTATATATCAATGCATCATATTGTATACCTTTAATATGTACCTTTGTTATTAGAAATGAAAAACAAAACCAAAAAGATGATAAGGGGAAGAGAAAACCACTCTCTTCCAATGAAAGGAGTTTGGGTTGACAGATGTGAACACTGATGGCTACAGTGTTTTCGATGTCCTCATGAAATGATTACACTGGACAGTTCTCCTCAATCAGAGACTAGCACTATAGTTTATAACAACCCAAAATTCTCTGTGCTCAGATTTTAACTATCCCTCCCTAACGTGCCATTAAAATACTTCTTCCTAGATTCACAAAAGCCATTAGGAAGGAAATTGTAAAATGAGTTTGGGAACACATTATCAGCTTGGTCAAGTGGCTTTTATGTTGTCAAACTAAAAAAAAATGACCTTAGCTTTTGTCAGACTAAGGCTGGACATCATCTTTTCTTGACAAAATCAATAAGCTTTTAAAAAAATATTTTACTTATAAGCAGAAGTCAGTACATGCTACATCCAGCACTAAGGTGGCATGAATTAAGTTGTGAGTCCTGAAAATTCCCTTTTATGCCGTGGGCATGTTAAATTCATTCTGGACCCATACAGGGATCACATTTCTCTGTGGCAGGATTCTTTTCTGTGCTACAGGGTATAATTTACTGAAAAGGCAGTGAAACAGGTCTTCAAATTGCAGGTTGCTGTGGCAAATCTTGTAATACTGCAGACCTGTCTCCACACCCATTGTTTGAAGAATTAATAAGTCCAAACTCACACATGTCGTAGAAGCTATTGCATTATCTGGCTCTGTGTTCCAGCTATTTGCACATGTAGGATCCTCTAACATATTTCCTGCAAACCCTTGCCTGCTTGTTACTGTACTCGTTGCTCTTTAGCCTAAATCAGATCCTCTCACCGCCCCTCTGAGACACACCCTGGGCATCAGAGATTTCACTTCTTCCAAGAAACCTTCTATGACTCTCCAACATTGGACCTAATGTTTTGATGTAGTTTCCCTCCCCGTAATATATGTAACTCTTCTTCACAGTTAGGTTCATGACCTCCTTGATGCTGGGGATGGTTTCTTGGACAGGACATAGAGTCATTGCCTGTCGTGGTCACTAACGGAGACCCAGGGAAATTCTCATACACAGTAAGAGGGATCCAACAGCACAGACCAGTAGCTACTGTACATCACCAAAACTCTCTGTGGGAGGAAGCTGGAGGTAAACTAGGCATCAGGCTCTTTCCACCATTTTCAGATTGTATCCAGTTGATATCACTGTTTTCCAGGAGAGCAAGAGGCTCAGGCAGGAAACAGTTGGGTATGGCAAGGCCAATATCAATATCTCTTTGCCTGTGTTTATGAGGGCGCATGACAGAAATGAATCAGCACAGA
Organism: Peromyscus maniculatus bairdii; assembly: GCF_049852395.1. Taxonomy (NCBI): domain Eukaryota; kingdom Metazoa; phylum Chordata; class Mammalia; order Rodentia; family Cricetidae; genus Peromyscus; species Peromyscus maniculatus. The sequence goes on along the minus strand of NC_134870.1, from coordinate 34,822,688 downwards.
TTTCATATTTTGTGAGTTTTCTACTAAGTACTTGAATATCTTGGTTGACTCTTTTTGGACTTTTTTATCTTTTTGTCCACTAGGTTTCCCTGAATCTATCTCGAAACTTAGACAATAATACAGAGAAATCAGAGAGATGAATAATTGGTTGAATATGCTTTCTTACTTCAATATTGTATTTCCTCTCCCTGTATTTATCTACTTAGGTAAGCCACTGTGCTCAGATAACAGAGAGAGAAATGAGACCTTGTTCCCTCAGGGATGGAGAGGATGAGAAAGATACATAAGGAACCAAACCAGAAACGTATGAAATGGTAAATGGGCTCATTTGTCACAACACCAGTGAAAGAATATGAGGAAATCTAATAAAAATGTGGATTTTTAAGCACTGTAATAAGTTACATAAGCTTAGACTCTAACTACAGAGTTTTTTTCAAACTATAATGAAGTAATTTCTAAATCAGTTCAGAGAAAATTACAGTATGATAAAATGGTTTATTCGTGTACCAGAAGAAAGAAACTGAAAAGAAATTGAGAGAATTATATTAAAATTCCTACTAGATCAAGTTGAGTTTTCTAGTTCTGAATTTCAACTCCATTTCCTTTCTTTAGAAACACTTCAGCACCCTAAAGTAAATCAGAATAAGAAACCACATTTCCTAAGATGATTATTTCACTTATAGCTGCTTTAACTTAATAGCCAATAGAAGTGGGTATGTTTGAGGTTCCCTCAGAAGCTTGGAGCAGAGAGGGCTTCTACCCTAGTTCAGACCTAAGCCATCAGACTCTGTGTCTGTCCAGAACTAATGGGATCCTCTCAAACATTCTGAGGAAAAGCCACATTAAGAAGGCTCATCAAGAAAGCAACAACAACCAACAGTAGATGCTGTTGAGCATGTGAAGGAAATTTGCACGCTGTAGGGAGAATATAAGTGAGTCTGGCCATGGCAGAAATCAGCATTAAGGTTCTTCTAATGACCGAGACAAAAGAGACACAGCTATGTTCTCCACACAATAGGATGGAAATAAAATTGAGGGTTCATATCCAACTAAGTGTCAGTGTGCCAGGCAAGGCTGTGTGACACTGGCCTACTCTGAGGTCACTTCACATTTTGATCATTCCTTAAATCCCTCACACCCTCCCTCACTTATTTCTTCCTCTCAATAGGTGACTGTACGCTGTCACTTCACAAAGATCAGAGAACCTTGAGGACCCACCTACCTTTTAATTTACCACTGGCTATGACATACCAGCTCTTCTGTGGGACTTGGAGTCCTGTCCTCTCTCCCTTCATACATTCGCCCGGTAAGTGTCCTTGCTCCTTCCTCTCTATGAAAATATGTTATGACCGAATCTCAAAGAAGCCACTTCCACCTGTTGCTTCATCTTACTCTTTCCTTAATGATGACACTTCTGAATTGAATGTTGACAGGTGGAATTGGAAATGGCATCTGTCACTTTTATCTCAGATTACTAACCAAACTTTCATCTTCTCTCGGGTCCTTGAGATTACCCTCATCAGGTACATCAGCTCCCTCACTGTGCCAAATCTAATCATCAGGCAGTTACGCATGCCTCAGTCCCGGTGTGGGGTGAGGGGGTTGATCACCCCTTCCCACATGACACACTTTGTTTTCATGGCTTAGAAAAAAACTCATTTACTGGATTTCTTCTACCACGGAGATCCCGCCTCAGCCTCCTTTGCTAGTACCTTCTTGGTCGAATCTCTAAATGTGGGGCTTAATCAAGATTTAAGAATATGCAGAACTATATCCCACTAAATGACTGCATTTTGTCTTATGATTTTAAATAGTATTTACATGCCAAATGATAATGCATATGAAGCACATTTCTAGTCCTTACCCTGGAATTACAGATAAGTACATAAAATTGCTTATCTGATGGTGTCATCTGTTTAAGATATACAAAAAATACAAAATTCCTTGAACAGAGCCTTCTCTGACTATCCATAACCCTCACACAATATCAAAATGATCCAAGAATTTCTTACCCCAGTATCTGGCCCCATAGTTCTCCCATTTTAAAATGGAAAATCTTGAACTAACTCTAAGCTTTCCCTTTTGAATTTTTAACACCAATTGCTTAGCAACTGCTGATAAATCTACCTTTAAAATAGAATTGCTGGAAATAGCATGGGGATCTCCCAGAATACGAAGTATGAAAATACCACATGATATAGCAACTTCATTTCTAAGGTGTTTAGCCCAGAGGTCTGAATGGGAATTTGCATAGGGATTTGTGTGCCCAGACCCAAAGCAGTGTTATTATTCACAACAGCTAAAAGGGAAAAGCAACACATGTGTCTATTGTTACGTGAAAAAGACAAAATATATTTACAATGGAATACTGTTCTCTTAAAAAGAAGGAAATTCTTATAAATGTTGCAGCATTAATGAACACATTAATGTCTAGAAGACATTGTGCTGAGTGAAACAAGTCAGATACAAGAGAGCCGTTACTGCATGGTTCAAGCTATATGAGGTATGGAGAGCTGTCAAATGCCCACAAATGCACATGCTAGAGTAGATAGAGAATGATAGTTTATCATTTAAAGGTACAGAGCTCTAATTCTGGTCAATGGGAAATCTCTGAGGATGTGAGGTGGCTATGGTTTCAACCATGTTCAAATATTTACTGTATTTGTCATTAAAATGATCCAGGTTCATAGTAATTTAACATTTTAATTTAAGCATAAATAGATGAATTAGTAACAGAATTAACATCTGCTGCTGCAAAAGCACTTCTCCATCAGATACTGCCATGGTACCTTTTTCTTGCCTCTCCATTTTCTCCTGAAAATCTGTCATCTTCTTAGCATCTGGTAAGGAGTATCATACTCCATGTGTCTCCCCTGCTTGAGCTCCCCCTGGCTTCCACCCCACAGGGAACAAGAATGACTCCACTTCTGCTGCCCAGTACACACAGTAGTATACTGGTGCAGGTCAAACTCCACCACTGGCCTCTCTCCATCCAGCTCCCTAGCCTCCTTTTCCCCCTCCCAGATAGCCCCTTATGCCCGCAATACTGATCCCTGCCCACTTCCATGGCTGGAGAGCAAGGTGCATCACCCCCACCCCATCTGTCCTAACGTTTCTACCTGTCCTATAGTTAGTAAAATACCATCACCACCAGTTGTTTCATTGTTGATCTGCTCATTATTTCTATCTCTTCTATAAGGATGAAAGTTCTCTGAGAAAAGAGTGTCGTGTTTAATGCTGTAGTCTCATAAAGGTGGGTCTCATAAAAGTGCCCAGAACAGAGTAAAGTGTTTTAGTAAATGTTCATCATAAAAATCATGCATGAGCCGGGCTGTGGTGGTGCACACCTTTAATCCCAGCACTTGGAAGGCAGAGGCAGGTGGATCTCTGTGAGTTTGAGGGCAGCCTGGTCTTCAGAGTGATTTCCCAGACAGCGAGAGCTACACAGAGAAACCCTGTTTTGGAAAAAAAAAAAAAAGAAGAAGAAGAAGAAGAAGAAGAAGAAGAAGAAGAAGAAGAAGAAGGCATGGGTCCTGGTACTAAACTCTGTAACACAAAACAGGAACACAAAAGCTTCCAATAGGTCTTTGATGGTAGTTTTGCTGCATTTGCTGCCAGCCAACTGCAAACCTGACCCCTTTTAGTAAGTGTCTGAGCATGCTTCAGAGTGAGGGATGCCAGGTAAGCTCTGTGCAGTGAGCGCACGTGACTTCAGACAGAGGCTTTGAATTTGGAGAGTGGTAAAGTCTAAGTCTAGGGACACACCTATTCTACGGCATTTCTCTGTTGCATTTTGGTTTGACAAAATAAACCACAAAGAAAGCTATGTCTTTCTGAGTCTGCTCTTTCCACCTTCAAGGACTACGAATAGTAGGAAGAAACCCAATGCTCCCTGTGGCCAGGTCCAAGTGGAACTGATATAGCTGTCATTCTCACTTGAGTGACTTTACAAGACATTAGCAGAGTTTAATAGGCTAATTACATCCCTTCACTGCACCTACCCTGGAGTCAAGTTGCTCACCCTGCAACTTCACACAGGGTGTGTGTGAAAATCGTGAACAAGGAACTCATTGTTTCCAAACCCAGATCAACTTCCCAAGCACCCCACAATTTCTGACTAGGCAACAGGTTTGTTTGGTTTTGGTTTTGGTTTCGTTGCCATATAGCACACCCTCAAGTGGGGTCATCTTCAAGTTCTTGAGAGGGGGAAATTGTGCGCGCGCGCGTGTGTGTGTGTGTGTGTGTGTGTGTGTGTGTGTGTGTGTGTTATAAGATTTAGAGTGTCACACAAAGACTACTGGTCCCCAAACTAGACCTATATTAAAAGCTTGGGGTGGTAGGATGGGAGAAGAAACAAAACGTAAGTTGAAACAGGAAGCAGAGTAAAAAGTTTTCTGGACCAGACCATGTCCCAGACCAGATACCATGCTCTAAGATTACACTTCATAAGCTTTGCTTACAATCCCAGTTCTCTTCCTTGCTTCTCATGTAATCTCGGACCCATAATTTAAGCTAAGACACCTGCCCCTTCATCATCTGCACACACACGTGATCTGATCTCTGTAATGGAGCCATGGTAAAGAATAAAGATGGAGCCCTGGTGAGGAGTAAGGGCTACACACCCTGGCAAGGGTCTGCACTTAATCTCTGCTTTACCAACTGTCTGCTGCATCTGCTCATCTCCAGCATCTCTTACTCTTTGCTCCAGGGAAGATGAGTTACAGAAACCATTAGCAGAGCATCAGATAAAGGGACTGTGGGCTCTCAGGACCACATTGAATATTTCCAATGTTCAGTAAATGTGTTGGGCATACTTGATATTCCTTTTAGGTACAAATGACTAATTTAGGTTAATAATACTTTCTAATTTTCATTCTAACAAACGCATCCATTATATGGTAAGAAAGCAATATCTATTTTTATTGTGGTAAGATTAAGAGGGGAGGGGTTTTAGGGATCAATGAAAATGTCATTTTGCATGCCTTAAACAATTTGTGTTTCTTTTCCCATCATGCTACTCACGTTCTCTTCTCAGTACCTTCCCATCTCACATAGCTTCTCCTATAGTCTGTGAATTTCTGCCCAATTGTTCCTGACATACCCCCTCAGCATACAAAAGCTACATCATTAGACACCTATCCCAGCACCTCCTGCTTCTCCAGCTTCCCACCACCTAAGCTATTATCACCTAAGAAAGCCTTGCTTTTTCAGTAGAGTGGGAAGAGGGCAGGAGGGAGCAGATGCTGAAGGACACTCAGTAGAAAACAGATTAAGCTTCAGTAGAGATTGTTGAGGGAATTAACAGAAACATTAAGTCAAGACACAGGGAAGAACCTCTTCACAGCGCCCCATTTCCAGTGCTGGCAGGAACCATGATGAAATCGTAGTCTGTGACACAGCTGTCACTAAGGCTTGAAAGGGCCTGGCTGAAAGCCATGTTTAAGTGCAGAGTACAGTGGAGAGGCCAGCCTGACCTCCAATGTCTTTGAGCCCTGATCTTTAGTGATTCACCCATGTCTTGTTCTAAAGGAGCACCCCCTGACAGTTGGCTCTTGTTCTTGATTCATCCCCAAAATAAATCATCAAAGCTGATTTTCAATCAATAATCTACTAATATTCTCATAATCACCCTGTTTATAAATGGCAGAGGTGGTATTTAACTCACATGCCTTTTCCTCACTGACTAGCTTAGCTATTTTAAGTAGGATGGGAGCTAGGTTCCCTAAAGACCAATTGAACTGGTAGTTCCTGCCTAAGTTGATGACGAAGGCTTCCATGGACAAAGGGAATGAGGGTCATTCATCATTGATTGGCAGTCCCTGATATAAACACAGAAGGGATGCTTGGGGACAATCTCCAAAACTTTCTGGACCTGCCCTACCTTCTAAACAATGCCACTGCTTCTAGTTGGGGTCATTCTTGCCATGGAATCTGAGTGACAAATGTCTGATAACAAGTGTCTTTCATGTTTCGGAGCAGCTCTGTGCTATGGATGTCACTGCACTTAGAGAATGACATTCCTCATCCAAGACCACCAGACAAGACCTGACAGAATCAGAACCCCACCACAGACTGATGTAAATCTGACTTAACATTTGGGATCTTCCTTCCTTTCTTTTCCTAAGGAAAGGAAGAGAGATGTTTTTATACACTCAGAGGTTGAGCTCAGCTCAAGTTGTCTTACAGCAAGTATATTTTTGATCATATTTTCCTACTGTAGATTTATAAGTCATATACATATTCTACTTTATGATGCATTGCTAAAGACTGGATGTTATGTGGATGTAGTTTAAGATACATTGATATTGAAAAGGCAGAGCCTAGTGAAAAGTTGGCTCTGCTTAGCTATTACTCCAGTTTCCCAGGTCATGCTATCTCTCCCACTCCATGTATTCCTGCCTTTGTGGTGCCATCTGCCCCAGCTGCAGGGGCCTCACAGTACTATAGTATTTGGACTTCCAGTCCCCACGAGTATAAGATAAATAAAACCCATTTCTTTATAAGTACCCAGCTACAAGTGTTTTGATTTAGCAATGAAAAATAGACCAATATATAAATTCAAGTCTATTTCATTTTTTTAAAGTTTTCACTTTCTCATGGTAGAGAAAAATCTGTTCTCTGTGAAGATGAGATGCATTCATCCTGATGACACAGGTTCCCAGCAGTGGAGAGAACAGACACCCCAGCTTGAGAAGTGTGTCTGTATACTATAGTCCTAGTAATGAGAGTTTTAAAAATTGCGATCTCTGGAAACAATGCTTGTCCAAGGAAGATTCTCCTTTAGGGCTTAGCATAAGTCAACACTCACTAGTTACCATTAGCACCTTTGATTCAGATCCACTCTGGTGGAAACCCACATGCATCAACTAATAGAGTAACAGGGACCCGGGCCAACTCGCACAGCCACTGAGTCCACAGTGGACTCTCAACTCTACAGGGTTCAGGTAAAGATGCCCCAGCCTGGGGAAGGGACAGCATCTAGAAGTAAGGTGGAACCAAAGGGAATAAGGTCTATTAATCATAGAGAAACCAGGATAAAATGTCTTTTAAAAGTCAGGTGATGGAGAGGAGTATTCAATTAGAAAGAAGTAATCTCCTATACTTCAACTCCAGAGCCAAAGGCATCCTCTCTAGAAGAAGGAAAAATAAACTTGTCATTTGAAAATGAAGCAAATTAACTCTCCAGATGCCAAGAGAATTAAAAATAAAACAAAGCTAGAAGAACATCTGTATCTTTCCAGAGCAGACTACGACTCCAAGAGCCCGGGGATGACAGGATTTGTATGTCAAGCACATGCCTTGTTTAGGAAACAAGTCACAGAATACAACCAGCTGGTCCATGCCCTGAGCTGTTTTGTTTTACTGTCCTATCATAGCATACAAGGTTATAATGAAATGTCTGTATCAATTATGTATCATTTGCCTGAAAATCATGCTAAGTGTTTTACTCATATTATTTCAATTACTTCCTCCCCTGCTCCACCAAATACCTGATGGTAAACAGTATTATCATTTTGACCTTAAAGATAGTGATACTGAATTCAGGAGACTGGGAAATTGTCTAGGTCCCATAGTTACTGAAGGGTGGAGTAGAGCCAGGATTAGAACATTGGTTACGTAAACCCAGACCCCTGTTTTGAGTGGATGGAGATATGCAATGATAAAACTGCAGACAAGTGCGTGATGTGGTCACAGAAGGAGAAAACCAGACATCAGAACAATGGGGTGCAGACAGAAGTGCTGGTAGGAGAGTGAGAATTCAAGGCAGAGAACAGCTGCTTAGGCAGACGTTACAAGAAGAAGGAATGCACCCATGCAAATTGCTTAAATGAGCAAAATTGCAGTTCAGGCTGACTGCCCGGGTCCTATATTAATCGCTGCCATGTTTTTTTGTATTTATTTATTTATTTACATGTTTTTTGATACTAGCGACAATAATCTTACCTCTCTCACTTACATAGGGAGTGTGAGGATGCCCACGGCAGCTTTCACTGCTGCCAGCTGGGATGTGCTCTTGGGCAATGAGCTGGGAAGTGTGCTCTGCTTTTTGATCATTGAACTGGAAGGCTGCTGCACTGTGACCATAGCAGAGGGAGGAGGACAGCCCTACAACCATGTAATCATGTCTGAGCATGATGGAAATGCACCAGGCAATCCACAAAGCTGCCTGTGGGATGGTGGCTGTGTCTTTACCACTTACTGACCTGGACCACTCTCTTCCCCGACCCACTTCCCAGGTAAAATCTCTCAAGATGGACAGTCAGTCACTGCACTGTTTTTTGGCAGGACCTGATTCTAAGGAATATGGTGCTTACTCAGTACTCACCAAAGCATCCAGCAGAGTCCAGACCCTCCTGAAGCCCTTTCTCACACTTTCTAAGATTGCCCGCCATATTTTCCTGCATCTGCAGCTTTTTCCTTTGGAACAAATACCAACAAACACACTGGGGTTTAGACTACAGATGTGCTTCATGCATTCCTGGGGATGTGAGCAGGTAGGAATTAGGTAGACACACTTCAGGAGGAATGATGCATGCAGGCTCCTGTGCTGATTCCATGCTGGCACCAAAAACATAGCTTTGAATTCTAGATTGCCATTTTGTTCCATTAGTGATTTGATTTGCCGGTTCCTGATCTCAGAACATTTGCTACAGCTTTAGACCTTGCTTATAGCTCTAGGGCAGAAAGCAGCTGAACCCAGAGGCACTAACTGCATTTCTCCTGTTTTATTAGGGAAGCCAATAACTTTTCTTCTTCCTTTTTGAAGAAGTCACTAGCCATACTGACTCATACCCATATTGAAGCGGGCATGTTGGGAACATAATCACTGTGATTGACCTAGCCTAAGAACTGAACACTAACCTGGGTCTTTGCTACCAAACTGGGATTATATCACCAAGAAAGAAGGGAGATATCCATATAACCAGGCAGTTTGGAATGCCACTGATGCCAAATCGCCTGAGGGTGAACCACAGTCTGGTTATGTTTGACTCTAGAAAGTTAATGAATCTCCCCTTGGTGTACAGTCACTACTGAATGAGCAATGGAAAGTTGTAGGAAGAATAAGTTGTACATAAGGACAATGTGATAGATTTAAGTAGAGTAGGAATATAAGTGTTCTATGTAAGTATGTGAATTTGCAGATATTTAATGACTAGAATCACATCCTCACAAAGCTCAAAGAATGGAGACTAGCGGGGTAGACACAGGTGTAACACTCTGATGGGCCTCTTCTGGGCCAGGGGTTGTCACTGGGTTGATGCATCTAGGAGTATCAGGTGAACATACTCTGGCATTTTAAAACTGGTATTGAGACAAAGAACAGCCCCTCCCTAAATGCACTTGACCGATGAGTAGGTGATATTAGACTAAGTGCTCAGAAAAAGACATCCAATCTTTGCTGTAAACACTCCGGAACGCTTTCCCTTTAAATAATCGAAGTTGCTAGTGGCACACTGCTTGATGGACAGCTGCCAGACCCTTCTCTGGTGCCCAGCTGCCTCGAGTGAGGAACTGTCAATCACAATGTCCCTTGTATGATTGTGATCAGCTGGCTTGTGATCATGGTCACGTAGCTGCTTTGAATACTTCCTGGACCTTCTGAGGAAATTCCACTCCAGCTGTAAGGACCACAGAAACTGTCAGCATCCACACTGCCCATCACACACACCCACAAAAAACACCCCAAGGATTGAATCTGTGCTTGATTCAGAGAGCTGCAATCTGGGAAGTCAGAATGAAATCTGCCTTCCCCGATCTTTCTCTCATTAGCATTTTCATACAGAACCCGAACAAAGGCATCAAATCCATTCAGAATCACTTCTGTCCAGGTGGGTCTTGTCTCTGAAACTGCCCCCTCCCTCCACTGCAAGGGGAGGGTTGACATACACCAAGGCCACAGAGCCTTGCACACCTACTGAGCCATTCTGGACCGAAGCTAGTTTTAAGGTTAACTCACAGAGAAGAGTTCACTGGCCAAGGGCATGTACTGACTCCACCCTTCAGAATAAAGTGCAGATGTGCTGACTAGCGACACGCCACAGCCACAACTGCAGCAGAGGCAATGATGTTCATACTGGAAGGCCTTTCTCCAGTCACAACTGCCCAGGACAGTTGGCAGCATCTTAGAGAGATGTCACTCAAGTCACAACAAATGTCAGTGACCTCTAGGTGAACCCACCTGCAGTCATTCCCGATGGTCCTTCCCATCTTGCTGCTGTCTCCAGCCAGGCCAGGTAGGGAGCAGGTCCCAGCCTGATGCAGTACAAAGCCGGCGACAGATGAAGTGTTGACTCTGCTGCAGAACTAGGGTCTGCATCTGCCTCTCCCCTGTTCTGATTACATAAGCATCCTATGTCAGCCTTCTTTGGTCAGTCAGGAAAGTTTGCTGATGCACTGACAACCTCCCTATGCTGTGACACTAGGCCATATTTTATTTTTTTACTTTTTTAAAATGATCTTTATGATGGATAAAGTGGGCTGAGCAGGTTACAGTAAGAATAGAAGAAATCGTCAGGCTTCCAGTCCCAGGCAGTGAATGGCAACAGCCATAAGGCCACTTGAGAATGACTTATGGGGCTATAAGCCCTGGAAACTGCTAGGGCTATAAGCTTTCAGAACACTCAGCAACTCAGACAGCTGAGGAAGAATTCTAGAGATCTGCGCTACTGACCATGGAGCCTATCGGGCTGAGAGGCTATGAAGAGCTCAGTAGAGTAAAGGCAGATCCCAGCCCCTACAAGAGTTCCAGAGCTACCAAAGGCTAAGAGCTTAGGGCCTGACACTGAGAGCTTGGACTCTGTAATGGTATTATTGGCTGTTACTGGGCCACTGTAATTCAACACACAAAGCAATAAACCTTTCCTAGGATACCTACAGCCACTTGCTGGCTTTGAAAGCTGGGAGGCCCGAAGCCTTTATTTCTGAAGGTGCAGAGCTATCAGCTTCTGGTTTTGAAAGCACAATACACTTTTGAGTTGTGTGCCTAGATCTATAAGTGTCTGGCGCTGAGAGCTGTAGCTGTAGGTCTGTACTTCTCAAGATTCAGAGCTTTGGGTCTCTGGAATTAAAAGCCACTCTGTAAGCCTCGGCTTCTGAAAAGCGTTAGACTTTCAACTCTAGCAGAAGCTGCCCTTTGCCTGTTCCTTGTTTCCACCTGACTGGAGTAGAAGAACCCTCATGTATTTGTGACAGGATGATGAAGCAGTTTGTTCAGACTACACACAAGCCCCATACAGGCTTCACTGTGTTACATAGTGTTGGACTATATATGCATGCATATATTTTATAAAAATATAAAGGTATATAGCAATTAATAGGCTTTATATACATATACACATATAATTAATATACACATGCAACCTAAAATTAAATACATAGGTACATTAATTTTTAGAGCCATATGATGGCAATTGTCTCAGTAACAAATGGTTCAATCCAGCTCTGGATATTTCCAGCTTCACTTGAGGTAGAAGTTAGGACTGTGTGCTTTATAGTCAGATGATCCAGGTTCAAATCCCAAATCTGCAACTTCCTAATTCTGGGACCATGGGTAAATGTGATCACCTTCCTAATATGCATTCTTCACTCTCTTAATAGTTGCTGTAGTTTTCACTTGGCTATTTAAACAGATAAGATTTTATGTAGTTTAAGGACACCTACTCTATGCTGACTCTAAGAATAAGCTAAGAAATGCCTTGTCATGCGACTATAGTTACCAGACCAGGGATGGACTGGTGACCCAATCTGAGCTACTAAATAGGAAGGAGAGTGATTAGAAGCTAAAATAAAAGCCCCCTTGGTATCCTGAGGCAGGTTTTTTAGAAGAAATGTTGATCACTGGATTCAGAAGAGTTAGCATGGAATACAAGTACTGTGTTAGCATTACATGGAGGAGCAGGCTGAGGATGGAAAGAGTAGACAAAAGAAAGAAACTACTTGGTCAATGCTGCTGCTGGATTGTTGAATATGTAATCTGTAGACAAGCTTACATCTGGATTTTCCAGTTTTATAGGCTAATATTTATTTTATTATTTGAAGCAATGTGAATTTAGGTTTACCATAATTTGAGCTCTAAACTGATGTGCATAATAGAACGAGGACAATGAGCTTTACTTCATAAAGTTGTGATGATTTAATTAAATGATCCACGTAAATCTCTTACTACAGAACCTGGCACAAAGTAACTGTTCAGCTAAATTTCATAAAACACCAAACAAATAATTAGCAAGTGCCCAGTGTAGGCAGAGCTAGGTCATGAGGCACTAATGGTAAACTGAGAGTGTCAAGAGATGAACAGGTGTTTTCGATGTTTGTTTAACCGTGGTGACATCACAATGTTGATAGGTCTCACTCGTTACACTTGGCAGCTTAGGCTAAGCTCCATTATACTTAAAGCCCACGCCCTTAATCCCAGCACTCAGGAGGCAGAGGCAAGCAAATCTCTGAGTTTGAGGCCAGTCTGATCTACAGAGCTAGTTCCAGAACAGCCAGTGGTACACAGGGAAACCCTGTCTTTAATAAATAAATAGATAGATAGATGATAGATAGATAGATAAATAAATAAATAAAGTATACTCAAGTCTATATTATTCTCCAAAACCCTTCTGTAGCATTCACGACAAAAATTTGGTGGTGTATAGTCATGCTCACTTGTTTCCAAGCTGCCTATGACCACTGTCACTCAATATGGCAGAGGTGATGTGTTAAGGCGGAAATGCTGAGGTCCTTAAAGTATAATGCATTTGCTAGTTGGCCTTTGCAGAAAGTGTGTCTGTCTTGTATCATCAGGATAAGAAGGTGAGTGGGTCAGCTCATGGGTTGTTTCTTACTATGTGAGACCAGCTAACAGGACCTCTCTAGTCCCTCCCATCCTTCCCTCCTGACCACACACTGTAAAGTGAAAATCAAGTTCAAGAACATTCCCTCTCCTGCTTGCTCTGCCTATTCCCTAAGCACAAATATAAAGCAGGACTATGCCTGCACACTTGTTTGAATGTGGTAATGGTCTAGCCTCAGCTCACACTTGTTGCCTTACTCCTACCCTCACATGCCCTCTGCTCTGCATCAGGACATAACAAACACCCTAAGAGCTGTTTGTCTTGCTAGCCCTGCCAATATTCCAGGTCACCTGTGGGCATAGTGTTAAAAGTAGCCCACACCCCCCAGAAGTGTATTTGCTCAAATCTTTATTTACTATAAAGTACTGAACACAATCTGTAACTAACACAGCTCCCTCAGTATTTAGGTCCTTGTTGATTCTGTCATCTCATTAGCTATAATCTTTAAGAAGGCAAAGAAGAGAGAGACACTGCCAGCTGCCGCCATGACCAGCAGCATGTGAAGACACCGCTCTTTGGGACAGCATAATGATGCATCTTTTACCCTGTGACCATTTCCTCAAGATCAGGAGTGGAGGTTGATACATGAGTTGGTTAAATAAATGAGCTAAAATTACATAATTTAAAACAATTTGGAGGTAGACGTGCCCAGCGGCGGCAGCCGACAGGGACATTCAGGCCCAGCGGCGGCCCACAGAGGTAGACAGGCCCGGCGGCGGAGACAAGCAGACGCAGGTAGGCCTGCGGCGGCGGCGGCCCGTGGAGGTAGACGGGCCCAGCAGGAGCCTGCTGAGGTAGACGGGCCCAGTGGCGGCAGCCAACAGGGAAATTCAGACCCGGCAGCAGCCGGCAGAGACATTCAGGCCCAGTGGCGGCCCACAGAGGTAGACGGGCCCAGTGGCGGCCCGCTGAGGTAAACGGGCCCGGCGGCAGCGGCCCACAGGGACATTCAGTCCCGGCGGCAGCCGGCAGAGACATTCAGGCCTGGTGGCGGCCCCCAGAGGCAGACAGACCCAGCGGCAGCTGACAGGGACATACAGGCCCGGCGGCGGACCGCAGAGGTAGACAGGCCCATGGACGGAGACAAGCAGACGCAGCTTGGAACAGGGATGCCCCTAACCCCAACATCTGGGGAAGAAGCTATCTCCATGGGTTAGAACCAGAACGAATCTGAACACTCCGTCTGAGGACAACCCAGGGCCCAGCTGCTGATCCTGTGAAACCCAACAACTTGGAGGTGTTGGTGATACTACCCTGTTCAGTTGAAACCCATCTGGGAGAGGATTCAGATGCCTACAGTTTAAAGTCTGAAGAAACAAGATCAGCTGAGGAGTTGACAAATGAACAAAACGTGACCTGGAAACACAGAAGAAGGCGCTACCCAGACACCAAACCAGATCACCAGAATCATAAGTATATAATTCACCGATCGAATTCAGCTGCCCCTGAAGAAATAGCCCAATAGCACCAATTTAACCAAGAACCCCTACTAAACCAAGACTAAAAATTAGAACAAGAGAGGCACTCTCAGACACAGACACCACCTGCACTGCACAGAGGAAGAGATGAGTAGACGCCAGTGCAAAAATACAGGCAACAACATAAAGACCTATATGGCAACATCAGAACCTAGTGATTCTACACCTGCAAGACCTAAACATACCATGACAGAAGAAACAGAAGAAATCAACCCTAAAAATGACTTTAAGAAGATGATAGAGGCCCTTAAAGAAGAAATAAAACATTCCCTCAATGAGGAAATAAAAACTTTCCTTAAAGAGGAAATGAAAAACTACCTTAAAGAGGAAATAAAAACTTTCCTTAAAGAGGAAATAAAAAACTCCCTTAAAGAGGAAATAAAAACTTCCCTTAAAGAGGAAATGAAAAACTCCATTAAAGAGGAAATAAAAAACTCCCTTAAAGAAATGGAAGAAAAAACGAACAAAAAATGGGAAGAAATCAAATCAAGCCAAGAAAAAGCAATTAAACAGATGAAAGAAACATTCCAAGATCTGAAAAATGAATTTGAGACAATAAAGAAAACACATGCTGAGGGAATGCTGGAAATAGAAATCCTGACTAAAAGAACAGGAACTACAGAAACAAGCATAACCAACCGATTGCAAGAGATGGAACAGAGAATCTCTGACACTGAAGACACGATAGAGAAAATAGATTCGTCAGTCAAAGAAAACAATAAAGACAAAAAAGTCCTAACACAAAACGTCCAGGAAATTTGGGACACCATGAAAAGACCAAACCTAAGAATAATAGGGATAGAAGAAGGAGAAGAATACCAACTCAAAGGCACAGAAAATATATTCAACAAAATCATAGAAGAAAACTTTCCTAACCTAAAGAAAGAAGTACCTATGAAGATACAAGAAGCTTACAGAACACCGAATAGGCTGGATCCAAAAAAAAAAGTCCCCTCGCCACATAATAATCAAAACACTAAACACACAGAATAAAGAAAAAATATTAAGAGCTGCAAAGGAAAAGGACCAAGTAACATATAAAGGCAAACCCATCAGAATAACACCAGACTGCTCAATAGAGACTATGAAAGCTAGAAGATCATGGACAAACCTCATGCAGACACTAAGAGGCCACGGATGCCAACCCAGAGTATTATACCCAGCAAAACTCTCAATCACCATAGGCGGAGTAAACAAAATATTCCAGGATAAAACCAAATTTAATCAATACCTGTCCACAAACCCAGCCCTACAGAAAGCACTAGAAGGGAAAATTCAACCCAAAGGAGTTAAACACATCCATGAAAAATCAAGCAATAGATAATCCTACACCAACATACACCACAGAAGGACAACACAACACAACCAAAAAAATAACAGGAATTAACAATCACTGGTCATTAATATCCATCAATATCAATGGTCTCAACTCACCTATAAAAAGACACAGGCTAACAGAATGGATAAGAAAACAGGACCCATCCATATGCTGCATACAAGAAACACACCTTAACTCCAAAGACAGACACTACCTCCGAGTAAAGGGCTGGGAAAAGGTTTTCCAAGCAAATGGACCTAAGAAACAAGCTGGTGTAGCTATCCTAATATCTAATAAAATAGACTTCAAACTAAAATCAATCAAAAGAGACCAGGATGGACATTACATATTCATCACGGGAAAAATCCACCAAGATGAAGTCTCGATTCTAAACATTTATGCTCCAAATACAAAAGCACCCACATTCATAAAAGAAACACTACTAAAGTTTAAAACGCACATCAAACCCCACACATTAGTAGTGGGAGATTTTAACACACCACTCTCACCAAAAGATAAATCTACCAGACTGAAACTTAACAAAGAAATAAAGGACCTAACAGATGTTATGACTCAAATGGACCTAATAGATATCTACAGAATATTCCATCCTAACACAAAAGAATATACCTTCTTCTCAGCACCCCATGGAACCTTCTCAAAAACTGACCACATGCTTGGACACAAAACAAATCTCAACAGATACAAAAAAATTGGAATAACCTCCTGTATCTTATCAGACCACCATGCCTTAAAGTTAGAACTCAATAACAACAAAAATTATAGAAAACCCACAAACTCATGGAAACTGAGTAATGCTCACCTGAAACATCAATGGGTCAAGGAAGAAATAAAGACAGAAATTAAAGAGTTCCTAGAATTCAATGAAAATGAAAGTACAACATACCCAAACTTATGGGACACTATGAAAGCAGTGCTAAGAGGAAAATTCATAGCTCTAAATGCACACATAAAGAAGATGGAGCAATCCCATACCAATGAATTAACAGCACAACTGAAAGCTCTAGAACAAAAAGAAACAAACTCACCCAGGAGAAATAGACGCCAGGAAATAATCAAATTGAGGGCTGAAATCAACGAAATAGAAAACAAGAGAACAATACAAAAAATCAATGAAACAAAGAGTTGGTCCTTTGAAAAAATCAACAAGATAGACAAACCACTAGCCAAATTAACCAAAAGGCAAAGAGAGAGCACCCAAATTCACAAAATCAGAAATGAAAAGGGAGACATAACAACAGACAATGAGGAAATCCAGAGAATCATCAGATCATACTTCAAAAACCTGTACTCCAAAAAAATGGAAAACCAGGAAGAAATGGACAATTTTCTGGATAAATACCACATACCAAAATTAAATCAAGACCAGATAAACCATTTAAATAGACCAATAACCCCTAAAGAAATAGAAACAGTCATCAAAAGTCTCCCAACCAAAAAAAGCCCAGGACCAGATGGTTTCAGTGCAGAATTCTACCAGACTTTCAAAGAAGAACTAATACCAATCCTCTTCAAAGTGTTCCACACAATAGAAACAGAAGGAACACTACCAAACTCTTTTTATGAGGCTACAATTACCCTGATACCCAAACCACACAAAGATGCAACAAAGAAAGAGAACTACAGACCAATCTCCCTCATGAACATTGATGCAAAAATACTCAACAAAATATTGGCAAACCGAATCCAAGAATACATCAAAACAATCATCCATCACGACCAAGTAGGATTCATCCCAGGGATGCAAGGATGGTTCAACATACGGAAATCAGTCAATGTAATACACCATATAAACAAACTGAAAGAAAAAAAAACACATGATCATCTCCTTAGATGCTGAAAAAGCCTTTGACAAAATCCAACACCCCTTCATGATAAAGGTCTTAGAAAGATTAGGAATACAAGGAACATTTCTAAACATAATAAAAGCAATTTATAGCAAGCCAACAGCAAACATCAAATTAAATGGAGAGAAACTCAAAGCGATACCACTAAATTCAGGAACAAGACAAGGCTGTCCACTCTCCCCATATTTATTCAATATAGTACTAGAAGTTCTAGCTAGAGCAATAAGACAACAAAAAGAGATCAAAGGGATACAAATTGGCAAAGAAGAAGTCAAACTTTCACTATTTGCAGATGATATGATAGTATACATAAGTGACCCCAAAAACTCTACCAGGGAACTTCTACAGCTGATAAACTCCTTCAGTAAAGTGGCAAGATACAAGATCAACTCAAAAAAATCAGTAGCCCTCCTATACACAAATGATAAAAGGGCTGAGAAAGAAGTCAGAGAAACATCACCCTTTACAATAGCCACAAATAATATAAAATACTTTGGGATAACACTAACTAAACAAGTGAAAGACCTTTTTGATAAGAACTTTAAATCTCTAAAGAAAGAAATTGAAGAAGATATCAGAAAATGGAAGGATCTCCCATGCTCATGGATAGGTAGGATTAACATAGTAAAAATGGCAATCTTACCAAAAGCAATCTACAGATTCAATGCAATCCCCATCAAAATCCCAACACAATTCTTCACAGACTTGGAAAGAAAAATACTCAACTTTATATGGAAAAACAAAAGACCCAGGATAGATAAAAGAATCCTATACGACAAAGCAACCGTTGGAGGCGTCACCATCCCGGACCTCAAACTCTACTATAGAGCTATAGTAATAAAAACAGCTTGGTACTGGTATAAAAACCGACATACGGACCAATGGAATCGAATTGAAGACCCTGACATTAATCCATGCACATATGAACACCTGGTTTTTGACAAAGGAGCCAAAACTATACAATGGAACAAAGAAAGTATCTTCAACAAATGGTGCTGGCATAACTGGATCTCAATATGTAAAAGATTACAAATAGATCCATATCTGTCACCATGCACAAAACTCAAGTCCAAGTGGATCAAAGACCTAAACATAAATCCAGTTACACTAAACTTAATAGAAAAGAAAATAGGAAGCACTCTTGAACGTATTGGCACCGGAGACCATTTCCTAAATAAAACACCGACAGCACAGACCCTGAGCACAACCATTAATAAATGGGACCTCTCGAAACTGAGAAGCTTTTGCAGGGCAAAAGACACAGTCAATAAGACAAAAAGACAGCCAACAGATTCGGAAAAGATCTTCACCAACCCCACATCTGACAGAGGATTGATCTCCACAATATATAAAGAACTCAAGAAACTAGACATCAAAGCACTGAACAGTCCAATTAAAAAATGGACTAAAGAGCTAAACAGAGAATTCACAAAACAAGAACTACAAATGGCTGAAAGACATTTAAAGAAATGCTCAACATCCTTAATCATCAGAGAAATGCAAATCAAAACGACTCTGAGATACCACCTTACACCTGTCAGAATGGCTACGATCAAAAACACCAATGACAACCAATGTTGGAGAGGATGTGGAGCAAAGGGAACACTCCTCCACTGTTGGTGGGAATGTAAACTTGTACAACCACTGTGGAAATCAGTATGGCGGTTTCTCAGAAAATTAGGAATCGAACTACCTCAAGACCCAGCCATCCCACTCTTGGGCATATACCCAAGGAATGCTGATTCATACCATAAAGATACATGCTCAGCTATGTTCATAGCAGCACTATTTGTAATAGCCAGAACCTGGAAACAACCTAGATGCCCATCAACGGAAGAATGGATGAAAAAAATGTGGTACATATACACAATGGAGTACTACTCAGCAGAGAAAAACAATGAAAGCATGAAATTTGCAGGCAAATGGATGGAACTAGAAAAAATCATCCTGAGTGAGGTAACCCAAACCCAGAAAGACAGTTATGGTATGTACTCACTCATTGGTGGATTCTAGATATAAAATAAAGAACAATCAGACCACAACCCATAGAACCATAGAGGCTATATATATAGCATGGAGGTCCCTAGGACGACTGTGGCATATAATAAATTTCAGTTTTACTCAATTATTTAAAAAAAATAGCCAAATGAATGGAAACACATGAACTATGAACCAAAGGCTGAGGGGCTCCCAGCTGGATCAGGCCCTCTGAATAGGTGAGACAGTTGATTGGCTTGATCAGTTTGGGAGGCAACTAGGCAGTGGGACCAAGTCCTGTGCTCATTGCATGAGTTGGCTGTTTGAAACCTGGAACTTATGCAGGGACACTTGGCTTAGTCTGGGAGGAAGGGACTGGACCTCCCTGGACTGAGTCTACCAAGTTGATCACAGTCCTCGGGGGAGGACTTGTCCTGGAGGAGGTGGGAATGGAGGGTGGGCTGGGGGTAAGGGGAGGGCGTGGGAGGGGGGAGAATAGGGGAACCCATGGCTGATATGTAGAACTGAATGGTATTGTAAAATAAAAAATATATATCACAAAAAAAAGAAGGCAAAGAAGGAGGAGGAGGAATCATTGTAGTAGTAATAGTTCCCTTCACCCCCAAAATTCTATTCCCAGCTATGTCCCTGACATAGCTGGGAATAAGTAAGCAATACTGTTTAGTATTAAATGATTAAACCTAAAAGAGTGACGCTTGTACTCATATTGCAATGCACGCTAGACTAAATGAAATTGTATTTAACGCAGCTCACGAGTTACATATTAATGAAACTCTTAACCTTATTGAAATTATTAAAAGTTCAGCCTAGCCTAGTTAAATGCTAACCTGTAAATGAGTATTCCCTTGCCTTTTCCAAGGTGGGTAGAAAGAAGGTACATTTTAAAGGCTCTTTGCAATTGTCTGATGTATAACATCAAGAGGGCAGATTCTCTTGTTTTCACAGTGTGTAATTCATGCTCATTCATTATTTGGTAGCATGGCAGCAGATGCTGAACAGAGCACAGCAATGTAATACCCTTATTACTGCACTGTGTTTTGTTTCTAGGGCTCAATAACCACTTCGCTACAGCAGTTAGGAAAAGAGAGCATTTGCAAGAGCTTGTCATCTACTGAAGATAAGATTTAATAAGACAAGGAGGAGGGGCCTTTTCTTAAGCGCTCCAGAGAAGACGTTAGCCTGAAACCTAATATTTCAATGCAATAAACAACAAGTGTTGTCAATACACTGAAAGAAAGGCAAACCTCAAGCAGAACACACATAGTGAGAGCAGTAAAGTCATCTACAAATACTCTGAGGCTCATACTTTTCTCAGGCTGAACACAATGCTATGGTAAATGAGGAAAATAAATAAAACCTCCTTTGCAGATCTATAAAAGCCAAGCAAGACACCTTCAATCTGAGAATTCAAATACAAATGCTGTAGATAGCTGAAATATCTCACTAAGGTTGAAAGATAAAAACAAAGAGTAGATCTAAGCAGGAAAGAACTGCATGTTTCTGCTGTGTCATGAGCTTGGCTACTGCTGGACGTTTCTGCCTTGTGATTCTAGAGACTGCAAGTCTAAAGGGTCCTTAGATCCAGCTTCCACAGAGACCAAACTCTCTTGCCTCTTCTAGAATCTTCTGGTATTTAGGTAATCTACTGTTCTTTGGTTTATATACATATGTCTCCAGTCTTCCATCTTCCTGTGGCCATCATTTGTGCTTGTGTGTGTGTGTGTGTGTGTGTGTGTGTGTGTGTGTGTGTGTGTATGTGTGTATGCATCACATCCAAATAGCCTTTTCTTATAAAACCACCAGTCATGTCTGAACAGGGCCCATCTGAATGGTCTTATTTTAATTTGAATATTTCTATAAAGATTCTGCTTCCTAAAAGGTCACATTTTGAAACACTGAGGGTTAAAACTTGAATGTATCCTTTATTCAAAGTATGCTAGTCAGTTTTTGTCAACTTAATACGAACTAGAATCACCTGGGAAGAGGAAACCGAATCAGAGGAATTATCGCCATCTACCTGGACTGTAGGCAAGTCTATGGGCATTTTCTTGATTGTTGAATGATGTGGGAGAGCCTAGACCACTATGAGCAGTGCTATCCCTAGGCATGAGCTGTATGAGAAAGCAAGATGAGCAGGCCAGAAGGAGCAGACAAGTAAGCAACACTCCTACATGGTCTCTGCTTCAGTTCCTGCCTCTAGGTTCCTGCCTTGAGTTCCTGTCCTGACTTCTCTCCATGAACAGTTGCTGACTTGAGTGTTGCAAGGTGACATAAACCTCATCCTCTTTGAGCTGGTTTTGGTCATGGAGTTTATCACAACAAGAGAAAGCAAACTAGGAAGGGGAAATATAAAATAACTTACAATCATGCCAACCACAATCATCTTGCAATTGGATAAGTAGCACTACACAGCTCATGTAACCTGGAGGGTGTGTGTCCATTATTTTCTTAAGGATAAAACTAAGGAAGCCTATAGTTAGAGCAGGAACATTCTGGTTATTCTGTTTGTTTGCTTCTGTGCTGGGGTTGAACCTCAGCTCCCTATGAGTAAAGCAAGAGCTCTACCATTCTCCCTCCAGTCAGGACCTTTAGTTAGATAATCTTGCATTTGAATTTAGTCTCCATACACTAGCTGTACATGGCCAAGCTACTTTAGTTAGATAATCTTGCATTTAAATTTAGTCTCCATACACTAGCTGTGTGTAGCCAAGTTACTTAACTTTGCCAAAGTAAATTGTTGACTGTCAAATGGGGCACTGTGTACAGCATGCTGAGTACACAGGGCAAGGTCTTGGTATGTGTATAATAAATAACTCTTGTTAAGTCATTAAAGCAATGACGTACGTACTTTGTATTGTAAATTAATTGGGCAAAAAGGCTGGTGAGCTAAAAGAAGTAAACACATTCAGGAATGAGAAAAATATCTCACCAGGTGACTCATTCTTAAGGGCTTCAAAGCTGAGCTGTCACTGGGTTAGCATATTCATTCGTTAGGAAATGATCTGTCACTTGAATGATTAGCACCAAAATGATCTCATTTTTGCCTATGAATTAGCACCTCAAGAAAATAAAATTTGACTGCTAAGATACTACAGTGTGTGTAAATTAGATGCCAAGGTGACCTCCCGGCCTAGATCTCTGCCTGCAATAAGTTAAAGGCCTTCCCTGAAAACAAGTATGATTTTGGTTCACAACTGAATTGCAAACAAGAACTTGTCTGGTAAATGTGCTAAGAGCTGTTTGCCACACTTCCATGCCACATGCTCGGCAGGCAGTTCACTTCAGTCACATAGCCTTCCTGGAGGGGAGAATATGTGTGGTAGAGAGCAGAGAAAGGACAAGCTCACTTGTAAAGACCATCCTGCTGAGGTAAAGAGGATGCCATCCTAGAGACTTATGCATGAAGGAATCACTTCTTATCCCTGTCAACCCCCTCTCTTCTTCCTCGACAGAGAATTTCGGGACTCTGCCTAAAGTTGTAGAGGATATTGATATTGGTATGTGGCACAGTATACTTCTTCAGGAGAAAAGTGGCAGAGAGACATTATGGGGATCCCCCCCTTCATGATTTCCACCTCTTGTTATGTCCTTGAGTAAACAAGTTGTCACTGTTTTGAGATTACTGGGACTATTGGGATTATGTTATAGAATATTATATATTGTTATTTGAAGATATAACTGCTGTCCTACTAGTCAGCTCACTCTAGAGTCTAGGTGTTCTTCTTAAATTTGACAAAGCAAGCTGTCACAAATCCTGCAGCTTCAAGAGGAATGAATTCTACTAACTTCCTGTCTGAGCTTATCTGGCCTAACCTTAAAGAAACCTCAGTTACACTATGTCCACATTCCAAGCCAAGGAAACTGGGAGCTAATAAATGTGGGCTAAATCAATGGCTCATTTCCTACGAAGGATATCAAAGGTGTCACAGAATCTCTTCTCCTATAGCCAAACAGTAGGATTTTGTGGAGCAAATTAAGATTTACTTCAGAAAATATCATCCATTGTAAATTTACCTTGTACAATTGTCACGTGTGCTTGCTGTTCTCATTCATATGTTTACGTGTGTTTACACTAAATTACCCGGTGACCCTCTACTTCGATTTCTGTGCGGAATGTTAGTGATTAAACATGGGTAAAACAATCTCTATCCACAAGTAATTACATGCAGGAGAGAGAGAAAGCATTATACGAATAACATCGTGCCTCAAAAGCCACAAGTAGAAGCCTAACCATGACCACTGGGCAGATGTAACGGAGTAGGAGTGATGGTGGCCTAGCCTGTGACAGATTCAAAACCTCTTATAACCTTTATAATGCGTGCTCCCAAATGTAAAAGCCTTTCTTATCTGTAAACCATTTTTCGTGATCAACTGTTATCAGTGCTACAACAGAGGAGTGAACTCCCTCACCACCAGAGCCTCGGCTCTGCAACGCTGTCTGGTAACCACAGGCTTTGAAGATATCCTTGAGTATTTAGGCTAGAGTCATTGTTCCCAAGGTTTTTTTTTTTTTTTTTAATTTCATTGTCGAGGTACTGCTTCTGAGAAGGATGATAGGAGTTTCTGAAAAGTTGCTCATCGGTCTGAAGGGTTGACAAGTGAGGATTAATTCTTATCTGCACCTTGATTCAGAGTGAAGCTGGCTGCCTTTATTACTCCCTCCGCCCTCTCACTATAACAAAGAAGACAAAGGTAATAAGTGAAAGCACAATCCCGTGTTCTTCTTGATAATCAAAACTTTTCTATTATTCCCTGTTCAATGTTTCCATTATTGATGGGAGATAACATTTCACAATTTTCTCTGTTGTGCTGTGATTATTTATATGAATTGCCTAATAGGATTTTTACCTCATTCCTATAGGAATTTGGAAAATGGTGAATTATAACTTCATTAGAGTGAGTTTTTGTTTTGTTTTTTTACGATGAGGAAAATACAATCAACCATCTACTCTAATCTGAGATGACTTACTGTTAACTGTCTTATATAGCTCATCTCCATAGCCTAAATTTATAATTGAGTCTTCTCTAATGTCTGACAGAAGAATGACTACCAATTCCTTCTTGGCCTGCAATAATTAGTTTCCATCAGATTATTCATTGGCGGGACTGTGGCATTCTAATCAAATACTGTTCTCCTCACAGGAAGTATAATGAATTTAGGTTCTCTTATTTTTAATAGAAGCAAATAATCACTCTGTTCTCACTTTAAAGCCTTCACTTACTGACTTAATATAAATAAGGGGGTGTTAAAATAGGATCTTCCACACTTTAAAAACTAAAGCCAGTTTTCAATTTGTGAGCACAGGAAAACATTTGAATTTCTTGACTAACAAGAAACTTGTCTAATTATATTAATCAAAACTAAGATTATTATGCAACTTCTCCTTTATCAAAGAAAGCTCTGGAAATTGATGAAAATTGGCTCAATATTTTGCATATTATGGGAACTTTAAAAATTCAAGTCTATGGATTAAAAAATTCTATCAATAAATTAAGACAAAGACTCATTTATATCCCATGTGAAGTTTATGACAAAGAAAGTAGGTGCAATGTTTTAGAAAAATAAGACACACATCTGTTGGCAGGGACATCAATGTAAAAACATAATTAAAACAGAGCCCATTCTGTATTTCTTCAGATAGAATGAGCTCTCTCTCTCTCTCTCTCTCTCTCTCTCTCTCTCTCTCTCTCTCTCTCTCTCTCTCTCTCTCTCTCTCCTTCCCTCCCTCCCTCCCTCCCTCCCACCCTCCCTCTCTTTATTTCTGTGTGTCTGTGTACTAGTTTTATGTCAACTGGACACAAGCTAGAGTCATGAGATAGGAGGGAGACTCAATTGAGAAAACGCCTTCATAAGATTGGGCTCCTGGCAAGTCTGTAGTGCATTTTCTTAATTAGTGATTGAAGAGGGAGGGCCTGGCTCACTATGGGTGGGCCACGCCTGGACTGGCGGTCCTGGCTTCTATAAGTAAGCAGACTGAGTAAGCCATGTGGAGCAAACCAGTAAGCAGCGCCTCTCCATGGCCTCTGCATCAGCTCCTGCCTCCTCCAGGTTCCTGCCCTGTTTAAGTTGTTGTCTTGACTTCTTTGGATGATGAACTGTGATGTGGAAATGTAAGCCAATTAAACCCTTTCCTCTCCAACTTGCTTTTGGTCATGGTGCTTCATCACAGCAACAGTAACCTGAACTAAGACGGTGTGGTCATGCAGAGGGAGAGATTATGGACTCATGGATACATGTACTTGTTGAGGTTAACAGGTTGAAATTAGGCAACTTCGTCAATTACTCTTCACCTGATGTTTTGAGACAGAGTCTCTCACTGAACCTGGAACTGAACAATTCAGTTGGGAAAGCTTGTCAATGACGTCCAGGGATCACCAGTCCCCAGTCATTGAGATTCTAGATGTCTGCATTTCTTACTTGAGTGCTGGTGATCCAAACTTATATCCTTATCCTTTTGTAGCAAGCATTCTCCTGACTGAGCCATCTCCCCGGCCCCTGAATAAAGACTCTCATTTATTCGGTCCCTGTTACATGGTCTAGGTCTGATTGCTGCTTTGTCCATTTAAACCTCTTTTGAATCCTCTGAGTTCTTAGAACACTGTCTCCTTATCAAACACCTTCTCTCATGTACTCCAGCTTTCCTCATCAGTTTAGCTTCTGGTTTTAGATCATCCTTTGACCTGGTGGCTTCAGTGTGCCATCTTGGCCTGTGCAGCTGGAATATGGGTACTTGTGAACTGGTGGCCATGCTCACCTTACTCTGCACTCTCCTCAGGCTCCAGCGACACTCAACTTCATGGGACGCAGTGTGGTCAAGAGCTCTGCATTTCCTCAATTTGATGCTTCAGCTATACTATCACAGTTTACTTTCGTTTGTTTTTTCGAGACAGGGTTTCTCTGTGTAGTTTTGGTGCCTTTCCTGGATCTCGCTCTGTAGACTAGGCTGTCCTCGAACTCACAAAGACCTGCCTGCCTCTGCCTCCCGAGTGCTGGGATTAAAGGTGTGTGCCACCACCGCCTGAACAAGAGCCATAAGTTTTTTAAACTGGAGTTCCAGCTGTAAAATGGGGATAGCGATGCCACCAACCTCCTGTAACTAGAGGAAGACTGAGTGGTAATTCTCAAGTTCTGAGAAGAGTCCCTGGACTGGAAGCCACTGGTAAATGGTGGACTGACCTTATTCTTGTTCCATGCACATTCACTGAGTACTTAAGGTCATTTTGAATCATCTACTGTCCAGAGGCAACACATGGGTTGACTCTAAACAAAGAAGGTCTGTATTTTAGCTGCTGTTCCATGTAATTGGTTACTGCACACTTGGACAAATCTATGATGCTTCATCTATTCTTTTTCATTCACACATTTTATGCCTTGGAATTCAGAATGTGAGTTTTACAGTAGTATTCTAAGCAGCTGAAAGATGATTTATTCTGTCGTCTTAGCATCAATCAAATGGAGCATTTATTTTACTGATTCTTTTGAAGGAAGCTATAGTTTTTTGAAGAGTTATATTTTTAATTTGAATGTATTCCATGAAAAAGTCCATGTTATATATCACTAAACACCCTGGGAAGAGCTAAACCACCAGAATGGGAAATATGTGCTGTAATAAATGAAGAAGGGGATTTTATAATGAGATTCCCAGCACTCAGAAGCCCAAATTGTTTCTGAATTCATCTCTCAACTTTACACCCCACATAATCCCATTCTCAGAACAACGCTATTACTGTCTATCATTTAAATTCCTTAGACAGTGGGATATCCCTTAATTAACCATGTATCTGGCTTTTAAAGCCATTTTAAAGATGATAACACACTTAATTGATATCTGGCATTTTAATAGTTAAAAGCCTAATTATTGGACAATTAAAGTGTCTATTTGGCCCATTGTCATGAAAGAACTTTAACACTGGCAATATGTCTTCAACTTACTAGAACATGTAAGAGTTTAGTCAGCATCTATTCCTTCATAGTTTTTCTAAATACTGGCAAGGCAATGGGAAGCTAAGCAGACGTGGCTTCACTCCTGGAGTAGAAGGGCACAAATGAACTAAGCAGCTGCATATCAAAAAGTGTCAGAGCTTTCAGAAGTGCAAAATGCTCTGATGGTCTATAAACTACAATGCATTGGAGGTGAGTGGGGCCCACAAGCAGCAGACACACACTTGCATTTTTCTGTGACCCCCAAAGGACAGCATCTTAGTTTGTTTCAATGCTGCATCCTGAATGTCCAGATTTCTGTCACTCATTTCTATGTGAGAAGACGTTTAGCACAAACTGGCCCTCTGAGAGGGGACAGAAGTAAATACTGTGTGAGTATAAAAAGCTAGGAACAGGAAGTTCATCCCTCATGTGTCACATGATTTCAATGGCCCAAATTAGATGAGACTAGTGAGGTGTGAGGGAAGAAGAGAAAGAAAACAGACACCAGCTGGGAGATATCTCCTTCCGGGTTCTAGGTGAATTTCTAGCCTGGATTCCTCTTGGAATAAAGCTCTTCCCAGAAAAAGCTGCCAAGAGCCAGCAAGCCTGCTCTTCAAAATAAGATCTTCAATTACCCACCAAATACCAGGTGTGCAAATTGCCTTCTGAAGTCCTGTGTGATTAACTGGTCAGTTTTCCATTGAACTATGACTTAAAGAGCACATTTCCAGTACAAATAGCCTCTCCAAAGATGGAAAATTAAACAGTTACTTAAGTCTACCCACTTAAAGCCAGAAAAGAAAAAAAGGATTAGTTCCTGTGCCTACAAATTGTGGTAGTACCTGTTCATCCACAGTCTCAGAGCTGATCCAGAAAAGTTGCAGACAAATATGCTATCCAACTCAGGATATACTAAATGAGACACAACTGTACTAAAATCTCAGTCAGTTCTTCAAAGATTAGAGAGGACAGTCGTGAGGTTATTGGCATTGGATTTTAATCTAATGATGTGTAATCGATGTTTGTATTTCACATGTGTATTTAGTACTTTCAGTATAACATGGCTCGCTCTCTCTCACTTAGGGTTGGAGAGATTCAGTTTTAGATCCTGACAGGGCCAACAGTTAGAAAATCTTTGACCCACTTTCTTTTTCGGTACAATGGGGACACTATAATTAAATGGGAAGTCCTTGTTGATGCTTAAAAATTTAAAACACTAATAGAATGTTTCCGAGTGCCCAGCACAAAGTAAGCCTCAGGAAAAGTAATGGATGTGATGATGATTTGATTATTAATAAACCTAGGTGATAATTTCATATTTATAAATCAGCGTTTTCTCATCTTTAATACAGGTCTAACAGCAACTCTGATCTTTGTCCAGGTTATTTTAGTGATAAATGATATATAGTATATGAAATCATTCTTAAAGCTACTAATTTTTTTATAATTGTAATGTATCCCTTCCTGTCTACTTGGATGTATCCCCTTATCACCCTTTATTTATTTTCTTAAAACAAATTCTTTAAGTGTAGGAGACTCCTTGTTTTTGTTGCTCCTGTTAGGAGACTCCTGTTGTTTTTGTTAGTTCTGGGGGACTTAATACAGTTGTCATGACAGGAAGACATTAAGCCAAGTTTTCTCCTATGAGGAATTTCTTTCTTATCTTGCCCTCTGCATGTTTCCACCTCTATTTGAATTAATTAATTTAATATTGAAGCTCTCACCTGTCACCATTCCTTCTCTTTATATACACATAGTTATAACCAAGTACCAATAGATATTGATAGTGATGTTTAGTCTTGTCACATACTGTGACCTTGGGCTAATTAAACTTTATATGTCAGTCACCCACAGGGGCAACGACCAACCCCCAAGGGCTGCTGCGATAACTAAATGAACATTAAATGCAGTGATAAACAAAGATTTGTTCAATTCAGCTTCTTATCAAGCCCATGGATGGTCTTCTTGGACTTGACTGACCTGTGAATGATACGCTGGCTCTGTAGGTAGTCTAGGGCCATGGCCAGCTCACAGATGAAGAGCTTCACTGTGTCTTCCTGAAAGTGGACATTCTGCTGAAGGTGATAACGCAGGTCCCCACCAAGTAGCAGGTCCACCACCATGAACATGTCTTCCTCATCTTGGAAGGAATACCTGGAACAACATTAGGAATATAAGTATCAGGGCTGGAGAGATGACTCAATGGACAAAGTGCTTGCATGTCATCCTGAGGATGTGAGTTTGAATCCCCAGCTCCTGGATAGAACCATGGCATGGTGGCTAGTGTGAGAAACCCTGCACTGGGAGCCAGACACAGGAGCTGATCCAAGGTTGGAGGCAGATCTCTCAGGCCAGCCCATGTTGCCAAAATAATGAGCTTCAGGTTTATTAAGACAATCTGTCTCAAAAGTAAGGTAAAGAAGCAATTGAGGAAGGCATTGTCAACCTTGGCCTCCATGAGATAGTACATCTGCCTGCACACATGAACACACATGCAAAACACACACCTTTTTTTTTTTTTAAATAAACACCAACTACACTTATAGGATAGAGTACTATCCTGTAAGTGTAGAGGCAAGCTCTAGTAGACTATTGCCATGCTCCCATTTCTTACCAAGAAATTAGGGAATAGTAAGTTTAAGTGATCTCCACCAAGTAATAATCCTAACAAATGATACAGCCAAGGGTTCTCCAGGGACAAAATGAGATGTGAAAGAGAATAATATCACATCATGAAGCACAAACAAAAGAGAGAACTCTGTGGATAGGGTACAGTCAGAACAATAGGTATGATGGAAAAGCCTGAGTCTGGGGAAGAATGCATGGGTCAATTCTATGACAGGAACTTATTCACCAATCTATAGACATTGGGGATCACTGGCAAGTGTGATGCCAGCTGTATGGCCAGATACCAGCTCTCCACTTGAAGGAGCATGGTGATGAGGACTGGGAGACAGAGTGAGACATAACCAGCACCACATGGGCCCCTGTTGAATACAGCAGAGATATGGGGATTTGGTTATATGCACAGAGCCTTGGTAAAGACGTTCTTCTCCAGCGGGGATTTGTCTTGTGCCCATGGCTCAGGCATGATTTATTGTCACAATGAAGTTCTCTAAATCAATACTGCTTTGATGTGTTTCTGTTTCCCTAATGTCACTGAGATCATATTTTGAAGTTTTATTTGCATTTAAAAACTAAGTGTCTGCAAGCAGTACCTAAGGAACCATATAAATTCTCGGTGATGAATTCTCTGCTCAGGAGTAACTGTAGAACACCAATGTCAGGACAAATACTAAAAAGTGGGGTGGGGGAAATTTACAAACAATAAGGAATGAGAATTTCAACACAGCATTAATCTGAAGGAGGTGATAGACTAATGAAGACTGATAGTCCCTGATGTTTGTTCACTGGCTCAATAAATGAAATTTCATATTCACAGAGAAGATGTCAGAAATTAAGCTCTTGGGGAATTAAGACAAATGAAGGGAATAATTTTTAAAGCTTTGAGATGTGCACACTTGGTATTATCTTTAGGAATTATGTATCCTTTTTATCTCAGTGAGACAAACAGCTGGCTAGCTCTGCTTTAGGTTTAAAAAGGCACCAGGAGAGCTGCTAGGTCTGGACACTTGCATTTGAAATCCTTCCGACTGCACCAATACAAACTATATTCACTCTGTTCTGGAGATCTTTCAGTGAGTCACCCTGGGATAGTTAATATGTAATCACACCCAAGGTCTACTGCACCTCAGGCTGCTCTCAGCAGTGGAACGGAAAATATACTTTCTCATGGCCTGAGTTGCTGATGGAATAAGGATGGTGAGAATGGGAACTGGGTACCAAAAGAAGGGAAAACACGGAGCCAATCATACATATGACTGGAACCCGATGGAAAGTTACCCTGTGGAGCAGACTTATGCTACACTCTGCTCTTGACTGCCTTGCACTCCGAAGTGCCTTGCACTCTCACACCTGCTAACACATCAGGGGCTCTCCTCTCCCATTGTTGCACTAAATTCCAAGTGTAAATGTTCCTTGTACTAAATCTAGTGTGAACAAGCAAACGTTTTTATTAAGGCTTGAGTTAAGAGATTTTAATCCAAAGAAGAAACTGATATGAGTGCCAGTTGTGACAAGTTAACCACAGTGTTCCAACATGTAGGAGATTAATAATCAAAGAGAGAAGAGGCCAAGGCAAGAGGCAACATGCTCCCCTGGCCAGCAGAAATAGAAATTTAGTAAGCTGTGAAGGCAAGTCTGACTGTTAAAAATCATCTTCCTTCTTCAGCTTGTCACATCTGAATCCTCCTTCAGTTTCTTAAGTCTCAAAGGGAAAAGATAAGCATTTAATATTCTGAAAATATTTTATTAAAATATGCAGGCATAACATAATTTAGTGATACACAGAATGTTCGGGTTCTTAATATAATCTTACTTGTAAAAATAAACAGACCTTCCTGGTAACTCAGCATGTGTCACAGAGGCTCATGGCTGGGTTTCTGTAGCCATCGCTTCCTATGCGTGGCATAGTTCTTAGTCAGCTATGCAAATATTAACAAGTCTAGCCCTGATGCACGTGAAATTCACTAGGTCGTATGTTCATTAATACACCCACAGGCCAATCTGATGGAGGCAATTTATCAACTGGAGTTCCCCCTCCGCAGGTGGCTCTAGTTTGTGTCAAATTTACAAAAACCTAACCAGCATGGTGGTATTACACACACAAAACAAAGAAACAAAAACATGTGTCATGTGTATGTGTGTGTGTATACACATTATATGTGTATGTACATATAATGGATATATTTTAAAAGACACAATACATACAAAATAAAAAGGAAATAAACAATGCTGATCCATGCAGTAAGTTTTCTGCCAAAACTTACTTTGTCTAAATGATGGGATTTATGTCATTTTAAATTTTATAGTTTTTATTTTGTATTTTACTTGATTTTGAAATGTAAATAAACACGAGAAAAAATACATTCTTCTACTTGTATCCAGTATTAGTTGCCTCATTGGAAAGAAGAGCTAACAGTGTTGGCTTCTGATGTGTATAATCAAACTAGGAACATTCACCAAATACAAACTCAATGTCCATAGTTCTATACTATACAAATATTCCTTTCTTTAAATTGAATTTTTATACAATCCTGGGAGGTCAGGGTAGCAGAGTGTTGTTGTTTGTTTTTTTTTACACTTTGGCTCTTTTAGGGGGGCCACCACCCAGCTCCTAAATAAATACATACAGAGTCTTATTCTTTCTTATAAATGCCCAGCCTTAGCTTGGCTTGTTCCTAGCCAGTTTTTCTTAACTTTAACTTATGTCTTCTACCGTTTGTCTCTGGGCTTTTCCCATTCTCTTACTTCTATAAATCTTACTCTTATCTCCATGGCTTGCTGTGTAGTTGGATGAATGGCCCCTGATGTCCTCCTCCTTCTCTGGCTAATTCTTCCTCTCCTTCCTGATTTCTCTTTCTGTTAATTCTTTCTGCCTGTCAGACCTGCCTATCCTTTCTCCTGTCTTGCTATTGGCTGTTCAGCTCTTTCTTAGACCATCAGGTATTTTAGACAGGCAAAGTAACACAGCTTCACAGAGTTAAACAAATGCAACATGAACAAAGGTAACATACCTTAAAATAATACCTTACAACAGCAGAGAGAAATAACACTAAAGACCTTTGAAAGAGTTATATGGAAAGTTACTGCTGTAGATACTTCCTAAAATATACATAGACATATGTACCATATATAAAAGGAGTTAAATAGAATCACTCTATAAGAGGGGAAATGCTTTTTGCAAACAACATAGGCTATCAAATAAAATGCCCAGAGATGTGTATAGGGTACCTATTTTCAAGTCATTGGTAAATGTGGTTCCATAGACCCCCACCTCTGATGTATTACAGACTATTGTCATTTTCTCCAAAGCTCAATGGTAAGTTCCTATTGATTAAAAACATTCCAGAAATTTAAGTCATAGGGCATGGAGAAAACAAACTGATACTAACCTGGAAGCTGCATCATTACTGGATAACCTCCATAGTTCTGCAATGGTCTAAGAATTCTACTAGGAGAGAAAAGTTAATCAACAGTATTGATTGTGAAACCTGCAAGCTACAATAGCAAGTACTCTGACATGATAGGCCCAGCAGTACATAGGTGGCATGAATGTTATGGGAGTAACCAACCACTCTATAATTGTATGTAAAGCTTGCTACATAAGACAGAATACATGCCTAATACCATTAACTTGGCACAAACAACATGTCTGACTAGGCCCAAGGCCCTATGTGAGAACCCAATGTTTTTATTCTGCTAAATGGACAAAGTACTAAATTGTCCCCAAGCTCTTGTCTTAATACATACATATTACTGCATCTTTCACCCTCATTAATAAACTTCTTTTTTCATTGGTGCCTTTACCAATGGGGACTCATTCATTCATTAATGAACTTCCTTTTCAGTAGATGGTGATTAAAACAAAACCCCACAACTGGTCAGCATGCATAGAATAAGAAATTGTGGAGTGCTCAGCTCTAAATGAAACATCTATATCACATACTTTCCACAAGTCTCAAGGATCATCATGGAAGAGGGGACATAAAAACTGTGAGAGTTGGGGGTAGTGAATAACTGCAGAAAAACTGTATTTTTTTAGACATGACAGGACTGTTCACACATGAATCACTATCACACTGACTGTGTGCATAAGATCTGTACAAGATCAAGTCAGCTAAAATCTAATCATGGAAAGAGGAGTTCAGGAAGGCCCACCTGTGCCTGAGGAGCCGTTGGCAATTGATAGCTAACTAAGGGAGGGCAACTCAGTTTTCCTGCAGCCTTTGAGCCTCTACCCATGCACATACAACCATCACTAAGTGGACTCAGTGAGTTTGGGGAAAGGAATGGGAAGGCAGTGGAGGAATTAGAGGGGAGGGAACAAAGGGTGGATTTGATCAAAACACATAATATCCATGTATGAAATTCTCAAACTGTTTTTGCAAAGAACCTTTATAGATCCTGTGGGTTTTGTATTCTATAGCTTCCCTGACCAACATCTTTTATATTCTAGCAAAAGTTTTGCTGAAGAAATCCAATCATTTTTGTTACAGTATTTCAACAGGCTGGAGTTTTGCAAATTACATGCATGTCCTGCATCTGATTCACTTCACAAGTCTGTATTTTGTGAAAATTGGTAGACCAATCTAAAGGCTTACTGAAATTCATGTTGCATGGATTGTTTATTTGAGGGGAGTGCAGAGCTACTTTATAGCTGAGTCTGTGCACTTTAATAAATGTGTATATAATCAATGCATCTATCTTGTACTGTTATCTGCTATTAGGCATCATTGCCTAGAGCCTAAAGTTCTTAGAGTGGTAAAATTGAACCCTGTCATTTCTCCTTTATGTTTTAAATGGAGTATTTTAATAAGAAAAATGATTTATTAAACTATTTAGTTATGGGGAGATGTGGTTCAGATAGGAAAGATTAAAACAGGTGCTTAAAAGTGATCTCTCCTTTAGCAATGATTTTCAAAATGATTTGTTTCCTAATAACTTTCAAAAGCAACCAATACAGTTTTCAAAAGTGTCCCAATGAGCTCAAGGGTTTGGTGTTTTCATTCCTGTTGTTATTTGGTGTGTAATGTTCATTCTTGAACTGGGGAGGCATAATCTAGCAACAATACAGACATATGACCAAGTAGGCTTCAATACTTTTATGGTATAAAAACATATTGCTAGCTGTTTTATATAATTTCTACTCCAGACAAATGTGGTTGTTGGAAGTGTTCTCTCTCTCTCTCTCTCTCTCTCTCTCTCTCTCTCTCTCTCTCTCTCTCTCTCTCTCTCTCTCTTTCTCTCTCTCTCTCTCTCTCTCTCCCTCTCTCTGTCTCTGTCTTCTTTCTTTCTTTCTTTCCTTCTCATTTGTTTGTTTGAGTCAAGGTCTCTCTCACTATGTAGTCCTGGCTGGCCTGGAGCTCATTATGTAGACCAGGTTGGCCTCAAACTCATTCAGATCTACCTGCTTCACTTCCTGAGAGTTGGGATTAAAAGTCTGCAAGCTTCCACATTAGCATGTCTATTTGGTGTCATCCTTATTCAGCTCATGCTTAGGAAGCCATGTAGGTGAGAACTCATGGATGCAGCTTCTGACATCTCTAGGAGTCACAATCTCACAGCGAACTCCAGGTTTTGCTGGCTCTTACATCTTTCTGCCCCGTCTTGTTCAGTGATCCCTGAGTCTTAGACACAGGAGTTGTACTGTAGAAGTATCGTTTGAGACTGGCCTATACAACTCTACATTTTGATTGGATGTGTTTTTCTGCAGTGGTCTCTGTTGCAATGAAATTTCATAATACAGACTGAGCAGGTTGTATTTATTTATGCATTGAGAAATACACACACACACACACACACATACACACACACACACACACACACACACACACACACACACACACCAGCACCTAAAGAAAAGAGGCCACAGATTTGAAAGAGAGCAAAATAGGGGGTACATAGGAGGATTTGGGATTTGGAAAGAGGAAAGAGAAAGGAGAAATGGTGTAATATAATCTCAATAAAAAATTAAAAATTAAAAAGTTTCTCTTTTAAAGTGTACGCCACCACACCCAGTTCTTTGTAAATCTCAGGAGCAGTTTGTGGATTTGGGTTTTTTGTTTGGTTTGGTTTTGGGTTTTTTTTTCAACACAGTGTTTCTCTGTGTAACCCAGGCTACCCTGGAACTCTCTGGCTGGCCTCAAACTCTGGGAGATCCCACTGTGTCTGCCTCCCTAAGTGCTAAGATTAAAGGTGTGCACCGCCCCACACACCAGCTTCGGTTCCTGTTTTCTTAAACCATCCAGGACTTTCATAGGGAAAGTCTATAGATTGTTGGAAGTCTGTTGGTTTTTTGTTGTTTTTTTTTTGTTGTTTTTTTTTTTTTTCACTTAGCAGTACAAGCTGGAGAAAAGACCATAAAGAGTTACCTGTCATTTCCTTTACTTATCTGTGACATGCCACAATTTAGGTCCACCACCTTGTTTGTTCAAGCTATCCACTGTGGGAGACCATGAGGGCTGTTTCCAAGCTTTTACTATTGGAGACTAAGGTAACACACTTGTACATATGTAGTGCATGTGTCTTTTTATATTCTACTTAGCATTACCATATATTGCTAGGAGTAGGTTTGCTAGTATTGGGACTCACTATAACAGAGGGCAAAGGCACACATAGTTGCGTTACATTCTATTAAGTTTGTCTTTGAGTGTCTGTGCCAACTCTGAATCCCACCAGGAATATATAATAGTGCAGACTTTGTCACATTCATTTTCTAGGGAAATATTGTTAAATTTCCAGGGATTTTTCAACTTTGGAAAAAATTCATCAGTTCAGCACGCTTTGAAATTTACAAAGCTCTTATTTCTCTGTCTTCTTAGTGCCTTACAGAGTTTACTGATGAAAAATGTAGTTTAAATACCCTCATTAAACCAATGGCCAAATGACATTACCCACTCTTGTGTATTTTCCAGCCACATCACTGAAAGCCATGAACTTGATGAATCAGAGTATAGGCAGATCTTTTAGACAGAATGGAATTAAGAAAACTACTAGATAGTCAAACTTCCAATTTGCGAGATCAATTTTCATGTACATCTCAGAGATATAAAAGCTTGGTCTGAGTTTATCCCAGCTCCACTTTAGTGTCTTGCGATCTCAGGGTTATTTCTATTTCCCTCCTGTGCATTTCCTAAGCACTCAGACACTTGCCTGTGATAGAGCATTTTAGAAACTCAGCAGTGGATGCTTTTCTGAATCATGCTGTATTTCCACAATTTATTCATTGAGCTTGAAGTCCTCACTTGAGGGGAAATTTTGAAGATCCTATGCTTTCTTCATCTCTGTATCCACCAGGAACCCCTGACATATAGTGTGGTGTATCGTGTGTACCTGTTTATTCAATGACATTATACAAATATTTATTGCATATCTATATTCCTGTACAATGTGTTGCAGTTAAAAGAGTGACCCAAAGAATATGGGTTTTCTTTTCTCGTGAAATTAACCATTTTAAAAAAGAAATATTTACACAAATAAGTGGTTAGAAAATTTGACAAGAAATATGAAAGTAAAATACAAAGCACTATGGTAGAAATTAACAGGAGGCCCTAAAATTAATTATAGGGATCATAAAAACCTCACAGAAATTGGACATGAGCCATAAACTGAAGTCTTCATTAAAACATAAAGATATGTAACTTTCACAGTGAAAAACATGGTGTGTAGTTTTTCATTTTAAATCACAGAACAACCTGTAGATTATTTTCCCATGTCCTTATGCCATAGCTGATTGTTCAAAGTATTGACCTTTCTCTGGACAGAACTCTGCATATTTTGTGATCCATAAGCGCATCATACTCACTCTAGAGATCTTGTATATGAAGTCTCTCCAGGGGAAATTTGACTACTATAATTTGTACAGAATCTCCCGAGATGGTTCCCTTAGAGAATGAGATCTGCAGTAAACAGGCAAAAGGGAATAACAGTTCTTGTTCCCCATGTAAATGGAAAAACCAAGACACATGCTCAGATGTTAATGAGAAGCAATTAAATCAGAACATTACACAAAGGGTTAGAAAAAAAAACAAGCATTAGAAATTGATAATTTTTGGGCTCTGTGACAATCACAGACTACTGCATAGAGACCAATCCAACTTGGTGATTCTGGGTCGTTGACAGGATAGTAAATGTCCACTTGTGGTTGGGAATGGATGGGAATGTCTTGGCTGGTATTAGCAGAGTTCAGAAGGCTGAATCAGAGGTGTTGATCTGCCATTCCTTTGTCTCTCTGGCTCAAAAAACAATACATTCCTTACTGAACAAGATGTAAAACTCCAAGAATTCTGTGGCAAAGGAGGGCTTCCCCAGCATAGATACAAGTGTTCTTCCTTTGTCCTTCATGTCCTTCTTTCTGAGTCTCTGTATTCAATACGCCTAACTCCCTTCCAATCAAGTAATGCCTACATCCAAACTGGATCAACATCATCTTCTGCAGAGCTGGGAGCAGCCCAGTGTCCTGTGTTAGCAGGGATGTACTACCTAGCAATATTTCTGACAGTCAAAACTCCTCTAGGCAAGCAAGTAAAGAACCACTCCCCACTTGAGTATTTTAAAGAACAAGTTGTGATTTTATTCCACTAAAATATATTATTTATCATGCTAAAAGACGTCCACATTTTTCAATTAGTTCTTTGACTGTATTTATTTTTAAATGCTTTGTTGAAGGAATGATAACTGAATACGTTACATACATAACATTAAGATGGAATGTAAGTTAATATTGATGGGATCCAGATTGGCCATACACTGGTTTTGTGGCTCTGACCTAGTCTGCCTATTTTTCTAAAGGGACAAAACTAACACATACCACACAGGAACTGACATGATGATAATATGAGATGGTGTCACTTTCCATATGATATAGGAGATTGTATTACTTTCCATATAGATGTTCTTAAGTTTTTCCTAAGAATCTACACCTTTTTTTCTTTTCGAGATGCCTCAAACTTTCAGTTGCCTTGCCTGAGTCTTTCATGTGCTGAAGTGACAAGTCTACACCCCCATCCACAGCAAGAATCTTCTCGAGTCTGAGAATCCTTCGTGATGAAACCCTAATCTCATATGTCTTAAAACATTTTAAAAACTACAAAACTCATATTTTCCATGTGCAATCTATGTAGAAAAATATGAAATTGCTTATTTGATTCACTTTGAATTTATAAACACAAATTTTAAATGGGTACTTAGAAAATACCACTCTAATTTTTAAATTGTACACTTTCACTGATTTCTTAGCTTCTCTCCTTAAAATTTCCACACCCTTCATTCTCAGTTTATGATGCCATGGGGTAAGCAGAAACAATAACATGACCATTACTTCCTCATAGGCCCATTAACAAATCTGCTGCCCCCCCCTGCCGACCAACATATGCTTAATATTTGGTGTTCTGTCCTAGTACAGTGAAAGAAGCATCCTCATTTCTACCTCAGGCTAACCCTTTCACCTGTACCTTCACCTAAGGCTAGTCCATTCACCTTCACCTTCCACATAGGGGATAGCCCATTTATACTTGTCAATCATTTCCCTTCTGCCCTTCCTTGACAATTCTTTTCTGTAACTGTCTTATCATCTTTGACATTCACCCCTATTTATACATATCTCAAAATGTATACTAAATAAAACATGAATTTATAAATAAAAGAAGTATACAAATAAGGTGAAAATATAGAATCTAACAAGTTTATGAATCTCATAGTGACCCGGGATTTTATATAAGTGTATAAAGGAGACTGGAATTTGACCGAATTTGACCAAATACAGTTTATTTGGGGGAGTTGTTTTATGAGTCCCAAATCAATTTACTTTTTTTCAGTTTTTTGAGACAGGATTTCTTTGTGTAGCTTTGAAGTATGTTCTGGAACTCACTCTGTAGACCAGAACTCACAGAGATCCACCTGCCTCTGCCTCCTGAGTACTGGGATTAAAGGCGTGCGCCACCCCCATCCAGCCACAATTTACTTTTTATGGAATAGAAATGATCTCAATTTAAAAAGAAGTTACTTGATAACCTGCAATACTCACTCATTTTAAAATTCATAGAATCTAGGGAACTTACTTATTGTGACCATGATAACAGATACCCCACAGAAAACGTCACATGGCATTTCAAAATATTAAAACCCGCTTCTAGGAACTCAAGAAAGACCAACGTGCCCAGGATCACTTCTGGGCTCAGCTTTGCTCCCTTTGCACAGGAGCAAAGGAATGAGACCCGAAAGAGAGAAAAGAAACCACCATTGTCTGCTCACGACATGGTTATAAATATTGAAAATCTATGGGGAAGTTACTGGGGAAGCTCAGCAGGGCTTGTGGGAATAATGCCAATATCAATTTTATTTTAGTATTCAAGCAACAGACTTACTAGAAAACACAAATTTAATAAAAAAAAATTATCAAAAACATCAAATATTTAAGAGTAAATCTTAAAAAGAGATAAAACAGGCCTCCACACCAGGATTACATTAAAAACAGAAAAAAAAGGGAGAAAATCAAGGGTTCTCTACATTAACAAGAAAAACACATAATGTATGAATGAAAAGATTTACTATTTTAGTATGATACAAGTTCTTCTGGAATCAATCTATGAATTCAATAGTACCCAAAATAAACACCAGTAGCTTTAAAATACAAAATGAAAGGTTATTATAAAATTTATATAAGATTGAAAAGCTTCAATTAGAGCCAACAGAATGCCAAAGTTGTACTGTGCCAATGAAATAGGAAGCCACAGGACGTGGATGTGCCAGAGTAGCCCTTTTATCCACGGGGCTGAGTGCCACACCTGTGTAGCACCTAGGGAGATAGATGATAAACTGATAAACAGGGCTGTGCTGCGGGAAGGTTCACCCTCCATCGAGCCTCCTGAAGCTCCCCCATCTCCTATGAGCACCGTGGAGCTCTCAGAGCCTTTAATCCTCAGCCCTTACATCTAGCCTGCACCTCTCCAAAAGGGCTCCCTTGCAGTCCCTAAAATGCAGCCAGTGCTCTGCACATTGCTGTCTTCTCTGACTACTCCCTGGAGTTTGGGCTTCTCCAAGAACATGATATTTACTCCCTACCCAACAACTGTATTCAGATCACTGAGCTTAAGCCCAAATTGAATCTGCTTCTCCTCAGATCTCCCCATCTCTGTGGACGACCCTGTCACCCAGGTTGCTCAGGCTAACAAACCAGGAGTCTTTCTTTCCTCTGTCTTGTTAGCTAAGGGGCAGGTCTGCTTTTCTGAGCAGAGCCAATTAGACTTCTTCCTGGGACTTTGGATCTTGAGTGGTTGACACAAGGTTAGGAAATTGGTTGGAGTTGACTCATCTGGGCCAGACAGCCTCAAGAGTTTGCCCATTAGTCCTTGTACCTGGATTTCCCGGAATTGCCTTTGTCTCTGCTCAACTCCATTTCTTCATCTAAGTTATCTCTCATGGGCCCAGTGAGTTTCCTTTGAGCTGAGTATGTTTAATATCTGTGTGTTGTTTTCTATAAAGCAACAGCCCTAATTAGATGAGAGAAAGAAGAGTGGATGCGTGTATTATGAAGACCCAGCTAGTCCGCGAGACTAGCCCATTATTCCATGAGACAGCCAGTCATCAAGTACATATGGTACAATCACTGTACATGGGCTACCCAATAACACTGTGCCTCTGCTAAGTCCTTCAGGGACTGCCCTTCTGTCTTGTCCATGTACATCAGGATCATGCCCCAAAACAATTATGGCAATGAGGTAGAATTGGGGCTTAGAATATTTTTATACAGGCTTACACACAAGGGCTCAGAGAAAGAAAGGGGCTCAGAAGAAAGCCAGGTGCACTTGAGAGCATGCGCGTGGGTTTCTTAGAAGAATTACATACAGTAAGACATATGTGTGTGTGTGTGTGTGTGTGTGTGTGTGTGTGTGTGTGTGTGTGTGCAGACTCCTCAAAGGAGAGTTACTGCAAAGACAAATTCTTCCTTGAAGAATTTAGCAGCTAGATGCACTTGGTTACCTCTTGCAGTTCCCAATTCTAGCACAACTGAGTGGTTTTACCATTCACTTCATCATTTGGTTGTTTCTTTTTTTTTTTTTTTTTTTTTTTTTTGGTTTTTCGAGACAGGGTTCCTCTGTGTAGCTTTGCGCCTCTCCTGGGACTCACTTGGTAGTCCAGGCTGGCCTCGAACTCACAGAGATCCACCTGCCTCTGCCTCCCGAGTGCTGGGATTAAAGGCGTGCGCCACCACCGCCCGGCCATTTGGTTGTTTCTTAAGGAAATTTTGCATCTTGTGGTGGACGGTTCCTTAATTCACCACAGTGATTCCTCTCCCTGCCCTCCTGAGATCCAGACTTTGCCATGACCCTCATCAAAGTAAAACCTGCTTCTCTAGCCCTGTGATCCGATCATGACCCCATGGTTCACTTTGGCCAGTGAGACAGTGGAAGACATGAGGTAGGCAGGGGCTGGACATGTGTTTCTCGTGAAATGTGTCCTTTTGTGCCTGTGGAATCCTTCCATGGCCACTTGACAGCACCCCATTTCTCCACTGCTGTGAAGACAGCAGCAGAGATGACTAGTCGCAGCTCTCAAGAACTAGGTGGATTATTTTGGATGGCTGACACCCCGATCTCCAACAACTTCAAATAAGTTTTCCCAAACCAGAAGAAATGCCTGGCCAGGCCAT
Organism: Peromyscus maniculatus bairdii; assembly: GCF_049852395.1. NCBI lineage: Eukaryota > Metazoa > Chordata > Mammalia > Rodentia > Cricetidae > Peromyscus > Peromyscus maniculatus. The sequence continues at coordinate 34,779,992 of NC_134870.1, read as the reverse complement.
AGGGTCATGAGGAATAAAATATTGGGTGATAGGGACAGAGAGTCACTCTCCTTCCATGAGGAGCTTCACTCAATTGTTCAAAGGCGTGATTAACTAAGCAACTACTATGTGCAGTATTTTATATATGTATTTGGATCATGTATAGCTATCTAGATGAGTATTGCTATTATTCTCAATTATGTATAGGGAAACCAAGCTGAGTACCTGGGGTAACCGGCTTAACTTGTAGTTACCAAACAGCAGAACAGGAATTAAAATACAGGTCCCTCAGACCCTAAGGCCAGGTAGGACCTGGAGTGAGTGTGATTATAAAATAGTATGTTTGTGAGGGTGAAAAAGTGTTATTGATATGGTGGGACAAGATCAATCAACCAGGAGCCAATAACCCGCTCCTATCACCGACTTCCTTGATTCATTCTCTCACTGAAAAAGTATTTATTGATAGCTTGCTGTGTGCTAGGCACTGTTGTAAGAGTTGAAGAAGGAGACACAGAAAAGTGTGCAAGCATACCTGCTTGCCTTGTTATATTCCTGTGGTGGGTATGAGAAATAATAAAATTAATTCTGCTGCTTTACATATTTTGTAGGGGATTGTATAAGACAGAAAGAAGGCAAATTTGAGGGCAGGTTATCAGATGCGAGCCCAGGCAGCCCCTTACAGTTAGTTGGCTCTGTATAACTCCTGGGGAAGCCCCTCAGTTTCTCCAGGTGTAGAATGGAACTACCAATCCCTCTCAACTGAGTTTGTTAGGATAAACAAAGACTCTAATCTACAGCAAACCAAAAGCAACAGGACGCCATTCAGAGGCACTTTGTCAGATACTGAGTTCTCAGTCTGTGACTCCAGAAAGCTGACTGAAGATCTTTGGTAAAGCTTCCAGGCAGCCATTGGTGAGGCTGTGTGTGCAGCTGTCTGAAAGGACCTCTTGTCACGCTCCAGGTACAGGTGGTCTTTTCCACTTACAATAGATGACTTTGTCCTCTAGTTTATTAAAACCACATGTGAGCCCTTTCTGTTCAGGGGGCCCATGGACCCAAGCAAGCAGGGAGAGAAGCCTCTGGAGTGCCTTGCAGCTGCAGGCTTAATCTCAATTAACAATAGCCACCTGGGGAAGCTGCTGCAAGTCTATTTGTTTTCTGAGAGTGGGTTGCCAGGGCTTTGTTAACAGCCCTCAGGGAGGGACTCACAGCAAGACTGTATTTACTTTTCCTGGATGCCAGCCCTGTCTAGCAGCTTTCACTTGATAACTTGCCCTATATCTGAAGAGTCTTCCTGATTGGGTCCAGGAACAGGAGGCTGGCAAGGTTGAATGTTAAGTCAAATGTTTTTCCTCCCTGACAGCTTGTCCTACAGGGGTGAACTTCTGTTCCTGTTACATAGGTACCCACACACAGGGGCATTCTACTAAATCCTTCCTCACATTTTATTTTAATGGCCATTTGATTGACATTAGTGTTTTCCTATCAATAGTAATAGTGTGCAGTTAAGAGTTCTGTCTATTCTTGCTCATCACTATATCCTCTCACTGTGGGTGTGTGTTACAATTAGGATCGCCAGATGGAGCAAATAAGAGTACTCTATAGCCAGGTAAATTTGAAATTCAGATACATTCAATAATGAATAACTTAAAGATATGTCTGTGTGGCGCTTGGGACCTAGGCTAAAATTATTGGGTGTTTATCTGAGATTCAAAAAACTGTGCCTCCTATATTTATATGGCAGCCTGAAATGTGGCTTGATTCTGATGCTCAGTAGGTATACACACTAAAGAAGGAAAGAATGGGGCTAATGAGTGACAAAACTAGAAAACTATATGCAAATATTTTTCTGGAATGCAAATATCAACATATTAAATATGGGTGTTTGAAGGGGTTAAGATGTCTAAGCATTTTCTGTTTGTCTATAAGATTCTTTTTCTATTTTTCAAATTAGTTGCAATAAGCAGACAAATTTTCAAGCAAATATACATACACACAAGGGGAGAGATACACACACACATATACACACATACATACATCTATACATTCATAATTCTTAACATTAAAACAAACAGTGTTTTAGAGAAATGTGTTTCTTTTTCTCAGCTTGAAAAGTAAAGTTTTCTGAGGACAACCCCAGAAGCTGGTGTATCTTGAGCATGTATGAGGTTATTCAATGAAATACAGGGGAAAAAAATAGAAAAACAGAAGGTGTGAAATTGGTAGGGGTTTTATATCTTAGACAATGTTTCTTAAGGAAATTAGCCTCCAAAGTTTTAGAGATATCCAAGTAAATCTAATAGTTGAGCCAGAACGTAAAACTGAGTTATATATGATATTCTGGGGAATATTTAATTAACTTGTGTTTTATTTGCTGAATGAGGGTGGAAAATCAAAATCAACTCTAATAAAGGATGAATTGCAAATACTTCCCATGATGCTTTGGAATCAAGCATCCTTCAAGTTAGTTGACTTTTGGGCATCCACACTGGCCAGTTAGTGACTAGTATTTTTAGAATATTATACCTGCATGGAGCAAGGAAGAAAAAAATGCTAACAAATAGTTACAAGAGCCTAGATGCTAGGTAACCCTTTTCATCCATTGCAACCATGTCTTCTGACAATGTGACTTAAAAATGACAGATCATTCATTATTAAGACTCAGAAGCTTTGTAACGTGCTGATTTCTTCCGAAAAGTCTCACTTAAAAACACTGTAACTTAGGACAGAAAGCATTACAAGAAGAAGGAATACATGCCCTCTGTGAAGATTTTTATCTTAAGGATTAAAAAGTTAAACTGGCTTCTGCTAAGGGACTGTGGGGAGTGGGAGAAAACTCAAGGGAACAGGAACAGGGTGATGCGAAGGTAGAAAGGGCAGTATTAGGAATGGAGAGGATTCAGTGGACAAGAAATTAGGTAAGATGGCCGAGGAGATTTGTAGAGGAGTAACCAAGACTAGGGGTGTGTGCAAGAGCCATATGAAGACCTATTTTATAAACATTAAAGATACAATTTCAATAAACAAGTTTAAATAAAGGAACCCTACACAGTGTGACAATGCTCTTCCTAGAGCCATAGGTTATTAAACAAAACTCTGAGTTCCAGGTATGGGATTCCCCCTTATATGCTGCAGATCAGGCATAGAGACCCACAGAGGTTTCATAATGAGAACTAACTGAGGGTCCAAGAATCTGAGCTTGCTTTACCCAGCAGGGCTGCATAAGGGAATGATTTGAACACAGGCATGGTTACCAAGTGTTTGGAAGGGTCTACACTTGGCTGTGTGGTATGCTTTGATCTGTCAAGAGGGAGGTCTCTTGCCCTGCCCCTTGGCATTGTTATATTATATAAAGCCCCTTTAAAAAGGCAGAAGGGACCATTGGGTTTTGATCCAGGTCCTCCCAAAGCTATCCTGTGTTTCTGTCTTTCTTCTCTTCACTATCTTTCTATCTAAAAGTTTCTTGTACCTCTCTCCTTCTCCTAGGAACCCTTTTAAAAGGTGGCCTCCCACAGATGGTGGCAGAACTAGGAACTTGGGTGCAGAGGAAGGAAGTGGGGGAGGAAGCCCCGCAGAAGGAGTGACATGTCCTGTTTTGTATTAATATTAAGGCGGTGGTAAACTATTCTTCAGGAGTAAAAACTGTATATAGAAAAGTTAGGCTGTAGCAAGTATCTCTCTGTCTAGGTTTCTCTCTTTCTTTCTCTCTAACTTCCGATCTATAAAATTAGGTAAAAATATAGTGTTAGGTGTATGGATATTATGGAGGCTTAATAGGAAGGAACTTAGGGTAAGAGTAGAATTTCCCTTGTGCCATACCTGCAAACAGCATTCAGGAACAAGCAGTCACTGCAGACTTAGCAGTCTGAGAAAGAACAGCTGCTATGGGGCAGGGAAATAATAAGCAGATATTTGGATATTCGCTTGTAGAAAGTTTGAAAACTAGGGAAGTTAAGGTAGAACCACAACAAGTACAGAGGTTCTTGGAGTTCATAGAGGAAATGTGTCCTTGGTTTTTTGACTATGGGACTCTGGACACAGACTCCTGGGGGAGAATTGAAACCAAAATGCAACAATATTATGAGAAACACCGACTGGAAAAGGTTCCCATGGAAACTTTTTGGCCTGTGGGCATTAATTCAGGACAGCTTAGATCTAAGTCCCTGAGGCAGATACGGGCAGAATAAAACCCTTCACTTCACTGGAGCTGCTGCTAGATGAGAATGCTTTTACAACATTGATCAATCAGGGTCAGTTCCCTCTTGGCCATGCAGCCGAGTTTAAGGAATCACTGGCCCTAGAGAACACACTGCTATTGTTTTTGCTAAGGGGACATGTAGTCCTACTGCCTTCTAAATACTCATGTTCATAGCCACAGATTAGTGTTTCTCCCAAACATTATCAAAGAAGGTTCTTATTACACTATGCAGTGGTTAATGCAGAGACTGTAACTGGTGAAAACGCCAAGTGTAAGGGATTGTAGCGTGCTCAGCTCTAAAGGAGGTATCTCCATATCATCTGCTCCAAGCTCAGAGGACAGTGTAGAAAAGGCAGTGCAAAGAATGGGAGAACTAGAGGAGGGGAACGTGTGTTCCAAAAATCTTCTCTAGATATGACGTAGCTGCTGTAGTCATGAATTAATTTCAGCTGTGTTTACCTGGACAAGCCCTGCACAAGACAGGGCCTGTCAATATTTCATCATGAGTCCCCACTTATCCCAAAGGGATTATAAACAGCTAATGGCAGCTTGGAGAAGTGATGTCACTTTCTTTCACGTTGTAGGCACTGATAAGTTGCCTAGGCCCCATTAAATAACCTTCCACCTATGTTCATACAAGCAATTCTAATTAAGTTCAGTGGACCAAAACATTCAAAAGAGACATGAAAGAAAGAGGGGCACTTACTGGGAAAAAGAAAGTTCCAGAGGGAGAGAAGGAGGAAGAATGAGAGAAATGAATGGAGAATAAAATGATGAAAATTCACACACACACACACACACACACACACACACACACACACATACACACACACACACACCTGTCAACAAATAAAAAAATAATTGTGTGTTCTGCACTGTGTATGTTGGATGTGGGGCTTCTCTTTCTTCTCTTCTATTAGTGGAATTCACCCAATATTTCACTGTGAGGTTCAATGAAAACAATAAAAGAACAGGGTGCATATGTCAACAGTGATTCTCAACTGCTGTTCCTGATCCCTTTTGGGGTAGAATGACCTTTTCACAGGGGTTACAGATCAGATATTTACATTATGCTTCATAACAGTACAAAAATACAGTAACAAAGTAGTAACAGAAATAATGTTATGGTTGGGGGTCACCACAAAATAAGGAAATGTACTAAAGGGTCATAGCACCAGAAAGGTTGAGAACCACTGTGAGAGCATGTCTGTCCCACTATGGCCAGATCCACACATACAGTGAACAGAATGTGGTCTGGAATGAGAGAATTTCTAAACGTTTTTGGCTTATTACATCCCGGCGACCAGGTTTCATTGCCTGTACCCACATAGCCAGACGAGATGAAGCACAAAAGAGGAAAACTCTAGGTGTGTCCTTATGAAGAGTTCTTGACTCTAAAAAGGGAAAATGAGTTGGCTGTGCTTTTTAAGGAGGAAAAATATGACTTTGAACAAAGGGAGGCTATGAAGTGACAGCACCTTGTCATTTTTAGGGAGGAGAGAGAAGAGAGGATATGATGATTGCTAAGCAAGAGAAAGCCTGCATCCATTTTAGCATCTTACATGGCAGCATTTTGAATAGGCCACTCTAAAATACTGATTAACAAATACACCGAGGCTGTACCAAAATTAGACTCTTAGGTCTGAGTAGTGCACAAATTATAATAGATCTATTTCTAAGTCACACAGAGCCCTCTTCTTTTCAACTGAGAAGCATCTAACACATTGCAGATTAAGTGGACTGTGTTAGGTAAAGATGGATATAAGCAGGCTTTATGCACTGATGCCTCCAAAAGAATCTCCTCCAACACATAGTGAAATCTCAATTATTTTTCCATTAGCATTCTCTGGATAAAGACTTTCATTTTCTTTGCTCCTGCTGGCGAGTAAGAACTGCTTGGCATGCATATTTAAATAACAGTCATACTGAATTAACTTTAAGATCCGGCTCTTAACATAATAGATGTGTTAAAATGTACAGAGAAATGAGAGAGAGAGAAAGATCTCAATACACAAGAAAAGCACCAGAGGTAATAAACGTGACAAGTGTCTCAATGTCTTCTAAACCTTGGTTTATGGTAAAGGGTCTGAGGACTGACCCCAGATAGCCAATGTGTAGCCAATGACATTTTAAGCCTGTCTAAACCTATTGGCTGAGGAAGGTAGCACCTGTCTTTAGTAAATTACAGGCATCTGTAGCTGTTTCCAAAGTATAGCTCAAAGAAACCAGCCTGTTATCAGATACCTTAAGGAGAAAGTGTCTTCTACAAGATCCCAAGATAAACCTCATGTTAACGAGGGAGGCCATACTTGGTTCATGCCCCACAGTTTATCAGAAAAATCTATCTAATTAGAGATAACACATCTGAGCACATTCATTATTGGTCCATGTAATTAAAATTCTTTAAGAAACACTAACTCCAAGGGCAAAGGGGAGTATTTATTTGTGACAAGTTGCAAAAAAAACAACTTTGGGTTGAGATGGTTCACTGGATACAAGCATGAGAATGGGAATTTGGATTCTCATAACCCAGGTAAAGCTGGATGCAGCTGCACACATCTGTAATCCCAGCACATCAAATAGGAGGTGGAGACAGAAGAATCTCTAGAAGCTTGTAAGCCCCACCAGCCTGGTGTGTGCAGCAATAACAAGAAACTCTATTATTTCAAATAAGGTGGAAGAGAAGGGCAAACACCCGAGGTTGTCTTCTGATCTGCACACAAGTACAATTTCACACACATCTGCACTCACAGTTAGAGGCACATATGAACTTAACACCCCCCCCCCACATATTACACACATACATCATATACACACATTAAAAGAAAAAACATTTTGGTAGAGTGCTTAACTCAGGTGTGCAAGGTCCCAAGTTTGATCTCCCAGCACCGCAATAAAACAAAACAAAGCAAAACTTTTTTTTTTCTCATTTTAACACCAAAGTTTTGTACAACATAATAAGGAAAACCATAATGAGGACTGGCCAATGCACATCAAGCAGTCATGATGTGATGATGTAACTGTGTTTGCAGATGGATTCAGGAGTGTCCATTCAGAGGTGCAGTCAACACACTTACCACAGATTCACCAGAAAAGGATGCTCCAGGCCCTTCATGATCTGGAGTTCCTTGAAGACATTCCTCACTTCATTGCGCTCCACACACTTCTGTTTATTCATGTACTTCATGGCATACATCTTCTTGGTATCATTCTTTTGCACGATGCAGACCTGATGATGCAAACCCTGGTCAGCACGTGATTAAGGAGAAGGAAGACTGTGGCTGAGAGACACAAGGCAAGATTTATTCTTCAGCATGGCATAGAGCCCTTGTCATTCTCTGGGATTAAAGTTCTTATTTTACTCAGGGTAAAGATTTCATTTTCATCCCCCATGTATTTAGTACATCAATAATTGAATCTCTGCTTCCTCATATTAGTTTGCCTGCTTTTGCTCCTAGGATCTATGAGACAACATTTAAATCTGCTTTCGTGTTAAGAATCTTCTGATAACAAATAGCATCCTCAATCCTCCTTGAAGTGGCTGCAATGGATGTGACTAGAGAAGTAAGATTAAAAAAAAAAAAAAACTAGGCAGAGTGTTTCTTTTCCCAACATGGGTGACATAGTGGAAAAGTGTAAGCATAAGGAAGCAGCTACATAATTGTTCATGTTTTGTAATTCTTTTAGAGGCCTATACAACACTCACCAAAACAACAAGCAAATTTAATATGAAATCCTTGTTTTTAACTTAAAGTGTGTCTCCATGGAGAAACTAATACTCAGTTTGAAGACAGAAGACTCTTACAGGAAGCTGGACTATATATATTTTTCATGTAGCATTTTGGAGATTGGGGAAAATATAGAAACTAAGTGGCTTCTTTTCCTCATGAAAAAATTATGTCTCATATTCATAATATAACTTTTACTGAGAAATTTGTGAATCTGAAATCTTAGCCTTCTTTGGGATAAAGAGAAAACTCCCCAACTCCCCTGACAGTAGGAGACTTGACTGACTTGAACAAGGTAGTCCTGAGTCAGCACAGGGTTCATCTTATAGCTAACTTTCATTATATGATGGTGATAATTTTGTAAAAGTGCATTCTAAACCATTTCCAAGTTATCTGTCTTTATAATGCCAGCACCTCAACAACCGCACCATTCTCTGACTCTGTGACCCACAGCTCTGCAGGTAGTTGGACAATTCAGTTCTTACCTTCCCAAAACTGCCCTTCCCAATGGCTCGCAAAATTTCAAAGTGATCAAAGTTGACTGTAAAGCAAGAGAATGAAGACTATTAGGAGTTATGATAAATTACTTTTCAACAGCTAATCAAAGAAACAAGCACTGGGCTAAACCAAAGCACCTTGTCTAAAGTGACACTAAAGCAAACTATGTTAAAATACCAATTTATTCACCAAAAATGACTTATTAGCCACTAATCACATGTAGCCATAGAGCTTAGGTAGTGTTAAGTGAGCAAAGATAGGAAATCTACCTTTGTGAAGCCTGTAGTCTAATGATACTGTATAGAGTACTTTGAGGTGAAATACTCACAAAAATACATGGAAACTTAAAAGGGCATTCAGTCCTAGGAAGCCCAGAGACAGTGGGGCTCTCTCTAAGAACACAGAACACTGATTTGCCTGTAGACACCGGAGAAGGTGTGTCTGTGACTCTAAGCCACATGGCTTCATGAAAAGCTTCTAAGCTTTCAACTTTTTTTTCCCTGCTTGCCTATTTTGCCCCTCTCTCACTCTCTTGTACTTAAATGATTTCAGTTTCCCCAAGTAGTAAAATGCCGCGCCCATAAGTTCACAGAATGAACTCATCTCCAGCTTACAGAGGAGAATGTGGACATAGGTCCACTGAAGTGAGCTTTGAAGACGGGATGATCTGCACATGCTCTTTTGCATCCACAATGTCTCATGATGAGAAGAGCTATCCACTATGAGCATACATGATCTTTCAGGTTTAAGCTCATAAAATAATTCCCAATGAGAACAAAATTCAGATTCTCTCTGGCAGGTGACAATCTTTGGTTTCTTGCCCTGATGACCTTAAGAAAGTGTATTTCCTAGTGTTGACATAAGGATTTAGACACAAATTCTAAGTGAGAGATTAAAAGAGCTTCCTAAGGAAATACTGTGAAACACTAGAATGTATCTGTTATTGCTTGGAAAATCTGGCGCTTAGTTATTTATGGGAAGGTAACATGCTATATCACATGTGTGCAGGTGGGGAACAGATTGGAGGAGCCAGCTCTCTCTTTCCAGAATGTGCATTCACCGGACACTGAGCCATCCGTCTAGGCCTCTCTCAACCCGTGAAGAGCTGTTTTCTGTCTTTATTATCAACAATTAGCTTCTCTCCCCATGAAGGGAAAAAGAGATCGGGGGCTCCTGAAAGTCTCTGGGTTTTCTGAAGCTCACACGTTTTTATAATGACTTCATCATCACTTCTCTGAACTTCCGTTTTTTTTTCCTAATACAAAATCCCTTTAATCATATGAGATCACAAGTCTACTTCTGTGGACTTATTTTTTTTTTTTTTTTTTTTTTAAATGATCCATTCTAGACTGGGACCCCCAAAGAGCAATGTGATTTGATAGGAAAAACAGCCTCGGTTTCTCCACCGGCTCCCCAGTAAAAATCTCCTAGGTGAGAAGACATCTTTACCTAGAATGTGAAGATAAAGCCATTTCCTTCCAGAAGTATTATTCATGTGAATGACTCATCTACCACAGCATACACTCCAGGACAGACTGTGTGTCATTTTGCTCACACTGGTTTCTCTGCAGCCTCAGAAGATTACCCACCAAGGCAGGTGAAGCTGTAACAAACTCTCTGTAGCCCCTAGTGCCATGATTTATATAAATTTGGCTCCCAGTAAATTTATCAAACTAAGCCATAAGGACATTCGAGACTCCCTAAACAAATGGGTCTTGTAAATATGAATAATATAATCATTTGGGCCATCTCAGGGAACATTTTGCTAACTGTGAGTGGAATCTCATTAGTAAGTTAAAAAACAGGTTTTGCATTCATAAGAAACATTAAAATTTTAAATGGAATAGAATAGAAAGTACCAGAAACTGCTCAAATGGGATATGAGTAGAATGTCAGCTCTGAAACATTTATTTTATGCATGTGGATAGATATGCAATTTTTGATGTGTGCCTTACCTTGAGTTGTCATGAAAATAGTTAGCAAAATGTTCTCTTGAATTACATATTGACTTGACCAGATCAATGACTTTTTACACTCAGTACATGAATCTCAGGTATACATTATTTACTATGATAACATTAAAAGAAATTAACCAGAATTTATTTGCAAACCAACCCAAGACTTTATCTTGAGCAAATCCAGTACTCATTATGACTTTTTCCCCACTAGCAGCCAGCCTAGGAGGCTACAATATCCCTAATCTCCAAACATACAGCAAGTACCAGGAAGCTTGAAGTCTCATTGTGATGTTAGTCTATTTCATAAGCCATGTCTTTTTCTAAATCATTCTAAGCATTAGTCAAAATTAATAAAAGAGTGCATGTCAAAGTACTTGGTAACTTTTGAAAGGACAAATATCAGCTCAGGACCTCCAAGCCATATTCTCAGCACAAAGGAGATTTAATTGCCCCAGAGGGACAGAGGGCAGGGAATAAGAGACAAAGACAGGAGAGAGAGGATGAGGGAGAAGGAGAAGGAAACAAGGAAAAGGGGGAAGAGGTGTTTGCTCAAAAGGGACGAAGGACTGCCACTGGACAGAGAGGAGATAGACGTGGCACATAAAAAAATGGCAGTTTATAAAGTACAAGGTACCCTATGGGAAACCTTATGTTAGGATGAGGTGTTTAATTTTAACTGGGCATGTTAATTAGGTGAGCCAAAGAGAGTTTTTGATTGCTGGACTTCAATACTTTGATAGCTGGATCTTCATAGTCAGCCTCAGGAAGAGGGATTGGCCCACTAAAGGAATAGGCCTCGTGGCTAGCTTCAGGAATGTAATCTAATGGTTTTTAGCAAGGCAAAGGGAATTGAGAAGGGCAAGGCCTGCCAGAGCCACATGCTCAAGTCAGCTAGTGTCCCTTCAATTTTATATTGGCAAAACTTCCTAATGTAATATGCCTTCCCAAATGTCAGTTCTCAGAAAAGTCTGAGGAAAAAAAAAATAAACACAGAAAACATATCTTGTGTCTCTTAACCTAAAGAGAGAACAGACTTGGAGCTAGTACCTCGCCATGCAAAGTCCCTCCTCCCTGGAATACAGCCTAGGGAGAAAAGCAGCTGCTGATCAGAAGTGACTAGAAGGGCTGGAGAGATGGCTCAGTGGTTAAGGGCACTGGCTGCTCTCCCAGTTGACCCAGGTCTGGTTCCCAGCACTCACATGGCAGTTCACAACCTTCTGTATCCAGTTGCAGGGGATCTGATGCCCTCTCTGGCTTTTATGGGCACCAGACATGCTTGAGGTACAGAGATGTACACGGAAGCAAAACACCTACACCCATATTTTTAAGTGATTTTTTCTTTTTAATCATCCTCAAGACAAGCTCTAAATCAATCACAACAGTCTCTCTAAATGCCTAACAGCACAATCATCAGTTAGTAAGAAAGCTAATTTGAAGATACGACCAAAATTCATACATTGAGACAGTACTATAATGAGAGAGACAAATTCAGAATTGTTGATTTCCAACAGAAATCCCACAGTGTTTTGTAGACTTAACAGTGTTTGCCTTTCTGATTCTGCACCCAGGATCTTCCACTGTCTTCCCAGGCATCATAATGCAGTTTTTACACATCTACCCACTCCAACTGAAGAACCCGGGAGAGCAATGTAGAATTTTCCTCTCATTGAGAATTGTTTAAATCAAATTATACTCACCAAGTCTTTCCCTAAACAGAAGCTTGCTGTCTCTAAGACACATTGCTGATGATGTTGCCAGTTTCTTTATTTCTCTTACTCCACCTCTCCCCATCTCAACATTTTGTGAAACTAACATTATTGAAGGAAGAAAAAGAAGACCACTCCCTTTTAGAATATGAGATAAGACCCTGACACTAAGGCTTGGCAGAAGGACATTCTAGAAAGTGAAGCAATGCATCTTCGTTATTCTATTTTGAGATAACAATATTTGAAAACCTTGATTCCAGCCTTCGGAAGTAGCAAATCGTGAACATATGTGAGTCTATTGAGAACCAAGTCCCACAAACTGCTTATGTAAATCTTCCTATTGATGATGGAACAAGGACACCAGCTGTGTGACCCTGGACAAGTTACTCAATCTTTCCAAATCACAATGTCCCATCTGTAAAATGGAGCTAATTAAACCCAACAGGCATGATGCTTCCAAGATGAGACACTGTACGCCAGAAGTGTAGTGTCTGGCCCACTGAAATCTGAAAATGACAATCACTTTTAAGTGTGGATTATTCAATGGAAATTGGGCCTTATTTCCGAAGTTTCAATTCTGTTCCTACAGTGCAACCACTGTTACAAGTGCTAGGATGTCCTTTTAAGGGTTTTTCTCAGCGTGTATGGGTTCCTTTCTGGCATCAGGACAGCACACTAACATCGGGACAGAAGCAGGTTTTCTAGTAACTCCACCGTGTCTGTCCATTTATATAAAAGACAGAGCTCTAATTATTTTAAACAGATCATGTGTCTTCCATTGTCTCAAACTACTGCACTAATTGATGAGTATTGAAAGGTGATTTACTTATCTACTATCAATAACACAGCCCCAGATATCTTTGATGAGTTTTTGTGCATATATTTCAAGGCTTAATTTATGAGAATTGGGACAAAGTATGCCAGCTTTCTAAGGTGAAGATATTGTCAGTAGCCCTCCAGAGATAATGCACCTATCCTCCTTCATATCAATGACATACAAGAGTGTCTTAACTAGAGTTATTATTACTGTGATGAAACACCATGACCGAAAGTAACTTGGAGAGGAAAGGGTTTATTTGGCTTATACTTCTATATCATTGTTCACCATTGAAGGACATCAGGACAGGAACTCCAATAGGGCAGGATCCTGGAGGCAAAAGCTAGTGCAGAAGCCATGGAGGGGTGGTGCTTACTGACTTGCTCTTCCTGTCTTTCTGAGCCTGCTTTCTTACAGAATCCAGGACCACCAGCCCTGGGGTGGTTTCACCTACAGTGTGCTGGTAACTGGGACCTCCCACCCCCAGCACTAATTTAGAAAATGCCCGACAGGCTTGCCTTCAGACCAACCTTATGTAGGTATTTTCTCATTGAGGCTCCCTTCTTTCCATTGACACTATCCTGTGTCAAGTTGACATAAAACTAGTCAGCACAAGAAAATAATTTTTAACTTGCCAACACTACTACACATAATTGCCTTAATCGACAAAATAAAAATATGGATGTATTGACTTATTTCATCTCTTTAATGAGTCAAGCTGTATAAATATGTTATATATTTTTCAGAAAACTGCCTTTTCACATATTTTGCCTATTTGAATTATTTGTTAGTCATTTTGACTTGTATGTGCACTTAAATTTAAGTAAATTAATTGATTATAAAATATCAATTCAATTTTTCTTGGCTATCCCTTTGAACCCATTTAAATAATGGAAATCTTACGGTCAAATGTATCAATCTTTTTCTTTGGCCCTTCTGGGTTTGTCTTATTTCAAAATTGCTTTGAAAAACCTGTTCTTATACTTCAAATTAAAAGCCTTTTATAGAAAGTAGTGCTTATTGATTAATTATTTTTAAAAATTCATTCATTCTGGTTGGAAAGGGGTGTGAGAATGTCACTACATACAACTGGAGGTCATAGGAAAATATGCTGGAATCAGTTCTCTCCTTCCAGGTCATTGAACTCAAGTTGTTGGCTTGAGGGCAAGCTCCTTTACCCGCTGAGTCATTTTACAGGTCCATTAAAGCATTTGACATGAATATATAATGTATATTATATATTCTGTTCTGTAATATAAATGCTTTTTTAAAAATATTTTTCTATGGTATAAACATAAAGTGTAACTTGTGTTGTATACTCTCATACACAGAACCAAAAAGTTTCTAAATCCTGATGTTTTCAAGCACCTACACAAATCTGTGTGCATGGATGCCAATGCCGTTTCCAAGTTGATGCTCTGACATTTTTTGGATGACTATCAGCTTCAAGGAGGTCTTCAGAACTTGCTTATGCTGATAACTTTTGGGTAAATGCTAGTTTATAAAGTACAATGCTAACTTTTGATGGTTCATGATTCCAGTCACTAGCATATTAAGTCAGGACAGCCTGACTCAGGTCAAGAGCATCAAAATAAGACAAATTTCTCAGAAAATGGGAAAAAATGAAATAAAAGGTTTTTTATTCATTTTCTACAATCTTTCTACTTAAATGTGGTGATATTTAGTTCTGTGCTCTGTAAAGATAAAGTCAGTTCTACATGAAATCTTAATTGCTCAGCTGTTCACACACCCCACTTCATCTCCAGCCTGCAAACTCCTTTACTGTCCTCCCCAGGGGAGCAGAAGACCAAAGTGTGGTAAAGTCCAGCAACGACAATGCTCATTGAACTAGGCTGATGCTCAATGAAAATAGAGTCTTTGATGACCTAGTCAGCAGCTGTGAACACTGTCTTAGGCCCTGAAAAGTCTGTCTGCCCACTGGAACTTTCAGTCTATGGGCATGAGAAAGTAATCAATTATAGCCAATGTCCAACCTTATGTAAAGGATATCCATCGTTATTCTAAGCATGTGCCATAATTACCCCATCATTCCACCATTTCTACAAAACAGCACTACTATAATTGCTATTCTTTTTTAAAGATGGGCCAACTGCAGCAGAGAAATTAAGTAATTTTCCCAAGGCCAGAGGGGCAGAGTAGTAGAGTGGGAATTCAAATTGACTCTGTAGCTGCTCTCCAGCCTGGTTCTCTGCTGCCTTCCTTTTAAACATAATCTACCTTTCTTTTGCATATGAAATACAATAAGCCACAGAGTCTGTCAAGGCCTGACTTCCCACAGCATTTACATGTCGGTTTCCACTTTTCTTAAGTAGGTATTTGTAGTTTTGATGGGTGCTATCCTGGAAACCATGTCCCACAAACTACTTGCGGTCATTCGACGACTGTCAATCATCCCACCCCTCATCCCTAAGCAGAAGCCTTGGTCTAGATGTTAGATTGTAATTCAATTCTATTCCATTCTATTCCATATCCTTACACTGGTTTTCCTGATCTGGAAATGTATATTTTTCTCTCTCTGTCACTGATGTCCAGAAAATGAAAACAACTATCTAGACACAAAGGAAAGGGGTCATCAGTTCAACAGAACAAAGCCAATATATATCATACATTAGAATCATAAGATAGGGGAACACCTTCATGGCATTGAAATATTTGGCTTCTTGTTTAGAAAGGTCTGATTTTGTTTTCCATCCAGGTATCTCCAATATTCCTTCATTAATTCTAATTTTATTTATTTCATTCATTGTGAAACAGGGTCTTATGTAGCATAGGCTGGCATCGAACTCACTGTGGTCTTCAATCCTGATCCTCCCAAGTACCAAGATTACAGGAATTTGCCACACCTGGCCAACTATTAACTTTTGAAATTAAGACTAATTCAGGTTCAAAGTAATGGTGATGTGATTGCTCCAGGAAGATCAGAGTTCCACAAAGAAATCACACTCCGCTCTTCCAGGGTTTGGAACCCAATGAAGCACCCTGAAGGAACTGCTCTAAGTGTTGGGGTCCTTCTCCTTCTCACAGCTTTTGCTCTTTTTATTGCTGCATTAGTATCTTCATTTGTTTTCTGCTACTATGACCTCATTTCTGAGACTGGAAATTTATTAAGAAAAGAAAGCAGAGTTTTGTTCATTTCATGGTTCAGAGGCTGGGAGTCCCAAGAGCAAACGACTATTGGCACACGGTTAGCCTTCCGTTGCATTATAACATGGCACACAGGCTCATGTATGCCACAGAGCACACATGTGTCTTCTCTTCATCATCTTATAAAGACACCAGCCCAATCATGTTGTCATCTTGATGACCATATCCAATCCCAATTACATCCCAAAAGTTCTACTCCAAGTAGTACCAACATTTTGATCTTGGTATTGAGTCCCCAACACAAGGAAATCAGGGACCCCCTGAAACCATAGCAACTGGCATATCAGAAAGAGTCGAAGGAAAAAGGATGACAATTTGCTGTGTCATTTTTCCTGGGGAAAATGAAGAGACTTTTGTTGAATCTCAACAGAACACATAATGACAACCAAAGAAACAATCCCAGGCAAGTCTAGTTTGGTGAACCAAATGAGTTGACTGGGGTTACTTAAAGAAGTACCTGTCACTCAAAGGTAGCTTCATCACTGCGAAGGTGACATGGGAAAATTTCGTCTCTGGAGCTCCCTGCATAGACTGGGGACAGCAACTGGTGTGATAGTCTCTCTTTCTCCAGTGATTATAACTGCTTTTATCACCTTGGGGAGGGCCTTGTGAATCCAGAGTTTCTGCTAGAACCTGCCTAGCACAAGTCTGCATGGATTTATTTAGGAACACTGTTCTATGCAGTAAAACACACAAGATTTCTAAGGCTAGGGAAAAATTTCTTCTTACTTTAGAAAATTAAAAAGTTTCAAAGAAAGGCAACAATCATCTGGACCTTCCAAAATGAGGAGCAGTTTAGCAGTTAGCCAAGCAAAGAAGGGCAGGGAGGATGCTCTTACAAAGTGACCCAAATCCCTAGGAGAAGAGTTCATTAAGGGACAAGTGATTGAAATTATTACCTCAAATCTCCATTTCCACCTTCATCCCATCCTTGAGTCTCAAGAAAATTTATGCTTTTTCACATAAAAGATTGATAATACATTTACACTGCCTTTAGCATGCCATATCTTGAGTCATATTTGTTTGAGTCATACCTGCATGCATGTGTATCATACAGACACGTTAATACACATGGTTCTATAGAATCCTTGTCCAAATGGTGTGAAGAGGTAATATTATTAGTGTTTGTTGATGAGTTATATACACCCAGAAATGAAGATTTAGACTTCAGTCCAACTATGTATGGCCCCAAGTTCCATATTTTAATATTGTGATGAGCCTGAGATCCAGAATACATTAGCACAGCTATGGAACTCTAGAGTTTGGATTTTGGCTATGTTACTACTTAGGAACTAGCAATATTAAGCACAGTATTTAATGCCTCTTCATTTCAACTTCTTCCTCTGTAAGATTCTGATCACACACAGTCCAGCTTCTACAATTATTATAAAGTCTAGGAATCAAAAGCTATAGCAATGGTGTGGATCAAGTGTTTTCAGCAGAGAAGAATCCAATAATTATTACTGCTTTTGTTTTTGCTAGAGTTACTAAATAAGCTATCTTCATATCAGCCCAGAATTACTCCCTTACTAAAAAAATATTAAGTGAAATGATGGAGAATTTGATAGAGGACTTCAGTTCAGAGAATATAGGCTGAGTGAAGAAAGAAAGACACCGGGTGTGACTTTTTTCCCTATGCCCTATCACCTGGAGACAACAGAAAGCATGCTTAATAAACACTTGGTAACTAAGATAGAGGAATGGAGTGCTGCACCAAGGAGCTTGGATGACGTCAGAAGAAAAATATAAAACTTTTTTGTTCATCATTTCCTAATATATCATTATTAATATGGTACACCTCCTAAGAGGTCACACCAACAACCTATTGTTAAAAGACCTCTTGGGCCAACAAGGCAGATCAGCAGTTAAAGGCAAGTGCCACCAAGTCTAACAACCAGAATTCCATCTCTAGGCCCCAGACAATGGAAGGAGAGAACCCACTCTTGCAAGTTGCCCTCTGGCCTTCTGAGACATACATGTACATGCATGCCTGTGACATACATGCACATGCAACACACAAATACATAAACAAACAAACAAACAAATGAAATGAAAACTTACTAAGACTTCTTAGTAGGGTAGTCATGAAAGTCTCCATTCAGATGGTTTCTTGGTACTATTACAAGTCCAGATTTCTTAGCAGATACTGGATTTCCATATTGAAGCCTCAAGGTTTCAGTTATTTTCAGAATGAGTCCCAAGTGTTGAGAGCTGCCATTTTTGCACTCCATCTACTTCATAGACACCAAACCACCTAAGTGAGGGCAGGGATGGAAGCCCTACAGCAACTGAGGATAATTAACAGGAGAGCCAGAGGATATTTGCTTTGTCAGAGCTGCGTGATCTTTGAACAGAAGTAAGTGTATTTCACTATGGCAACAGAAAGGCATCAAAATTAAATCACAGCCTTCCAAATAGAGATAGAATCGGCCACTTTTCTAACTTTGTCTGCTTATAAGAATGGACACTGCCTGGTTGGCCAGGGAAAGAAGAAAAGGGCCAGATAAAATTTAAGGTAGCACTTAAGAAGATAATTCTTTGGGTTTGTTGTACAGTTCTGCATGAATCCGATGAGTGTCTCATTTGCTGTATTGCATCTCAAATGGAATGACTTAGCAAGAAGTGCTTGCTTACAGCCTTTTAGGACAGTCACAGTAAGACAGGAAAGAAGCTGAAATCACGCCCCCAGAAGCCACAGCTGTGCTGGAGAGTCAAATCAGCAAGCCTTCAGTGAGCATCTGGGTGCCTGGGACTCTGTAAGCACTGATAGGGAAAGCAAAGGGGAGTTGGACTCAGTCATGTCCTCAGGCAACCTGTGCTCTCCAAGGGGAAGGAGGCTGAGACACAAGAGAGCAGATTTAGTCGCCGGAGGATTAGAATACCTTGTTCATTTTCATGATTTTATTTTTTCTATAGCACATGTGTCACTGAAATTCACTCACCTTTCTGGAAAGAGATGATGATGGATGATAGATAGATAGATAGATAGATAGATAGATAGATAGATAGATAGATAGATAGATAGATATAGATAGATAAAGATAGATGATGATAGATGATAGATAGATAGATAGATAGATAGATAGATAGATAACAGAGTGATGATAGAGCAATATGATTAACAGATGATAGAGTGATAGAGAGAATATATATGATAAAAAATGATAGTGTCCTAGTTAGCAATAACTGTCACGTTGACAAAAGACAGTCTCAAATGAGTAATTGTCTCTATCAGAGTATGTCTGTTAGGGATTATCTTGATGGTTAATTGATGTAGGAGGCCTCAGCCCACTGTGGGAGGTACTATTCCCTGAATAGAAAGTTCTGGACTGTACAAACAAATTACTGAAGCATGAACCCATGAGCAAGGCCACAAGCAGCATTTCTGCATGCTTTCTGCTTCAAATCCTGCCTTGACTTCTGCCAATGATGGGCTATAACCTATCAGCGAAAGTAAGCCTCTTCCGTCCTTAAATTGCTTTTTGTCATGGTATTTGCCATAACAACAGAATGAAACCAAAACAGATAAATAGGTAGATAGACAATGGACAGATGGATAGCTAGATGGACAGACAGGCAGAGAGACAGACAAGAAAGTATATATATATATATATATATATATATATATATATATATATATATGAGTAGTTTTATGTTAGTTCAGTTTTAGTGGTGTTGTAGACCTTCAGAAATGTGAGAGAATAGTAAAGTGCAGTTATTTTATTTATTTATTTATTTGTTTGTTTGTTTGTTATTTTGGGACAGAGTTTCTCTATGAAACAGTCCTGGCTGTCTGGGAACTCAGTCTGTAGACTAGGCTGGCCTTGAACTCACAGAGATCTGCTTGCCGCTGCCTCCCAAGTACTGGGATTAAAGGTGTGTATCACCACCGCCTAGTCTGTTGTATTTCTTAGGCTTTAATGAGGATTGAATGTTTTGATAAAAGATAAAAAAGATTTGATTCAGCAAAGGTTGCGTTGGGCTTCTATAGCCTCCACCTACAAGATACTGGCCTTTCTGAGCTTCCAATTTCTTGCTTACAATCAAGATTTTTTTTTTAAATTTAAAAATGTTTTTAGTATAAAAATACAGTGCAGTAGAAACAAGAACCATAAAACTACCTAAAGATAACCATTACTCATATTTCTTTCTTTGAAATTATTTTGTTAAGTTTTTGTGCTTATCTATGTATATAAATAATCAGATGTTTCTAAAGGCTTTATATAAAAAAACTAAGAGTTATGCTGCTCTCTATTCTCTTTCCCATTCTTTCCCACTTAGAAGCAGCTATTCTTCCCTCTTTTAGCTAATACATGGGTAGTTTCCACCACATCTTAAAACAGCACACCTTTATTGTCCATTTTTCTTCTCAGTGTTAGTTATTAGGTACTGAATTTCAGAGATGGGTGAGGATTGCCTTATTTGCTCATTCTTTTTTTTTTTAAACCCAGCATAATTCCTATCTTTCCAACATGATTGCCTCTGCTCTACTCATTTCCACTAGCTCAGAATCCTTATTTCAATTCTTCTGACTACATAATTGCACACCCTATGAGTGTCATGTAGTCAGCTAGGTTTCTCTTGTTGCAGTTGGTTGTATGTGCCCCTGTTGCACAATTTTCATTTTCCCCGGGGTGACTGTCTTGTTCACACGTGCCCTTACCTGTTTGTATGCCTTTTCTCTTTTCATTTCTAAACTCAGTTGTCTAACCCCCTTGTTTGAGTTCAAGAGCATCAGTCATGATGACACCTAATGGATGTCCCCGAAAGTCCTCTGGCCTGGGCCAGTCTGGTCATCCCCTTTGCTAGGCCTGTCTCCTGAGCTGTCCTTCACCCTCACCCTGGGGCTGTTCTGCACTTTTAGTAAACTTATGCCACAGCAGCTTTATAAGAAATTTTATATAGATACAATTTTAAAATATTGTGAAAACTCTTTTTATTGACTCACTGGTAGTTTGGCTCTGTGTTGAATATCAGGATCACAGGATCAGAAATTGCATTTTTCTTCATAATTTGAGGGCATTGCTTTCCTACATGCCATCTTTTAATGTTGTCACTAAGAAGTCCATGACTGTTTCTATGGCTGTCTCCCTAGACCAAAACTTTCTTCTCCAGAACTTAACCATGTATTTATGTTGACTATTTTCAAATTCCATGATGATATAGGTTTCAATACCAATTCCAGGGTCATTTTTGTAAATTATGCTGTTGGTCCCCTCTTTTCTCTATGCTAGCTTCCTCCCTCTCTGTACTTTGTAGGTGTCTGTTGTTGCCTATTATTTTGAACCATGGTCTCACTATGTAGTCCAGTTTGGCTTTGAATTCAGAATCTCCTGCTCTAGCACTTCATGCTCTGGAATTACACTTTCTCACCTGGTACTGTTGAAAAATGACAACTTTTATTACACTGCCCTTAAATGGCCTTAGACTTGTCTTTTTATCTCCTATCTCTGTTTTCCTGTTGTTCTAACAAACTTCTCTAAATGTATCTTTTTAATCATCTTTGAATTTTTCCATTTAAGCTAAAAGATGCCTTCCCAAAACTAATTTTTGCTTTCTGGCTATTACTCCACCCCCTCTTGCTCTGCATTGTTTTTAAGATCTTTTTCCCTCTCAGCAATATGGTTTGCCTGAAGTGGTTTCTCCTATTTATCCATGCAAATCTGCTTTAGTTTCTACAGGTCATGTTATGACCTTTCATAAGTGTCTGAAATCCTCATATTTCAAGGTGCAGCCCTGATGGACATTCTAAACATGTGGATCTTGTGAGCAGTAAATGCCTCTATATACCTTCTATACAGTCGTGGCTGGGAATTAGACTTACAAAAACCTCTAGAAGTACTCCAGAAGGTGCCAGGGATGAGTTAGTTACCACTTTGAGAAGTGGGGAGAGAGCGGGAAGAGGGGCCTGTGGCAGCAGTAGGCAGAATCGATCCTCCCAGTCTCTCTGTCTTCTTTTTTTTTTTTTTATTTTATTTTACAATACTATTCAGTTCTACATAATAGCCACAGATTCCCTTGTTCTCTCCCTTCCTGTCCCCTCCCCTTCCCCCCAACCCACCCCCCATTCCACCACCTCCAGATCAAGGTCTCCCCCGAGGACTGGGATCGACCTGATAGACTCAGTCCAGACAGGTCTGTCTTCTGTAGCCATCCCCAATCTCTTCACCAGGGTTGCTTCCTTTGTAGAGGAAAAGCCACACAACAGCACAAAAAATCAGTTGTTTTCTATGTTGGTTTTCTGTTTGTTTTGTTTCTTTTTCCCTGTCTGGCAGGGTATTAGAAGGAAATGAATTTCTGAACAAATGGTCAAATACTCTCGTTTTTTAGATCTCCCCCATTCACCTCTGTCTCTAGTGGCCCCTAACACTGCACTTCCTAATCACCAGAGGCTTTAGTTAGTGAATCTGCCCATTACTCAGCTCTCTCCACAGTACTTAAATCTTGATTTTCCTGATTCTAGGCTGTCTGCTTTCTAGTTTCTGCTTTATTAATAGTGAGATCTCCTCTGCCCTGTTTTTCAGGCTTCTGGGACAAGATCTTAAACCAAATGATGTTAGAGAGATTTTCAAAATGGGCATGGTAGTGAACACCTGTAATCCCAAAATTCAGGAGGCTGAGCCAGGATATTGTGCCTTTAAAGCTAGCCTGGGCTACATAGGGAGGCATACACATACACACACCATTAAAAAGAAGAGAATGAAAGTATAAGAATGCATCCTGTTCATCCTCTTTCTCCAGAGGGTGTTTTTCCCTCACCTATGCATTGGGATTATGATACCTGCTCTACTTTACAAGGAGGTGGTAGGGATTAAGTGAGATAAGGCATATTAAATATAGAGAGTATAGTAAATACTTAGTAAACAAGAGCTATTTTTTTTGACAGAATTACATCTAAGAGTAAGAATTAACTATTTATTTAACATTCACTGGCTCTGTCACCTTGGGTAGTGGATCTTTGAAAATCATTTCAGACTCATCTCCTACAATCAAACCAGCAAATTATAATGGTTTTCTTATTTATATCTAAAGATTATTTCAAGAGCCAAATTAGTAAAAAGGATGAGCAAATATGAGATGCAAAGTGTTCTCTCTCCTTGGACTTGGATGCAAACAGAAGAGGGTGAGCATTTCATTTCCATCTCTTTCTAAAGTATGAGCTTGTCCATGTTTTTCTCTCAGAGTTTTGGTTCTCAACTCTGCACATCGGTGTGGCTGATCATTTCCTCATAATGTCTAATGAGATTACGATGAGATGGGTTGAGAAGGGATCTACATTATAAACCCCACTTTTATAAGCACTGATCCCTCCTCCTCCTCCTGCTGACAGGTACCCTTCAGTCTTTCTCTCCAAGCTGAATTGTCTAGATTGAAGTTCCCCTATACAACTTCTCATCCAAGAGAATCATGAACTTCTGCATATGAAAGCAATCTCAATCTTCAATTTGGCAATACAGCATGGATGTCTTTGGTAGGTCCATAGATCATTTCTTCAAAAAACAATGGAATACACAGAACAAACTCAGCTTTATAAAATTTCTTACTGGGCTCCTTGGAATTCTGTTTATGGATCCCATGCTAACAATCAGATCTCCTTTAAATGGATGGTGGTCTTCTCTAAGTCAGAATGCTAAAGTAAACACTAAACATAGGGATGTTTTGAAAAGCTAATGACAATCTAATCTGCTAACACTTGGGAATGCTTGGTTTGTGAAGCAATGTGCTTACATTGTTTCATTTAATCATCATTATTCAAAAATGATAAAATAGTGAGTCTTGAAGACAGTGGGTAGCATACTCAACGTCTGAGAGCTTGTGAGAGTTGAAATTTTTAATAAAACCAAGAATGTCTATTACAAGTTGAGTGTCTCCTAAAGAGATATGTCCTAACCCCTGACACAAGAATAATATGAACTTATTTGGTAATGATTTTGTAGCAAATATGTTTAGTTCAATTTAGATGATGTCATAATGGAATAGAGAGGCCCCTAATCCAATATTAGCATTTTCCCTGTAGAGTAAAAATTTCATATAAATACAGGCAGAGAGTGAAGATATTTTTGTGAAGGCACAGACATATTTGGATTTACCCTGCCTCAAGACACAGAATACTGTGCTACCAGACCTTTGATGAGTCTGAAAGAAGCATCATCAGAGAATGGAAAGGGCATATGGCCCTGTTAATATTTTAATTTCATACCTCCAGCTTCCACGGTCCTGAGACAATGGATTTCCCTTTTTATAAACCATCTGCTTTGTGATACTTACAGCAGCAGTGCTGGGAAAATTTATGTGATGAGTAATTCCAAAACTCAAGTTATTTACTTTAGATAAAAAGCATGCACTTTCTCTATCCATACCTAAATACAGGTAGAGTCACTTATCCAGTTATCACATTTTAAATGTGATAAAATGTTAAATGGAAGGACAATATTGGCTAATAACAACTCCAATACCAATTCCTAGAGCTTGCAAAAGAGCTGGACTTGTATATTTATTATTAGAAAGTGTTAAGCAGAGCAACAGAACCATGCTAAGATCCTGGATGGGAGCACCCTAGAATTCTGTGGGATGTCACTGGTGCCAGTACTAACCCCTGAGAAGAAGTGGGCTTCTCCTGTGCACCATTTCTCTCAGAATCCACTGAAATTCCCTGTGCACAACACATTCTGAATGAATTTAACATGGTACACCCTGGTCTTCAGAGAACCCACTCCTTCCATAGGAATAAGCAAATGGGATGTGTAGGCTGCCTGCAGTCTTTAGCTACTAGCTAAAGACTAATAGTCTTAGGCATAGTCTTTAGCTAATAGCTCAGTACAAGATTCTTTCATGGCAAATATTTTGAAGGGGAAAGAAGGATCATTCTTCATCCTCATGTAAGGGTAAATGCAAGTCCTCCATGATAAATGCCTTGAACGGCTGGACTGTAAGAGTTTTTGATGAGTAATATTGCTCCTAGAAATATACACTAAAGATTAAAAACAGAAACTCTAACAAATACTTGTATACTGATATCCACAGCAGTAGATCTCAATAGTTCAAACACATAAACAGCCCAACAGTCTACAGCACAAATAACGTAAGTAAAGGTGAATAATATCAATGTAATGTGCAATATTACTGGACAACTAAAAATAATGAGATTGGATACACACTGTAGTAATGAACCTGGGTGAAGTGAAATAAGCTAGACAAAAGGGACAATCTTAAAGGAGTCCCCTTCTATGGAGTTAACAGAATACCCATGTTCCTAGGGACAGAAGTAGGGAGAGATACTAGGGACAGAAGGCAGAAGGACTAGAGTTGTTTAATGGACATCCTGTTTCTCATTGTAAAGAAAGAAGGTTCTAGAGATGGGCGATGGTAGTGGTTGTACAACATTGTGACTGTGCTTAATGCTGCAGAAATGTACACATAAACTATCTAAAATGTTCAATTTCACATTATGTGTATTTTCCGCACTACAATGCTAAAATATCTCACTTTTAAATAGATGGTATAAAAGCATCCATAAGTTTCTTAAGAGCTTGTTAACTGTATTTACTAAAATACAGACTTTACTTATTTCTAACACATAGTCATATTTGTAATTAATTCTATATAAATAAACCAAGCAAACTTCTTTACTGTTTCATCATATGTAAATGATTTGAATTCTCAACTATAGAGGATACCTGTTACTTTCCCCCTACAACAAAGTTTTTTCAAGGTTAAAGATTTATTAAATTACAGCATTGCAATGTAAAAGATCTCATTTTATTTTAGCACTTACAGTTAAAACTATGTATATTTTAGGTAAATTGCAATATGTTTATGTTGTAGAATTTCCCAGACACTAAATTATAGTTTTATTAAATCAACAAATGTTAAGCAATTGGAATAAGCTACACACAATATTTGGGAAAGTGGGGTTCTAGAAGTATATACACTATCACCCCAAATATGCCTCATGCCTCTTATAAATGTACCCAATCTTTACAGAGACTCGAATGTATTCATTTAGTCAATAATTCGAAGACCAAGGATTCAAAGATGGACAAAATAGACAGAATTACCAAAGTTTCAGGAACTTTAAACTCCAGAAAGAAGAGAACACAATAACAAACACGTAAATTCAACAATAAATTTTAAAAAAATTCAGGATTGTGGTGATAATTGTGTCCCCCAATATATTGTACACCCTAATAAACTTATCTGGGGTCAGAGAACAGAACAGCCACTAGACAGACATAGAAGCCAGAAAATGGAGCTCTGTGACTTCAAGGCCACACTGGAAATAGCCAGGCATGGTGACATACACCTTTAATCCCAGGTAGTGATGGCAGGAAGCAGGAAAGTATATAAGGTGTGAGGACCAGGAACTTTTTGTTCTGCTTCTCTGATCTTTCAGCGTTCACCTCAATACCTGGCTCCAGGTTTGTTTTTATTAATAAGACCTGTCAAATTTTGTCTTAGACAGGATAGTGGAGATGAAAGATACTAGGATAGAGAAGGAACTTCTGAATGCAAACACCTCAAAATATTAGCTATGATGGTCTACAGACCAAAACATTGTCAGTAAGTTTTTCTCCTTGATTTTGTTTTCTGAGCATTCTATAATTCATGTACATTGCTTTCATAATTATCAAACTTCCTCTTAGGTCCATAGTTATACATGTCCTAAGAACAGCCACCATGAAGCCCATGAACCTTTGCATCCAAGTCTCCCCTCAATAGTGGCACGTAGAGAATATGATGTCTACAGTCTTCCAGCGGTCCTGGGGAGAGCAGGCAGGCTTACTTATATAAACAGGAACTTAAGACTTAAACAGAAATGTCTTATAATACTACAATCAGGCATTAATTTTTGAACAGTCATCCTTCTACTTTATACTATGGGCAGAAAATGAAGTTGTCAAAGCAGCATCCATATTTTATGTAAATAAATACAGGTTATCTCACAGGCATATGCATTAAGTTGGTCTAAAGCAGTCTAAAGAGAGTAATGAGCATAAAGAAGAATACATGATGAAAGCCACTGAAATAATGCTTAGAATCAAAGCGGGTAAAGAGAGGTGAGCAAATCCTGAGTAGCTCCATGATTGATTTGAGGAAATAACCTCCAGTCTGCAATATTCTAGTTTAAGAGGCACGGCTGTGACTTACTGCAGAACTGAAGAGGAATGTCACTCGGAAATGAAACTACTCACAGCTTTGTGAGCAGGAATCAGAGCAAGTCGAAGAGTGATTCCCCAAGTCGGTTCATTTAATTTTGTCACTTCTCTCCGGCCATGCATACAGGGAGGATGCACCTGTAGCTGCAATAACTGGGGTTCATTTTATATGGGGGTTCAGGATATGATGTAGACATCTCATTTCAGGGGTAGTTTAACCTTCCTCTGCCTCAGCCCAGACCATGCATGTTTAAATTGCAGGCTGGTCTGACAATAAAATGCACTATGATTATTGGCTGTCTCTACCAACACCCCTAATAAGAATGCTACTTATTTCTCGTATATTTTTATCTTTCTTCTCTGAACTTTCATCAGTATCTAGATGTAGAAACAGGGCTGGCTAAGAACCCAAGATACAGGAACCCACCAGATAAACTGCCACCTTGGAGTGGAGAGCCATTTATTATTGCCCTTTCTAGTGATGCCATGGTGGCTCTCACACACCAATTGCCTTTGAATCAATACACAGACTCTTACTATTGATAAAACCTGGCAGACATCTTGGTTCCCAATGAGCATCCATCCTCTCTCACCAACAGGGAAGTAGAAAGATAGGAGCCAAGGCATCATTCCCAGGAAAGATCCATTATCCCATTCAACTTCTCTTACTCTCTTAGACACATAGTTCAAGTATTTACTGGCAAGAACTTACAGAAAATCAAAGCCCACGAATAATACTAAAAAACCAACCAAACAAACAAACAAAAAAACGTCTACAAAGCGAGTTCCAGGAAAGGTACAAAGCTACACAAAGAAACCCTGTCTCGAAAAAACAAAAAACAAACAAATAAACAAAAAACCCAAAAAACAAAAAAACAGTTGTAATCTTTTGAGTGCCAAGCCATGTGTGACTACCAAGATCCCACACTGCTGAAGCCAGCCTTGGTCCCCACTCTGATTTAACTCCTTCACTTTATATAGGTTCACTCGCATTGGCATCAGTACACTCGAACACGCCTCTGAAGAGATTTCTCTATCACTGTCCTCAGCTTTGACTGTTGGTTTATCCTCTGCTCACTCACAGGTCACACTTCTTCAAGAAGTCATGTATATTTGCTGCACCCACTTCCTTACCTCCCACCCACCCCTAACCACTTGTCATCTCATGCTTGCACAATCCTTCTGACATGCTCTTGTCAATAACACCAGACTCCTCCTTGTTGCCATGCCTTTAGGCATATCCACCTGTTCATCCCCACAGGAGCATCCGGCCCAGATGACTTCTCCCTCTTTCCCTGAACATTTTCATTGCTTAAATTTTGGAACCAATCTTGTTCATTCTGGTCTGCCTCTTACATCTTTTTCCTTAGCTGGTGTGTGCTCCTCTACCTGACTTGTCCATTTGGGACTAGCTTCCTCCTTTCCATCCCTGCCCTTCCTTAAGGAAGACGCACCAGTCTGTGAGGAATCAAATGCCATGCCTCTGTTTCTAACCCAGATTTTGCCCTCACCACTAGGCCCTCAATTCTAGTCTTCTAGCTGTGTCCTACTTTGCTTCTGGTTGCTGTAGTAAAACAATGACTAAAACCAGCTTGGGAAGAAAGGGTTGATTTCATCTGACATTTCCAGGTAACAGTCAATAATAGACGGAAGTCAGGACAGGAGCTCAAGACAGAAATTGAAACAGAACTGTGGAGGGACACTACCTTTAGGCTTGCTTTCCACAGCTTGCTCAGCTTGCTTTTTTATACAACCCAGGACCACTTGCCCAAGGGTGGCACCACCTATAATGTATTGTGCTTTCCCATGTCAATCATTAACCAAGAAAATATCCCTACAGACTTACTTATAAAGCCAAGCTGCTAGAAGAAATTCCTTCATTGAGGTTCCCTCTTCGCAGGTGACTCTAGTTTGTGTTAGACTGATAACGAGTAACCAGTACAACTGGACAATACCAGATTCAAGGAGAATTTATAACTCTGCCTCTATCTGTCCTGAGCTCCTATCCCACTCTACTTAAGCAAAGACCCAGGATTCCTTCTTTTTGTCCTTTAAATCTTGCTGTGGATATCGCTCTATATAAATAAAACACTGATGGCCAGTGACCAGACAGGAAGTATAGGTGGGACAAGGAGAGAGGAGAATTGGGGAAACAGGAAGAAGGAGATGGAGACACTGCAGCCACCGCCAGGACAAGCAGCATGTAAAGACGCCGGTAAGCCACAAGCGACATGGCAAGGGATAGATTTATAGAAATGGGTTAATTTAAGATAAAAGAACAGTTAGCAAGAAGCCTGTCACGGCCATACAGTTTATAAGTAATATAAGCGTCTGAGTGATTATTTTATACATGGATTGTGGGACTGCGGGGCTTGGTGGAACCTGGAGAGATGTTCTCCAGCAACAAAATCTTCCACATTCAAAACACCAGTAACTTCTAATTGTTTTGTGTGTGTGGGGGGGGGCGGGGAATCAGTTTTCAAGCTTCCCAAAGTTTCTGTAAACTCCATCTCCAGTCACTATTTCAGTCTGGGCATTATCATGTTGCACTTACATAATGAAAGTGCTCCTAATGAAAACAGACCATTTAATATTATCTCCACCTCAATTCCTTAAGAGAATTCATAACAGTTATACATAAAACTTCTGATAGAACTTTGAATTTCATAGATCATAAAACCTTCTATTTCTTTTTTTCCTCAAAAAAATTTAAAAAAAAAGCATAAGGGACAAAAGGAAATTCAGCACTGAGTGATTTATTTTTTTATTTACCAAGTAAAAGCATTGAAAGCTGTAATTCTCATAATTATAATGAACATGGATAATATTTATTATTATTTGCCTGACACTAGTCAAACTCTTTACACAAAAAACTACATGAGGCACACATGATTATCTGTTTCCTTTTACAATTAAGAAAACAGGCCTGAAGCAAATTGCTTATCTAAGTTCTCACTATGAAAAATAATTTCAATTTTCACAATCTTCAAATACTACAAACACAACAACACAGACCTAAACAGAATTAAAATTCTAATGGTTTAGCTTGGTGAGAAACATATTGCCTTATCCTAATTTCCTCATTTTACCTCAGACAATAAAAACTTGGTCATCCATAGCAGTGTCTGGGAGCTGTGACTCTCTGACAGCTTGATACTGGTTATGGGCACGGGGGAGCTCTCAAGCCTATCCCTTATGACCCACTAGTGAAAACTGATTTTGTACATTATCATCAGTCTGGCACCATCCCAGACAAAAGTGGCAATAAATGGTTAAGGCGTTGACAGTCTGGCAAGACCTTTAAAAACATGGTGGAATTTCTCCAGAGAAGTGGCCTCCAGGGCAAAGGATGGCCACTGTGTGCACTGTCAGCATTTCTTTTTATGAGACATGGTGCCCCAGGAAGTCTGGGATTGGCTGTGACCAACTACTGGGGCCAAGACAAAGCAAAGGATACTTTTCATGTCCCGCTGCCTGGGCCCCAATTCATAAATTTATTTGGAAATCAGAAGTACTTTAACACTCTAGAAGAAACCACAAAGTAGGACAGTGAAACAAAATGAAAGGTTAATATCTCCAACTGTTGGATGCCCTTCAATTGAATACATATCCCTATTGGGAGGCAAATTCTGCTTTAGTCATATTTCAAATGCAATACTGGTTGTAATTATTTACTTGAATCTAGATTATGGAGTAAAGAAACTCTGTGTGTGTGTGTGTGTGTGTGTGTGTGTGTGTGTGTGTGTGTATCTTTCATCTATCTATCTATCTATCTATCTATCTATCTATCTATCTATCTATCTATCTATCTATCTATCTAATCATCCTCCCATCTTCCCAATTTGCACATATTATCTTTGCAAACACTAGCTTATTGTTCAAAGTAAATTTCGCAGGTGAAGTAAATGAGAGTTAGTGAAGGCTGAATTACTCAAGAACAGATTCTGGCCTCTTTGCCCCATCTCTTAAGTCCAGAGGATTTAGTTATGAATAGAAGAAAGGTTCCCAGGATGTGCTAAATGTACTAAATGTCTATAAGTTACTGGAAAAGAAAACTTTACACAGTATAGTCTCTGGACAGAATTTAGCCCATCATCTATTTTCATACATTTCTTGAACAATCATTTTTACATTTTAATTGACTGGAAATATCAAAGAACACTATCAAAGAACACTATCTGATGACAACTGAAAATATTTGGAAAGCCAAATTTTATAATCTGAACACTTGTATTGGTATAGGGCTATATTTGTCACACTACCTGTCAATGACAAGTTGACTGGCGATGATTGAGGCTGTCCACATTGCCTACAAAGCATAAAATATTTAACATTTGATTGTTATAGAGAACTTTTCCTACCCTTGTGCTAAATTAGTCTCACAAACAAATTTAAAAACAAAGATACAGACTCTTCAAGTAGGAAAGGAGCTTAATTTTATTTATTTTACTGTAAACATGCCTCCAGAGAGGGGACAAAAATAATTTTAAAAGGAAAAGTAAAGTTTGAGTCGGGCAGTTAAATTCCAAATCTACAACCCTGAGTTTTCCAGTCTTTATGTGCTATCTATATTGTGTTCACTACCATGTCTCGTAAATATAATATTCCATCACTGGCTTCTTACTGCTTCATGTTTCCACATGTAACTACCACAAGTCTCACATGACTCCACACAATTGAGATCACTACAGAACCCATAAATTGAAGGTTAATAGTTGTCACGATAATTAACACTACATGTGCAAGCCAAACAGCAAGACTTGGCTTTTCAGGAAGGCCTTCATAGGCATTCTCATTGAACATCAGTTGCGTATAGGTACAGACTTACTACAGATTCAGTTTTTCCACCAACAGGGTTCTGAAGGAGGGGACTGGTCACTGAGCCTAACCAACTCACCCTGCCCCTCTCTGGTTTGGTGTTGATTCCAGAAACCACACTGATTGATAAACAGCACTGTGACTGGGGATGGAATGTACCATCAAGCAATGGTAAGCCTGACAAGACAGGCTACCTACCAATGAGGGGTAGTATATATGATAAAAAGGTTGCAACCTGGAACAGATATAATTACTTCATGGGGACCAGACTGCTCCTCTCAAGTAGTAACATGGTTAGTAACTTCTTCGGACCACTCTTCTCATGATCAACCAAAAATATTAACTAACACTATTTAATTATGCATACCTTCAGCATGCTCATCTCAGTCCTTTCTCTTCTTATACCTAGGGTTCATATCAGCACCCCAAACACAAACTTGGAGTCTCTGGACTCTGTTATATGTTCCTTTTCTCAACACACTGTGGTTAAATCTCTCTCTAGTTTGCACAGCTAGTTATCTCTTTGGTTGACATCTTAGGAAAGTGTCGCTTTTTGGAATTTCTGGAGCTAAGGCTTTTGTCCTAAATCTTTAGTTAAAGTTATAAGATGAAAATTTTTTTTTAAAATTCTAGTCTTGGATAGGATTTTTAAAAAAGGTTATCATTAGCAACTACTTCACTTTCACTTGGTCATAAAATATTCTGGATAATAACATCATAAAAAACAAATTAAAATTAAATAAATCCAGCTGTTATTTCAAACAGATACATCCAACATCCCAAAATTAAACTAAGCTATCCTGTGTTTTCCTCATTAACCTTAATAAACATGAATCACACTGCAATGAAGAACTTATGAAGAGGACTTAGGGAATAATAATCACTCTTCATATGTACTATGAAAATCCTATTATGCTTCTACAAATTGTATTAAGAATATTTCACACAAAATCTGTTCCTATTCAACCAGAAGGGGCAATGGCAAGAAAGGATGTTTTCAAGACAACCTCTCCTTTGTTTCCTAAACTGTATCCCACAAATATTTTGTACTACAATATATTTAAAAGTTTCCATATAAGTAATGGTTCAATTTCGAAATATATCAGAAAAAAATCTCAAGAAGACTGAGATTTTAATATTGTAGGTCTTTTATGAACCTTTTTTTTTTTTTTTTTTTTTTTGAGACAGGGTTTCTCTGTGTAGCTTTGCGCCTTTCCTGGAACTCACTTGGTAGCCCAGGCTGGCCTCAAACTCACAAAGATCCGCCTGCCTCTGCCTCCCGAGTGCTGGGATTAAAGGCGTGTGCCACCACCGCCCGGCTAACCTTTTTTATATTCATAAGATTGTGGATCACTAAGGCAATGTGGTTACCTTCCCAAATTTGAACAAATTCTCTTGAATGTGTTTCTAACTGATTGCCTGCAGCACTCAAGTATCCAGTGCTAGCTAAAACTTTGAGGTCTGTTTTCTTGGCTTTCTAGTTTGTTGTCTCTTACCTTTTCCAATGCTTTTTCATGGAGACATAAAGCACTTGCAAATTAAAAATATTTCCACAAGAAGTTGGACCTGAGGTTATTTAAGATAAAGGAATTGACTGAATGTTAGATGACAGAAGTATTTAAATAAGCCAATTCTCAGGGGGAAGGGGGAATTACCTTTAACTTTTCTGGTTATTCCAATCTCAAATAATAAATATAACGTAAAGCAATATTGCTCTACTCCGGTTCTTAGGAGAAAATCTGGAATTCATTGACCTACCCTCTTGGATAGAAACATGCATTGCATGGGTGTTTAAATTCCAGCAGTTTCTAAAGTCCTTTCTAGCTGGAATCAGTTCAGTAATCCTCCCATTTCTTTTGGATTGCAAATCTGTGGCCAGTTTTCTTGGCCCAATATTTTGAAGAACCCCCATTGCCTCTGTCACTGAAGAAGATGTTGGAAACTGGAAATAGCCACATATCCTAGGAGACGAGTGTTGCCAAATGAAAGAACATTGAGTTTTCACCAAGTCCAAAGAAGAATGCAATAAATGAGCTCTCTCTGCAAACTCAGGGCACTGATGAACTCTTTGGAAAACTTTTTAACCTAAGGCCAATTTTTCTTAGCTGCAGAAGGCAGCTGTCTCTTGGATTAACTAAACAAACTTTTCACCTCTGTGTTCTCTGTGTGTGCTTGGAGACATATCACTACCCATGATCATGGCAGGATACTCTCCTCTTGTTGAATTGTATATGACTTTTCAACATTTAAAATACTGGTTGAAGAAAAAAAAAAAAAGAACAAATAAGTAATTCCACCACAACCAAGAAAACCAAACCAAAGTACTGCACTCAAAATAGCTAAGGTAGATTTTGTTTTGTTTTTCGAGACAGGGTCTCTCTGTGTAGCTTTGCAGCTTTCCTGGATCTCACTCTGTAGACCAGGCTGGTCTCAAACTCACAGAGATCTGCCTGCTTCTGCCTCCCGAGTGCTGGGATTAAAGGTGTGTGCCACCACTGCCCAGCTGCTAAGGTAGATTTTAAAACAACAATATGAACATTAAAAACAAAGGTCATTTGCCTTCATTTTCTTTGTGAATAACATATTTTTCTATGTTAGTATTTTTTCTCTCTCAGCATGTGTATATAGCCACTAGGTATGGGGAAAACTTGCCTGCTAATCAAATTAGGTTGCTTTAATGGTCACTTGGGGTTTAAAAAAGAAAAGGAAAGGCAAAAAGAAAATGTCATCTCAGAGAGATAAAGACAAGCCAAACAAGAGACCATAATTTTGTGCATCCAGTAACTTGGCTTATATAGATCTCCTCAGGACCTATAAAATCCTGTGTTCTGTCAACCAGTTCAACTAATATTGTCACCAGTAGGCCATAGTGACTGTGGCATCTATTGAGTCACATTTAATCTATTTGTTTTAAGAAACTGAAATACTTCTAAGAGCTCATGCTAAGAATTTCTGCCACTAGTAAATACTACTATTGATTATCATTAATTGGGTGGTTACGTTATGCAGAACATCTTACTGTTTTACTTGCATTATTTTACTTAATCTGCACAGTTACCCAAGGACATATTCAAGACATGCTTTGTTAAAAAAAAAAAAAAAAAAAAAAAAAAAGACTAGAGAAGCCAAACTTTATTCTCTTCACTAACAAATCTCCCACTTTGCTTCATCAAAGACCAACCTAAGTAAAGAGCAGAATGACACTTTCAAGCTTAGACATCAGATGAGCCACCACAAAATGCTAGTGTCAGGATGAATCCTAACAAGGATAGCTCACCTCAAGGGACTTCTCGTAACAGTCCATCTCATTTCTTAATTATCTTCAAAGTGAACAAAACCATTTTCTATGAGAAATAACCCTTAAAACATTGTCTGAGGAAACTATTATATATTCTTCTCAACTCTATGTACTGGGGATATGAAACCACTTAAAGGAAATGTTAAATACTTTTTTCATCACATTAAAGAATTCTTCTCTGCAATATTTTTTAAGTAATTAAATTGGCTCATTTTACTGCTCTAGATTCTGGCCCAGTTTGATTATTTATGCAAAATTATAGATATAAAAATGACATAGATATTAATGTTCTTTGATTGGCCCATTGGACAGAAGCTAGAGAGCAATCAAATGCAGCCTTGATTTGTGCTCAGTCCACAACCACACAAAGCGCCAGATGAACCTCATTGGATTTATTGAGTTGAAAAACAGACACCAGAAAGGTGGTTTGGTGGGGTAAGGCATTTGCCACACAAGCATGAACACTAAAGTTCAGATCCCCAGAACCAATAAAAGCCGAACAAGGCTGTAACCCTAGAACTGGGGTTGGGAGTCGGGAAGATATAGGCAGATTCTAGGGGCTTGCTGGCCAGTCAGTCTAGCAGAAACTTCAAGTTCAGTGAGAGATCCTGTCTCAAATATATAAAGTAGAGATGAGATTGAGACATGCACCCAATGCCAACCTTTGCCCTCCATACATGAATACCTGTACACACATGAATATCACATACATACAAAGAAAGTAATTTCATCACAATGACATACCTTTCCTCCTCAAAATTTAATGATCCTAGAAAGTGTCTTAGTTAGGTTTTCTATTGCTGTAAAGAGACACCATGACTACAGTAACTCTTTTATTTGTTTGTTTGTTTGTTTGTTTGTTTGTTTATGTTTTTTTCAAGACTGGGTTTCTCTGTGTAGCTTTGGGGCCTGTCCTGGAAATTGCTCTGTAGACCAGGGTGGCCTTGAACTCACCTGCCTCTGCCTCCCAAGTGCTGGGATTAAAGGTGTATGCCACTACTGTCCGGCCTGACTGTGGTAACTCTTATAAAGGAAAACATTTAATTAGGGGTGGCTTACAGTTCAGAGGTTCAGTCCATTATCATCATGGTGGGACATGGCAATGTGCAGACAGACATGGTACTGGATAGGTAGCTGAGAGTTCTACATCTTACACTGGCAACAGGAAATTGTCTCACTGGGCATGGCTTGAGCATATATGAGTCATCAAAGCTGCCTCCACAGTGATACACTTCCTCCAACAAGGCCACACCCACTCCAACAAGACCACATCTCCTAATAGTGCCACTCCCTATGAGCTTATGAGGGCCATTACATTCAAACTACCACATAAAGAGATAAATTGATAAGGAAATTAAGTGCAATCTTTTGGACAAACCCATATGCACCAAAGATTATTATGATGTAGGTGAGTGTGCACTCCCAATATTGTCATTATCTAAACTTTGGAGTTGCTTTTTCTTGTGCTTGAACTATTCTTTTGAGACCTTTATATAGCTAGCTCCAGCTATCACTGTCATACTATTCCCAAGAGCACTCAGAGTCCTTTTTTTCTTTCTTTCTTATTTTTTTGCTGAACTTTTCAGGTTTGTGTCCTTGATAAATGTTTGCCTCCTGTCTTTAGGATATAGGTTTCAAGACAAAGAACAAAGGCATGGCTCCTTTCTTCCTCCCTCAGTTCTCTGCATCTAGCAAAGTGACAGGTAGAGCAGGGATTCTCAACCTTCTTAACATTGCAACCCTTTAATACAGTTGTTCCTCATGTTGTGGTGACCCCCCTAACCATAAAATTACTTTCATTGCTACTTCATAACTGTGATTTTGCTACTGTTGTGAATTGCAATGTAAACGTCTGATATGCAGGATGATCTTAGGTAAAAGGGTCGCCTGTGAAAGGGTCATTCATTCCACCCCCAAAGGGGTCGCAACCCACATGTTGAGAACCATTGAAGTAGATGCCTTTGCCTTTCACTGGTAGCAGCTTATGTAAACGAACTGGGAGCCTAATCCCTCTGGGAAGCATAGACTAATGCTCTGTTTATTTCAGATTTACCCCTTATGGGGGCTGTTGTAGGTTTTCCCATTGGGTTCTGGACAAGAAAGCAAAAAAAAAAAAGGAGCAATCTAGGGGATGTCAAGGCCTATCTAGGTATTAAGCCTGACTCTTCTCTAATCTAAGTTTATTGTTTTGGTTTAAGAATAGTTTAAAGAGTTATAAAGTGTAGCAAACCATTGGATATACAACTGTCTCTGCTACTCCATAAGAAGGAATGACTGTGCCTTTGCAGTATCACAATACTCAGCCTTCAGATGATGCAATAGCCCTAGCAACTTAAGTGTGAAGTTGATGTCCATTTACTCACTCTGTTTACTATGAAGACCTTTCTCATGCAAACACTGGTTCTTCATCCACAGAGAGCATAGTGAACCACATCAAAAAAAAGTCTACCTGTCTTTCCACCTCAGAGATGGGAAAGTCACATAACTTTGCTAGTCTCTAGAGCCTTCCTTAAACTTCATGATAAAAACAAAGGGAAACACCAAAAATAGCAATGAAAAGTTGAAGATCTTTCCAATTATGTAATTCTTTTTGTCTCTGTGGAATATTTTTAGAGACAGTAGTGAGGCTATTCCTATGTTGATAGTGAAGAGCTTGATATTTGCAACAAGACATGTAGACCAGTCAAGTAGTCTATATTTAAGTGTTTGCATCCAAACATTCAATACCAGAATGTGGCCATTAGCCATAGCAAAGATAGTGTCTTCCCATCCATGACAAACTTCAAATTATGCCCCATTTTGTAACAAGAACTTACGTTTACATGGTTCGTGGCTACCCAAACAATAAACTGCATTTTGCTGGCTATCTTAGAAGTAAAAATGTGCATGTGAACCAAAGTGCTAGACCATATCAAATCCTTAGAGGAATGAGTACATCTTCCTGACTGTCCTCTTTCTCAACAGCTAGACATTGGATATAGATGGGCCATCAAGAGGCATGAGAGGATGGGTACCACTAGAAGAGTAGACACATCTCTTGAGCTTCATAGCTAGCTGGTGGTAGAATAGGTTGCAGGCATCCTGAATTCCAGTTCATCCTTCCCCTTTCTGGTGCAACTAGAAAAACTCCATAGAAGATATTCTGGACTTTCCCTCTTGGAAGGCTGAACAACTTATTACTTAGGACCAAATGTCTCCTTTGTCTAAGACTGCAACAAACAGCTACCGCCCAACACATTCCAATAAGGCTGCCCAACCTTCTACCGTAGGTAGAACAGAAGACGCAGCAATGCCTAGGCCCCCATCCCAATGTGCCACTGCTGGGAACTGATGAAGAAGGAGGACTCCAGCTTGTACCTCTTTCCTAATTAACCCTAGCCTTGAATGTTTCCCTGTTCCTTAACGAAACTGGTTATTCTCACTGTGACATCCCACAATGAAATGTTTGGGATACAGAAGAATGTCAGTTACAAATTCAGAAGGCACCTATTTTTTAGAACCCGATTCTATAATATTGTGAGAAACAATTATCATCTACATGAAATTTTCTATAAAAACTTGTGTAGTTTTTTTTTTTTGTTTTGTTTTGTTTTGTTTTTTAAATCTTACTTTTTACTCTTTGGGTGCCCACCACCCAGCTTCCAAATAAATACACAGAGATTATTCTTTCTTATGAATTCCTGGCCTTAGCTTGGTTTATTTCTAGCCAGCTTTTCTTAACTTAAATTAGCCCATCAACCTTTTCCTTCTGGGCTTTTACCTTTTTCTATTTGTATATATCTTTTCTTTCCTTCTTAGCCTATGTCTGGCTGGGTGGCTGCCCCTGCCATCTTCCTCTCCTCCTTTTTCACTCCTCTTTTTTCTTTCTCCTTCTATTTATTCTCTATGCCTGCCAGCCCCACCTATCCTTTCTCCTGCCCAGCTATTGGCCATTCAGCTCTTTATTAGACCAATCAGGTGATTTAGGCAGGCAAAGTAACACAGCTTCACAGAGTTAAACAAATACAACATAAAAGAATGCAACACATCTTTGCATCATTAAACAAATATCCCACAGTATAAACGAATATAACACATCTTCAACTAATATTCCACAGCAAACTTGCAATGAGAATAACTTCAACTGTCAAAGGGACAGTAAAAGAAACACATAAATCACCTAAATATCTAACATGGACTGCAGCTCTCTTTGGAGAAGGGAAGACACTACATAGTAGTGATTAAGAAAGTTGTCAAATGTATCATAAAAAGTAAACAACACATTCTAGATATTAACAAGGTTCTGGGGATTCATCCTTCAATTCATTCTCCCTCTATCCTTAGATACCTGGCTTGTACTTACTTGTGAAGCCACACACTTGTATTTGAATTTCACAAAATTCCATTTTTGCATGCCAATGCGGCCCATTTCTTACCGTCCTCATTTTCATCAAACACTGGTGCTTTGCTTGATGTGTTGGCTCCCATGGTAAAGTCTGCACTAATGTGGTCACTCTAGTTACAGTATGCTGGAAGAAACACTCATCTTTGTCCAGTATAAGTCCTGGAAAGTTAGGGGTATCTAAAAAAAGAGGGAAACAAAGAAATAGTATAATATAGCTTGTGATATATGCCTTGAATGAAGATTATAACAAAAACATTAACTTGTATTGCTGTAGTGGAAATATTTTTGTCCTTAAAAATCATAATAGATACAATAGTGTATGGGACAACAGGAGAAGCCACACCACACAGTGTCATCAAAATCCAATCTGTGCTTACAAAGTGAGAGGACAGCAAAATATTTTCCAAGGTATTAAGAAAAAATTAAGGTAGTAAGTGACTATAAAATAAAAATAATATTAGCAAACCTCTATGTTTTAAAGAAAATATGCTAACTTTACATTTCCATTTTTTTTTTTGCTGTGTGTCCAAGAACAAAATTCTTCACTCCACTCTTAAGCATGAAGTTGTCTTATTTTTCCCCTCACCTTGGAAGGTACCACATTGGATTGGACGTTACTAGCTAGTAGAGGGCATCTTCCAAACATTTTTCCTTCTCCTGGACTTGGGGATGATAATGGTTTTTACCAAAAAGGAGAGTTAAATGTGATCTACATACATTTAACTCTTTGTAAATATATGGCATATATGTAAACATATTATATATTCATATTATATGACTCCT
The DNA here is from genome assembly GCF_049852395.1 of Peromyscus maniculatus bairdii. NCBI lineage: Eukaryota > Metazoa > Chordata > Mammalia > Rodentia > Cricetidae > Peromyscus > Peromyscus maniculatus. The sequence continues at coordinate 34,739,504 of NC_134870.1, read as the reverse complement.
ATGTTGTATCATATGAATATACATTATATGACATTTATAAATTTTGCCTGTGTGGGGGAATATTCTCTTACAGAGCTGAGGCTGGCCTTCAACTTCCATTACCTACTTCAGCCTCAATAATTTGGAGAGCACAGATGTTCACCACTAGCCCTGGTTCTTATACATGTCCTTATGTACTGAATACACAAACGTAGATACATACTTAATACAGTAAATTAAATACCTTTATAGTATACATACTCAGCAATTGCTGATCATCCTAAAGCTCAAATTAAATTATATAACCGAGAGATGTTTGAAATGTACATTTATTCATTGATTCCTTTTAAAATGTAAGTGTAAAAACTCTTGCCATCCTGGAACCTATGAAGCAGAGGCAGTGTCTGGGTTCCAGTACTAAAAATTGCATGACTGTGGCCTTGAAACAGTTACTTAGCCTCTGGCCACGAAAATGGGGACATAACAGTGCTTCCTTCAGGAGTCACAAGCTCAAATGCCTTGAAGTGCCAGGAAGCTCATACAAAAGACCAAACCAGACCAGGTACAGGACATTCAGGCACTATGAGGGCAATAGCAACACTGGCTTAATCTAAAAAATGTACTTGAGATCAGATGAAGAAATTGTTGCTGTGTGGAAACACTGGCCAGGGATCTTTAGAGCTACTGAAACAGGCCGAAGAGCCAGATTTTATAAAAGGACATTTTAAAATTCAGTTCAGCTCTACAGCTCAAAAAAATATTACGCTTGGGACAAATATGATTTATAGATACAGATAGAGAAGCAAGTGAAGTGTAGTGATTAACAAAGTACTTGGTGTATACAGTATGAAAAGAGTAAATGTTTGTTTCTACTATTTTGACAGGTACAATATTTTCTTAGCATTTATTATTTTTCAGTTGTGGACACTTGTTGGCCTTTGTTCTGTTTTGTTACTTTTTCCCCTTGGACTTTTTACACATTAAGTAAACACAGATTAGATGCAGAAATAGAGAGAGCACCCAAGATGGGCTGGTTTAGAAATAAGTTATTTTTAAGAGGTCTTGGGGAGTTCCTCATATAGAAGAAAAGCTCATTTTCTCATTAGGAAAACGTAAGTCAAGCCTTCATTTGGAAGGAAGATCCATTAAGGAATCGCTACTTTTCCAACTAAGTGTCAACTGCTGGCAAAATGCCTTATGGTCTTTAAAAAGAATCATTAACTGTAGAGCAAAGAAAGAGTCAGCAATTAGGAAGTGACCAATTAAATAAGCTAGGCTTGGGGAGAGGGTTGTGGCAGGTGGCTGGTGGCTGCATCGAGCTCAGTGGGATTATTGAGATCCAGGAAGATAGAGAGAACTATTGTCTATGTAAATTAAAAAAAAAAATCAAAAGGCTTTTAAACAAGAGAACAATGAATAAAGAAAAAGTACGTAGACTGCCCATTGCATTTGATGGAGGGTCGAGAAGCAGAATGGGTCATCCTTTGTGCTTTATTATTGCATGGAGTACAGGAGGAAAAGTGAATAGCAATGACTCTATTACCAACAGCACTAGAAAATCAATCCTATATATTTGAAAGAACAATGGTTGTTACCACTGCAGAGTTGGACTATATTCACTTATATCTGGTAAAAACAAAATCCTGAGTGCACGCTTGCACACCACACAGCAGCTCTACCACTCTTGTATTTTTCTTCACACCTTACGTTTTTCTCAAGTAGCCTATCTTTCTGCTACATAAGATGTGCCAAGCATTGACCTTGCACTTTGTCAGATCAGATGGAGAAAGAGGTGGAAATATTATTGCATTTTCCCACATTTTAGACTTACACTCTGGTGTGCAATTTAACTACTGCCTAGCCATCAATTTCACTGAGAGAAAAGTACATGTAAAGGGAACCATTGCCATGATGTTTAGAAGGAGACAGGTAAACAGTCCTAGATGATGGCTTAACGTCTTCCCCCATGGTAACAACCACACATAATCTAGCTGAGAACCGTCTTTAACTTTTTCTCCCCCCAGAATAAGCAAATTAGGTAAGTTTCTTTCATAACTAGAAAAGAAATGGGCCTTTCTCTGGCAGGAAAATGGTGACTCATTCTTTCCACTCTGTTGAATAGAGAACAGGAGAAATGTTGAGACTCTTTCCCATAAAACCTCTACCCTCCCTGACCTCCTGTTCTGAGTCCCCAGGGTCAGCTAAGCAAGGAGAGCAGAAGTCATGTGAGGAAAGGGAACCCTAAGCATAGGAGGAGGAAGACAGATTTGTCTTGCAAGAATGGATAAGAGCTCACACTCTACTTTGAGTCCATAATTACCAGATTATTAAATGTAGCCTAATTTGCCAATATCAGCATTTCAAGTGTGGCTCGTAGCCCTGAAAGGTGGGCTGCTCTGAGTAGCTCTGTCTCTCTAGAGACTCCTAGAACTGGAGAACACCAGGTGTGATGCAAGAATATTGCAACATCTGACAGCACCGTGTAGATTTCATTATCACAATGTGTGCCCAGTCATGATTATTTTTTTTTGCATTTGAAAAACAGAACTTAAACTGAAAATATTTAGAAACACGAGAAAGAACAAAAATGGGAAACAGCCAAGTTAACAACATTCTCTGTTAACAATTGTTTGTATTTTTCAACTTTGTTTCATCGTTTTTTAGGTATTGAAAGTTAGTCCTCAAGCCAAATAGACTGCCTTTCCCATCTCCCAAAGACAGCTCATGGATCAGCACACACCTCCGCACTTTTAAAATAGAGAAGTGTTTTAAAATAAGCCACCTGAACCGCACGAAGGGTGCACCTAGTGTCTTGCTGGGCTCATTAGCCATCCTATTTCTGAGATATAAGTATGAGCACGCACGCACACACGTCTTTACAACTGTGGTTTTAAGTGCCGCCTAGCCATCCACGGTGTGAATACAGCACACTTTACTTTTCTGTGTGAAAATCTTCAAACTCCTCAGCATTGGATGGGGCAGGAGACGATAACAAGCACGAGAAGATAACAAGCAGGAAAGCAATGCTAGCCTCTTTTCAATTTAGATGAGAGAAGCTGGTGGGAAAACCACCCCCCCCCCAACTCATTTCAACCCAGTGAGTATTTAAGTCTGTGGGACAGAGATGGTGCAAAGCTGGAGAAGCCAATGAGGCCGATAGCTAGAGTGGGTCCTATCCTCCATCTGGTTGTGCCAGCCACGCTGACCAACTGACTGTCTTTGTATTCTTTCTCATCCCCATCCCCTTGAACTTCTCAGCTTCCCACCAGTGCCCTTCTTCACCCGGGGCTATTCCCTATGTGCAATCTCTACTCACCCACTCCGCGTCCTTCCTCCGGCCCTTCCACTCACCTCAGAGTGATGCTTCCATTCGAGGAGCTGGGGCTGACCGCACTCCGCAGGCCAAGAGCAATGGGCACAGAAGACACCTGCCTAGCAGGACGCGGCTACAGGAGCAGCCAGTTAGGGCTGCGTTCGGGCTCAGGCACCTGCGGCTGCACAGGGGGACTCAGTGCAACCGCTCAGCTCCCCAGCGAGGGGCGGGTCCCGGGCGAGGAGGAAAGCGCCGAGCAGCCCGCCAGGGGCGTCCCCAGACGGCGCCCTCCCCCGGAGCGGACTGCCAGTCGCCTGGACCCGTGCCAGTCGCCTGGGGACTGTGCGTCGTTGGCGGGGGCCGGACGAGCGCCCCGGGAGGGCGAGCTGGAAAGCAAGAGGGCGTGGCTGGGAGCGGGATCTCTGGCTCTGTCTCAAGCAGCCGCCTGCTGAGCGCTCCCCAACTTCTCAGACCCGGACAGGAATCTCCCCAAAGTGGTCCGTGGAGAGAACTCCCGTTCCCCCATCCCACTTCGGGCAGCGATGAGGGTGGTGGGTGTGAGGGTGGCAGGTACTAGATTAGGAGAAGTCAGGGTAGTCCATGGTTTTTTATTGCTGGGGTAATTGAGGCACAAGACAAGGAATAACCGGTTGCCCACTGTAGCAGGACTATCTATGGGGAGACTCTCCTGGCCCCCAGCTTTTCCTCCATCTCTGTACACTCACCTGCTGGTGGAAGTAAGAGTGGGGACCCCCACAAGTACTAAGAGAGGGCTGTCGGGTCGTCTTCCGTGGCAGTTCCGTCTACTTCCCTTGGCAGTCATCATCACAGCTGAAGTAAGTTACTGTTTCTCTCCAAGGCCAGGGGCACACTATCCCAGCCAAGAGAAGAACGGTGCAGCAGCTGCTTCAGAAATGACCCCTGTGACAGCGGGGCAGCTGCTGGGCGGGACAAATAAACAGCGGGGCATCTAGTTTGGCAACAAGGTCTGTCCATCCTCATGCATCCCTGCCATATGAGAATTCCAGATAAATGCTGTCGAACACTCCGAGAAACTGAAGATGAGAACTTCGGGATTAAAACTCCCATTATTTCTAAACATCTGCAAGTTTTCACAATGTTTTTAAAACTTTAAAAAAAAAAAAAAAAACGGTTAAACAGAATGCGTCTGCGACGAAAATGTCGTCTTCAGAGTGCCACTACTCGCAGATCTGTCCGGCTGTGGTTCCACGGGAGTGGAGACACAGAACCATACTGGAATTTCTCAGGGTGGCCCCTGGTGTCTGAAATTGTTGAAGCCTCATCAAGTACAAAAACGGAATGTTTCAGGATGAAACTTGCCATCCTCGAGACACGTTCCTAGTCTTTCTCTTAGATAAATATGAACTGTGTTCTTTCCAGGTATTTTAAAACTCCGAGGCGCCTTTATCTTACCCCTATGTGATCGTGATCGTTTTGCCTTAAGGGAAACCGTGCTTAAATCCTTTGGAGGAGTTTGTAGCCAAACTGGGGTGCACAGGGAAGTGGGGGAGAGGGAAGGGGCGCTTGCTTCTCTGCTGTTTTTGTTTCTGCATCTTTATGCTGCTCGCTTCTTACGAAATACCTTTTTGGACAGGAATTGGACGCTACAAATAAACACTTAACATGAAGATTGGCACAGCTTGTGCATGGGAACTGAAAGCAACCGGGGGGAAGTAAAAAGTTAAGGAATTTATTATGGTAAAGGTTTTATTTTTAAAGCAAAAATGCAGGCTCCTGTCAATAATATTATTTTGTGTAGCCTCTATTAGTTAACACAACTCTTGATTATCAAGGAACTGGACATGCATTACAAATTGACTTAGCCTGTATTAATATCATCAATACCTCCCTAATCTCCCAAGACACAATGAGTTCTAGTTTATCATTCAAGAAACGAATACAGCAAGAAAGCAGACTGAGACCAGATCAAAGTCCCCGGGAACCTCTCTGGTTGACAGACACGAAGCACCATAGAATCAGACAGCCTTCAGCCAGGAGCCCAAACTGCCATCTCTGGGCTGTTTGCTAAGTCACGGAAGGGTCCCAAACTTCCGTTGTTCAATGTCAGTGAAAACATCTGTATCAGGGAGGATTGAACAAGATGTATAATAGTAAACTTAACATGGACAGCACAGAGAACCCACTCAAACCAGCAACTGTTAAAAAGTTACCATTTCAGGGCTAGGGAGGCTGCTCAATGCTTCAGAGCATTTGTTTCTCTTGCAGAGGACCCAGGTTTAATTCCCAGCACCCACATGGTGGTTCACAACCTTCTGCTACTACAGTCTCTGGGGCCCTGATGCCTTCTTCTGACTTCAGTGGAAGCATGCACGTGAATACAGATAAATGCATGCAGGAAAAAAAAAAAACAACATAAAATTAAAATTTAAAGATCTAATGAAAAAGTTAAAAGATTGCCATTTCCATAAACAAGCTACCAGGCTGTACCCCACCCTTCTGAGACCTGTTCTGTAAGCCATCCTTCTGCAGCTTGAGTCACTTTTGCTTAAAACAAAGCTGCAATTCAGCCAAGTGCACTTGCTCCTTATAAGCTTGGCATGCAAGAGGTTTTATTTTTAAAAGTTATAGTGCTCATGACACATGAGTTATTAAATGAAAATGCTAATACAAGGCACAGGATACCTTCATATAAGTTATTGGTCAGGGAAGCCCTAGAGGTCTCCATAATAATACAGGTTATTGCCATGGCTATATCATAAATACTTGGTTAGAGTCGATCACTGAAGACATTGAGAATTCAATCTCAAACTGATAGGTGAGTGTTTCCTCCCTGTTGGCTACCCTTTATCATGCTGGCAAGTGCTATTCAAGTTGCTGGGGGAGGGGGTCACGAACGGTCTTACCCAGCACAGGACTCTGCATGCTATAATATGGAATGTCCCACCATGCAATAGTGGTACAAGTGTTATAGGGTAATGACTTTCTAATTGGATTTGAGGTCTGCTCCACAGAAGGGAATGCCAAGTCTGGTACTGTAGTCCTTGTCGAAAGTGCATGGAGTGGGAAGTCATAAGCCCTAGGTTAGAACTTGCTAGTGTTATTTTGCTCTGTGTGATGTTGTGAAATTGCTTCCAAATATTAATGTTTATTCAAATAGACTTGAACTTCTCTTAGTCTTGGTCAGAGGAGCTTCTTCTTCTTCTTCTTCTTCTTCTTCTTCTTCTTCTTCTTCTTCTTCTTCTTCTTCTTCCTCCTCCTCCTCCTCCTCCTCCTCCTCCTCATCCTCATCCTCATCCTCTTCATCTTCTTCTTCTTTTGCAGGGAATAGAAGTCAGTGTAGACATACATAACTATCCAAGGTTCTGAGATCAGGAGACTGGAAGCCCTAAGGGAACATCTCTGTATTATCCCTCACTTACTGCCGAGACTCGGGGATCATCACAGCAGAGAAAGTGCAAAGAATGTAAGAGCCGGAAGACAGGAAGGAGAGCTGTGAAGTGCTTTCTTCTGTGCATGACGTGGTTTGGACTCATGAACTCATAGTGACTGTGGTTCCCTGCACAAGGCCTGCACAACGTCAAGACAGCCACCATACCAGCATTAGGAGGGTAGATGATCTCTGGAACACACCTCACACTGAGGATGTGGAGAGTTGCGGGAAGAAAGAGAATCATTCTTTCTGAGAATATGAATGGTGAGGTTCCCATGTTCCAGCAGATAGCCCTGCACCCTTACACATATGAGCAGCACTAACCAGACTTAGTTGGCTATCAGTTTGGAAAGGGGCGTCGGGAGGTGTGGGGGGGACCGATACAATCATATTTCACTGTATACATGCATGGAAATTTCAAAAGTAACAATTAAGTTATGGCTGTTTCCTGTCTATCAAGAACAGAGCCATTTCAACAAGATAATTGTACTTTATTCTCTTTTTAATTTAGTTGTTCATATTATCCACTGTTCCTACTTCTGGCCTGTTTGCCTGCTGTACACATCTCTGTGAGGAAAGGGCAGTCGGCCATAGCCTAGCTCCTTGGCCAGCTGGGCTAAATGCATATGTCAATCTCTGGAGCCCCCCAGTGGAGAGGAGAACGAAGTAGCCACGGAGGCAGTGAGGCACAGAGGTTTGAAGTAAATCATGATTTACACCTCAAGTTTTATTGCCATGGACTTCAACCACATGCCTCTTGTCTTGAAACGGTCGGATGCCGCTGCAGTTAAAATAAAATGGCATGCTTTTCCCGTCTTAGTTACTGTTCCATCGCTGTGAAGAGACGCCGTGACCAAGGCAGCTCTTATAAAAGAAAGCGTTTCATTGGAGACTTGCTTACCGTTTCAGGTTAGTCCATTATGATCTTGGTGGGTGGAACACACGACAGGCATGGTGCTGAAGAAGTAGCTGAGAGCTGCGTCTCGATCTGCAGGCAGGCAGGCAGAGAGAGAGGAGAGTCACCGGACTTGGCGTGGGCTTTTGAAACCTCCAAGCCCACCCCCAGTGACACACTGCCTTCAACAAGGCCACATCTCCTAATCTTTCCCAAACAGGTTACCAACTGGGGGAGAAACGTGGATACATGAGTTTCTGGGGGCCAGTCTCATTCGAACCACCACGTTGCGCTAGCTAGTAGTGATTGTCATAAGCTGCATGTGCCGGCTACTCTGTTCAACTAACACATCTGGAGTCAGGGTTTCTCTACAGCCAGATTGCCTATCTGCAGGCTGTACCGAGTCTGTCTCTCCCACAGGACATTGGCTAGTTCTTTACAGACATGCTTCTGGATTTCTTTTCACTCAGCTGTCACATCAGCTTCTCAGCTCACACTTATTCTGACCAGAGATGCCATCCTTCAATCCCTTCTTTACAATTCTATCTTGGTCCCGCCTCCATGCTCCACCATAGTCCTGGATCTCTCCTGCCATGACTCACCAGGAGCTGCTCTAACGATTTTTGCTTCATGGCTACTTTACTTCATTTCCCTGATTGAATTTAATGCCATGAGGACAAGAACGACCTCTGCCTTGCCTATCCCTGTGTGCGCAGCATTGAATCTGGCAGTTGGCCCACAGGGGGCGTTCCTTAAAATACATGTTTGTCCTGAAAGGAAAGACTATGGAGCCGTACTGTGCCTCACATCAATAACCACACAAAGGGAGCATCCCTTTGTAGGACAAGGCACGAAGGAAGCAAAGACTAAGAAGCATTGCCACTTACCCTGAGAGTTTTGTGGTTTAGGTAGAAGTAGCCTCCAAGCCTGGAAAGTGGAGACATAAGGGTGTATGTAATATTTGGGAAAAATAATAAAAGGTTTAGCATTATTGGAGTAGCAGTGCAGTGTGTGAAAAGGATGAGAGGAGCACCTTCAGGAAAAAACGATGGTGTGAAAAACACTGAATTTTTAAACAGGGTATGGCTGGGAAGCCTCTAGATATGTTAGCGGAAAAACAAACCCACCTGCAATTCAGTTTCAGTAAGGCCTCTCTCTCCTCTCTGTATAACACAAAGCTTCGGATTTTTTTTCTTGTTTTGATATGCAAATTATACCCAGCTGTTTAGAGGGTGTGCTCTCATAACAACATTCCAGTTCTCCATGGCTATAATCGGGTTTTAGCACAGCCTTGTATTTACCAAGTTCTCTGATATTCGTGGAACGCAACTCTGTGTTCGTTGAGTTTCACAGGGTTTGTTCGCTCCCACAGTCAAGCCACCTTGAGATCCAGCAAGTGGTGGCCTCCTGTACCTATTTTTCTTTCAGGTGTTGCCCTGGAAGAGATTCTCCTGTTTGTCTTCCAATGTCACTGACTGACTGAACTTTACAGTTTTCAAGTACCCGTTACAAATTCTATAACGCCTTCATTATCTATTGAATTACCCTCGAGGCCATATTGATCATTTGTGCACAGTTAGGAGGCCTCCTTGCCAGGAGCTGCGGCTAGGAAGACAGGCAAACCAACTTTCCTTCTTCAGCACATGCCCTGCTGAGCCCACAACACAGAGCAGGCTGTGACTGCTGCTCACGCTGGGAGTCAGCCACGACTTCACTGAGTGAGACTGAGGGAAACATGCTTAGGAAAAAAAGGGGGCATTTTATTCTGGTGCCTTAAATAAAAGGAAAACATAGTACCGAAATACTCCCTGACATCTGCCTGAAAATAGTAAAGGGAAGGGAAGTTAGTGAAAATTAACGAAGGTCTGTGGATCATTTGTTATCGATGTATAAATGTAGTATTGAAAAGCTGCATATTTAGACCAGGGATTCTCAACCTTCATACTGCTGTGTGTGATCCTTTAATACAATTCTTCATGTTATGGCGACCCCCCAGCCAGAAAATTATTCTCATTGCTACTTTTTAACTGTAATGTTGCTACTGTTATGAATTGTAATGTAAATATCTGATATGCAGGATGGTCTTAGGTGACCCCTGTGAAAGGGTCGTTGGACCTTAAGGGGTTGTGACCCACAGGTTGAGAATCTCTGATTTAGACTCTGAGGGCTTTAGCTTCCTGAACTGAATGATATACATATGATGGAAGCAGCTTACCTGGGCAGTATCAAGATGATTAAGTAAGACAGCACAAGAAATCATTTAAAGACATGCTTGTGCTATGCAGGTACCCAGTAAGTGTATTATCTATCATACAGCAAATGCCTCTTTTTGTCTGACCAGTGTGGAAGAGAATTCACCTCACTGTACCCTCAGCTGCAAGGTCTGCTTTGAAAGGTCAGGAGCCGGATATACCACATTGAATGATACAGAATCTTGTTCTAGGAAAGGAATTTGTCAGCTACTGAAAAACAGTTGTGATACAGGGTGACCAGGCCTTCCTAGAATTTGGGGTGCTCTGTGAGTACATAACTGAAGTATCCAGTGTAGTCTCGGGATGTCAGCAAGGCTGTCACAGAATAGCCATGCATGGTCCTAAAAGTAAGTACTAGCTAGTTGTCCAGAGGAAATAAAGAACAAGGGGTCCAGCCAGAGGGAACAATATGAACACAACCCTAGGCTGGAGCAGACCTGTGCATTCAGAGACTCCTGATTACAGAAGAATGAACCTCAAATGTGAGGGAGTGATGTAATGTGCACATGAGGCCTGTGAACCCCATGCTGGTACCCATGCTGGTATCAACTGCTCTCGTAATAGAAAATGGGGGGGAAATGGCTTAGGGAAGCTTCCCCAACTCTGAGGTCTGGTTTTCAGCAAAGCCAGTGACATTCACATTATACTGCAGGCCTCTTTTCTACATAGCACACATGTACAAATGTGTGGTATAGTCTTAATCCTACAAATACCCTATAATAAGAAAAAAAACTATAGACTTGAATATAACATTGTTGTGATGTATTTCAAAGGTAGGAGATTGAAATCAATAACTCTCTTTTCTTGGAAACACCAACTTGTACTTACTTTCAAGTCCACATTGGATGCCATTCTCCTGTGACACATTCTTAGTCACCTCTAGACTAGTCATCGATGTGTCCATCAAATACCCTCCCAATAGCACACAACAATTTAATTTCTGGGTGTTTTTGTTGTTGTTGTTGTTTTGGTTTTTTTGTGTTTGTTTGTTTGTCATGGGATACTTTGAGATAAAGTTTCATAGAACCAGGCAATCCTTGAATTCATGAGTCCCTACCCTTAATATCTTCAATGATGGAGAATGGCCCAGAAGTATAAGATTAAATAAATCCTTTCCTCCCCAAACTTGCTTTTGGCCATGGTATTTATAACAGCAGCAGAAATCAAAGTAGGATGATGTATTAATGTATAGTTTGTGTGTTTAGGTTAAATATTAAGTTATATTGGGTTAATGTATATGTTTTCACCCTCTGGAAACTCATTTCTGTATTAATGAAATTCTAAGGCTATTTCTCCCCTAACAATGATTTTTCACTTCCGAGACAAAAATCATTTCCTAGTCTGTCCTACCTAAATTATAATTAGAGAAATTTTCACCTAGAGTTGTTGTGATGTTTTCTATCTTCAAAGGTTTATAAATTAAAAAGTTTACAGACAAGAAAATGGAATAATTCAGAGTACTAGGCAGGCCAGAAAATTGTGAAATATCTTAGTGTCAATGAATTAAGAATATCCATCCAAGAAAACAGTGTTGTGGTCCTCAGAGAACTAGCTCTTTTTTTAAAAAAACTAAATTTAAGTTTTGAAAAGTGTGTGTGTGTGTGTGTGTGTGTGTGTGTGTGTGTGTGTGTGCATATGGACACATGTGGAAGTCAGAGCAGAGCTTTGTGGGGTTAGATCTCTCCTCTCCTTGCTAGGCTTTGGAACAAGCTGAGCTGTCTCACCAGTCCCGAAAGCTTCTCTGTCATCTACCAGTTCACACATTCATGAGCATGGAAAGAACTCACATTTTAACAAGCCACAATACTGAGTTGAAGAAGACTGGAGGAAAGAGAATTTTTTTTTTTAATCCCAAAGTAGGCCCCATCTTCTCAAGACTAGGTCTAGTCCTGAGGGATTAGTTCTCAACTAAAACTAGTTCTGCCAGTCCTGTTGCTGTGTTGCATGTTTGTAAAACCACTTCAGACATATTTCGTCTTTATTTTAGGGTGGCAAGTGCTCTTCACAGTTTGGCTTTTAGAGAGAATGGCCGAGGACACAGTAGTGGCTATAATGGCTGAGGGACAGCAGTGGAGATGGAGCATTTTGCAAAGAGCATCTTTGAAGAACCTTAATATAGTACCTGGAAACGGAATTACTAAAGCAATTTCCATGTATTTGTCATACTTCAAAAGGTATCTTTTCAAGAAAGGGTCTTACACTGTTCAGATCATCATGACACAAGTTCTCAATGACCATGTCAAGAAAACTTCAACAGGGAGGCACTGCCCTTTGAGTTCCCCACAGTCTACACGACTCAGGGAAAGGTCTCCGTACCCAAGGTTCTGTGTGTTTCCTCCTGCTGGGTAGCAAAGCATAAATAACTATGAGGAGGAGGGTTGCATTAATAGAGTCCAGGAACAAAGAGAGTTTCAAGTTAATAATAATAATAATAATAATAATAATAATATTAATAATAATATCTCCTTAGTGTTTCTGTGTGCCAAGCTCTACACTCAACCCTTTGTTCACACTTATTTAATGCAGCCAGCCCAATGCTTGGCCAATACTGAGGGCTTAAACAAACAAGGTTAGGAATCTTTTTTTTTTCTTTTTTTCCTTTTATTTTATTTTACAATACCATTCAGGTCTACATATCAGCCACGGATTCCCTTGTTCTCCCTCCTCCTGCCCCCCCCTCCTTCCTCCCAGCCCACCCCCCATTCCCACCTCATTCAGGGCAAAGCCTCCCCTGAGGACTAAGATCAACCTGGTAGACTCAGTCCAGGCAGGTCCAGTCCCCTCCTCCCAGACTGAGCCAAGCGTCCCTGCATAAGCCCCAGGTTTCAAACAGCCAGCTCATGCAATGAGCACAGGACCTGGTCCCACTGCCTGGATGTCTCCCAAACAGATCAAGGCAATCAACTGTCTCACCTATTCAGAGGGCCTGATCCAGTTGGGGGCCCCTCAGCCATTGGTTCATAATTCATGTGTTTCCATTCGTTTGGCTATTTGTCCCTGTGCTTTAGCCAACCTTGGTTTCAACAATTCTCGCTCATACAAACCCTCCTCTTTCTTGCTAATTAGACTCCCGAAGTTCCACCTGGGCCCTACCCGTGGATCTCTGCATCCAGATCCCTCAGTCATTGGATGGGGTTTCTAGCACGACTATTAGGGTGTTTGGCCATCCCATCATTAGTACTTTAGTTCCGGCTGCCTCTCTACCATTGCCAGCAGTCTATTGTGGGGGTATCTTTGTGGATTTCTGTGGGCCTCTCTAGCACTTTGTTTCTTCCTTTTCTCATGTGGTCTTCATTTACCATGGTCTCTTATTCCTTGTTCTCCCTCTCTGTTCTTGATCCATCTGGGATCTCCCGCTCCCACAGGCTCTCTTTCCCTCGACCCTCACCCTTCATTGCTCCCACTCATGTCCAGGTTGTTCATGTAGATCTCAGCCATTTCTCTGTCATTGGGCAATCCCCGTGTCTTTCTTGGGGTCGTGTTTTCCAGGTAGCCTCCCTGGTGATGTGAGTAGCAGTCCAGTCATTCTTGTTCCACATCTAGTATCCTCCTATGAGTGAGTACATACCATATTTGTCTTTCTGAGTCTGGGTTACCTCACTCAGGATGATTTTTTCTAGATCCATCCATTTGCCTGCAAACCTCATGATGTCATTGTTTTTCTCTGCTGAGTAGTATTACATTGTGTATATGTGCCACATTTTATTTATCCATTCTTCAGTTGAAGGGCATCTAGGTTGTTTCCAGGTTTTGGCTATTACAAACAATGCTGATATGAACATAGCTGAGCAAGTGCTCTTGTGGTATGATTGAGCATTCCTTGGGTATATGCCCGAGAGGTATAGCTGGATCTTGGGGGAGATTGATTCCCAATTTTCTAAGAAAGCACCATATTGATTTCCAAAGTGGTTGTACAAGCTTGCATTCCCACCAGCAGTGGAGGAGAGTTCCCCTAGTTCCACATCCTCTCCAGCATAAGCTGTCTTCAGTATTATTGATCTTAGCCATTCTGACAGGCGTAAGGTGGTATCTCAGAGTTGTTTTGATTTGCATTTCCCTGATGATTAGGGATGTTGAGCAATTCCTTAAAAGTCTTTCAGCCATTTGAGTTTCCTCTGTTGAGAATTCTCTGTTTAGTTCTATAGCCCATTTCTTAATTGGACTGTTGGTCGTTTTGATGTCTAATTTCTTGAGTTCCTTATATATTCTGGATATCAGTCCTCTGTCAGATGTGGGGTTAGTGAAGGCCTTTTCCCATTCTGTAGGCTGTCGCTTTGCCTCGTTGACCATATCCTTTTCTCTACAAAAGCTTCTCAGTTTCAAGAGGTCCCATTGATTGTTTCTCTCAGTGTCTGTGCTACTGGTGTTATATTTAGGAAGTGATCTCCTATGCCAATGTGTTCAAGACTACTTCCTACTTTCTCTTCTAGCAGGTTCAGAGTAGCTGGATTTATGTTGAGGTCCTTGATCTACTTAGACTTACATTTTGTGCATGGTGACAGATATGGATCTATTTGCAGCCTTCTACACGTTGATATCCAGTTATGCCAGCACCATTTGTTGAAGATGCTTTCTTTTTCCCATTGTACACTTTTGGCTTCTTTGTCAAAAATTATATGTTCATAGGTGTGCGGATTAATGTCAGGGTCTTCAATTCGATTCCATTCGTCCACATGTCTGTTTTTATGCCAATACCAAGCTGTTTTTATTACTGTAGCTCTATAGCAGAGCTTGAAGTCAGGGATCATGATGCCTCCAGAGGTTGTTTTATTGTACAGGATTCTTTTGGCTATCCTGGGTTTTTTGTTTTTCCATATGAAGTTGAGTATTATTCTTTCCAGGTCTGTGAAGAATTGTGTTGGTATTTTGATGGGGATTGCATTGAATCTATAGTTTGCTTTTGGTAAAATTGCCATTTTTACTATGTTGGTCCTGCCTATCCATGAGCATGGGAGATCCTTCTATTTTCTGACATCTTCAATTTCTTTTTTCAGGGACTTAAAGTTCTTGTCATATAGGTCCTTCACTTGCTTGGTTAGTGTTACCTCAAGGTATTTTATGTCATTTGTGGCTATTGTAAAGGGTAATGTATCTCTGATTGCCTTCTCAGCTTCTTTGTCCATTGTATATAGGAGGGCTACTGATTTTTTTGAGTTGATCTTTGTATCCTGCTATGTTGCTGAAGGTGTTTATAAGCTGTATCAGTTCCTTGGTGGAATCTTTGGGGTCACTCAAGTACACTATCATGTCATCTGCAAATAGGGAAAGCTTGACTTCTTCCTCTCCAATTTGTATCCCCTTAATCTCCTTATGTTGTCTTATTGCTCTGGCTAGAACTTCAAGTACTATATTGAATAAGTATGGGGAGAGCAGACAGCCTTGCCTCATTCCTGATTTTAGTGGAATTGCTTTGAGTTTCTCTCCATTTAATTTGATGTTGGCTGTTGGCTTGCTGTAAATTTCCTTTATTATGTTTAAGTATGTTCCCTGTATTCCTGATCGCTCCAAGACCTTTATCATGAAGGGGTGTTGGATTTTGTCAAATGCCTTTTTTTGCATCTAGTGAGATGATCATGTGGTTTTTTTCTTTGAGTTTTTTTATATGGTGTATTACATCGACAGACTTTCATATGTTGAACCACCTTGCATCCCTGGGATGAAGCCTACTTGATCATGGTGGATAATTGTTTTGATGTGTTCTTGGAGTCTGTTTGCCAGTATTTTATTATTTTTGCATCAATGTTCATGAGGGAGATCGGTCTGTAGTTCTCTTTATTTGTTGTATCCTTGTTTGGTTTAGGAATCAGGGTAATTGTAGCCTCATAGAAGGAGTTTGATAGTGTTCCTTCTGTTTCTATTGTGTGGAACAATTTAGAGAGTATTGGTATTAACTCTTCTTTGAAGATCTGGTAGAATTCTGTGCTGAAACCATCTGGTCCTGGGCTTTTTTTGGTTGGGAGACTTTTAATGACTGTTTCTATTTCCTTAGGGGTTATTGGACTATTTAAATAGTTTATCTGGCCTTGATTAAACTTAGGTATATGGTACCTATCCAGAAAATTATACATTTCTTTTAGGTTTTCCAGTATTGTAGCATAGAGGTTTTTGAAGTATGACCTGATGATTCTCTGGATTTCCTCAATGTCTGTTGTTATGTCCCCCTTTTCATTTCTGATTTTGTTGATTTGGATTTTCTCTCTCTCTGTCTTTTGCTTAGTTTGGATAAGGGCTTGTCTATCTTGTTGCTTTTCTCAAAGAACCAACTCTTTGTTTAATTAATTTTTTGTATTGTTCTCTTTGTTTCTATTTTATTGATTTCACCTCTCACTTTGATAATTTCCTGGCATCTATTCTTCCTGGGAGACTTTGCTTCTTGTTCTAGAGCTTTCAGGTGTGCTGTTAAGTCACTAGTGTGAGATTTCTCCAACTTTTTATGTGGGCATTTAGTGCTATGAATTTCCCTTTTAGCACTGCTTTCATAGTGTCCCATAAGTTTGGGTATGTGATGTCTTCATTTTCGTTGATCTCTAGGAAGTCTTTAATTTCTTTCCTTATTTCTTCCTTAACCCATTGGTGATTCAGTTGAGTATTATTCAGTTTCCATGAGATTGTAGGTTTTCTGTAATTTTTGTTGTTGTTGAAATTTAACTTTAAACCATGGTGGTCTGATAGAACACAGGAGGTTATTCCAATTGTTTTGTATCTGTTAAGATTTGCTTTGTGGCCAAGTATGTGGTCGATTTTAGAGAAGGTTTTATGGGGTGCTGAGAAGAAGGTATATTCTTTTTTATTAGGATGGAATGTTCTGTAGATATCTATTAGGTCCATTTGGGTCATGACATCAGTTAAGTCCTTTATTTCTCTGTTAAGTTTCGATTTGGGAGATCTGTCCAGTGGTGAAAGTGTGGTATTGAGATCTCCCACTATTAATGTGTGGGGTTTTATATGTGGTTTAAGCTTTAGTAATGTTTCTTTTACATATGTGAGTGCCTTTGTATTTGGTGCATAAATGTTCAGAATTGAAATTTCATCTTGGTGGATCTTTCCTGTGATGAGTATGTAATGCCCTTCTTGATCTCTTTTGATTGATTTTAGTTTGAAATCTATTTTGCTGGATATCAGGATGGCTACACCCACTTGTTTCTTAAGACCATTTGATTGGAAAGTCTTTTCCCAGCCTTTTATTCTTAGATAGTGTCTATCTTTGAATTTGAGGTGTGTTTCTTGTATGCAGCAGAAAGATGGATCCATTCTGTAAGCCTATGTCTTTTTTGTTTTGTTTTGTTTTGTTTTTGTTTTTGTTTTTTCGAGACAGGGTTTCTCTGCATAGCTTTGCGCCTTTCCTGGAGCTCACTTGGTAGCCCAGGCTGGCCTCGAACTCACAGAGATCCGCCTGGCTCTGCCTCCCGAGTGCTGGGATTAAAGGTGTGCGCCACCATCACCCGGCCTACTATGTCTTTTTATAGGTGAATTAAGTCCATTGATATTAAGGGATATTAATGACCAGTGATTGTTCATCTCTGTTATTTTTGGTGGTAGTGTGTGAGTACTTCTCTTCTTTGGGGTTTACTGTTGTGGCTTTATCTATTGCTTGTGTTTTTGAGGGTGTATCTGACTTCCTTAGGTTGGAATTTTCCTTCTAGTGCTTTCTGTAGGGTGGGTTTGTGGATAAGTATTGTTTAAATCTGGCTTTCTCTTGGAATGTCTTGTTCATTCCGTCTATGATGATTGAAAGTTTTGCTGGGTATATTAGTCTGGGCTGACATCCATGGTCTCTTAGTGTCTGCATTACATCTGTCTAGGTCCTTCTGGCTTTCAAAGTCTCCATTGAGAAATCGGGTGTTATTCTGATGGGTTTGCCTTTATAAGTCACTTGGCCTTTTTCCTTTGCCGCTCTTAATATTCTTTCTTTATTCTGTACGTTTAGTTGTTTAATTATTATGTGGCGAGAGGACTCTTTTTGGGGGTCTAGTCTATTTGGTGTTTCTCTAGGCTTCTTGTATCTTCATAGGCATTTCCTTCTTTAAGTTGGGAAAGTTTTCTTCTATGATCTTGTTGAATATATTTTCTATGCCTTTGAGTTGGTATTCTTCGCCTTCTTCTATCCCTATTATTTGTAGGTTTGGTCTTTTCATGGTGTCTCAAATTTCTTGGACATTTTGGTTCATGACTTTGTTGGCTTTAGTGTTTTCTTTGACTGATGAATCTATTTCTTCTAATGTATGTTCAACTCCAGAGATCCTCTCTTCCATCTCTTGCATTCTGTTGGTTATACTTGCATCTGAAGTTCCCGATCGTTTACTCAGATTTTCTGTTTCCAGTATTCCCTCTGTTTGTGTCTTCTTCATTTTTCCTATTTCCCTTTTCAGGTCTTGGACTGTTTCCTTCATTTGTTTCATTGCTTTTTCATGATTTTCTTTCAGTAGCTTATTGTTTTCTTCCAGGTCTTTATTGTTTTCTTCTAATTTGTTTGCCCTTTCCTCTAGTTGTTTGTAGTGTTCTTCCCATTTTTTTTGTCTTTTCCTCTACACGAGCCTCTACCTTCTTCATGATGTTATTTATAAGGCCGTTTTTTTCTGCTTCTTCCAATTTTTGATGCTCAGTTCTAGATGTTGGAGGCGGGCTTGGTTCTGGTGATGCTGTATTGCTCTTCATTTTGTTGTATGTACTTCTGACTTGACGTCTGCCCATCTCCTTGTGGTTCGTTCTTGGTCTTATCAGCACACTTGGTTCACACAGAGCTGACAGATTCAGGAAGTCTCTCTCTCTTGTCCAGATGGGAACTCTCTTGTAGGAATCTTTTTTTTAAAGATTTATTTATTGTGTATACAGTGTTCTTTCTACCTGCATTTATGCCTGCACTGAAGGCCAGAAAAGGGCATCAGAACAACATAGATGGTTGTGAGGCACCATGTAGGTGCAGGAATTGAACTCAGCACCTCTGGAAGAGCAGCCAGTGCTTTTAACCCCTGAGCCACCTCTCCAGCCCCAAAGGTAAGAATCTTACCCAGGGATAGAGCCCAGTTGTTCTTCATCAGGGGCCCAGCTTTTGGCCATGACAACATACACCCTTCTGTATCCTGTTCATAGAACTGTAGTTAGAATAAAGCACCCCACCTGTCACCTGAAATATATCCTGGAGCTTTTTCTGCATTTGGAGATAACATTTTCTACTTACCTATATGATTTGACCTTCCATTTGAAAAGAAAAATGAAAATGTTGAATGAACATGAACAAGTTTCTTTCTATGGGCCTTCCAGTGCTGCCAGTCTACAAAGATGAAAGATGTCATGTGACCTGTGGTTAGAATGACCAACCATCTCAGTTTGCCCAAGATTAACATATTGAAGGAGGATGCGGGTAATGGACCTGAGATACAAAAGAAGATAGAAAGCTAATTGTTCTTATCCATTTGAAAGTATCTCAGCCAGTGAGTGCTCTTTAAAAGACTTCTGAAGCACATCATCTGAACTCTAACAGGTGTCCATTATCATCTGTGCCTTAGGAATAAGGACATGGAGATTCAGAAGATACATAATTTCTAAATTCAAGTTTCACTTAAGTCTAAATTGGTATTGGAACTTTGGTAACTCAACCTGCCTGTTCCCCATTCCCCATATGAATGGTGACTTCTCCAGTTCAAACCAGCTGAAATTTACAGTTTATCTGAATATGAATGAATGCTGCACTGATCCTAAAGATCCAAAGAACAACACAGATGTCAGACAAGATCATCTTATCAACATACAAGCACTAAAGTAAGGGAGGTAATTTACTGTAGCATTATTCCAGCTTTCAGAGTAAGGAGAAATTTGTTTTCAGTTGTTGGAGTAAATAAACATTAATTTAATTTTTCACATTATTTTTTATTTATGTATGCACATGTGTATGCACATGCATGCATGAGTGTGCACATGTGTGTATGTGTGGTCAGAGGACAGATTGTGGCATGGAGTAAGCTCTCCATTCTACCATTTGGGCTCCAGGGATTGAACTTAAGTCTTCAGGCTTAGCAGCAGGTGCCTTTACCTGCCAAACCATCCTATCAACTGGTTATGGGTTATTTATTTTTACTAGACTAAAAACACAACAACAGTAGAAAATCTCCAGAGATGTGGGCCATTCAAGCAAGAAGATAGAACAGTTCAATGAAGGTGCATCATCTAATTTGAATTTAGACTTAATCGTTAGTGGAACCATGAAAAATATATGGAAATCTTATTTTTCAACTTAATGATTAACTAGAATTAATACTACTTTCGCAGTGTCTCTTCAAAAAATACTGAATTAGAATATTACCAGTATTTATATTTTCAGTGAACTTAATTTTTATAGAAACATATAAAGGGTAATAGGACCCATGTGACAGGAAAGCAGAGAAAAGACTGCTGGGGATGGAAAGAGACAAGAGGGGAAAGACAGAAAAAAACAAGGGGAGGGTCAACAAAAGCACACCATGGAAGAAGATGCCATACAAAACACATTGCTTTATGTGTGCATTAAAATCAGTACAATAAAAACTCTCAACTTCTACTTCACTAGTGTCCTCACTCACAAAGACAGAGTAGTTGATTACATCAAGAGTTTAGGAAAGATGGTGAACTGCCACCTTGGAAGAAACAGCCTACCCACTCCCACCCTTTGAACACCCAGAATGGCATGCTAAACCCGGGTCTTCACATTTTCTTTTCAATTTTCTTCCATGACTTTGATATCTAAAGCAAAGAAAGAGTCTAAAGATTCATTAAGAATGCTTTAGCTTTCTGACAGGTTCATTGGGTTATCAACTCATTGCTTACTGTGAACATTCAACTCTCTGTATCAAGGGCAACCCACTCCCTGCATCCTGAAGAAGGAAGAGAGTCAAGCATCAGCATTCATCTCTCTCTCTCTCTGCTTCCCGGCTGTGGATGCAGTGTGGATAGTTGCCTCTTATTCCTGCCACCATGCCTCTTCGACCACAGTTGATCGTACCCTCAAACTGTGAACCAAAACAAACTATTCCTTCCTTCCTCCCTCCCTTCCCTTGCTCTTGTCAGGTCCATTGCCATAGCAACAACTAACCAACACACCTGCCATTTTCCCTCATTAAGCATTGCTCAGTCTTAGATGATGTTGTTACCCAGAGATGGAATACACAAAGGCAGATAGCAATCCTGAGCACCATGCTGTTTTCATTTCCTGAAGCCTTTGGAAACTATGAAGGTAGCATATTCCAAGCAAAACTTGAAATACTGTCAGAGATTAAAGATACCTGATTCCTGTTTCACCCTGTCTTGTGTGCTGGTCACATTCGATACTTCCTTTATCTGTGGCATAAAGGGAGCTTTGTAACTGTGTCTTGCCAGAGGAGATTTGAGGACAAAAGATGCACTGTGCTCCAGTGAAATTCCTTAGTTAATTGCAATACTCATGTAAACATGATAATGAGCATTATTATTGGGGGTTTATGACAGATACATTCATTTATACCAATTAGTTTCAATTTAGCCACAGACACCATTTCCTTCTTAAAGCCTGTAACTATCTACTAAGTGTACCCCTCCAAATTATTGGTGGTATCCAAACAAAACTCCACTGCCTGTACCGTATATTAACTTAATAACATGGCACAAAAGCTTTGTGTTATAAATAGCTCCCTTTCATTCCGAAGGAATGGAGAGCAAAGCCATCTTGTTTTCTGGAGTGAACACAGGGCTGCCAATGTTCAGTAATTTCTTTGCCTTTGCCTGGCTCCCCCAACACTACCTAATTGTGTGCCCTCAGACTTCTCTATAAAAAATTTGCCAACAACTGAAGAATGATATTTTCCTGTCGTTATGGAAAATAATGGACCTTTTACAACCTGAAAATTTAATAATTACTAGTTGTAGTTTTTTTTGAAAAGTTACTGCTATAATCCAAGGCAGAAGTCTTTCTTAAATGTTGGCTTAAAATTTACTAAAATAGAATGTTATTATAAGAAAATGTCTTAATGATTGTGTCACTGGTATCTAATATACATGTAAGAAACTGAAACTGTAAATATAAATATTTGTAATCAGTGATTTGGTTTTGGTTTTGAAACTCTTTCCTCCTATAATACATGATATATTTTCTAACTTTTGCCACAAAGTTTCAACAAACTTTTTACTTGCCACTTTTAAAATTATGAAAGTTAAACAACAAATATTGACCTCACTTAAATATATGTACATAATTTGCAAGGACTATGTTAGCAATATGTATGTAGTAATCAATACTGTTTTCTGAGATTGGTATAGTTATTAAAAAAAAAGTACTTCCCAAATTTTAACCATTATGAAAATTCATTGAAATTATAGTAAACTCCACCCTCTCTCAGTTATAATATCTATCCTATTCTTCAGGTACATCTGGCTTTTTATAAACCACACTCATTTCTCTTGACATGGTGAACTTGCTTCTTCATGGTCAAATAACTATTACTGCATCTAGCCTAGCTCTTAGTAGAGTCATCTAGATCTGACCACATACCAACAGCTATTCGTTGGTTTAGCTTTCTGGAAATAATTCTGTCTCCACAGGGACAAACTGGGGCAGCATGTCTGTGTTCTGAAAGTTGTAATCATCTCTCCTATCATGAAGTTTAACTTCTCCTGAAAATGT
Source organism: Peromyscus maniculatus bairdii (assembly GCF_049852395.1). Taxonomy (NCBI): domain Eukaryota; kingdom Metazoa; phylum Chordata; class Mammalia; order Rodentia; family Cricetidae; genus Peromyscus; species Peromyscus maniculatus. Next base: position 34,717,025 of record NC_134870.1, on the reverse strand, counting down.
CATGTGACTTACTAGAGTGACTCGAATTCACTTGCTTCTTGAATTTAAACCTTTACCGTATAAATGCAAGATTATTTTATAGTCATATATTTTATATTAATACAATATATTTATGTGAATTTAATAACTAAATATATGAAATAATGTCAATGTGTGACAAATAAAATTTATACATAGGATAATAAAATATATGTGCAGTTTTATTCAAGAATCATGTGTTAATACATTACTAAGCATCTTAGGGGATCTCAAATCATGGCCTTCACATTATCCTGGACAGACTATACTATCAACTGGTAAAAAAAAAAAAAAAGATTCCAGGGACAAAATAATTAGAGGGTATGTCATAGCCTTACACTGAATCCTTATGCACAGTTTTACTTCACATAATTTTAACTTTATTTTAATAGTTAGAACCCATCCAACTGTGAAGGATTGTTATAAGAATAATAATCTGTATATAGGTGAGAGGGTCACTGTGGCTTGAGGAGTTATAAGGGCTTCCTTGGTGGCTCATCTGTCCTGTCCTCGCTTGTCAAGGTAACTTCTGCCTTTGCTTACTGCTTCTAAGCACAGCCCCTGAGGCTGAATAATTGATGGACTCTTCCTAATTCTAAAGGCTGGGGATTCAAAAAATCAAAGCACTAGTAAGTATCCTAGTGCTCACCCAGTCTCTCTGCTTTCAGGATGTTTATGGAAGGCTGTGTTCTGTCACAACAGAAGAGCAGACAAGTGAAACACAAATCTGCCACCTAATTTATAAGGGCTTTATCCATCTGACCTAACCATCTGCTATGGTCTCCATTTTCCAAGATAGTTGCCACTGGGGACTATGTTTCCAATACGTGTACTTTGAAGGGGATAACACCCCTGAAACACCACAGGTAGGGAGTCCTGGATGACTCAGCATCCTGGTGGATCCAGGAGCCCAGAGTCACTGATTCAACACTTGGAGAGCCTTTTACAATTGGCCATTCCCAGCAGTTCAATCTAGTGGTGAGATCAGTTATGGTTTGTTTACTGGCTCCTTCAGGTATACATAAGAGTCAGCACACACTAAGTGCCCAGAAACTGTTTGGTGACTAAAAGAATACAAGTTTCTAATAATCAAATCCAGATTTTATTGTCTTTCTAACTGTGATCTTTAAGCTTCCATTCACTTCTTTGTCTGCTGTGGGATGTCTTTCTGGACACTGTGAATATGTGCTGCTCTGATTGATTGGTTGATAAATAAAGTTGCTTTGGCCTATGGCAAGCCAGCTTAGAGGCAGGTGGGAAATCCAAGGAGAGAGACAAGGAAAGCGAAAGGCGGAATCTGGAGAGATGCCAGCCTGCTTCCCAAGGAGCAACACGCTAGCAGACCGGTAAAGCCACGGAACACATGGCAATACACAGATGAATAGAAATGGGTTAATTTAAGATATAAGAGCTAGCTAGCAAGAGGCCTGCTATAGGCCATACAGTTGATAGTTAATATGAAGCCTCTGAATGATTATTTTATAAGTGGCTGAGGGACTGTACCTGGGACTGGAGGAACGTGGGACCGTGAGGCTGGGTGGGACCGGAGAAACTTGTCACTACATTTGTCAGCTGGCTTCTCGTCTTGTTTTGCTTTGTATTCACAGTCTGTTGGCTTTTTGATTGTATGCTCCCCCCACCCCCCGCCCCGGTTCATGTGTTATGGTACCATAGAGCCCTGGCTGGCGTTCAGTGCACTGGACACTGCAGATTGGGCTGTTTTCAGACTTTAACATGTGGAAACCAGGACTTTTAGTGTTGGGATTAGTTTTTAGTGAAACAATGTTATGGGTTGTTTGTTGTATAGCTCTTTCGCACATGTCCCCCAAAATGTATGTGTGAAAAGATTCTCAGAGCTACTTTATTGAGAGGTGAGGTCCCTCCCCCATGAGTTAATGCAACTACAGCAAGGGCTTCCCTCAAGGGCTCTCTCACTCTCTAGTCCTCGTGCATCCCACTATGTGAGGATGTAGTAAGGAAAGTATTGCCAGCTGCTAGAGCATTGATCTTGAACTCCATAACCTTCAGAGCTTGGAGGAAACAACCTTTTGTTTCATATTATCCTTCTAGGGTTTCCACAGCAGCTGTAAAAACTAGACTGAGATACTTTATGGACACATTTCCTTGAGTCCAATGAAAAGAGGAAGTCGTATTATCTCTTAAATCAACTATTCCATAAAAAAGACTGTATGAGAAAAATCAGTGCTGCTTCCAGCCACCAGGCTGCTAATACTTGAACACAGTTTTGATGGAGCACCATTTTTCTGACCACATCTTTCTGCTGGGTAGACCATACTGAGCCTATTTTGAGGGGATGTCTGGCCTGAGAAGTCCGTATTTTGACAAAGAGAGAAATTATTTCACTTAGAGAAATTAATTCCCATTGGCACCACTTTAGGTAGGAGACACAGCTAAGAGTTATTTCCAAGGACAAGCAGTTCCTGAAATCAGACTGTATAGAGAGACAATTATTTCATCGGGTACAGGCTTGCCTTGTCTGCCCCACCTCATAAAAGACCACCACCATTTAATGCATGTGAAATTGCCCACATGTTATCTCCCAACATCAGCTGTCTCAGTGGTCAGACGTGAAAATTAGTTTAGCAAAATATGGCAAGGCCCATAGTGTGAATTGGAGCAATATAAGTGGTGTGTCAAATTCAGTGTTCATGGACAGTCTTTCAGATAATGAGACCAACTAGGACAGAGACACATCCACCTGATTGTCATTTATCTTTCTAAGGTAAAGTAAATAAATGTGATGCTTTATAGTATGGGCTTTATTAAGAGGACTCCAGTGTGGTTCCCAAGCTGCCTACGGCACCCAAACTTGGGAAGCAATCTTAACACATGACCCTCAAACAATAAATAAAGTTACATGAGATATATTGGAAAATGTCAACTTTTGCCATTCTTCTTCATGTTCTTGTTATTTGTGAGCTCCAGTCTCCTCATATGTAGCACTGGATTAAAGAACCTACAAAGATGATTATTAAATACAGTGAAACTATAAGTTAACAGACTTGAGGCTGATGTTCTACATGTGCTAGCTCTCATTCACAAGCTACAGTGTGGTGTCTGGATATTGCCGTAAACAAGAAAACCAGGCATCAGAGCACATGCCTACAATCACAACACTCAGGAGCCAGAGGCAAGAGCATCACAAATTCAAGGTCAGTGTGGTTCACATAGAAAACTGCAGCAGGTTAAGCCACATAGTGAGACTCTGCTACCCAAAACCCAAACCAAGCCAAAATAACATTTTAAACCAAACATTTTTTTAAAGAAAAAAGAAAGTCTCCTGCAACTATCAAGAAGATCCAACATCCATGTTCAGTAGATAGCATAAGCTTTTAGTCTACAGACAAATCAGATAATTCAAATTATCTTAAATTTGAATTTCAACACACCTATTAGGGTGACTTAATCTGGTTGACAAAGATTGGGTCAACTAGAGACTTCACGGTGTATTCATTTAACATGCCCTATAGGAGGGAATAGGAGATGGTGTGGATCGTCTGCAAGATAATTTACTACTTATTTAAAATGGGAAGCATAAGTCTCCCGTATCATCCAGCCTTCCTTGAGTCTCTTCTCCGTGAATTTCATATAGCTGCGGCAGCCTCGTCTTCCTTGACAGGAGGGAGCCAGCACTGCTCAGCTCCCAGTTAGTAAGTCAACGACTAGTGCCAGGAGAAGGCTTGGTATTTCCAGCAAGTGCTGGAAACGATAGAAAAGAACTTGTCTGAGCTAGACGAGAAGAAAGAATATCTGGCCTAAGACTTGCATCACTAGCCGTACGATTCCATATACATTTGCTTCGATCCAAACAACAGTCTTGCAAGTGAGGCAGGGCAGATGGAAGAACTCCCTGTGGTCAGGGAGTCCACGGAGGCCTCAACATAAGAAGTCCACTGCCATTGTCTTTGCTGGCCCACCACAACCACACGGTCAGACCCTGTTGCTGCAGACACCACACACTTCAGCGGCAGAACACAGAAAAGTCAGTCTACGCTGACCGGGAAGCCCGAGCCCTGCTGGCTAGCTTTTACAGGGCTGGACCCAGCTGCCCAGGCTGCACTGAAATTTACAGTTAATTATCCATTTCCTCTGGGCGTGACATTGTCCACCTGTGCAGGTGAATTCCATTTTGACTCTTTCAAGGCATATTATGAAATCAGCTTCCTAACTAGTAGGTTTTTTTTTTTTTTTCAGAGTAAAGAATAAATCTGAACCAAATTAGGGCCGTTTTTCTGCACCAGCTTTTTAGCCTGATGCCCCCCTCCCCCAAAGCAGACCATGAAAGCTAACTGTCAGGCAGCCCCATTTGGAAGTTCGTTCATGGAAGAGGAATAGAGGACAAGGAGAGTAAGAAATCTGAACCGGAGAGAAGGGAAAGTGGAGGGCTGCGGGGCCGGCTCAGCAGCTAAGAGCACTTGTTGGTCCTGCAGAGGTGGATTTAGTTCCCAGGACCCAAATGGAGTCTCATAATCATTGGTGACTCAAGTCTCAAAGGATACCATGCCCTCCTTTGATCTCTGAGGGCACCAAGTACATATACGGTACAACCCATACTTGCAGGCAAAACATTCATACACATTCAATAAAGTAAATTTGTTTTTAAAAAGAAGAAAGTGGAGTACGGGGCTGGTCATTTCTGTGGCTAGCTGACCGTGTGTTGATCAAGCAGCATCCTGGCTACTGTCCTGTGGCCATGCTTCTGCAAAGGACTGAGCATGAAGCTGCAGCTTTCAGAACTTTCTTGAAGCACCAAACACCTCAGGTATCTCTTCGAGACCCCAGTTCCCACCAGGGAGTTCCCTACATCTGAGGAATAGTCTGGAGGTTCATACAGCTCCAAGAAAGCAGGTGGGATGGGAGCCAAGATGCTCAGAGGTTGACAAGAGAAGAGGGATGGCTGCTTCTGAGCAGCATTGACTGTGGTGAGGGGAGCCTTGGGGGTCACTCTACACTCTTGCCATGTTGGGGTATCAGTGTGCTCTGTTGTTGGGACAACCTAGGGTCTTTGCCATGGACAGCACCATCCCTGGAGTCTGAATGACAGCATTGTACTCTTGGCCACCCATGTGGCACTAGCAGGCACAGGAACTTCAAGCCCTCCTTTAGAGTCATATGTTGGGCTGCTATGTGATGGTCTATGTTGCTGGGAGCACAAGAGGAATGGTTCCTTTTATTATTTGTTATAGAATGAGCATGTATATCCTAGAGGGTGAAATCAAATCCTGACCCCCCAAGTCAGATGACATGGAGAGGAAATTTGGTCCTGGAATGGGATTTGTGTTCTTACAAAAGAGGACATGAATGGGTCTTCCTTCTCTGCTCTCATTGGCCTACTATGGGAAGTTACAAACAAAAGCCAACTGTCTGCACCTTGAAGACCATCTTCACATGCATTTGCCTACCATGACTTCCTGGTCTCAGACTTGTGTCCTCCAGAACCATGAGTATCCGGTTTTATAAGCCATCAAGTCTGAGGTACTTTCTGTTGGGGCCGTGGGGGAGGAACAGCAATCAGCCTTGGAACTCATGGAAAGCTGCCATTCAGTTAGTGTAATCACAGTGGGTGAGCCTTGGAGAGGCAGAGCTCCGAGGACTGCATGTCCTGAGGACTTTGTGCTGTCATTGAGCATAGCTCTGCTTATTGCCCTCTCTGTCACCATGTCCCTCATAAATCTATGAGTTGTATGAGAACTCTAAGGGGGGTTCCAGCCCCTTAGTGGGCAGTGTCATTGGTACTTACAATAATAGTGATTGACTTTTTCCAAGCATTGCTGCTAGAGCAGATTGATGAATCAACAACACTCTTATAAAGAATTTAGAGATGTAGATTGTTAGTAAAGTTAGGTTAAGATGTTTTTATTAATGGCTTGGATGTAGAACATTTTGGGGAACAATTTAAAGTTTAGAAAGGCCCGCTTTTAGTAGTTGAGCAAGGGACTCATTGAGGTCAAGAAACAAGAACAAAGGCAGCCCAGTTATGACTAACTGCTGTGCCTTTCTTCCTAAAGATGGGTTGGTGACCAAAAGTGATGGTTACTTTCTTGGACCCATTTTTTTGCCCTTGGCTTTTGGTATAATTTAATAAAAAATTGGTGATGAGTGTGCATTTATTCTGAGGGCTTGAAGTAGAAATGACTGATTTTTTTTATAAATAAAAGTTTAGATTTGTGATTCTTTTAATATTTTTTGTAATATTACCTTTAGAGATAAATAATAAAGTGACAATCAATCCTTTCTTTGTAATCACAAACAGCTGCCTGCCAGTACAAAAGGAACTGGCTGAAATATATTTGGCTCGCTTGCTCAAAACTTCATTAATCAATTATAAAAGATTCATTGCTTTGGAGTAAAGATGTTATGGTGGGAAATTTAATACAAAGAAAAATGTTTAACTACTTGTAGGCTTCTAAGAAAAAATGACATGTAATTTGTGATCATAACGTGGTTTCTTCCTGTGTAAACATTTTAATTTGGTTTTTGGAAAATATGTAACTTGTGGTTGTGAGGTAATCTTTTCTTTGCATAGAAATTTTTGCATTAGGAGGTATAAAATGGATAAGAGAAAAAATAAGAGATGTAGAAGGAAAACATCAGGGAAGATGTAGAAGGGAAACATCAGGGGAGATGTAGAAAGGAAACAACAATACAGAAGAACAGAACAGGAAAAGAACAAAGTAGGAACAAACAGATAAAAACTTAGAGGAAGAATTAAGCTTTGCCCCTCAGATAGCGTTCTCATGCATGCCTGTGTGTCTGTCCAGTAGTTCCCTGACTCCATGCCTCCTCTTCAGTACCTGACCTGCTGAGGGCTGGTACTTCAGCAACATTGTTGCAGCAGATTAAGCCAAAGCATTATCTAACACAGTAACTATAAGAGGAGGCCAACCTTGACCAGGTGCTCTTGTGGAATCTTATTTTAACTAAGTAAAGATGTGGTATGCTGCAGAATATTACTTTAACTGTGTAAAAGTTGAAAAATATTTTATGCTGCATTTGTTTAATGATGTAAAGATGTGTTGCATTTGTTTCATCTTGCCTGCCTAAGGCACCTGATTGGTCAAATAAAGAGCTGAATGACCAATAGCTAGGCAGAGAAAAGATAGGTGGGGCTGGCAGGCAGAGAGAATAAATAGGAGGAGAAATCTAAGCTCAAGAGAGAAGAAAGAAGGAGAAGAGAACATGGGAGAAAAAGAGGGACAGGCCTGGGGCAAGAAGCCAGGCAGTCAGCAGACAGACAGACAGGAGAAGCAGTGAAAATAAGACCTACAGAAAAAGGAAGAAAGGTAAAAAGCCCTGGGGCAAATGGTAGATAAAGAGAATCAGGTTAATTTAAGTTAAAAGAGCCAGCCAGAAATAAGCCTAAGCTAAGCAGAGCATTCAAAACTAGTAATAAATCTCCTTGCAATGCTTTGGGACCTACTTGGTGACTGAAAAATAAAAGCCTGGTACACAGTGCCTCAGTTTATAAAAAACAGTAGCTAAAATGGAATTAATTCCCACTCAGTTACCACAGCAAAATAATGACTACAAAAAGCAACTGACAGATGATTTCGCATCATCCTCTGCATTCATAACCATGTTAAGTTTGCATCCTTCATGTGTCAAAGCTAAAAATGTGAGCCTATGAGTATGAATCTCCAGAGATAACTCAGAATCTAGATTTTTTTCTTTTCCTTTGAAGCTTTTTGTACCCAAAGATGTAATAAGATAGCAATGAAAGAATGGATTTCATCCTTGGTTTGCTGCTTCCAAAGGGTGGCAGGGTCAGCAAGACACGTTACCATTCTGACAACATGTGCTTCTACATCTGGACCAACATCTTTGTCATGGGTTTTATGGTGTAGTGTCCCCAACTAGTATGTGTACTACTCTTGTACTTATTCACAAAAGGGTTTCAGGCATATCCAGGCATACATTTCTAAACTTGAGATGCATTTCAGTGATAGAGTTTTGCCTGTGATATCTGGAGCTCTCCGTTTGATTCCTAGTAACAGAAAAGGTTTATTCCTGTTCCTACCCTTGATACTTGGGGCAAAGGAGTCGTGTCTGCACTGACCAAAACACCACAATGTGTTGTCTCTGGCTGCCAGATATCTTCTAGAATGATCCTCTGCTGACACATTGAGAGGAAACAATTATAAGAACATTCCAGAATGTCCCAGGACAAAGAATAGCTTGTGTCATGTTGGCACGGGGGTGCTGCTGCAGCAGGCTGGGAGTGGCCAAGTAGACCTGCAGCAGTAGCCAGCTACAAAATGCCCAACCTCTCAGTGGAGACAAACAAGGGGACCTCTAGAGGAGCTTGTGTTCCATTGGTCCAGGATGTCCATGGTACTCCAAATAGGGATAATAGAGATGAAGAACTGGGCATCTGCATGGGAGTCCTGAGAGGTACAGTCACAAATGTGTCACTATGCATGGGGCCTACTCATCCTTTTGCAGTAGATAGTGACCTCTCCACCAACCCCCAGTATTAACCAGCCCAATTTCTGAGCTTCTCTGAGTGATCATGTAAGTTATGCAAGTAACAATGGCCTTATTCCCTGAAAGCAATTAATATACAAAGCCTCATAAAACTAAAAAATTTACGATCATTATCTCAACATTTGTCAACAAAGCCTAGTGGGCTATTGCAATCTTTCCATATAACCACTTGTTGCAAATATTTCAATGGTAAAAGTTACGTTTTAACATTATTGCCACACACTCAGGTAAAAAGGAAATGTTTACCCTGGTTTGAAACTCTCCTTCAGTCACAAAAATCTCAGCCAACAATTGTGTGATTTTTACATGGCCAGGTGTCAAGGGTAGGATGAATAGATGCTAAGCAAAAACTGTGCCGGTGGCCTTACGGACGAGCTGAGCTGCTGAATGATTAAAGAACATCACTGCAGAACCAGAACAGAAGGAGTTTTGAACAGCTTTCCTAGGTCAAGCAATTTCCACGAAAATCCACCAAGGGGTATAAAAGCAGCAGAGTGTTATGCATGAACACTAGACCCCCTTTACTGAAGTGAAAGGGTCCATTCATGAGGTGCCTTCTTTAAGAAAGGCAATGAAGCCATTTTCAAACCCATTGAAATGCACATCTCTCAATCTAGTCCTTGGCACTGGGCTCAGGAAGGGACTATATGGTGTTTTCAGCTTGTAACCACTATGTCTGATGCATCTGGATGGAGAGTGGCTGTGACTAGAGTCAGAACCTCATGCAGCTTCAGATAACACCCCCCCCCCCCCGCCAACTGCATAAGGGAGGAAGGATGCTACTGCTTTAAAGGAAAATGAAGAAAAAAATAATGCTCAAGATTTTCCCAGAAGCACCAAACAGTGATAGAAAATGGACTGTGTCAAACAAGGTAAAATATATATTATGGCTTATGGAAGGACTAGAGCAGTGTGAATTCATAACAGAACAAGAAATTGGGGCTAGAGCAGTAGCTCAGCAGTTAAGAGCACTTGAAGCTCTTACAGAGGACCTGGTTCAGTGCTAAGTATTTACACGGGGTGACTCACAACCACCTTTAACTCCAGTTCCAGGAGATCTGAAGCCCTCTTCTGGCCTCTACAGGCACTATATGAATGTAGTGCGAATACAAATAAACAGATACGTGCACATACAAAGAATGAAGAATAACTTTAAATAAGAAAGGAATTATTTCAGCATATAAAAATCAAGGTGATGCCTCTAAGAACCTGTTGTTAATGAGGCAGATGTATCTGGCGGGAGTATTTTAAAAGTTGTCCATGAAATACTCTTCAACATGCACAGAAATTTAGATTTTTACATATGAGAGAAAATATTGATAATTTCTCTTTCTGATTTTGGTTTAGTCCACTTAATATAATGCTCTCCAGTTTCGTCCCCTTTCCTGCAAATGTCAAGGTTTCATTTTTCCTTGTAACTGAGTTCACTCATCTGTTGATGGATATCTAGGCTGGTTCTACTGCTTAGCTATTGTGAGTAGTGTGGCAGTAAACATGGCAGCTATCTTTCCATGTGTTGAGTTAGATTGCTTTGAGTATGTATCCAGGAATGGTACAGCTAGGTCAGATAGTACTTCTGGCTTTGTTTTGTTTTCTTTGTTTGTTTGTTGTAGGAACCTGCATACTTATTTCTATAATGGCTTCATCAGTTGACATTCTTACCAGCTATGAGAGGAGAAGAAGGAGAAGAGGAAGGAAGAGAAGAAGAAGAAGAAGGAGGAGAAGGAGGAGGAGGGGGGGGAGGAGGAGGGGGAGGAAAAAAAGAAGAGGAAGAAGAAGAAAAAGAGGAAACTCAAGGGAAGGGTAATGGAACACATGTGACTTGAAAGCACAAGGGAGGGGGAGCATCGAGAGGAGTTAGGGGAGACAGGGAGAGCAGTATGGGGGTGTATGAACATAAACAAAATATAGGTAAGAAAATGTCATAATGGAATTCATTTCTTCACTGAAAAACTTAATTTTAAAAATTTTTAAAAGATGCTATCTAGCAATATTTCTCCTTATCCCTGAAAAATCTACTTTCTGGTCTCTCAATCTGATGGTTCTTCTCAACTACAAAGAAAAAAAATGCAACAAGCAATACCTTTCAATTTAAACTCTCTACTTTTCGTTCTTTTTATGTCTTAGTTTATCTGTATGTCCAATAATAGGAGGAGGTGGGGACACTTTCTTACAGGGTGTGGTGGGAGCCCATCTTCAGGTTCCTAGTGGCTTTGCCCAGCTGGTCTGTATAGAGAGCATGATTGGACCATGGGCCTGAGTGCAGGTGTCTGAGATGGTCTGAACTTGGCTGTGCTTGGGGGAGGTCTTTTGCTCCACCCCTTGGTGTTTCTATGAATACCCTAGAGCAGAGACATTCAGGGCCTGTTGGAATAGGTTCCAGGCCCTCTCGAGGTTATCCTGTATTTTCTATCTGTTTATCTCCACACTCTAAATCCTTCTATCTAATATTTCCTGCTGCTCTCACTCAAGAAAATTCTGGGGAACTCTGGGGTTGATGGGAAGCCACCCCAAAGGGTGGGTGATAGGCTCCTTGGAGAAAATGCATAAGAATATTCTATCAGTGACATCTTTTGCCAAGTGTAGCTTATTAGTTGCTGTCCTCCCAGGCCAGTTCAGGGACAGAACACTCCATCAGCATTTGCCCTTGTGTGTACCTGTGTGGTGCTGGCACATACTTCTTATTCAAAATATTAAGAGTAACACTTCTTATTTTTAAAAAAACATTCCATCAGCTTTTGCTCTTGAATGCATTTGGTGCTGGCATGTAAACTTCTTATACAAAATAATAAGGAAATGGGAAGGTTTAAGAATTGAGTAAATGGGGTTTCTACCAATATAATGCCTTCAAAAGGCCTGGTCCCCCAAATTCTTTACATTAATATATGAAAAAAATACAACTGCCTTTTTAGCTTAACATTTTTCTCCTTTTTCATTTGTGATGGGGGGAAGTTTACAGGGACAACATGTTGCATTAACTTCCCCCCCTGGTGTAAATGTGTTTGTTTTCCTACATAAGGTTCTTGAGGTAGGAACAAGTTTGAGATCCTGGGAAAGAAGTTTGCAAGTGCTCAGTGATGTCCTAAGAGTCCACTTAGCAGGGTCCTTCTGGGTGTCTGTAAAGTAGATAATGACAATGGAACATTAAAATCATGGACAATGACTTGTAAAACAGAGACCCTGGTGGTACTGAAAAGGTCGTATGTTTAGTATGACATGGTGATTCTGTGCATTTCACCTCTAAAATGCATGTAGAACTCACCCTTCCCTAACTCTACTCTATTTTCTCTTACATAACCTCAGTCAACCCATTATCACCTCACATGAACCATGACTGTTCCCTAGCTGGCCTCTTTCTCTTACAGTCTGAATGTTTGTGTTCTCCCCCAATTCATGTTGCAACTTAACCTGATTGTAGTTGTGGTGAGAGGGAGTTCTGAGAGAGGGGATTATCCCATGCAGGCCCTGCTCCCATCAGTAGGAGGGAAATTTAGACCCCCCCTTTTTTACACTCCATACTTACCCCCATGTGAGGTACTGTGGACGAAGCAGTGTTCAAGGTACCACATAGGAAGCAAAGATTCCCCCTGCCCTCTACTTACCAGACTTGGTCTTAGACATCCAACCCACAGATTCTGTGATAAATGATTATCTATGATTTATCAATTCCCAAGTCTAAAGCATTTTGTTACAGCATCAGGACTAAGACATTCTCTTCATGCCTTACAATATATTTCCCACATAACAACCAGTTAGTAAAAGTATAAATGATATCAAATAACTCTTGTGCTGTTTAGAGTCCTTTGGTGATTGCCTATTTTGCTTGGAAAGGATCCTAAACTCACTGCAGTGGTTTATGTGGTTTGATGTGGTCTGGCTCACTAAGATTGTCCCCTGACTGCTGTGCTTAATGCACTTGTAGCCTCCCTGGTCTTCTTGCTGGTCCTTGACTCTTTCCAAATCTTTCTCTAGTCATTGCTTTCCCATAAGACATCCTCTACCTAGAATTTCCTCCCTTGTATACTCACAGATACAATGACCCCCCTAACCCACCCCCACCAGCTTTCAACTTCCCCAATAACAAGGAACTTCCATAGCCATCTCCATCTGTGAATGGTCCTCATTCACTATAAAATAGCTTTATTTCCATCATAACTCAAAATTTTAACTCATTCCAACTGGAAATTACATTCCTAATACTTCTAAAGAAAGGTAATTTCTCAAGAGCTGGCAAGGTCAAGATAGAGCTAAATCTCTGTCTGTCAGTTCTGAAATTCATGTATGTTTCAGTGGAACAGCACTGGCTGTATGTAGACAGATTTATTTCAGTGAAGATAGACTCTCACAGCTCAGAGCCTAACATTATCCCATAATTATTTAAAACACAGCCAAATCTCAGATATTCATAGTATTTGAGAAGCATATACTTTCTTATAAGCCTATCTTTTTCTTCCTCAGAAAGCATTCCTAGTGACTTGCCAAACCACAAGTCAATAGAATGCCCCGTCCCTAGTGAAATAAAGCAATCTCTGTAGTTGATTTCCTTTGTTCTGGTCTACAAAGATACGCAGAGAGAAGATGGGTGTGACAATAATGCATTTGGCTGGAAATAAGAAGTGAATTCTGGGAAAGCAATCTAATTGCCTGGTTGGAAGCTATCCCAGATTTGCGAAGCTTATTCTTTAAAATGAAGGACCATGTTCTAAGAAATTGAAAGGCTGCCTGTAAGCTGAGTCGATTTCCCCTCCCATCTCAAGAATGACAGGTTCTGTTATACAGGAGATAAATCACCCCTGTCTTGTAAGTTCTCAGTGCAGAACCACAGCAGACAAGACCTGTTAACAATGGACAGATGGATCCACTCACTCACTGCACACGGACTGTCTTCGTGTGCTCTATCCTCTGCTCTTGGCACCAGTCAGTCCTGCGCTGCTAAGTACTGGATGCTTCTTGTATCTTTTCTTTTTTCCCAGGAGCCCTATTTCTCTCACTTAATAGATGATGAAACTAAGCCTTGAGAAGGGTGTTACCAAAGTAACACAATTGATAGGAACTGAAGTTGAGACTCAGTCTTAAGTATGGTGCACCTTTCGAACCCCAACCAGAAGGGCCCCATTCCATTCACTGACTCTGAGGAACACTATGGCGTAGTGCTACAGTCTCACAGTTGAGACAAACATTCTTTTTAGACCGAAAAAAGAAACCCTACACTAGTCTTACTTAACCTTGTTTTTATTATAGTGTTGCTTACTACAAGTATTCACATAAATTTAGGTATGTTTTTATTTTTACAACCCATCTGAAATAAAACCAAAATATGTTTGTAAATTAAACAAAGAAAACCGACAAAACTCAAATGAACACAATTTAGCAGAGGAAAGGGGTTTCATTTTACAGAAATTAAACTGTCACTCACAGCAGAGATATGATGGTGATTTCCTTTGCAGCTGGCTTTTGTACTGTGGACCATGATGACTTTCTCTACCAGGAGTCTTCTATTGAAAACAGCAAGATCTTGTGTGTGAGCACGCATTTGGCCTCCATACAGCTGGGCCATGGCTTCTCTTGAACCTGTGACAATTAAAATAGCGCCACCATGTGCCAATGTGAGGGGAAAAACTGACTTGAGCTCATGCATTGAATCTAGAAAAGAATGAAACAACTTAAATGATTTAGAAAACTTCCAGAAAAAGAAAATGCTCTGTGTGCACTCTAAGGGTCTGCAGAAATGGGCTTGAGTGACGGACACCATCTAGGACTGATCTATGTGAGTTCAAATGATAATGCACCAATTTAGTAACAATGTACACTGGGAATCAATTTAATGCTCTGTTTCTGCACCTGTAAACTGTAAATTAAAAGAATTCCTGGAGTTATAAGGATTAATTCAGTCTGTATAATGACTCAACCCAGGAGGCAAAGAATAAGACAAACATTCATCAATATTTTCTGCTTTTGTTCGTATTAGTGTTTTAACTGATAGTGGTACCAAGAGGAAAGCTGACCTGCAATTATCATCCTTGAAGAGATGTTTTAGATCTTTATCTATAAAGGCATCCTTTAATCTAAATGCATGTCATAATACTGCCCCCCATTCAGAATGATTGGGGACCAAAGTGTTTCAGAATTTAGATGCATATTTGCATACACATGAGATGCGTTGGGGAAGAGAATCAAGTACAGGTGAAATTCACTTACGTTTAAACCAATAACCTTATAGTGGTTTTGTTCTTTTGTGCCTTTTTTTTTAATTAAGAAATTTGTTTTACATACCAATCGCAGATCCCCCCTCTTCCCTACTCCCACCCCTCCAGCCTTCCTTCCCCAACCCATCCCTCCATTCCCTTCTACAAGGTAAGGCCTCCCATGGGCAGTCAGCAGTGTTGTGTGTGTGTGTGTGTGTGTGTGTGTGTGTGTGTGTGTGTGTGTGTGTATAAATTACCTTATAGAGAATTAGCTTTCAACCTGGCATTTTTCAAGCAGAATTTGTTATGCAGTTTCTTCCTGCTTCCCTCCACCTCACCTTGGCCCCCTCCCACTCCAGTAGCTTTCTTTCCATTTTCACGAGCAGAGACTGATGAGCCAGCCAGTCAAGGAGAAGAAATCACCACTGAGGTAAGCAATTGACTGGTGGCTAGGATTTAACATGGTAGCAGGTAGACTGACTAGGAGATAAGAATATTGCGCCAATCCCATCCATACCTTAGATCCTGCACCAGGGATGGCTGTTTTCCCCATGCTTCAAAAGAAGGATTCCGTCTCCACCAACAAAGTCTATAACAACTTTACTCTCTGCTTTCATTTTTTAATCTAAAGATCATTAAGTGTAATAAAGGACACAGGTGGGAAATCAAGGCAGAGAGAGTATTTAGGGTGTTTTATAAGTGGCGAGTGACTTTAAAGAAAATACACAAAGGACAGAAGTAAAGGTACAGAGATTTCCTATAGAAGTTAGAGAAGTATAGGAAATACACATAACAATACCACTCTGTACTGGCTAGTTTTATGCCAATTTGACACAAGCTAGAGTCATCAGAGGAGGGAATCTTGATTAAGAAATGCCTCCATAAGATCAGGATGTAGGCAAGCCTGTCAGGCATTTTCTTAATTAGTGATTGATGGTGGTGGCCCAGCCCATTGTGAGTGGTACCTTCCCTGGGCTGATGATCCTAAATTCTATAAGAAGCAGAATGAGCAAGCCATGTTGAGCAAGCCAAAGCCAGTAAGCAGCACTCCTCCATGGCTTCTGCATTAGCTCCTGCCTACAGGATCCTGCCCTGTTTGAGTTCCTGTCCTGACTTCCTTCGGTGATGAACATTGATATGGATGTGTCAGCCAAATAAACCCTTTCCTTTCCCCGTTGCTTTGGTCGAGGTGTTTCATCACAGCAATAGAAACCCTAAATAAGACACACTGTAAGGGATGATAGAACACCACGACTAAAGGCAATTTAAGGGAGAAAGGGTTTATTTTGGGTTGCTGTTCCAGAAGGATAAGAGTCCATCACAGCAGCGAGGAGACACGTCAGCAGGAACAAGAAGCTGAGAGCTCACATCTACAAACCCAAGCAGGACACAGAGAGAGCGAAAGGGAGGTGGAGTGAGGCTATAAACACTGGAGGCCCCATCCCCAGTGATTCCTAAACCCCTCCAAAGAGCATCACCAACTGGTGACTAACAGGTTTTTTGTATTGTGATAATAGGTTTCTCCCCCAACGCAGTAAGTCAGATCAAGCCAAATTGAAAAAGTAAAAGAACAGGTTTATTTAAACAAAGCAGCTCCCAGGTGAGTTCTTCAGCCCCAGAAATCGAGGGAGGAGAAATCATGTGTCCGAACTGAAGCAGGGAGCTTATAGAGCCTGTAGGTGAGGTGTGATGATGTGTCAGCCACAAGCTGGTTTTGTGCCCAAGTATGGTCAGAAGCTGAGCATTTTAAGTGGGGACTTAGGCGACTGGCAACTTCAGGAAAGGAGCTGCTGCAGCCACCAAGAACGCAGAACTGGATTTTGGGGGGGCCTTTTTTTTTGTTGGAGACTCTCTGAGTGGGCAGAATTTGGGGAGAGAGAAATGGGGCTTTCTGGATCAAGCAGGAGTGAGCTGGAGGTTCCAGCCAGCCCCTGACCACGTTTTAAAATGTCTGAGCCTGTAGAGGACATTTTTATTCAAACCACAAGGGGCTTTCTTGATAATTTCTCCAGTTACTCATGCATTTTATGTTTCTTTTTCTTTTTTTCAGAGCTACTAAGATAGCACCCGTAAAAGCAGTAACATGGGGCTGGAGAGAGGGCTCAGGTACTAAAGTGTGCTTGCAGATCTTCCAGAGGACCTGGTTCGATTCCCACCACCCAGTTTAGGCAGCTCACAATCACCTGTAACTCCAGTTCTAAGGGACTCCACCACTTCTTCTGGCTTTCCTGGGCACCCACACATGTCATGTTCACACACACACACACACACACACACACACACACACACACAAATAAAATTAATCTTTTTTAAAAGCAGCACAAATAGCCTTTATATTGATCTCTTACTCAGAAGCATTTTGCTAGGGACTCTCCTCTAGATTTTCTTCTTTGATTTTTTTCCACAACAATTCTGTAAGGGCATTCTATCATTACGTCTACTTTACAGATAGAAAAAGATGATACAGAAAGATTGGGTCAATTCTCTAGCATTCCAGAGCTGCGAACTAACTGTCAGTTTAGCTAAAAGAACGCCTCATATACATCTCCACGTTACCATTGTCCTGGCGAAGGTAGCACAGGATTTAAATCTGTACTGCTTCCAAGGGATTACTTGAATCTGAACAAAGCCTTTTGCCTCCTTAATTTTCAACTTCTGGGGCTGAGCGGCGACACTTTTACTCCTTCCCACGAGGGGGCAGTGTGCGCCAGAGTTTGCTTCTGAAAGTCCTGTTTGCCTTCTGTGTCTGCAGCCAGCCTGACTTCTTGGGACTGTTCAGGTCTTCATCTTCATTTGAATTACTGTTATATTTTGAGTTTTTCATTTAAAAACGTTTAGAACTACCCCAGGTGTTCAGGACAGTATTCTCCAACTAGCAGTGTGGTGCTGTAGACAAAAGGCCGAATCGTGGAGCGGTCCTGCACTAGCGATTCACTGACCTTTGGAAATCCCTCAGTGCACTGAGTCAGATTCATTTATATGATGAGATGATGAGGTTGGATGAGTTTTAAGGATCACCACAATGCTCACATTCTACAACGTCTCCCGTAGAAAGCCGCATGAGTCTTAACTCTGCACAAAAGCCTGTAAGAAATGTCAGCTCTATGGCTGTTCACAGATCAGATTATGCATATCTATTAAAACAAATGTGGTCTGGGGCTAAGCACACGGATCTTGAAATTAGATGGCTCTGGTTTTTCAGTCAGGTTATTCGGTCTTTCAGAGACTCAATTCCAAAAGCCACACAACAGCTACGGAAGTGTTACAAGGGAAATGCAAGGTCGGGTCGGGAGCATGGGTTCTCAGAGTGGGTGTGGAGAGCTTAAGCGGTCTGGAAGCCGAATGGATACAATGACCTAGCAAAACTGGCAGGTGGGAAGCATTAACTTAGGTGGTGAATGTAAGCCAATTCTTTCAACAGAGAACACAGAAGATCAAATACGATTTAGGTGCTACACTCTGTCAGCGAGGCCCTTTCAGGTGGGGTGACACAGTCATTAACTCCACCTGAGATATTCCTAAACCCACGTGAGGTATTTGTAAGTGGTTAACCAGGGTGACAATTGTTCCTGTCTCCAGAACTACTTTGATTTTTTTTTTTTTTTTTTTTTTACATACCCTAGCTACAATTCCCCAACCCCTACCCCCACACCCCCCTAGGAGGAGGAAGCATGGAGTGAGATCCTACAGGAAACATTTTGGTTATTTCTGTGTTCTCACAAACTGGGCAGGATAGCTAGCTCCAGAAGCGCCTCGCACCCACACAGAGCTGGATGCTCCTAAGAGGGCAAGTGTCTGTACCAAGGACGTGAGCGCAAAACAAACCCTTCAGCATAAATCCGTTAGATCACATCCGTTTCCCAAGCCCACACAGTCTTGGAAAAGAAAGTGGGACGTTAGGTGTGAAAAAAAAAAAAAAAAAAAAAAGCAGTGTCAGAAGAGACGTGTTTGGACGGCTGTTTCACACTCTCTGCAATCAAAAAGACAGAGCGGGCCCAGCCTCATGTCTAAATATCAAAGCGCACCACAGGCACCATGACGTCTGCGTGCCCGTAGGTACGCCTGGTTTTGCTGTTTGCCATCTGTCTTGAGTTGGGACCCGCACAGAGGACTGCTCTGGTGTTCTGTTTGTAAAGTCATTTGATCTGCTAGATCAGATACAGCCTTGGGTAGGAATTCAGCTCTCAGGTTTTCCAATGTTTGCTTCTTAAAGACAACTCGTGTGGATCATCACTGTTTGTTACAACCACCATCTTCAAAAATACCGGTTGATTAATTCCACAGCATTGTTAAGAGCTAATTATGCTCATTAGGGAAAACGGAGCACAAACACACATAAACTAAAAAAACATAACATCAAATTCATGACTATAATTAAGATTATAGCATTAAGTTTTTATGAAATGGACAGTTTTAATGAGTGATACATATGTGTGTGTTTATATGTTTTACTGTTTACTTACACTTTTTTGTTCCTGTGACACGTATGTTTCTGTGACAATGTAAGATTTTCGTCATTAAATTTTATTAATTATTATGAATCCATATTTTAGACATATACACCGAGAAGAGAATAACCAAAGGGAAGTACAAGTCATGACCATTCAGTTGATTCCCCTTGGTTTTCTTTTCTCTACAAAAATGACGACAAATCTAAATTCAGTGTCCATCAATTTTATCAGCTCTATATGGTCTTATTACACATTTGTGCACTTAATTATTTTTAGTACTATTTCACAGTTATTTAATTTTGTATGAATAATATCATTTGACAGTTTTCTATAACTTCCTTTTGTCCATCACACTGATTCTTTGTCATGATGATGCCTGCAGCTTTGGTTATGTTCGTTGCTGTATAGCATTCCTTTTCAGAAACACGTCCAACAAAAAGAAACAAGTTTGCAAAAAGCTCTCTGTTACCAGAAGAGGAATGGGAAGGTAGGGTGGCATGAATATCCTCTAATTACATGTTGTCAAGGTATTTCCCAAGGAGTTGTGTTAACTGGTACCCATAATCATTTAAATATCCTACTTCTTCACCACACCCGCCACAACTACAAGTGTTTTCACCTATCATCTAAGACTGAAATGGTCTTGCCGTGTGATTTAATGACCACGTTCACAATTGCTAGTGACAGAAACATCACATTTATGGTTTATTTGAACTTTTATTTACCAATGCTTCATTCATTTCAAATTGATTGTTACCATGTAAGCATGTACAAAGACATTCCAATGTGTGAGATGTACATGTGTGACATACATGCCGATCTTTTGTTATTAAAACCCTTTGATCTCTGATATATATTGGATATCTTATATATTTTTGACAGACAGCTTTTTAGGATTACTGTAGTTAAATTTTTAACCTTTTATATTTATGGGTTTTTTTTTGTTGTTATTAGTAAACACTCCAGTTACTTGTGTATTTTTTATTCTTTTGATGTCATGCTCTTTGTATTCAAATCTTTATTGCACCAAGAACTGAAATTTGCCATCCCTCTGTAGAAGGCTCTAGTTATCATCACCCACAGCTTACCCAGCTCCAGGTACAGGCTCTGTCTCCTGTGATCTGCGGTGCCTTCTGTGACTTAACTCAAGATTTTGGTTCTGTTCAGAGCTGCAGCTAAGCTTCCTATTTCCTTCGGCTGTTCAGGTAAATAGATCTGCTTGTACCATCTTAATTTCTACAGCTTTTAATGAAATCTGATCATTGCTGATAACGGTCTCCACACTTGGTTTTCTTTAAAAATTCCAGATTTATAACTAAACCTTCACATTATACATTCATACATTTTAAAGACTGGAGTTTTCAAATTAAATAAAAACCACTCTTGTATTTAGGGTACAATTAAATTTGTGAATTCACTTTCGGAGAGTTATCATGTTTACTTATTAAGTTCCCAATTTCTGTAATTTGTTTAAAACTTATTAAGACAGTTAACTGTTGAATAAAGATTCATAGTTTTCCTTAGGGATATACCTTTAGAAAATATATTATGTGTTTTGCGAAATATATTTTAATTCTTTTTTCACACAAATTATTGTACATGAATGGGGCTGAGTATGCTATTTTCATTTATGCTGAGAGCTCACTCTTCCTACTCTCCTCCAATAATCTTTCCAATGTCTCAAAATCACTATTCTACCTCCAGGCCATTGTTTCAGTTCCTAAGTATGAGAGAAAACATGCAGTTTTTATTGTTCTGAATCTGGCTTATTTCATCTAATACTAATGCCCTCAAGTCCCACCCATTTTGCTGCATTCTCACGGCTGATAACTCTCCACCATGCACATGTGCCCCACGCTCCTCAACTGTCACCTGTTGATGGACAGGGGACTCCCTCCATCTCTTAGCTCTGGGGAGCAGAGCTGCAACAAATGTGAATGCACAGATGCCTCCTGCTGATTTCATTTCCTTGGAATGTCTACCCAGAGTGGTCTGACTGGATCATATGGTGGTTCTAGCTCTAGTATTTGAGAAACTCCGTAATGACTGTACTAGTTTCTATTCCTAACTGCTATGCAGAAGAATTCCTCCCTTTGCACCACCATCTGCTTCGCCAATTTGGGTGTTGGTTTGTTTGTTTGCTAATAATGATTCTAAGTGAGAAAGTGTCTTACTGTAGCTTCGATACCCTTAATTGTTAATAATAGTGAGCATTTATTCATATATTTGTTGGCTGTTTGCATTTCTTCTTTGGGGGAGTGACTCTTCAGATCAATTCTTAAAGTTAGATTGCTATTTCCTCTGTCAAATGGTTTGCCTTGCTTGTAGAATCTGGATACTAGCCCTCTGTGAGATGAATAGTGGGCAAGTATTTTCTTCCAGTCTGTAGGGTATTTATCCATTCTGTTTATTTTTTAACTGCTGCAATTCTATTTGTCATATACATCTGTTTCCTGCACTTTGTGTGTGTGTGGGGGGTCTCTTCCAGAAGAACATTGCCTATTCAGAGTTACTCACATGGTTTTTCCTGGTACTCTTTCAGTTTTGGGATTTATATTTAGTGCATTGCTCCTTCTTCTTCTTCTTCTTCTCCTTCTTCTTCTTCTTCTTCTTCTTCTTCTTCTTCTTCTTCTTCTTCTTCTTCTTCTTCTTCTTCTTCTTCTTCTTCTTCTTCTTCTTCTTCTTTTGTACAGGGTGAGAGACAGACAGAGTCAGGTCTTAGTCTTCTGCTGTGATGATCTAGTTACATGAGCATCGATTTTAAAGGTTTTCCTTTTTACACTGTATGTCTTTGGTGCCTTTGTAGGCCATCAGTTGGTCAATTTAAATACAGAGGTTTATTTCTAGGATGTCTGTTGTATCACATTGACCTGTGTATCTGTTTTAATCCCCAAGCCATGCTGTTTGGTGTAATGTTGCTCTATGCTAGGTTTTAAGATCAGATACATCTCCAGCCTCCTTGCTGTTACTCATGTTGGTTTCAAGGCTCTTTTGTGCTTTTATATGAATTTTGTGGGTTTTTTTTTCTAGTTCTGTAAAGAATGTCATTGGTGATTTGATGAGATTGTAATGTATCTATTGATTTGGGGGATTTCAAAATTCTACCAATTGGTGAACATGGGAAATCTTTTCATCCTCTTGTGTCTTTAATTTCATTCACCAATATTTTGTAATTTTCAGTGTAGTGTTTTTTTATGTCATTGATTGCTTACTTTTAGATATTTTTATTTTTTACTTTATAGATATTGTGAACAGAATTGTTTCCATGTTTTATTAATCAGCAAATTCATTACTGGTGTATAACAAAGTTACAGGGTTTTGTACTCTTATGTCTTATTAAATTCATTTACCAATAACAATAGGTTTTGTATGTCCTTTAGTTCCTAAGCATAGCCTTGCTGGGTATAGTATTTCTAGTTGCCATTTTGCTTGTGAACTTGAAATGCATGATCCAGCTGCTTCTTGGTTTGTAAGATTTGTTGTTAGATATTTGTACACTGTGTGAAAATACATTGCTGTGGTTGGTTTAATAAAGAGCTGAATAGCCAATAGCTGTATCAGGAGGTACAGGCAGGAATTCCAGGCAGAGAAAAGAAGTAGGAGGAGATAATCAAGGTGCACAGAAGATGCCAGGAGAAATGGAGAGGAAACAGGAGGTACAAGATGAAAGAGAGGTAATATAATATAAATGGGTTAATTTAAGTTATAAGAGCTAGTGGGACAAGTCTAAGCTATAGACTAGGCTTTCATAGTTAATAAGCAGTCTCGATGTCATTATTTGGGAGCTGATTGACAGCATAGAAAAATGACTCACTACAAATATTTCTGCTGACAAATCTGCTGTTCATCCAATGGAGATATGACTTGACACTATTCTCTTGTAGATTTTATGGTTGTTTTCCTTTGTTTTCTATTTTAAAAAGGTTTAGTATAATATACCACTATGAATGTCTTATTTTTTTGGTAATGTCTATGGGATCCTGTGATATCTACATCTTTCCTAAGACTAGGACGTTTTCTACTCTTATTTCATTGGCTGGATTTTCTGTCATTTATTATTTTGTTATCCACTTGCATTGATATTTGCA
Organism: Peromyscus maniculatus bairdii; assembly: GCF_049852395.1. Taxonomy (NCBI): domain Eukaryota; kingdom Metazoa; phylum Chordata; class Mammalia; order Rodentia; family Cricetidae; genus Peromyscus; species Peromyscus maniculatus. The sequence goes on along the minus strand of NC_134870.1, from coordinate 34,693,778 downwards.
CATTTAATGGCATCCTGATGGTCTTGAATGCTCTCTTCTTTCCATTTTATTCTTCTTACTTTCTGATTGTTTTGTTTTTGTCTGACTTTAAAAGGTTGAAATATTCTTTCTTCTAATCGATCTATTTGATTGTGGAGGCTTTAATCTGTAATTTTATTGACTTATGGAGCTCCACATTTCCAAGAATTTTGGTTGGTTCACTTTCAATTTTTCTAGCTCTTCACTGAATTTCTTATTCATATCCTGCATTGGCTTTCTAATTTCATTTAACTCCTTGTGCTCTATTGGATCTTACTGAGACAGTCTCACTGTGTAGCCCAGGTTGGTTACAAATTTGCAACCTTCTGCCTCAGCTTCTCAGTTGATGAGATTACAAATGGGGGCACCACCACCCAGTTTTTAGTCATACATTTAAATTCATCTTTAGGCATCTCATCTAATTAGTTTCTCGATATCTGTTGCTGAAGAGTTATGCTCCTTTGTAGGTGACCTATCATCTCATTTTCTTTTTTTTTTTTTTTTTTTTTTTTTTTAGTTTTTATTCTACTGTGCTGAAGTTTGGGCGTTTGGTGGATCAGATATTCCAATCATGTTGACAGAGTGGTCTCCTTAGTAAGTGACTTTCTTCTGAAGATACGTATTAGGATGTCTCTTGCTTTGACTTTTATTCCCTCTGGGCACAATGTGATTTCCCTGTAGCTCTTTGGCCACTGTTATGGTCTTAAGACAGAGCACATATCAGGGTAACTTTGGAGAGACTAGGTGTTTCTTTGAGCCTTGTTAGAGAGTAGACACTAGGTGTTTTGGAAGGTGACAAGCAATCACGGGAGTGGGGAGACAGAAGGAACTGCACAGATGGGATGGGAACAGGAACCCTGGTCTTCCTTTCTGTGGTAGTGAATACCCAGAAGCAGGAGTTCCAACCCACTCCTAAAGAAATCACTCTTGGCTCTCTCTACCTGGGGGCAAGGCAATGACTGTATTGAGAGACCCTCACCATGCCTTTGGCTGTCACATATTCTCAGGGTGGGTTAAAGCCATAGTGTTGTTCAAGGCTTTGTTGTGATGCCCTTTGGGTAAAACCAGCAGACAGAGCTGTGCCTTTCTCTTTGTCATATTAGTAATAGTTATCTATGAATGTTGCAAGATGGACAGGGGAGCACAAGGAACTGATGATGGTATCTGCCTTCAGTCTGGCATTGTTGCTGGTCCACTCATGGGTGGTGATGTATTTAGTCTCGGGGAACAAGCGTTCTGATCTTCTTGTGCTCCAAAGTCTTATTCCTATTGTTGTCTATGTAGCAACACCTGTTCTCTGTGGTGCAAGTGTTCTACAGCAGTTTCCTCCAAACTGAAACATTCCACCCTGGAGGGATATTTTCTAAGACTTGGGGAGTAAATGACTCACACATCTCAGGACGTTCCTGAAACTTATAAGATTCACAAGGCTTTTCCTCAAGACTGTATTAGCAGTGAGAACTTTTGCAGAGAGGAGACTCTAGTGCAGTGGTTCTCAATCTATGGGTCATGACCCCTTTGGTAACCCTCTAGCTACAAAAACATTCACATTACGATTCATAACAATAGCAAAATGACAATTATAAAGTAGCAATGAAAATAATTTTATGGTTGGGGGTCACCACAACATGAAGTACTATATTAAAAGGTCACAGCATTAGGAAGGTTGAGAACCACTGCTCTAATGAATTGTGCTGCTCACCCATAATGGGTCAACTTTTCAGGGGTAACACTGTCTCTGCATCATCTATGCAGCTGTAAGTGACCTCTCACCCATACGCCTTCACGCAACCCAAATAAATTCCTCCTTGGTTCACCAAGGTGGACTTTGGTGGAATTTCTTCTTTCATCTGTCATCAGTGCCCTATTAGGGTGAGAACACATTTGCTCACATGTCCTCAGGAAATTTGCAAAACAGCATGGCAGCCTGCAGGTTTAGGTTACAGTTGTTCAAACGGGCCATTTTCTTTGAAAGGCATCTACACCATAAATCGGTACAGTGGAATTTCCATGGGGTTGCTGAGATGAGAACATGCATGAGTTTCTGAACTATAGAAAAGCCCAAATTCAGAGAGTAGCCAAGTTCTGAAGACAGTTTCTCATTATAGTTAGCTGTTAACTGGGAGAAAGATTCTTTTCCAAAGCAAGGTGATGTCATACTAATTATCTAAGAACCTGTCAACCTCTGAAGATTGGGGTTTCCTTCTAGGAGTTGGGATTGCCAGAAACTGTACATATACAGTTTGCTGGGACTCTCTCACTTTTATTCTGTAGAGCAGTGGTTCTCAACCTTCCCGATGCTGCCACCCTTTAAAACACTTCCTCATGTTGTGGTGACCCCAACCATAAAATTATTGTGTTGCTACTTCATAATTGTTGTTTTGTCACTGTTATGAAAAGTAATATAAATATCTGGTATTCAGCATAGCTGATATGCAACTCCCAAAGGGGTCTCAACCCACAGATTGAGAACCACTGCTGTAGAGGATAGCTCTCCCCGCTAACTGTGAGGTCAAATGGCAGATTCCATGGTATTCTCTATCTCTTTCTATACTGCTCCCCCGGCTCTCCAAATCTTACAAGATTCCAGTCACTCTCCCATTGGTTTCCAGCATCCTCCCATTCAGCCATTTTTGATCCTCTCCTATTACTTTCAGTTCTTTCTCTTCTGATCATCTTCTACAGATGGCTAAGTGTGCAAAATTAGACCCCAGAAGATATCCAAAAGTTTCAATATTGCACCCTGTACTGGCTGGTGCCCCCAAGCTCCTAAGTCCTGGGCACAGAATGTCAAGACTACTACTAGGTTCTATCACTATGTGATTAAAATTACATTAAAATTAGTGTTTTGTAGTGACCAGTGTACAACTTTTGTGCTTCTTTGGATAGACTTAATATATTTTATTCGATATTGTAATTTAATCATTTCAATTATATTCATTATTTGCAATATTCATATATTGTATCATAATTTGCTAGCTTTTCAATTCTAGATGAATAGAAAAACTACTTTTAAAATCTATTTACTTTATAGTATGTAACATTGCAGAGTACTCTTATTAACAAAACATTGTTATGTTCTATCTTTGGTTTTCATATCTCACATGTAAGAGTTTGTTTCTTTCCTGGAACAATAAGAAATATGAAAGTGGATTTATAGGATATTCTTAAGCAGGGTAACAAAATTTCCTTGCTATTTTTTCTGTGCTGATTGCTTTATTATAAATGAATATTTTAATTTTATTTAATGATTGATTTTGCACGAATTAGTAAGAAAAATTATTTTTCACATTTTAATCATAATTTTATGAAATATTTTGATTATTTTTATAATATTAAGCAATTAACATATTTTGAGCAAAACACATAAGTGGCCACATTAAGACTATAATTTCATTTATTGCTGTATTTAGCATGTTACTTTATCCTTGGGCTGTTTACATGTCTATTCATCAGTTCAGATAGTTGTGAATCTTTTCATATTCTCACTGTCCTCATCTCAAGGTCATTTATCACATTCTCTGAGCATCTTACACTTGTTACTCCATTGTCTTCTGGTATCACTCACTGATGTAACCTGATAATTATTTAATTCCTCTTCTCTATATTACCTTCATCTTCTTGCTCAAAATCAACATACTTGGACTCAGCTCGACTTCCTGTTGTCGGCAAGACTCTCAGCTCCAGCACCAAGTCTGCCTGCATGCTGCCATGTTCCCCACCATGAAGATAATGGTGAACTGTAAGGGAGCCCCAATTAAATGTTCTCTTTATAAGAAAAAAAAAATCAACATACTTGCTCCACTGCTTCTTTAACATGAGTAACTATGTCAAAAATAGAATTGTTCAGAAAGCACAGAAAAAAAATACACTTGCTAAAACCATCCATTTTGATATAAAAACTCCATAATAAAAACACCTGTAACAGAACTTTCTCATTCTCATCATTTAACAACTGTAAAAATGTAGAAAATCTATAGACAGCATCACAGTTGATGCTAAAAATATTAATTTGGTCTCATAAGATAAGGACCAAGAAAGAATGATTGATCTTACAATGTCTGTTTAACATTGTTCCAGATGTCCTGGGTTCCCAGGGAAAGACAGAAATAAAACTAATTCTACTACAGTTGATATGATCATGTATGTAGGAACTTCTAAAACATTTACCAAAAAGGCATTAGAGTAAATAAGCCAGCTCAAAAAGTTGCAGACTATAAATCAATTCACAAAAGCACTATGATACAATATATGAATATTGCGAATTATGAATATAATTGAAATGATTAAATTACAATATCGAATAAAATATATTAAGTCTATCCAAAGAAGCACAAAAGTTGTACACTGGTCACTACAAAACACTAATATTAAAGGCCTCAATAAATACAAAATATTCTATGTTTATAGATCAAAAACAATATTATTAAGATGCTGATCCTGCCAAAATTGATCTAGAAATTCAATGAAACCCCTAGTAAAATCTCAGCTGCCCTTTTAAAATAGAAATTGAGAAATTAGCTCTAAAATTCAAATGGAGATTGAAGGAATCCAGAGTAGCTGAAACAATCCTGAAAAAGAAAAGAAAAGTGAGCTTACCCTTTCCATTTTCACAACCTGCTGCAGAGCTACACTAGCAAAGCCTGCATGTCCTGGATTAGTAGAGAAATAGGGGGACAAAATTGATCTGAGAACTTAGAAATAATCCCTTACATTTATAGTAAATTAATCTTTTCAGCAAGACTGCCAAGACAGTTCAGTGGAGAAAAAAATTTTTTAGCGGTTCTGGGACAACTGGGTAGGCACATGCAGAACTGAAATATGACCACTACAGGGCATGACACACAAATATTGACATTAATGGGTTCACAGGAATAAATATCAACAGTTAGAGTAGAAAAGTCTCTAAAGAAAATAGCAGATGAAGAGAGACCCACAGCCAAATATTAGGCAGAACTTGGGAAACCCCATGGAAGAGGGAAAGGAAGGATTGTATGAGCCAGATGATTCCCAGACACCACAAAACACAGCACACAGAATCAGTCCATAGAGGCTCACAGAGACTGAAGTGACAATCAGGGAGCCTGTATGGGTCTGAGGTAGGTCCTCTTCATATATGTTACATTTGTGTACCTTGATGTTCTTGTGGGACTCCTAATAGTGGGAGTGGGAGTTGTCTCTGACTCTTTTTCCTGCTCTTGGGACCCTTTTCCTCCTACTGGGTTGCGTTGTCCAGCCTTGATATGAGGATTTGTACCTAGTCTTATTGTAATTTGTTATGCTTTGTTTGGTTGATATCCCTGGGATGCCTGCTTTTTTCTGAAAGGAAACAGAGGAGGAGTAGATATAAAGGAGAGGGAGGTGTGGAAGAGGGACTGGGAGGAATGGAGGGAGGGGAAACTGCAGTTGGGATACAATACATAAGAGAAGAATAAATTTTTAAAAGGAGAGAAAGAAAACAGAAAAGCCTTCAGAACATTTAACTGGACAGTGGTTTCCTGACTAAAACACTTTCAATTATCCACCATAGAGGGTTGATTGCTCTGGAAAGTGAACTGTATCTTAATAAAACAGTTATATGAGTCTGGGTGATGCTTATTCTTGCCATTTTTCTCAGATGTGTAGCCTGTCCAATCAGTTGCTGTTTCAGCTGAAAGTTAATTGAATTAGAAGGTTTGGAAATTGTTTTGAAAGAAAGTCTGAGGCTATATTGCAAATAAAAGATTGGGTCAGACAAGGATGGTATCCCTACATAGTATAGTACCTTATATTTTAAATTAGGTTGAAAGGAACAAAAACACTGAAATTCGCGTTAACAACTGTAAGATGTGCTTGTAGTTTAGGGACAGTGGTAGTTAGATGTCCTGCTTCTCTCTTGCTTCCTCAGGGATATAGTCATGCCTGTTTTTCATGTAAGTGCCAGAGAACTGAACTCAGTCTGTTGGGTGGCACAGGCCACCTCCCCTAAACACTCCTTCCCCTCAGGCATGCATATTATAGACCAAGGCTGGTAGTGCTGGTTTTGGTTTACACTGTACTGAGTGCCATTAGGAAGAAAGCATGTCCTTCCTGAGTTCCCCAGAGATCTTAGCTTTTTTTTTTTTTTTTCTGAATCAGTCAGGTGGAACTGCCTGGTCTTCCATGAAATCAAATTGGGACTGTTGATTAGTCCCAGCTAAGCAGTCCAGTGGCAGGTCACAACAAGGTCACATGTCTACAGGTAGACTGAAGGACAGGTAAGGTTCCCAAGAAAGACCAAGCGTATGACTTATCAGTAGACACGGCAAAGAAGAAGGAAGGTAAGCAGGCCTAGGTAACCACTGTTGCTGAACGACTGTTGGCTTCTGCCACCACTGTGCCATCCCAGGAGCCCTTCTGAGCTGGGCAGGAATACTATGGATCCTTTTTAGCCGATGAGGATCCCCCGTAAGTAATTTTCCTGCAAGCTAATTGGAGTTTTCTGGATCCATACTTGTGGGTTTACAGAACCATGTTGGGTACACTCTCTCAAGCAGTCAACCACTTGCTGTCACCTACTTTCCACACTGAGTACAGGAAACTCTTGCTACCCTTCCACCCGACTCTGCTTTCTTGTCTCCTTCCCTTTTTCCTGAGACCAGGGCTTACATTTATTAATTCTAGCTCTCATCAATCTCTGTAAAGAGCTTGCTGCCTCTCCCTGTCTAGAAACTCAGACAAGGTCGGGCCCTAGACTCTCTACAGGCCTATGACAGCATCTACTACTTCCTGTTGACATTTTCTTTTTTTTCCCATTAGTCAGTCACCAGGTTTCCTCTTCAAATGGACTATAACTTGGTTTTTTATTGTATCTGCAGGGTCCCTCACAATCTGTGTTACACAGTAGGCCTTCAGATACTCAGCAAGTATGTACTGAGTAAATAAGACTTGGTTTGCATTGTATCCACAGGGTCTCTCACAATCTACACAGTAGGCCTTCAGATACTCAGCAGGTGTATACTGAATAAATAAGACTTTTAAAAGATAATATGATGGCTCAAGAAAAAAATATATGATAAAATCTAGGTACAAAAATATAAGAGAGTCAGAAAATAACGGTATGATCAAAGAGACTCATTGAGAGGACCTGTGGATCAGTGAATCAAGTACCGGATAAAGGAGAAAGAAAGAACAACTAGGTGTCAGTGTTTTTTAAGCTATAGAAAGAAAGTGAAATCTCAATGGTTTAACAGCAAAGTGGGTTATTCATTTAGAATTTGTCAGGTGGAAAGCTATCACCAGAAGCTATTACATTTTCTCAGTAAAAGGCTCAATTACCTTGTAAATAATGATGGTCTTTGTTTGAATAGCATTTTCACATTTGAAAAACTCTGAGTGTACAACATAATTCTGCCATTCAGCAGAACGATACTGAGGTCTTACAAAAGACAGCCAATATGTGGAGGATGGTGGCAAATTAAACCAGGTCCTAACCTTCATGGTACTTATAGTCCAGTGATAAGGAAAGAGGCAAAGGGTTTTATGGTACACCTTCAAAAACCACTCTGAGAAGGGTGTTCACTTATGGTGTGGTTGTCCAAAGGTGATGACAGACTCTCCAGTGAGGAGAGAAGAGGAGGAGTTTCAAAGTGAGGTGTGTCTTATGATGTCAATGGAGCTTGGTAAGTTGACAAAGACAAAACAAACAAAAAAATGACAATCTAGATGGAGGAGTGCATTTGTAAAGACATGACATGCTGAGAAGGTTTCTGTGGACCAGTGGAAGATGATGGTAGCTATAAATCATTTGACAATCCTCTTGTCTAGCAGCATAGTCTGTATCTCCTCCCCTTGGATCTAAGAGTCCTGCAATCAACAGGAGGCAGCAAAGTAATGCTGTAGAGTAGGATGCATGATGCTAGGTCAGCTGCATGGTGCAAGTTTATCCTTTTTCTTCTGGCATGTCAGAGCTGAAGTCCCTAGCCACTCTGGAAGCCCCTTTACTCTGAGAGTCCCACTCTGAGAAAAGCAGTGGTAGATGTCCATTTGTGATCCCAGCTCAGCTTCCATTGTCAATCTTGTAAGGGAACCATCTTGGGCATTTGGCCTCATTAAACTTTCAGATGTCTACAGTCTGGCTCTACTGATATCTCCCTGTAACTCCTGGAGACCCAACTAAGACATGCCTGAATGAACCCTTCTGAGTTTCCAGCCACCATTAAATCTTGAACAAAATTTAAATGGCTGTTTTGATGTACTAAATTTTGGAACCTGAAGTAGGAAAGTTCCTCTGACTAATAAAATATGTCTTGTTTTAGACTCTAGCACTATTTTCCTCTTACGTTGATGATTAAAGCATGCTAATCTATATGCAGACCTTATTTGTGAGTTCAGATAGGGCTGGCTGCACACATCCTCGGACTCCTGGATATGCCTGCTTAGCTACCATGATCCTTCAGATTGGTAAAAGCTGAGCATATGACTCACAGCAGACTAGTGGATGAAGTAGCTCCCTGAGGTGGGTACTGGGAAGTGTGAAATACAGGTAGGTGCTAGGTGAGACTAAAACAGCTAAGGGAAGATCTATGATTGAATAAGAAGAGCATAATCAATAATAAAGTCACTTCTCCAGGGTCTAGCTAGGTGAGTCTGGCTGTTCCTCCCCTCCATGCACCCTCACCAACCTCATTGGCTCAATGAGGCCAAATGCCCAAGATGGCTCCCTTGCAAAAATCACAGTAGCAGCTGCCAATAGGAGCTGACTTGGGCTCTCGACTGAATGTTCACCAATGGTTTTGTCAGTGTGAGAATAATCTAGGTTCCACAAAAGTGCTCCAGCCAAGTCCGGATCCCCCTGCCTGCACCGCTACCAACCTCTAGCCTTCTGCTAGAACTCATTCTGCCTGTCTCAACCTAGGAGTCCCTCCCAGGCCACTTCTAACCTCTCCACCCAGCTAGATACTGCACCCAAACATGTAACTATAGCCAAATAATATTTTATAAAGAAAATAAACCATCTTCACCAAATGTGCTAGGAAAACTGGATGTCTGAATGTAGAAGAATGAAATTAGACATACATATGTATATGTATATGTGTATGTATATGTATATGTATATGTATCACCCTGCACAAAAGCTAAATCTAAATGGATCAAAGACTTAAATGTTAAACCTGAAACACTGAAACCTCTAGAAGAAAATGAAAGTGGTGTCTTACATGACATGGGTGTGGGAAAGGACTACCTGAATAGGACTCCATTTGCCCAAGAAGTTCATCCAAAAATTGACAAGTGGGACCTCATAGAACTGAAAACCTCTAAACAGCTGAAGAAATAATAAATTGAGTGAAGAGGAAGCCCACAGAATAGGAGAGAATCTTTCCCAGAGATATATACCTGACCAATGATTAATATCTAGAATATATATAGAACTCAAAAGCAAAGAGTTTAAAAAATAGACTTGTTCAAAAAAAAATGGGTTTGGGATCTGAACAGCAAGTTCTCAAAAGAAGAAATAAAAATGGTTAAGAAACATCAGAGAAAAAGTCTGTTGTCCCTAGGGACTAGGAAATTGCAAATCAAAACAACTTTGAGATTTTTGTCTTAGCCCATTAAAATAATAAAGAACAGTAAAACAACTGACAACAAATATTGGGGGGAATAGGGAGAAAAGGAAACCCTCATTCGCTATCGATGGGATTGCAACCTCTTGCACCTACTCTGGAAATCAGTGTGGAGTACCGTCCAAAAGCTAAAAACAAGTCTGCCATATGGCCAGCTATACCTCTCTTAGCATCTGGCCAGTATGGTGGTTTCCTAAGCCACTAACTGCTCCTATTTGAGTAAGCTGGTTTGACGGATGCTTCCGTTACTTGAATCTGAAAGAAACCTGGCTACTCCAGCTAGGTAAAGTCAGCCATGACGGTCTCCTATCCAGGTCTGGAAAATTGGTACTTTGCAAGTGACTGAGAATCAGATATTGCTTTTCATCTGGAGCTGGATGATAAGATATACACATCAACAAGACAACCCTGCAGCAAGGAGAAGATGACTGATTTTGGTGGCAGATGTGGAACAGAGTCTGACAAGAAATATGAAACCTCAGTCTGATAAGGAAATCCTGAAGTCTCCCCTGATGTGGCTGAAGTAAGAGAGAGGGAATTTGAGAGACACGTAATATATGAATGAACAGAATTGAGACAAGTTGAATATTGGGATAAAGAGACAAGCAAGGATGGCCTCTAGATGTCGGACATATGTATTACTGAATTGTGTAGTATTAAAGAACAGTTCTGCTTTATATCTGAGGACACTGAGATTCAGAGAAGCTAAATGACCGGTCCATGTCTATAAACCTAACAGGAGCTGAGCTAGCATGGTTTCCAGGCTCCTAGTCTTGTGCTTTTCTCCTGCACTGTGCACCATGTACAGGATGCTGTGTGTATCGTGTTCCCAGGAAATCAGCAGAGCACGTGGCCTGAGAACAGAGACACCGTTACTGATTTAGCCATAGTCTGCTGTCAGGTATGTTGCTGTGGAACAAAACCTCTGCAGCTGGGCACTTGCATTCCTTGCTGGATTTATTTGGTTTGTGAACAGGGCAGCCCACTCTGGATCCAGCTGTTCTGCATCTTCAGAAGCTTGCCACCGACACGGAAGCCTGATGGGGAGGAAATCTACTTCCCTAGAGGGGACTGTTGATTTGTACTGAAGAACAGAGGAGTGCAGCTTTTCAAACCATCCTTCATGGCTTGGAGGTTTTCCCACAGTGGAAGGGAGAGATGCAGGAGGAGAGGCCCCTCGAGGAAGGCAGGAAAAGCTGGTTTGAAGGCAGGCCAGGCTTTGAACCTAGAGAAGGGAAGCACAGGGAAGCAACAGGAAGCCGAGGTACTGATGCCCTTCGTCACTTGTTCAGTTTGAATGTCTTAGTCTATCTCCTTCTTCACAACTTTTAGAACACATTACCATATCTTGGGTACATTGAGGAAGTGCACATTTTTTCTAACGACTTACATCGTGAGGACTTTTAACATCCTCAAGCCGCAGTTCCTTCATCTGTGAAATGAGGCCAGTAAAACTTTCCATCATAGGGCTGCTGAGCTTTGCATGAGATAGTGGCATGAATATTCTTGCCCTGGTGGCAGGTGGAATGCACATGCTTGACCCTCAGTGACAACAAAACCTCCTATCCACCTCAATATGCTTTGAACCTAAACCACGATTGGAAATGGAAACCTGCCAAAATTATCTATGAGTGTGTGTTCAGTAAATGTTACATAAGCAGGCCTGCCAGCACGAGAAGAAAAAGTGAGGCCCTGAGGAGTTGAGTGGTTTGTGACAGATTGTCCCCCAGGGGTATGGATGAGGTAGATGTACAAGGTACCCAACGACAGCAGCAGCCTCTCTATCTCCTTTGATCAGGGTGCTGTTTGTCAGATGAGAAAGGTGATACCTGGGCTTGGCTTTCTAAGAAAGAAGCATGAACAAGGTTGAAGAGAGAGACCCTGCATGTGGCTTGAAGACATTACCCTATAAGACAGTGCCTGTGGGCAGGGGGAAAGCTCTTAAATCTGGGATGTGGTGAGTCTCTGCTCAGCTTGCTCTTCTGTTTAGTACCTGTGTGACTCCATGAGCATTGCTTCAAATTTCCAGGCCTGCTTCTTCAACCGTAAAACCAAACGTGTTTGTTATCTGTTAGTATACAGTAAGTGTGCATTATAAAGCAATTGCTTAGGAAATACCCAGTAAACCTGGGTGTTTGAATTGGTGGTGATTTGCTCTAAAGCAAGCTGTAGGTAAACTTTTCTACCAAGTAACCAGACCACAAGGGAATTTCTCAACCAGCACAAGGGAGGGTACTGCCATAGACCACTTGAAATGAGGAATAGTTTGACAAGTCTGGAAATTAATTCAGCTCTCCCAAATGGGAAGGTAAGCACGGGTCTGCAGATGGCAGAGTCTTGCAGCACCACCTTGTTACTGTTTCCATCACGAACCAGAGCTCAGGCTTAACACAAGAGTCAGAAATAAAGCAACAGATGGCTGACTTGAAGATGAGCTACAGCTCAGAAGTCTCTGGTGTAGATTTACTTAGGAAACTAATCCACAGCCAGCAAGCAAACACACATTCTCATGCTGGAAGCAGGAGCATCCTGATTTGATTTGTCTGGAATGTCTTGGGCTGAGAAGCAGACACTGCAGGTAAGGGGGAGGGCGCCGATTGGAGGTCCACCATCTAATGGCCCCCTTGTTATTTAGATAAGAGATGTGCTGCATCTTATTCTCAGATTGCCTGTAAATATGTGTTGAATGTAGAGGCTGAAGGTTGATGCCAGGAATCATCCTCCATTTTTCTTCTATCTTATCATTGATGCGAGGCTTTTCAATCAAACACAGAGCTCATTGATATGGCTAGTCTCATTATCCAGCTTGCTCTTTGGAGCCCCTGTCTGGACATGCTACAGGGATTTCACACCTGCCTGGTTCTGGGGATCTGAGCTCATCATCAGATCTACATAGCAAGATTTTTAACCACAGAGAAATCTCTACAGCCCAAATCCTCAATCAGTTAATAATAAAAATTCTATCCCTTCTTCGGTGTCCTGACAAAGATAGCCCTTCATCATAGCTTATCATACTCTGTATGACATGAATTATATCTATATGACTTGACTCGACATATACATTTTTATAATAAATCATGCTATTGTCAATACTTCCAAAAGAGAAATTCAGAATACCATCCCTCATATATAGAATACATCAAATAAGCATTCAACAACTACCTTGTATATACCAGCAACAGATCAGTGCAATACTCACCTGAGGTAAGAAGAAAGAAACTGAACTGATTGCTTAAGATATGCCAGGGGTAGTGATTGGAATCACAGTGGCTCCCATTAGCTAATATGTTTAAATACTTGGTCTCCAGTTGTTGGAACTGTTTGTGAAAGAATGGGAGGTGTGGCCTTTTGGAGGAGGTGTGTTGTTGAGGGCAGGGTTTGGGGTTTCAGAGGACTCCTACCATTTTGAGTTCACTCACTGTGCTTCATATTTGTGGATAAAAGCATGAGCTCTAGGCTGCTTCTCCCATGTCACACCTGCTTGTGTCCATGCTCCCCATCAGGATTGTGAAGGATTTCTATACGTCTGTAACTATAAGCCTCAAATAAAACCTTCCTTCTACAAAAAAAAAAGTCATTTAGGTAGCTGGTGCCTCAATTATTCACTTGCATGAAGACATCAATAGTAATGTGTGTCACCTGTTGTAAGGGTTAAATGAGATTAATTTGCAAAGTATTTCAACTAGCATTGGTGTTGAATGTGTACTTGGTAACTCTTGGGGAACTTTATAAAGTTACCTTTCAGACACGGAATTTGAGTGTCAGTGTATGTATTGACAGTATTGTGTTCTGCTTCTTTGCCAGAAATATCCATTGGGGAGATATGAGTTGTGGAGGCATTTTATCTTTAAGGCAAGGAGGAGAGGAAAAGCTGCTGACAGGGTATACTCTCCCTGGAATAAAACGCCACTTTTTCATGCAGCAATGTATCTCTCCTGCTGGTCCTCGGAATACTTAATAGATATCTTCTGGGGTACAAGATGGCTTGGTGGCTAAAGGTGCTTCCTGCCAAGCCAACGACCTGAGTTCAATTCCCAGAACCAATACTTTGGGGTGGATGAGAGGAACTACTCCCTAAGTTGTCCTCTGACCTCCACAAGTGCATGCATGTGAAAACACACACACACACACACACACACACACACACACACACACACACACGACATAAATAAATAAATGTAATGTTTTATTAATAAATTTAACATCTGCTCTCTTAGGGCAAAATACAATGTTTACGTCAAAGGAAATAAGAGATCATTAATTCTGAACCAAATATGGGTGACCATGGCCTGGGAACACAGAGTAATGGTGTTCTGAGCAACATGAGCCAATGTAAACAGGATTATATGAATTTAAAGTTACAGAACAGAAGAAATATAAGCCAAACCATTTCCCAGATGTATTTCTGCAAGCATCCAGTAAGTGGGCCGTAGCAAAGCAGAGAAAACTCTGTTGTAGCTCTTCTATGTTATCTAATGACCTTCTTAGCTTGGAGCTGAAGGAGGTTAGTAGTCTGTGAAGTTTATACATTTCAAAAGTTGCATTGGATCATTAAAAAGATGTTACATCAGACAAGAGGTGGAAGACAAATAGCTACTAAGGGGACCAAAGATGGTCCAAACTAATTTTGACCCTAGACCTGTAACATTCTCCAAAGTCACCAACTTCCTACTGATTCTCTGCCTTGTAGGCTCTTAAACATAGGTGTGGCTTGTTATCTGGGAACTGCGGTTCCAGCATCCCACACAGGATCCAATGTCACACTCCGTCTTCCTGTCTCCTTGGGCTCCTCTGGGCTGTAACAATGTCTTCTCAGAGTGTGTCTACCTGCCACAGTCTCAGGAGTTTTAAGGAACAATGCTTGGGCCTTTTGTACAGCATCCCTCTTACTGAGATGTGTGTGAGCTTTTATGAATGGTTAGTCTGGAGATTGCAATCTGTGAGGAAAGACACAGGTGAGGTGCCATGCTCATCACTGCACTTGGAGGATACCACTTACCTCTGTGCATGCTGATCGCAAACCCAGCTGAACTGGTGTTTGTCAGGTCTCTAGATGGTAATGTTATTAACTCCTCTTGGGCTGCAGTGTTTGGAAGGGAATCCCTACATGGGAATAACAATAGTACTTGTGAATATGGATTTCTTATATGCCAAAAGTTTTCATCCTTTTTTCATCCAGATGATCTTTCATTGAAGTATTTTCTCTTGTTGCTTCTTAACTAGCATTCCATTGTACCACCACTAATGTCATGAGGGTGGTGGCCATCTACCCTGCAGCCCACTGACTGTGCATACCCAAGATCTCCTTAAGAGTCCCTAAAAGGTCTCTGGCAAAAGGCCATCCATGATTTTTCCATGATGCTTCACATTTTCCTGCCTCTTTCTGTCTTTTGGTAGCTCCCTGATAGCTTTGACGATCAGGGCAGAGCAGAGGGTACCACCCCTTCTAGGGCTGTCTGTTAGGAACGGTCAGTTTCACTGTCATCCTCAGACCTTTCCAATGTCCAGTTGCCTTGGCAATGTCATCACTAATGTTTTGGGAGACAGACCAGGGGACCAATCTTTGGGGCCCAGGTGGATATGGTACTGACCTTGCCTCTGGTGTACACAACCTCAATCTTGTTGGTGTCAGACTTGGGTGGCATGGTAGAGGTGGCTAGTGTTAGGTGAACCTGGGTTCTGGACAACCAAAGAAAGTTGCACCATAACTTCTTCCAGCCCAAAGCCCTTATCTGTCTTATGTATTAATTCACTTAACCTTCACAGCAGCCATGCAGCAAAGCTATCCTCATCACCAGCTAGTGACCGAAAGTGTTTGGTCTCTAATGCCACTTTTTCTTACTGCATACCTGCCTCAGTCATAAGGTTCTGACTTCTCTCTACTGATCTGTACAGTTGGCTGCTAATAGCTTCTAACTGATGAGTTAGAGTCTCGAATGTTCTCAGAGGTTGACATTGGTGTTACTGGGTTCCTGTGTGAGCGTCCAATCTCTGGTGCTTCTGATGAGGTCACTCTCAGAGCGACCATTGCTTCTTTAACCTTCCAGGATCGTGCACAGAGTTCAGAATTCAGCACAGCCCTGTCCCCATCCAGGTGACTCTCAAAGACCTGTGCTTCTCAGACACAGATCCTGTCTTCTTTGTTGTCTGTTGCCTTTCTTATATTTGTGTTGGTTTGCTGTGAGGAATCTCTCAAAGGTATACTCTCAAAAAAGACTAGCTGCCATTTATCAAGAATGCTTTCTCTTGTTTAGTTCTGAAATCCCTTGAGAAAAAAAGAGAGAGGGTTTTCTGCATTGAAAGGGCCACAGGGACCCTTCCTTAGAGACCAATCTCTGTGTGGTATGAATGACACTCTGATGACCCATGCGTTCAGTATCTCTCCCGTCTGGTTGTGTGGGAATTGAGAATCCACAGCAGCGGAGGGCACGACACTTTCTCACTGAAGAACAATGGCTGAGCTTGTCCCGGTTATCTGTGCCAGCACATAATTCAGAACATACAGATGAAAACGTCCCCTGTGTGTTTTTCTTGTAAAGTAAGAATTGGTGATGCTAATGGCAGTCGTCCCCCCACACACACACACACACACTGAATAAGGGAAAGCAGCATGGGCCTTTCCTTTCATGACTAGATTTCTATTCTCATTGCAGCCACTGGCTCACTTGGTGACTTAGCAAAGTCACCTCTGGTCCTGCTCCTGTCAGGTATGATGCACATCCTTTCTGGGGTGGGAGGCACTGTAAAGGAAACTCCATTTCTCGGGATCTTCCTGAGTATAAGTCACACGGAGACACAAAAGTCAATCACTGCTGTATGTCACACTTCCTGTCATAGCACAGAGAAAGGGACAATAGGAATCACGCCAGTGGAGATGATAAGGTGCCTTGTATATGGTGTGAAGGGGGTGGGCTTACCCACGAACTGTGGCTTCTCAATATTTAATCCATTTATTGCTAGATCAACCTTGCTGATTGCTCCTGAATTATTACACTGGAGTAAGATTTAGCATCTCTTTCCCAGAAAACTAATAACATCCATAAACAGCAAGGCTCCCTGTGTGCTACGGGTTGTCAAGGAAAGGCCATGGAGCATGCTTAGACCTGCTGGGAAGTCAGAGCTGCCCAGCCAAAACTGTCCTTAATTGCTAAAGCTACAAAAGTGGATGATGGGGCGGGGTGCTCCAGTTTCTAGGGAAATGAATGCTTAATGATAAGCAAAGCACTTGAAAGAGTGCTTCAGATGTAATAAACACTATGCTGAAGCAAGGCTCGCTTCTATTTCAGATCTCCATTGAAGCCACATGAAATGGGTTTTGTGTGTTTTGCTTTCCCCAGAGGCTTCCTTCACTTCCAAACGCTGCAATTACTACTGGAACAGAGTGGAGGAGGACTTAGATCCCTCCTGCTGCTTATTCCGTGGTCTCAGATGTGGTCAGGGCAAACATTTAGTGTGTGGGTACATGGATACAGGCTGCTGCTCTGGGATAGCAGTTATGCTGTACACAGAGCTTCACGCCTGACAAGAGCCATGCTTCCCATGGGGCCTTAAGGATTGTTGCAGAAGCCGTCTGACCTCTGAAGTGTTCCGGACCTAGCAAGTGACACTCTGCCTTTGCCGACCCTATGGGAAGGATGCCCCTGAAGTGAAGGGCGATAAGAGTGAGTCTAAGTTCAGTCCCTAGCCTTGCCGCTTCCTAGCATTGAGTCTGACACATGGCTGCTGCTCTCTGACGTTCTGCTGGACAAAAGACCAACCGGAATGGACACTATGTAGGTTGTGATCAAGCATGATTTACACAGATTAGCACAGAGATTTTTGGATTTTTTTTTCCTTTGGTGAAAAAGTATGAGACCTGAGGAGATAATTTGAATTGCTTATGAAGCAAAATGGACATTTTAAGAGGCTAGGCAATGGAAAAAGAAAAAAAGAAAGAAAGACCAGCCAAAAGGTAGCCAAAAAGAGAAAATGTTGAGAGGTCTGGATGTTTCCTGGTAGCCTTTCTTTAAATCTTTCTGTATGAATGGGTGAAGAGTTCACATCTATTCTTTATAAAGCCTTCACTAAGCAGCTCTGTAATTGCTGATACTTTGGGAAATGTGTGTGTGTGTGTGTGTGTGTGTGTGTGTGTGTGTGTATGTGTGTGTGTGTGTGTGTGTGTGTGTGTGAGAGAGAGAGAGAGAGAGAGAGAGAGAGAGAGAGAGAGAGAGAGGTGCATGGGTGTGCACATATAGACATATGAATTAGAGAGAGGAGAAAGAGGGAAATTAAAGGACCTCCCAGCAGGCATCAGAGAAGGATCTGGACACAGGAAACCTGTTCCTCATGTGTATAAAACATTCAAAATCCCTGGCACATAGCAGACATTCAGGACATTCTGTAAATGTCGGTTACTTGGAAGAACCA
Organism: Peromyscus maniculatus bairdii; assembly: GCF_049852395.1. Classification (NCBI taxonomy): domain Eukaryota; kingdom Metazoa; phylum Chordata; class Mammalia; order Rodentia; family Cricetidae; genus Peromyscus; species Peromyscus maniculatus. The sequence continues at coordinate 34,675,773 of NC_134870.1, read as the reverse complement.
AAAACTTCTCAGTGATCCTGGGTCTCTCATGTTTCCATATCAATTTGAAGATTATTTTTTCAATTTCTGTGAAGAAGAGCACTGCAATTTTGATGAGGTTGCATTGAATCTGTACATTGCCTTTGGGAAGATGGCCATTTTCACAATATTAATCCTGCCAATCTGTGAGCATGGGGCGTCTTTCCATCTTCTAGTTATTTCTTCAGTTTCTTTGCTCAGTGTCTTAACGTTTTCTTTTCTTTTCCATTTTTTTTTGGATTAAGAATTCACTTGTGTTCTTTTTTATTTATTTTATTAAATTTTCTATTCAATTTATATACCAACCACAGATCCCCCCTCCCTCCTCCCGCTTCTGAGGGATTCTATGAGCAAGGAACATCGAGATCATGATGGGAAAATGTACAGAGACAGCCAGACAAACTAGTGAAAATACATGAACTGTGGACCAATAGCTGAGAAGCCCCCATGGTACTAGACTAAGCCCTCTGGATAAGTGAGACAGTTGTTTAGCTTGAACTGTTTGGTGGGACCCCAGGCAGTGGGATCAGGATCCATCCCTGGTGCACAAGCCAGTTTTTTGGAGCCCAGTGCATATGGTGGGACACCTTGTACAGCCTTGGTGCAGGGAGGAGGGACTTGGACCTGCCTCAACTGGATGTGCCAGGCTCTGCTGACTCCCCTTGGGAAACCTTAACAATTGCATTATACAAATATTTCATTTCCTTGGTTAGATGTACCCCAAGATTATTTGAAACTACTGTGAATGGGATTGGTTTCCCGATTTCTTTCTCTGTATGTTTGTCATTAACAGGGCTTTGTGTGGGGGACTATGCTCCTAGTAGATACCACAGGATAGTGAATAAAACAGCTTAGTGCCAGGATCAGATTGCCCCTCTTAGAGCTTTCAGTGAGGTCCCCAGAGTCCCCCCAAACATTAGAGCTGTTACCGTTGCTCTTGGTTACCCTCCAGAACTTGACAGTTTGGCACTGCTGCTGAAGACACCACATGCTTGAGTCATAGAACATGGAGAGTTCTAGCTGGTACTGACCCAGAAGCTTCATCCTTCTGAGTAGGGATCACAGTGCTGGAAGGTGCTATGAGCACTACCAGGGGAAGAGGGAACCTCGGCTGAGGAATTCCTCCATCAGATTGGCCTGTAGACGTGTCTGTGGCATGTTTTCTTGCTTGCTAATGAATGTAGGAGGGCATAGCATACTGTCCCTAGGTAGGTAGACTTGGGCTGTATTGGAGAGGTAGCAGAACATGGTCTAGGAGTAAGCCAGTAGGTAGTGTTCCTCCATGGTTTCTGCTTCAAGTTCCAGCCTTGGCTTCCCTTAATGATGGATGGGCCACAACCTGTAAGCCAGCTCAAACCTTTCCTCTCCCAAGTTGTTTTTGGCCAGTGTTTTAATCACAATAACAAAAAATGAAACTAGAAGAGCACCTATGTCAGTTATTACAGCCAGAATCCTATCCATGAAACACAAAATCTATATAACCCAGATCTTCTATCTGTGCCTCTCTTCCCCAAGTTCATCTGCCAGTCCAGTCTGGCGTCTGCAGTATTCTGTTTTGTCCTGTTCTGGTGAAGAAGAGCTGCTCACATCATGACAGCCAGAAAGCAGAGAGAGAAACAATGCCTGGGCTCTAACCAATTCCCCTTTTATTCCTTCCAGGTCCCCAGCCTAAGGGATGGTGCCACCCACATTTTCTCCTAACCTCTGCAAACACCTTCAGAGACAGACACAGAAGTATGCTTTACTAATTTCCCAAGCTCTTCTCAGGCAACGCTCTGACCCTCCCTAGATACACATTACCCTGAGATTGTCTTCATACTCTGTACATTTCCCGGATGTTTGGGTTTTGTTTCTATTACCACCTGCCTCCTGCGTGCAACAGAGTAAAACTGCAAACAGGGAGTCTCAAGATGACAAATCCCTGGACTGGGCCATGAGCATGTTTGATTTTTGTCCCACAGCAGCATTCTAAAACTATTCAGGAGTACACAGTGATAGCCTATGCTGTTTTTAAAAAACAAAAACAAAGTGTTAGCAGTGACCCACTAATGGACTCCAAACCACAGACTCAAACAATTTCTGGAAGACATTAAGCACTCAAACAATAGAGGTTACAGCTTGGAAGAACAATTATCCACTACTAATTCTAGGAAGAGAAGCCCTTCGTGAGTGAAATGTGGCTAATGGATGGCAGTGCTGGGGGACAGCGGGTGTCACACCTCGCAAGCATAGAGAGAACTTTTAGAGGAAGACCTAGGTACGTTGGGAAAGTGACTTGGACACAGAGTGTGGAGTTCCAGAGGTAATGACTGGGCTCTCTTTTTAATGCCCACACTGGTAACGGCTGACTCCAGCACAAATGGCCCAAATGCACAGACTTTTGGTGCATTTAACGAAGGCTAAGTCCTCCCACTAGGCCCAAGATTAGGACAGAAAGCTAAAATCCTGTCACTTTTGTTCTAAACAATAAAAAATAAAATAAAAAACCTAACCTATTCTTTGCTAACTTTTTTTGGTTGGTTTTAGGTTTGTTTTATGGTGTGTGTGTGTGTGTGTGTGTGTGTGTGTGCGTGTGTGCGCATGCAGAGGCCATATGAAGACTGCCCCACTTCTCCTTAGGACAGGGTCTCTCATTGCACGTGGAGATAACAGTTCTGTCTGGACTGGCCAGCAAGCCTCAGTACTCTCCCTTTCTCTGCTCCCCAAACCCTAAGATTACAGACCGGAAAGTGGCTGTGTCCAGATTTTTACATGGATGCCTCTCTCCAGACTGATTTTTTTTTCTTGAAATACTTTTACTGTGGAAGCCAAACTGGCTGCCAACTCATGACCCACTTCCCTTAGCCTCCCGGGTACTATATACCATCACAGGCACACCCTTGTCCACCGTGGATAGGGTATTAGTTACTTTTTTTGTTGTGACAAAATACCATGGCCAAAAGCAACTCATGAAAGATGTTTATGTTGCCTTATGGTTTCAAAAGGAGAGTCCATAATGGTGGGGAGGGCATAGCGGCTGACAGCTAGGTCTAAAAGCTGGAAGATCTCATCTCCACCCATATGCAGGGAGCAGAGACAGCAAACTGGAAATGGGTGAATCCATAAACTCCCAAAGCCATCCCCCAGTGATGCAGTTCCTCCAGCAAGGCTGAACACCCTGAAGGTTCCATAACCTGCCCAAAGAGCACCAGCAACCAACTGACAAAGTTTTAAAATACCCCAACCTATGGGGGACACTCTCAGTCAAATCACCACAGATGGGAACTCTGATTATGCTTGTTGCTTATCCTGTGGTAGACTAGTACCTCCTGTTCCCTCAGCCTCTTGGACTCAGGAGGGCCCCAGCCAGATGTCTTCGTCAATCTAACCTCCACATATCTCTACATAAGCTCCCAGAATGTGTCTATATCTACCTGTGAGCAAGGTCTTGGTTCACAGAGACCGGGACACAACCCTTGTTCCCATCCCTTGGTCACATTGGAGTTTTTTTATTTGGTGTACTCCTGTAAATACATTACTATTTATTTGTCCCAATTAAAAAATAAAAACCACTTTTGAAGAATTGGGACTCTTAGGGGTGATAAAGGGGGTCTGGGGAGGGTGGTCATGGGGTATGATTTGAGTATGTGAATAAGATAAAAGTACATTATAGAAATGTATGAAATGTCATTATAAAACCTTCAGAGATGGAGTTAGAAGTATGCTTTACTAATTTCCCAAGCTCTTCTCAGGCAGTGGCTCTGATCCTACCTAGCTACATATTACCCTGAGATTATACGTACATATGTACGTACATACAAAACTAATAATGCCCTCACAAGAAAAAGGAGAAAATAATATCACATTAATTATTCGTTTTGTTTGTAGGACTCATTCTGCTTTGAGAAATATTTAAATATTAAAGAATGCACTTTAAAATGGCAATAGTATGTTAATTAGCATCTCTTACATAGGTGTTAGGGAGCATAGTTCTTTATGGAGTAATCTTATACAATATAAGACAAGTTGATTATGGATGCATTAACTGAAAATAGCCATTTGAACCATATAACATTGTACTTTTGCAAATTAAAAATGATTAAACAGTAACAACTTCATAAGGTCCCACCTCATATGAGTACACTTGACCTCAGTGTTTAAGCATAGTTTACTTTTGATGATGACAAAGAAAGGAGAGATAAACGACCACCAGTATTAACTAGAAAGTTACGGATCAACACTGGCTTCCCTGCACTGATGTTGGCTTACTCTCCTGATAATTTTCCTTGTGAAGGAAAACTAAAGCTATCACCATGTCTACTTTCAAAGCAAGAAGGAAGAAAAGGGGGATAGAAGAGTCACAATATTTTGGAGGGCAGAATTCCCCATCAGATTTTGACTTTCATCTCACTATCCAGAAATACAGCCTCATCCTCCATGACTAAAACCCTGGATGCCAGAGAAACTGAGAAAATATGTTACTTTTGTGCCACACATGGATGAGGTTTGAAATGTGGGGCTGGGGAGGTGACTCAAGAGGGAAAGTGCTGGTAAGGTAAGCATGAAGACTTGAGTTCAGGTCTCCAGCTCTCACTTGAAAGCTGGGAGCAGTGGCATGCATCTATAGCCCCAGTCAATGGACTCAGAGACAGGAGACTCCCTGGGGCTCATTGTCTCACCAGCCTAACTGAATTAATGAAACTCAGGTTCAGTGAGAGATCCTGTCTCACAAATATGGTGGAGAGTGATCCAGGAAGACATTCAAGTTGGCCTCTGCCCTCCACATGTGTATACACAGACATGCGTGCATAACTGCATGAACGTGTACACAGACCATAGCCACAGACATGTACACACATATGCAAATTTTTTTTCAAAAGTTCCAAATGAAAATTCTACTATGTAAGTTTGACTATTGTTATAAATATTACTTGCATGATTTCTAATTTCTGGATGAGGGAAGGGAGGCCTGAGCATATGTTACTTGTCTGCTGTTCACTCACACACAGTCATGGTGGGCTGGCATGGAACCAGGTGGGTGCTGCCTCTTGAGGCTGAGCTGTCAATGTCTGGGGGTGCATTAGATCATTCCACCCACGATTACTATTCAGGCAAGTTTTTAAAATGATAAAACTCTAATGTGAGTTGATTCTCTAGTCATTTCCATCTTAATGGCACATTGTGAAGAAAGTGAATGAGCCTGAAAAAAACCTGAAATTTGTCAGAGGCTATTGAAAGAAGTGGATATTAAGAGAAACCAACTCATAATCATATTTTCAGAGAGGGAAGATGAGAGGTTAGAAAGAAGAAAAAAAAGAAAATAGAGGGAGAATGGAAAAGGGGGAATGTGAGGCTGACAGTTGCAAAGACACTTTCTAACTGTGCAGAGCCAATTCTCCAGAATAATTCTATGTTTCTATTACAAAGAAAAGCAGGGCCAGCAGCATTCTTCTGCTGAATTCAGACTCTTGTTTAGTACAGGAATTGGCACCACTAGGCAACAGCTAAATGATGAGGGTCATATCACTGTAGATGTAAGTTTTTTTTGGTCCTGCCTGGTCCCGTGGTCCCACAGCCACTTATAAAATAATCATTTAGAGGCTTAATATTAGTTGGCAATTATATGGCCTATTGGCTCAGGCTTCTTGTTAGATAGCTCTTATAATTCAATTCAACCCATAACTATTAATCTATGTATCACCATGTGTTCCATAGCTTTATCTGCATCTTATTACATGTTGCTCCTTGGGCAGTGGTTTGGCATCTCTCCTTATTCGCCTCTCATTATCTCTCTTGGATTTTCCCACCTGGCTCCATCCTGCCCTGCCATAGGCCAATGTAGCTTTATTTATTAACCAATGGGAGTAACATATATTCACAGCATATAGAAAGTTATCCCATAGCATTTTCCCTTTGCTGTCTAATCAAAAAGGAAGGTTTTAATTTTAACATAGTAAAATTACATATAATAGAATAGTTATCAAACATGAATTATAGTTATAATATCTAGTCTATTTGTATTTGGCAAATTTAAAGAAAGTATTCTATCATCTATCCTATATTTGTGAGTCTAAAGTTTTATATTTAATTTATCTTTTATCATAACCAATGAAAATTATAATTATTTAGTCTTTAACTCTATCAAAGACTCCAGAGGGATAATACTATCTAAGTAAACAGGAAGTACATTGGAAGCAACTTTCAAAATTCTAGAAATGATAGAGACGTCTGGGTGCCTGGACAGTCAAATAAAGTTTCTCAGAACCTTTGGAGCATCTATTTTGAGCCTGCAGATCTAGAATCTCTGGGAGATATTTTGTGAATCAGGAAATTTGAAGGGTTGTTTCACCTATTGGCAAAGTTCATCAGTCACTTTCCTCTGTGTCCTGCATAATGTCTGGCAGTATCTTCTGTGAAGAAGGAACCTGAAGAGGACCATCTTGCCCTGTTTAGGCAAAGTTTAGTGGTCAGTTTCCTATGGATTCTTCTATATGTCCAGTTTATATAACATACTGTCAAGTGATCCAGGCCAGAGCAGTTTTGTCAAAAAGAAGATAAACTCCATGTGGAGTGTCTTTGATGCCCATCTTCTTCTTTTAAATAAATCAGTATTGCCAGGAGCAGACATGTCTCATTGTCCAGAAAAGTCTAAGTTTTTAAAATATTTTAAAATGTCATATTTTTTAAACCTTTGAAGTATTTGAAGATTACCTACCTAATTCAAATAGATCTATGTATATCTAGAAAACTTAAACAGCATGACTATAAGTTTGATTATCATAGATGACTAATTATTAATCTGTATTTTTCAATTATACATTATTATTTCAAATGAGTTGCATAAACATAATACCCCAAACAGGAGTAGAAATATATACAGTATAACAAAATCAATTTTAAATTTGCATCAATAAAGCAAAATCTGTATCAATATAAAACATTTTAAACAAATTGTTGCTCTTTAAAAGTAGATTCAATAATCTACCCTTTCATCCTATGATATCTATAATATTCCCTTTTCTTCTTGTATTATAATAAACCTCCTTTAAGTAAAAATAAACATTTATAAGCAACATTTGGGGAATTTGGGTGTAGCTTCTCATATTACTCCCTACTGATTGGGGACAATCTTATGGGGATCCTGGGAAAATTAAGAATTATAGTTAAATCTTGGCTGTAGTAGTCTGTAAGGCTATATCAACCTTTTAGGGAGTCTTGAATGATCAAACCCTATTAGCCTGAAAGCAATTCATAGGTTCTCATCTTCTGTGGAAACAAAAGCAAAACCTCTTTTCCAAAGCAATGTACCCTTAGACACAAATTTTGAAGTCAAGGTACCTTTAAAATATACATATTGGTTTAACTCATCAAGCTTTACAACCAAATTCTCTCTCTCTAGTTAAAAATTCCAAAGACAATGTAATCCAGATTCTCTGTGTAATTTTTATTTTTACATGGCTTAATTTTTATATTATTTTTATTGCCTCCTTAAAGACTATTTTTTAAAACTATCTATTTTTTATATAACTACATATATTCCTTTTCCTCTCTCTCCCAAGCCTATGTACATTTTTATATACATTGTAAAATGTTTAGAATTTTATTTCATCTGAATCTGTCTTATTGTGAATCTATAATCCTTCTCTGACCAGGAGAGATTTTAAACTGTTAAGCTGTGTGGCTAGGACCAATGTGGCAGCCTTGACTGCTGATTCCACCCATCTCAGCTTCCCAACATGGAGGAGGAAGGCCTACCACCAAGTCCAGGAAGCAGCAGTGGGTCTGTGCCTCCAACAAACAGCATGTAGCCCAGAAACCTTTTTTTTTTTTTGTCTATATTAGCAAAAGCTAAACATCACACATTGTGCTGTGTGGCTTGGAGACACCTATGTGTACCTCAGTAGGAATCCACCATGCTGCTTAGCTTATGGCAGCTGGCAGCCAGCTCCATCTTGCAGGCAGCTTTGAGAGACAAGTCTCTGCACTGTTTCTGGCATGAGACTGTAAAACAAGGAAGTCCAATCCATTTTTGTGCATTCTGAACCTTTAAGCTTTCTTAAGTCTATATGGATCAATGCCCCATGTTGGGTGCTAAATATAGCTGTAAGTTTCTCTGGTCCCACCTGGCCCCAAGGACCCACAACCACTTATAAAATAATCATTCAGAGGCTCAATATTAATTGCAAATTATATGGCCTATTGGCTCAGGCTTCTTGCTAGCTAACTCTTACACCTTAACTCAACCCATAACTATTAATCTGTGTATCACCACGTGTTCCATGGCTTTACCTGCATCCTATTACATGTTGCTCCTTGGACAGCAGTTTGCTGTCTCTCCTTACTTTCCTTTCTCCTTTTATTATCTCTCTTGGATTTTCTCACGTGGCTCCATGCTCCCCTGCCATAGACAAATGCAGCATTATTTATTATGCAATTGGAGTAACACATATTCACAGCATACGGAAAGACATCCCACAGCACATCACCTTCATGTTGAGACACAGACACAGCCATGACTATAACAGTGCTGGGAGCAGCACTCACTGTGACCATGAGGATCATTCTCTTAGGCACTCTTTCAGCATCCATACATTATCTGAAAGATGGAAGTCAGTGAATGGTCAAAAGATACAGCAGGGCTGTCTCAGCCCTGTCATTGTGACCTAGGGGAGATAACCTGATCTAGGCTCTAACTTCTTCCTCTACAAAATAATGCAATTAGAATAGATGATGCTGAAGATGATTCATTTTCTCATACTTCATGTCAGTTAGGGTTGGGTGTTTCCAGGCAACAGAAACCAATAGAAACCTCAAGGAACAGAGGAGAAAGTGGAAGAAAAGGCAAGCTTTGTAAGGGTCAAAATTGGTAAATTCTCTGGGAACCTGGAGGCTGTGACCATATCCTTAGTATTCAGCAGGATAGCTTACAAGATTTGAGCTATTGAATAGATATAATATCAAGTTAGCCTAGGGTAAGTCTTCCAAACTGCCCCCCCCAATAGTGTATGATTATAGTAGAGTCATTCTCTGAAATAAAACTGTCAAGTAACCAATAAAAACAAAAGGAGCAGGTCAAGACTAAGTAAAAGCAATAGACAATTGTCTGCCTGGTCTATCTGTGGCTTGAGCTGGCTGGTTGTATTTGTTAAGGCCTTGTGTGTCAAAAATCATGTAGAATGAACTAAGCTCATTTTCTGTTCAGCTTTGTCATTTACTACTATTTACACTTTTCAGAGGTGCAAAGGCACAAGGTCATTAATGTGAAGATTTCTGTGAAGAAGCATAGAGGACATTAGGAAGCACTGATTGACAATGCTTAAACACTTCACCTCATCCCATGTTCTCCATCCTAGCCCCTGACCTTTAACTGTTCAAATGCTTCTCTTTGGTTCTGTACAATTAGAAAGCTGGATAAGATTTTCCGAGAAAACTGATAACATTATTTCCATAAAGGAATGCAGCTACCGACACCAACTCATTTCTTGCTTCTTTGTTTTTGAGCTGTTTTGAAAGCAAGTCCATTTGCACAGCAATGGCCCCGATCCAGTTCTCACACCATGTAATTCAATAAAGGGGACAGTCAGAACAGCTCTCCGAGGAAGGGGATAACCAGAAATTTGATGATTTTAGTCCTGTAATAAAGATCTATTAGCACTGAAATCTAGTCAATTGACATTCAAATGCAATAAGTTAGCACAGCATTTTAATAATTCCCGCAAAGTCCTCAGGTGCTTTGTCCATGAGGATAATTAACATCCTTCACATCTGTGCACTTGGCAATGTGCTTGCAAGGCCTCCTGATTTGAATTGGGAAAACACATTTCCATGTGTTCATTGCCAACACGGAGCTATAAAACACAGCAGTAGGATTCCAAGCCTTAAGCTAATCTTAGCATCAGTTTGCATGGATCCTCCCAGTCCCTATATAGATTATAACGTAATGTTCTGTGTTATTTTCGTGTGTTTTAAGAAATAAATCATTGTTTGCTCCCAAGAATCTCAGGTCTCCATCACTTTCCACTCTCCTGTACAATACTGAAGAAATGTAATTGAATGCCATCATTGACATGGCCTCAAACTCAATGACACACACCTAGTCTTGGTCTTTGCTCAAACTTTTCCCATTTTTTGACAAAGATATTTTCTCTTTTTCCTAAAGGGCATATTAAAACACAGACCTGAGCCTCAGCTAGAGAAATGCTGATTCAGTAGATCCAGGGTGGGGCATTTTTTAATAAACTGCAATATGATCCTAAGGCTGACAGTTTCAGGCCATCGGCTGGGTATTCCTCCTGCATACTTCACAGTGCAGTTGAAGGGTTTTGTGGAAGTCAACCCTGGTGTGGTGGTTTGAATAAGAATGGTCCATATAGGCCCATGTATTTGAATGTTCAGTCATCAGGGAGTGGCACTATTTGAGAAGGATTAAGGGGTGTGGCTTTGCTGGAGGAGATGGGTCACTAGAAGTGGGCTTGTAGTTCTCAAATGTCCATGCTAGGCCCATGTTGCTTTCTATGCCTGTGGACCAAGATTTAGCTTTCAGCTACTGTTCTACCATGATCAGTGCTGCCCTGATCTCACTATTCTCCTACCATAATGATAATGGACCAACCCTTTGAAACTACAAGCAAGTTCATAGTTAAATTTTTTCTGTTATAAGAATTGCCTTGAGGGGATGGAGAGATGGCTCAGATGGCTGCTCTTACAGAGGTCCTGAGTTCAGTTCCCAGAAACCACATGGTGGCTCACAGACCATTTGTAATAATAAGATCTGATGCCCTCTTCTGGTGGGCAGGCATACATGCAAGCAGAATGCTGTATACATAATAAATAAATAAATAAATAAATAAATAAATAAATAAATAAATAAATAAGACTTTTTTAAAAATTGCCTTGGTCATTGAGTCTCTTCACAACAATAGAATAGTAGCTAAGATACCCGGCTGCGTTTTTAAGTTGAGGATTTTTTTAATATAAAATGTAATCTCCTAATGTGTCAATACATGCAAATGACAGTATATCACTTCCTGTGCTATCATAATTTAAAATGAGTTCGAGAGCATAGTACATGGAAACTGTAGAAAGGAAATACACAGAATAACAGAAATAGTTACAGAAAGCCACTCTAAAGAAAGTGTGATATGGAGCGTCCACTCTGAAGGTTGCATGGGGACAGGTAATGAAGCCTACCCCCACTCAAGTTTAGGAATCTAATCTGAAGTCTCTACTGAAATCCTACAAACCAAAAGGGGATAGAAAATCAACCCAGTGCTCAGATCAGAACAGCCCTGAAAGAGGGATAAAAGAGAGTTCCTCATATTTCCCTAAGACATCACAACTCCAGGTTAGTTCTTACGTGAGTATGGGGTCAAATTCATACAGCCTATACCGCAAAAATACCTCAAAAGTCAAGGATGAGGTTACAAGTCCCTACTATTCCCAATAGACTCCATATGGGCCACAGCAGAAGAAAGAATGTCACTTCTCTCTGAAAGTATGGAATCCAAACTAAGCCCTTACCAAACTCTTACAGATGCATTTGCAAGGAACATGAACTTGTAGTCAGGCAATATAAGCATGAGTACACACACATGTATGCACACATTTGACATGTGTGTGGAAGTAAGGCATCAAGAGAAAGAACCAGATGAAATAGCCAGCACCAAAATAATATTTAGAAAGCTGTTTTATTTGGAATTATCACTCAGACAAACTACAAATATAATTCCTTTTAAATGTTTACAGGCAAAGTAGGTGATTCGGCTTCCTATTTCCCAAGTAATTACTCAAACAGAGTTAAGTGACTGAATGAAGAAAACTCAGATAACTGCTCCATCAAAAATGGTTGTCAAAATGAAGAGGTTAGGGAAAGTTCCAGAAGTGGGATTTAAATTATACTCTCCTAGAAATAATCTCTTTGAATCAAGACTCCTGGAAGTTCCCATGTTAGTGACCCTATGTTCTTTTTCTGAGCCGTATAGAGCATGGCTTCTTCCTAAACAGTTCTCCTCTCTCACAACTGAGTGTTTGAGGAAAGTCCTGACTGATCTTCTTAGCTCCTGGCAAGCATCCCTGAATCCCCAGGAATTCTCATAGAAGAGCAAGAATGAATGGCTACTCAGTTATACAAGAAATCCTAAACTTCACAGTTGTTAAAAAAGAATACATGTTTCCTGGAGTTGAATTTAGAAATGAATTAGAACTTTTAAACTTATGAACTATAATTAGGCAAAGTAGCTATTACTTTTTTATTTATTTTGTGTGGGGTTGTCAATTATGGTAACCTGAATAATTTGCATATCTCAGAGGAAAAGGAGATACAGAAATTTCACTACATTCTCAAAGAAACTTGAAGCCACAATCTCAAAATGACTATTAGAAGGCTTGTTTCTGATCCCCCAACTTTTACAAAAGAAAATGGCAAAACTGGAAACCAGAGAGATAAAATGATTTGCTTAACAGCACTGCCCATATTCAGAATGCTGTCAATGGCCCAGGAGGAATGTGTACCCACTCCAAACTCTGCCTTCAGTTAAGGTGGCCAAAGTAGATTATGAATACTACCTCGTGCATGTGTGTGTGTGTGTGTGTGTGTGTGTGTGTGTGTGTGTGTGTGTGTGTTGTGTGTGTGTGTGTGTATGTGCTTTGTGTATGGAGTGCAGGTCTGTTGTGGTCAGAGGAGAATCTTGAATGTCAGTTCTTGCCTTTCACCTTGTCTTGAGGCAGGGTCTCTTGTCTACGGCTGCATGCCCTGTCGCTATCTCCTGGCAGCAGCCCACAGGGATTATAGATGCCTGCACTGTTGTGTTCAAAGTGATAGGGATTCAAACTAAGGTCATCAGCCTTGACCAGCAAGCACTGAGCTGTTGCCACAGCCCCTGCTGTGATATCTTAAAAGATGAGACTATTTCTGAAGTTTCCTAAACATCCTCAGTGAGTGTAATCTTGAATCCCATTATACTCAGAACACTGAGCAGGTACCCAAATCCATAATCCTGACAAGACCTCAAGCCTTCATTCCCATAACCAACATTCACTGGATCACGATTTGCACAGAAAAAAATCATTATAAGAGCCTGGTTTTGAGAATTTTTTCAGCACAACTGAGAAAATTATAAAATATACATTAAGGCTGTTGCGTATATAGTTTGTCTTTTCCAAAGAGGTATACTTTGTTGGCAAACAGAAAGGAGAAGCAATATTTAGCATGTAACAAAAATCTTAAAAGGCCTTATTAATAAAAAAAAAAAACCAGAGCCAGATATTGGGGTGAAAGTTGAAAGATCAGAGGAATAGAACAAGGCAGCCATATGTTCTTACCGCTGGGAAATCCTCAGCCCAAGAGAGCTACTTCCTGTATACTCATGCTTTATATACCTTTCTGTGCCCTGCCATTTTACTTCCTCTCTCTGCCCAGCTACATCACTTCCTCTTTCCACCCAGCTCTATCACTTCTTGTCTGTCTGTACAGACCTCCCTGGACCTCTATGGTTAACTAGTTCTGGGATTAAAGGCGTGTGCCACCATGCCTGGCTCTATTCCCAGTGTGGTGAACTCACAGAGATCCAGATGTATCTCTGCCTCCTGAATGCTAGGATTAAAGGCGTGTGCTACCACTGCCTGACCTCTATGTTTAATATAGTGGCTGCCTTTGTCCTCTAATCCCCAGGCAAGCTTTATTTGTTAGAGCACAAATGAAATATCACCACAGTAGCAAAAGGAGTTTCCCACAGGGTAACATGCAAGGGTGGTTTGGCAGGAAGATCCTTGCTGGGTCTGCTTCTTGCTGACATCGGGGCCTGAAATGGAATGACTTTGAAAACATGGCATGGATGGTTTCATGTAAGTAGCAACTTCAGACAAGGTTTGTCTTTCATGAATTATCTGATCTGATGAGAAATTGCTTCACCAATAGTGTTCATACTCCATAAAAAATGTGTGCTTCACACATCACTTGCCTGTTGACCACTTAGAATTGCAATTAGAGAAATTAAATAACATGAGTAACAAAGACTGAATGACTGAAGAAACTAACCCACTACTGTGCACCACACCTAAGACCACTGAGTTAGAGTAATCTTTATATCCAATTGCTACCATTTGTGTGATACTGGCTCACTAGGCATCCCTTTCTGATCTGGAAGAGCAAATGTTTAATAAATCATTGTTGTTACAAACTTAATATTTACAGGTGATCGATTGTATTTTTAAATAAATACCAAACAAGCACGTTGTCATGTGACTCGTAATAGGCACTGGGCTTTGAATGAAGAAATGAATGAAGTTGTTTTGGCAGGTGGCAGGTGCTGGAGAACACTCACTGAGTCTGAATTTGATTGCAGCCCAAATGTTCTCTTCTCTTTGCTTTCTAATCGTCCCTCAAAAGAACCGACGACAAAAGAGACCTCTGAAGATTGGAGGGCAGCCCTTTTCTCAGCCTGCTTCAGATGGTGAGAAAAGTTTTGACAAAATAAAAGAGCACATCCGCTGGAAACAGAGAAGCGGGGGAAACATCCCCCTAGTGACTGCAAATTCAGAGTGAATGACGCTGGCAGATTTCCATCCTACCCACCAGCACACCACTCCCACTTCCCTAGGCGTTCTCTGGTGAGCTACGGACAGAGGGTTTCTTTCAAACCGTGGCTTACCACAGAACTTCTATTTATGGGGCCTGACAGAAAGAGAGACTTAAATGGTACCTTGACCATTTGCAGGCTTCCTCAGTGGCTCTGTAAACCTGAGCGATTGCACTAATATTCACGCGCCTCATTCATCTTTAAATGGAGAATAAAAATAGCACCTGCCTTATGGCATCATTGTGATTGAATATGTTTCCACTTGGAATGGGCTCGGAAATGTGCACGGAACAGAATGAGCTAATAGTACTAGCAGCAGCGAATAGCAGCTCCCACTAATTTTCATTCTACTCAAGACAAAGGCTCTTTGAACAGCGATCGGGGATAGATAGGATCCACATAGGCGTGCTACGTAAAGAATGAGTGGACTTTGGAGTTACTGATTTATTGAATTAATTTCGGCAAAGTAGATTCTGCATTTGAGTTTTAGCCCGGGCTAAGTCACCACTTCCTTTCCTCAGAGGACTCCTGTGAGGGCTGAGGAAGAGTGGCTGATGGGTGCTCTTGAAACGGTGAAGGGCTGGGCAGGAGTCATGACAGTCTTTCAAATAACTGGCCTTCTTCCAAATAGCTCCACCTTCTCTAGCAGAGATGCTGTGCCAGGCATTCCGAAGACAATCATCTCCAGTGTCCCTTGGAACACTGTGATTCAGAGAGGGATTCATTCATCTATGGGTCACCGGACTATCTTTGCCCTTGTGGATCAGTACACTATTAACCTGGCTTAGAAAGACAGTACCATTGTTTCAAGGGTCAACGTGCCCGGTCTTGAATCATAGCTTCTTGGACACACAAATATAATAAAGTTTCTTTAGCCAAGAAGCGTCTTCTTAACTCTCCTAGCTTAACAATAACTGGCTAACTCAGTTCTAGTTCTGTTCAAAGCCTACCATGATACCTCTTACCTGCTCCTTTGAACTCCTTCATCTCAAAAATGGAGAAACTGAAGCAAATGGCCTAGAATGAAGACTTTAGCATATCTCACCTTGCTTTTGCAATGAGCTGGCTGCATACAGGTTCTCCCAGTCAAGATTGAGTTAATTCTTTTCCTCCCTCTGAAGTTACCTGTCACCTCCCAGCTTCAGAAGAATATGGTATACAGAGACTGCAAAGTGCCACAAGCCTCTCAGAAAAGAATGGGGTCACTATTTTATGTGGGGCTCATTTCCTTCTGTGTTTCCTAACAGCATTCTTTTTTAATATGGCTCACTAATAATAGAAATGGTACTAGAGACATAGCAAATAGGATTCCCTTGCTCAGCATCAGGAATGACCCTACAGCCTCTTGGGTCTTTTCCTTTGCTATCTTCAGCTACATCCTTTTCTCTGGCTTGTTGTCACATTGGAAAATTGCTACCCATTCAGTGTTTGTGAGGTTGCCTGTGCAGGGGCTAGGGGAGGGTAGACATATTCTGGCCATTGAAGGGAAACACTGCAGATTTCCCAGTAAAGATAAAAATTGGGCCCTATTCAATCCTCCTTAAGAGCCTCAGAGGCCATTAGCATATTAGAGAACCAGTAGGAAGCAGCATTTTACTCCTTCAATTTTAATACTTAATGTTTTAACTGTTTATTTGCTGGACACCTTTTACATTTAGATATCCCAGTTAAAGCCATTTCTGTTTTAAGGGAAATTCCAATGGAAGGAGCTACCGCTACCCCGTGCTTTCTATGATCCCATGGATGGTGCCTAGTGCTTGGCTAGCTAGTTCTTTCAATCTTCATAAATACTGGAGTGATAAACATTTTAATTTTCATTTTACAGATATAAGAACAGAGGCCCAGAGAAGTCAAATCCCTATCCAGCTTGGAACTGGAACAGATTGACCTACCTCTATGCCCTGCATTCTTGACCAGGGCAGCTACTCACTGGACCTTTCACTGAGGAATATTCAGCAAAAGGGTGAAACAGAATGACAATGAAAGCAAGGCTCCTCTGTGATGCAGGCACACTGTGTGAGCAACTTGCCCATCACATCCTTGACTCGTTTATTCTGATGTTCAATTTTCATAATGGAATGAATGCCTACTACAGTGAAACTTGGTTAACCCAGTGTTATTCACTGGGAACCCAGACTATATTAGTGAAGTGTAGTCTAAATATGAGACCAATAAAAACAATGTCTCAAGCTTGTCTGCCCTTTCCAGCTCCTGGATGCTCATGACCCATATATGCTACTTCCCTATATCTTCAGAGAATGCAGAGTATAACAAGTAGAACTCAAAGCAGCCTCATCTGTGTCACTAGTTTTGAAGTTGAAAACAAGCATTTTGTAGGCAGGTGAAAGGAAATCCAGGGTGACTCGTCCACATTTCAATATGCGCCTTGAGCAAGTCACTAAGCTTCTCTGAATTTCAGTTCCCTTATCTATAAAATGGACATAATGATAGCCTTTAGGAATCATTTTAGGGATCCTTAAGTAATGTAAAGACATTCTAGAATTCTTAGTATTAAACTTGCAGAATAGACATTTGATAAATTGTAACTCTTGATGCTCACCTGGTACCATAGTTTATACTTCAGCACCAATTACTGAACCTTGAGGGTTCTTACTCCACTCCCATATTTAATATAACTGCACATCCATAATAATGTTAATTATAAGAGGAAAGTCATTAGGTCTTCTTTTAGAATTAAAACAATTGGTAAAATGTTAAGCATTTGCTAAGGCATATACCTGAACTAAATATATGATTTTAGGAGCCAAATTAGATTTCAAAATATAAGGTATTATGTATAATCACCATAAAACTGACATTTCCTAAGACCTCAGTCTATAGGCAACTTTTTACTAAGACTCACAAATATAGTAATCCCATAGTAAATTTACCAATTAGTCATTGTTTTCACTTGAGGTAATACTGAAGCTCAGAAAGATTACAATAACTGGTCTAAGTTTGATTAGCACATAAAGAGGAAAACCAAACCTGTTATTTGTGAAAACGTCTATGCTACTAGTTGCCCCATATGGATCTTGTCATCTTTGGTGGAGGGTTACCTCCTCATTACTTATTATAAGGGGAGGCAGCCTTGAACACTAAGCTAAGGAGGAAGAGAGTTATGTTTTCCTCCTTACGTTGCTAATTGGATGGAGTAAGTTGTATGGCAGATAAAAAGGGAAGAAGACTCTAGGCTGGTTTCATCTTTTATAGTATTTAAGGCATAGAACAGGATGTTTTGATACATTTGTAGTTACTGAAATGGTTTCAGCAATCAAACAAGTTTACAGCCATTATTGCTCACAGTTACCTTGTGTGTTTGTGGGGAGAATACCTTAGCACAAAAATCTGGCTACAGAATGGCATGATCTACAACAGCCCTCTTGGTGGAGACTAACTCTCTAGGCATAACCTAGGGATCTGCATGCAGCTTTATATTCTTTGAACCTCTACCATTCTCTCCTAATTCCAACTATCATTTTAATCTGTTTTTGCTTATCTAAGGATTTTTACACAGTTAGACCATGCAGTACTTTTTATCATGCATTCTGTTTAGTCTTACCCTCTACTCTCTCTTGTCTTCTTCCTCTTCCTCTCAACTCTTGCTTTTCATAAAAATCCCTACCCTACTTTCATATCTTTTTGTTTGGTGGCCCATTGAGTTTAACCAGGAGGTCTATCTGTGTGTCCAGGGGTTTGGAACTATCAACTGAAGACAGTGACCATCCTCCCCAAATATCTATCTATAAATGATATTGAGCTGGAAGACGTAATACCCTATAAGTCCCTTCTCAATCTCTGATTTACTGTTGGCAGGCCCTGCCTTTTGCAGGCCCAGTGAAGGTAGCCACATCTACCGTAAAATCAGAATTATAATGGCTGTATTTTGCCCTGAAGATAGTATTTCTCAATCCTTCTTCCAATGTTCTGGTTCTTACATTCTTTCTATCCCCTTTCACAATGTTCTATGACCCTTAGAGGGCGCGGTATAAATGTCTTATTTAAGGCCGAGTCCCCATTCATTACTTTTTCTTAGTAACTTGGACAGCCACGTATTTGTACCTTTGCAAAGAGCCTTCTCTGAGGCTGAAAGAAGCATTTGTCTATAGACATGAGCATAGATATTTTGAAGACAGTTTGACAATACAACAGTTTAGCTAAACAATAGTAGTCGATTCCCTCCTAGGGCCTTTGACCTACCTGGACATTTACCAGGTTTACAGTACTGGCATGGATTCCCTTCTATGAAACAGGCCTCAAATCAAGAAAGTGTTTGTTTACTTCCATAACAGTGTGCCACTATTACACAGGTGGGCACATCTTACCTGGGAAGTTTTTCTTATAGTTTGTAGGGTTAACCACTGGGTAAGACCCTTAATGCTGTTTTTTCCCAAGCTGTGCACCTAGCACCTTCCATCACTATGAAGACTAGGCAGCAGTGATAAAATTTCCAGTTCAGGTCTAGCTGAATTTCTTATCTTGCTGAGATGTGTGGCATCTTTATCAATAGGGTTTTGTCATCTGGTTCTGATGAGCAACCAAGAGGAATGACATGATCCTGTATTGTTTGTGGGACCTCTGAGGCCTCCCTGATCAAGAACTGCTATGGAATTAACCTACTCTTGGCACTGAAATCTTTGTTTAGTAACTCACAGCTGTGAGTAAATTATCTAGCCATATGCAACATTTCACCCAAACTTTGTTATCAATTATATTTTTTTAATTGGTTTACAATGCAGGAGGTTTGTTTGTGGGTTTTTAAATTAATTTTGATTAATCTTCCTCTGTGTCCCCTCATCTCTTCCATCTACTCATCTGTCCCTCCCCCCAGTTTAAATATTCTGCACCAAATATTCTTCTCTAATTTTATTCCTTGTTGTGTCATGAGCATGGCATCTTCCAAGTTCATCTATGTTCAGCAAATGATGGGACTTGCTACTTTCCTCATTTTTGTAACAAAATACATTATAAATACAACTTAAAGAAGAGTTTATGTTAGCTTATGGTTTGATGATATAATCCATTTTGGTGAGGAGGATATAACAATAGAAATATTAATCAGCTGGCCATGTTGCATCTGCACCCAGGCAGCAGAAAGAGAGATGAATGCTGCTACTCAGCTCACTTTGCTCTTTATATTCAGTCTGGTACTCCCTGGAATGGGCCTGCCCACATTTGTGGTGGACCTTTCTACCTCAGCTAATCCAATCCTGAAATTTCTTCACAGACACACACATAGACTTTCTGTGATTCTGGGTCCTGCCAAGTTGACAATCAATATTAATCATCACAAGGGTTAAATTCCACTAGATTCTATCCCCATCACTTTTTTATCTTTTGGTTTGGGTCATTATTTTGCCATTAATATTGGTGTGCATCTTCAAGAAATGCTTGGATCATAGGAATGATTAGTATTTTAGACATTATTATCATCATCAGTATTGTTTGTTATTATAATTATGATACAGTTATGCAAATAAAACCACTGAATTATACATGTCCTTACTCCTTTTTCTATATGGCTATTTCATAAGAAAAAAGAAAAATGGCAATCATTAAGATTAAGCAAATAACATTGTTTAGGTAGTTTTAAATTGTCTGAAGTACATCTTATTATTCCTCCTTTTTAGTGGCTAATCCTTCTTGGCTGAAGCTCTTTCATATTCATGCTTAGATGCTCCCAGACTAAATTTGTTTCCACTGTGAATAGAATGAAATGACATGTGAAAATTCTCTCGTCTCCATTTTTCCTTATTAGTTATATAATGTGATCTTTTGAAAGAGTGAATGCCTAGTTTTCTTTTAGTACTTTCTTTTGTACATCTCAAAATTAAACAAACAGGATAAAGATTTGTGCCCCAACTACAAAAGTTTTAATGGCTCGGGATATGGAAGAAATATAGGGGAACGCATCATTTGGTCCTCAGCTGATTTGAAGTTTCCCAAGGAGAAGCTGGTACTGCCCCTCCTTTATCTAGAGGCTGGCACAGTTTCCCACATTGAAAGGAGGCTTGACATTGGGCCGAGCTTGGGGAGTCCTGCTGAAGAGAGGGAGGAAGGATTGTATGAGGGGGGGGCGTCAAGGACATCACAAGGGAACCCACAGAAACAACTAACCTGGGCTCAAAGGAACTCACAGAGTCTGCATGGACAACCAGGGAGCCTGCATGGGACTGACCTAGGCCCTCTGTATATGTGTGATGGTTATATAGCTTGGTCTACTTGTAGAACTCGTAGCAGTGAGAGCAGAGGCTGTCCCTTTGGCTGGCTTTTGGCACCCTATTCCTCATACTGGGTCGCCTTCCCAGCCATAAGACATAGAGAGGTGCTTAGTCTTACTTCAACTTGATGAGCCATGTTTTGTTGATATCCATGGGAGGCCTTCCCCCGTCTAAACATAAACAGATGAGGAGTGGATTGTCGGGGGAGGGTTAGAGGAGGTTGGGGAAAGGAGTAGGAGAGGAGGGAGGGGAACCATGGTCGACAAGTAAAATAAATGAATGAATTTAATTATTTTTAAAACAAGGAGGCTTGAAAATGTATAAATGGGAGCTGAAGAGATGGCTCAGGGGTTAAGAGCACTGACTGCTCTTCTAAAAAAATGGGGTTTGATTCCCAGAACCCACACCCACATAGCAGCTAAAAGTCATCCATAATGCCAGTCTCAGAGGCTCCAACATCCTGCTCTGGCCTTCTAGGGTACTGAACACACACAGTGCACAGGCATACATTTAGGCAAAATATCCATATAGGTAAAATAAAAATAAATACATCTCAAAAATTTTAATAAAGAAACTATATTTTATAAATATAGTGGGTTTTTTTTCCACTGAAGAATAGAATGAATAAAAGAATTTTATCACAATACCTGCTAATGAGGTAATGAGGTCTTGATGCGTGGCTAGGCAGAACTAAAAAATATTCTATGCTCATTAGTTTCTGGACATATTAGGTGTAAAATGGTTTCTAATTGTTACTGTTTTACACACACACACACACACACACACACACACACACACACACACACACAGTTTGAGTCCCTATCACATAACAGGAAGCATATTACTAGTGTTTGGCATTATTTTATTTAATTTTCTCCCTAGATCTGCAAGTTTATCATTATTTTACCCACTGTACAATGAGAAAGCCAGGGCTTAAAGAAAAGAGGGGAGGGGTCTTTGTGTATAGAGCTGGCAGGTGTTAGAACTGGTGCTCTCCTTGACATGGTTTTCAGGAATACCACGGTCCTTCTGCTGGATCTACTCCACATGAGAACTACACCCAAGATAGAAACATCTGTAGGAATGCAGAGAAGCTAAAAATATCCAGCCATTTCTGCAACTTGATCCGCCTGAAGGCTGGCTTCAGGAGTCTCAACTCACTGAATGCCAAAAGACATCATTAAAACTCCATCAGTTTCTTGGAACAATTGTACAGCCATAGTTGATTGTTGGACAGATCTGAATGGAAAGGCATTTAATTGATAAACTTGGGCTAACTTATTGGAGATCAAAGAAAGAAAATGTTCCCTGGTGGACTGAAGATGTGTGCGATGCGCATGGATCTAATCCTTGCTCCCTTCCCTCTGTCTTGCTCTCTGGGGTCAAATATCATGTTTGCATAGCTACACCAAGAAACTCAACTGGAAGGAATGGTCCATGAATATGCTGTATGTGTGGCCCATGGTGAAGTCTTCATTGTAATTTGCAACTTTGGAACTTATGACTACTCTTTCTTCTGCTGTGTTTCCCTTGCTTAACAATAATTAAGCTTGCTGCTCTCAAGATGCATGGCTCCAACTGCCCTGAGGGAAGGAGGCTGTCTGTGCATGAAGACTCAATAGCTGACAAGAAAAGCCATTGGATTATCATCCATCCCCAGGATACCTGACTGCCACAGACCTTTCTGCTCTCTCCACAGCTTGCCATCAAGGAGCCTGTCAGTGCCCAGAGCACAGAGACAATAATTCTGGCCTCCTTAAGACGGTGACTGAGCAGTGACTAAGACTTTCTTTCTAAGCTGTGTCACCAGACAGTGATGACATACATACAGACCAGCACAATAAAGTGTCACACACTGAGTGTTTAGTCTGTGCCTAGAAGAATTTGACCTGTGGAGAGAATCACAAAATTAACTCATTGTATCTGTGCTGTGATAATCTCCATTTTATATCTGGGGAAATGAAGCAGAAAAGTTAGTCCCTTGCCCATAATCACATACTAAGACTTCATGCCTTGGCTATCTTTCTGCCCATCAACAGTCTGAGCTATAGGGCAGGTACACAAAGAAACACACTAGACCATCTTTAACAGTGGATGATCTGAACTTTAAAACAGAGGAATACCAGAGAAAGCAAGTCTAGGAGGGTGTTTTTGAATCACACCTTCAAGTACCTACTCATTAGCAAAGATTTATCGATGTCTCTATGATGTTGCAGAACATTATTCCCTGCCCCTGGAAAAAAATTATATGCCATGAAAATTATCTAGTGGTCACATTTAAAACCTAAGATTGAATAGGCTTAATTGATTTTAGTATCATTTTGACATGTATTCAATATGAAAAAATATTGACATATTTTACAATCCTTATATTAAGCTTTCAAAATCCAATGTGTATTTAACAGTGCATTGCAATATTGACTTGTTCCATTTCAGGTGATCAATAAACACACATGGGTGATGGAGCCAGTTAGATAGCACAGCTCTGGGCTGTATTTCAGGAGTTAAAACAAATGGTGGTTTCAATTTATCAGGACTAGCAAGGGCAGAAGAGCACAGAACAAATAAGACTTGCAGAAATGTGTCAAACACAATGATAGAGAAGCACACAGACTATGTTAAGATGACACACGACAGGCCCATAATCCAGCCTGTCATGGGGAGAGTAGGAAAAGCTTCCAAAGGCATATCTGAGCTGATTCCCGAATGATGAGTAGGAGCTGATCCTGTATAACAGGGAGGTTATTCCTAGAAGAGGGCCTTGTTGCCCCTGATGCCTGAGAGGTCACAGTCTGGAAAGTGTGGGTGAAACACTGAGGGGGAAATTGTGACATAACGAGAATGAGCGTGACTTGGCATCAAAGCTCTGTCACTACGTACTTTAGTGTCCCCATCCATAAAAAGGAAATAGTAGCACCCCCGCACATGCTCCCTTATGGATGGCTTGAGCTAATGCTCTCAATGCTTCCAGACTGGAATGGGTGGGTAAGAATAACAATGAAGAAGAAAGAGCTTCCTACGAGATTTCAAAGATAACCAGAGGTAGATGATGACATGCCTTGTGTTTCATACTGAAATGCTGACACTTTTACCCCTCAGTCAATTATTTAAAGAGGGAAGGTATACCTTTGGTTGACTTAATGAGCAAAGAAATATCACCTTCCTGACAGCATTCTAAGTACAGGGATGTAATGTTGGTCAAGAGAGAGACAGTTCCTCCTTCAAGAACTTGGGTTCCAGAGGAAAGGTATGGTCTAACCTAAACATCCAAGTCAAGAAATATGATAACTGTATTTTAGCCCAGCAGCTTGCATGGAAACTGTGTGGAAGAGAGGCTTCATCTATTAGATTTCAATTAATTGAGTAGCTTGAGTTAAAAGCTCAAATTTGGTCATGTGATGGTGGTGCAAGCCTTTAGTCCCAGCACTCGGGAGGCAGAGGCAGACAGATCTCTGAGTTCGAGGCCAGCCTGGCCTACTATAAAGTGAGTTCCAGGACAGCCAGGGTTATGCAGAGAAACCCTGCTTCAAAAACAGAACAAAAGCTCGAATTTACCTCAGAAGTCTTCCTTTTGTTTGGGATCTACAATGATTTAGGAAGACCAAGGTTAGGTGCTGGTGATTGTGATGAAGCAATTATGGTGACAACCCATGTGGAGAGCTTTTTGGTCCCTTAAATAGTACTTAATAAGATTCTGAATCTATAATTCTGACAAACTCAGTGTGGGATCTGATTCTACCATATAATTCCAACAGCGATAAATAGTAATTGTTGCTGTCAGTTTTGTCTATTTTTGCTGACCCATTTACCACGAGAAGATTTTTAAACACAAGTTTTCAAAATCAAAAAATGAGGATGATGCTACACCAAATGGCCATAATTTTTCTTGCTTTTGTTATATTACAAGCCTGTAGAATTGTGTCTGTCATTTGTTCCTGACCATCAGACCAGAGTCCACCTTTGGACAGATCCAGAAACTCTGGAAATACATTTGAATTGTTCTGCTTTCAGTCCTAATCAGCCTCAGTCTAGAGCACTGGTTCTCAACTTTTCTAATGCTGTGACCCTCTAATACAGTTTCTCACGTTGTAGTGATTCCCAACCATAAAGTTATTTGGTTGCTACTTCATAACCGTAGTTTGTAGCTGTTATTAATAATCTGACATACAGGATATCTGA
Organism: Peromyscus maniculatus bairdii; assembly: GCF_049852395.1. NCBI lineage: Eukaryota > Metazoa > Chordata > Mammalia > Rodentia > Cricetidae > Peromyscus > Peromyscus maniculatus. The sequence goes on along the minus strand of NC_134870.1, from coordinate 34,650,800 downwards.
TATGTGACCTCCATTAGGGTCAAGACCCGCAGGTTGAGAACCATTGGTCTAGAGTGACATGGATGGATACCCATTCCCTCAGGTTGTCGACCCACCCCCTCAGGTTGTCCACCCATCCCCTCAGGTTGTTCACTACAAATCTCTAGCCAGTCTTACTCACAGCACCCCTCAGTTTCAGAAATGAGTGGAATCATGTCTCTGAAGTTCTGAGAAGGAGTGAGATACTGTTATCTACCAATTTAAAATAGACCAAGGTATCATTTTGTATGACCTGATAGGAGAACATTTGTTAACATGCATGGCCTTGAAGTCTAGCTATGTGCTGAATTATTTCCCCTAGCAAATGTATCCACTGAGATACAAGTGCTCCTTTTTTCGGGGTATACCCCATGTTACTGTCTCAGCTTCAATTCAATTGCTATGAAAATACACTGACTAAAGCATCTTATGAAGAAAGGGTCTATTTTAGGTCACAATTCCAAGCTATGAGCCATCAGAGCAGGATAGTCACAGGGGCAGGAGCTTGAGGGAGCCTGTGATATCACATTCATAATCAGGAGCAGAACACAGTGAATTTATGCACAGTTCTAGATGTCCTACCTAGGACATGGTGTCACTAAGAGTGGTGGTTCCTCTCACCTCAATTAACATAATCAAGATAGTAATACCTGACTGCCCTGAGACATGCTCATAGGCCAATCTAATTTAGAAAATCTCTCACTGAGATTCCTTTCTCCGGTAATTCTGGATTGTGTCAAGACAGCAAATAAAACTAACCCCTGGGGATGTAAATAAAGAAGATGAAAATATACTGGAGCAAGTGGCTCACTAAACCAGTGTCCTTATTTGTTGTAGAATATTATTTTAAGTTGTCTTACTTTTCTTTGTTGCATTTGTTTAACTCTGTGATGTTGTGTCACTGTGCCTGCCTAAAACACCTGACTGGTCTGATAAAGAACTGAATCACCAATTGAAAGGCAGGAGAGAGAGATAGGCGGGGCTGGTAGGCGGAGAGAATATAGAGAAGGAGAAATCTGGGTGGAAAAGAGAAGTAGCCAGAGAAGAAGGAGGACACCAGGGGCCAACCACCCAGCTACACGCAAGACATGGAGTTATAGTAAGGCTTACAGAAGTAAGAGAATGGGAAAAGCCCAGAGGCAAAAGGTAGGTGGGCTAATGTAAGTTAAGAAAAGCTGGCAAGCAACAAACCAAGCTAGTGCTGAGGAGTCATAAGTAAAAAAACGCTTCCATGTATTTACTGGGGAGCTGGTGGTGGGCCCCCCTAAAGAGCGAAAAATACAACACTTATTAAAAGGAGAAATTTGGCCACAAAACAAGCATGTATAGAGAAAGATGGTGTGAAAAGACACAAGAAGATAGTCACCAATAAGGGTCTAGAACACTTCCTTTCCTTGCTGCCCTGAAACAGTGCGGGCATCTATGTTCCAGACTTCTAATCTCCAGGAAAGTGAGACAGGAGTTTTTGTTGATTGATGCCACTCAGTTGTGGTGCTTTGTTATGGAAGCTATAACAACAACAAAAACAAAAACAAAAATACGACAAGCTCTATGAGCCTGACTTTTGAAACTCTGTACATAATCCAATCAAAAAATGGTGCAAGATATTGATCTATAGATGTTGACTACAAAGACTAAGCAACAGAGAGAGCTTAGAGAGCTCTCTAAAAACCAGAGATAAGTGTGAATTACTTATCTGTTGCTGTGAGTAAATGCCATAAGCACACAACTTACAGAAGAAAGAGTTTATTTTAGCTTATGGTTGTGGAGTGTTGGGTCGCAGCTGGCTGGAGAAGATGGCAGCAGGCACACAGAACTGAGTGCTCATGTCTTGAACCACAAGGGCAAAGCAGAGAAAGGGAAATGGAGACAGGGAAGCAGTCAGTTCTCAAATCCTGTCCCAAACTGCATACTTCCTCCAACAAAACTACACCCATTAAACCTCCCCCAAACAGCATCATCAGGTAGGAAACAATAGCCCCATGAACTGGGGACCAGGCATTCAAATACCCAGAGACAGAGCATATGCGTGACACCTTCATTCAAATCACTACAGAGACCAATCATTTTTAATACTAATAACGTGGGATTAAGAAGAAAATAAATTAATGTGAAATAGAAAAATGGAAATGCAAATCCATCAGTGTCCTTATCTTTCAAAGTCATGCCTCAGTAGATAAATCTCTAAAGTTAATACTATGAAGAAAAATTGAGATGGCTATGGCTAATCATTTCGAGAATAATTGGGGACAATTGTGAATGTTTACTGTACTGGTTATTCAAATTATTCTGAATGTGTTTGTCAGTACAGGAAGATGCAACACAGAAACAGTGCTGTAAGTGTTGGAAAACTTGCCTGATATAGGACAAAATATTTGTCTCAAAACAGTAAGTATCCAAATAAACAAATGTGCAGAAACCAATACTTCTCATGTTAAAAGTAAATGAAAAAGCATAACTTTAAGAGTTCCATTAAAATTTTAGGAATAATAAAAATACATGAGACAACTTTTACAATTGTAAGTCATATAAAGACCATAAAGACATAAAGAAAGAATATGCATAATAATATGACATAGAAGGCAAATACTGTAACTAATGTTAGCCTTTCTAAAGAAATGAATATATTAAATGAGGTTGGAATCAAAAGTAGATCTTAATATATGAAAAACACAAGATATAAAAATAAAGCAGAATTTAAAAAGATATGAGTAAATTCATAATAAGTAGGTGGAACAAAACCAAAACAAAATGGAATATCTAAGCCCAAACACACAAGATGACTATCTAATTGAAAGCAGAACTTAACAAAATAAGAAAAAAAAAAACCCATCTATACGATATGACAAGAGCCACAATAAAGATTCCGATTGTTTGAAGTTTGCATTAAAAGGAGCCATATTCTAAAATTACAACAGAAATACACGAGTTTAGGATCCAGGTCTTGATAGAAGGAAAAAAAAAAGATTGATAGTGACCATTGAAAAGGTCAGTCTGTCAAGAAGACATAGCCATGGGGCAACTGATGGAATTAAAAACAGAGTAAGGAATGACTGAAAGATTCAAAGGAAGGAATTAATATTACCCTGGAGTTGCAATCTTAGACAACAAATTGGGACGAAAAATCAGTAAAGGCCAAAACCATGTGAATAACCTTTTCAAGTGTGCCAGGCTAATTTCATACGGAGCTCCACCCCCCACAACTGCAGCGTGCAATGTTTTCACAAGTGCATTCACCAGCACAGGCCACATTCTGGACAGAAAACTAACATTTTAATAAATATTGAAAGATTGACATCAAAAAGAGAAGGCTGTCTGACCACAGTGTACATAACATTATAAACAATTAAGTTCTAAGGAAATTCCAAAACCTAAAATTGGAGAGTAAACTTCTACATAATCTATACATATCACGGAAAGAGTATTTCTAAGTGAATGATTGGCCAAACCTTAAAACATGGCATTTGACCACATTGACACAGATGAAAACAATCCAGATACTAGGAAAACTAAATTTGTTATCAAATACATTCCTACCAAGTGAATTCTAGTACCTAATAGTTTTACTAGACAATTTTAGGAAATATTTAAAGATACAGAACAATGATTACATAAAATCCTTCAGAGAATAACTATTTACAATTCACTCTGTGAGGCCAGAAGAATGCTTAATAAAGAGCACTAGGCTGGCACATATATAGGTGCACGTAGTGCATAAATAAATATTTCCGAAAGAACACAAAGACATGGAGAATCAAAGGCAAGGAATTCCCAAGAGTGAAAACAAAAACATTTTATAAACTGCTTCAGCCAAGAAGTATATTAAGTGATAATACACTGTACCTACTAAGATTTCTCTCAGATATGTAGTATTGGTTTAATATTCTAAAATCACTTTATGAAATTTGTTATCATGTGTCATATCAGTACTAGAATAAAAGAGGAAATTAGTTTTTTCATAAAAATGAAAACAAAGTATGAGACTGGATATCTGCCCTTAATAAAATTCTAGGCAAACTAAGAATGTAGGAAACTTACTCACTTTTATAAAGGGAATTTATGAAAAATCAATAGCTAACTTTATCTTCTAATATTAGACAATCTCTCTAAAATGGAAAAAAGTAGAAAGATATTGTGATAAGAAAAGAAAAAGAGAGGTGTAAAAATTGGACAATAATACCAGAAGTCAGTATTATCTGTAAGTTAGAAATGATAGCTTATATATTTTATGTCCTAAAGAACATAAAATCAGTCAGAATAAATAAGCAAATTCAGCAAGTTGTAAGACACAAGCCTGATATACCCAAACCACCTGTATGTTTAATAAGTAGCAAAAAAACATTAAGTAAAATTTTAGAAGCAATCCCATTTATATTGAATTAAAACATTCAGGAATAAATTGAAAAAATAATATGGAACATCTCTGCATTATACAGCACAGATGACTTCTAAAGCCAGACATGGAGGTTCTGCCTATAGCCTTACTCTAGAGAGGTCATGGCAGGAAAATTGTGAGTTCCATACCAGCCTGAACTACACAGTCTTAACAATAACAACACAAAAGGATTTAGAGGTCATTAAAATATCTATAATCTGGAAAATATACACATTATTAAAATGTTCATTTTAGCCAAACAGATTTGTAGATAAATGTAATCCTATTCATAATGACGTAACAAGTATTTTTGAAAACATTTATGTAGAAATGCAAAGATCCTGCATAGTCACCTAGCCTTGCAAAAGAAAGAAAACACAGTAGCAGTCTTTCTTACACACATGTACAGTAACCAAGGTAACATGGGAGAAACACAGACCTAGAAACAGATCTACATGGATTCTACTGAGAATTTTAAAGAAATAAGTGGAAGAAGACTACACATGGCAATAAATCAAGTGGGAATAACTGAATAGCCTATGAAAATAAAATGGTCCCAGCTGGATCAGGAACAAAGTAGGAGAACAAGGAAAGAGGTAGCATGATAAATGAAGACCCCATGGGAATAGGAAGAAGCAGAGGGCTAGAGAGGTCCCCAGATATCCATAAAGATACCTCCACTACAGACTACTGGCAATGGTCGAGAGGGTGCCTGAGCTGACCTGCTCTGGTGAGTGGATTGCTGAATACCCTAACTGTCATGATAGAACTCTCATCCAGTGACTGATGAAAGCAGATGCAGAGATCCATGGCCAAGCCCCAGGTAGAGCTCCGGGAGTCCAATCAGTGAGAGAGAGAGGAGGGATTATATGAGCAAGAGATATTGAGACCATGATTGGAAAAAACACAGGGACAACTACCCAAACTGGCAGAAACACATGAACTGTGAACCAATAGCTGAGAAGCCTCCATGGAATTGAACCAGGCCCTCTGGATAAGTGAGACAGTTGATGAGCTTGAACTGTTTAGGAGGCCCCCAGGCAGTGGGACCAGTACCTGTCCTTAGTGTATAAGCTGGCTTTTTTGGAACCTAGGGCCTATGCTGAGACACTTTGCTCAGCCTTGGTGCAGGGAGGAGAGGACTGGACCCGCCTCAACTGAATCTACCAGGCTGGGCTGTATCCCCAGGGGAGACCTTGCCTTGGAGGAGGTGGGAATGGGGGCTGGATTCGGGGGGAAAACCTAGGGGGTAGGGAGGACAGGGGAGTCCGTGGCTGATATGTAAAATTAAATTATAAAATAAAAATATTTTTTAAAAAAAGAAAAGAAAACGAGGCTTAATATTTGCATAAGCTACCCAAACCTTTCCAGTAAAATATAAAAGTATGTCTTCTGCCAGGTGTGTTAGTCTTTGATGTTGTGACAGGACTCTGTCATCTGCCAAGTGTACTTGGGAGCCATACAGTCAAACAAAAACCACAAAGTCCATGTTTGAAGAAAATTTACAGTTTTATGCTGGTCTGTATTCATGGCTGTCTATGGCCACATACAGCTCATAGGCTATAGGCTGGACTAAGATAGACAGTAAGATACATTCTAGTAAAGTCAGTCTGTGAGTTCAACATGAAAAATGTTCATTTGTCAAAAAGCACCCACACACTTATAGGAGAAAATATTGTCAAAATATAATGAGTGAAATATTAGCACATAGGCTCAATGAATAACCCCCTCCCTCCACACAAATTTGATTAAAGGATCTGAATAAACTCATCACAAAAGAAGACATATTCATGGCTAATAGGCATAGGAGAAAGTGTTCAACATTATTAGTCACAAGTGAAATGAGTATTACAACAACATGAAATGACTGTATGCCCTCCAGAATGGCTAAAATTAAGATGCCTGACTTGAAATGTTAATGCAGCTGTGGAGCAACTGACCTGTCATATGCTGTTGGCAATAATGTAAATGGGAGTACTATTTTGGAATTGTTCATGCTAGTGCTTAAAACTAAACACATACCACCAAATAAGAAAAATAGATGTTCACAAAAGACTTGTAGTAGAAGCCTGACTCATTTATACTTGTAATAGCTCAGACTAGAAGAGCTGCGGAGTCAATCAACAGGAAAATAAACCCACTTTGGTATACTCCAACAACCAAATAATAGCTAGCAAGTAAAAGAAATAATAGATAGGCAGATGACAGTAGATAGATAGACAGACAGACAGACAGACAGACAGACAGCTAGATAGATGATAGATAGATAGATAGATAGATAGATAGATAGATAGATAGATAGATAGATAGATAGATCAATAGATAGATAGATAGGTAGGTAGGTAGGTAGGTAGGTAGGTAGGTAGGTAGATAGATAGATAGATAGATAGATAGATAGATAGATAGATAGATAGATAGATAGATAGATAGATAGATGAAATGAAGAGCTATTTCACCAAACAGACACAGTATACCAAGAAAATGAAGCTTACATAAAGAAACCCATATGATATGGTTGGATTATATGAATTCTTGATCAGAATTAAAATGATAAACTACTTCAACATTAAAAACCTTGGTCTAAAGGATGGCAAATTTTAGAAGGTAAACTTAAAATGCTGCAAATTAGTAAGATACAACCTCATACACATTTATTGAACAAAGTAGAGAAAGATACAAGTTGCCTCTAATATTGGGATGTGGGTATGACTACTGACTGTGAAGAGCCTGAAGAAATATTCTGAAGGCAGTGTTCCATGTCTTTAAAGGAGTTTAACAGGACAAGATATATGATATATTCCAGGCTAGCATGGGACTTACTATGTATCCCACGGACTTGAATTCCTAATGTTTCTGTCCTAAATGCTGGGATTACAGGCATCATGCCCAGCTCATCAAACTTTATGGACACATAATATTTGGCATGTAGACATTATTATATGCAATGTTTGTATAAAAAACTGTAAACAAATATTTAAGCATAGTGAATGGTACTTATGAGGTGGCTAGGAAGAAGTGTTCTAGTATTTGCAGTTTATTTTAAAGTGTATCAAAAGAGAAATGATTTGATGAGTATATTAAAGGATGTATCTCGATGGATATGTTAATATAGCAAAATTCTAATGGTGGGTGAATATATGGCATGAAGTGGTTGATTTCTTGTGTTAATATGACTGTGCTAAGGGACACTAAACAACTAGCAAAATGTGATTTCTGGGCATACCTCTGTTTCCAACAAAGATGAATGCCCCTGGTTCAACTTACATCTTTCTAACAATATGATGGTACGAAATGATACAAATTTGGTAGAAACTCTATTTTGAATTTTAGCCTTTTCTTGGGCTAGCAATATATGGTATGGGACTCTTGCCCAATGCTGGGGATCATCAGAGAACCACAGCTTCCAGTTGGCCCAGCAATTATGAGGGTCAAGAATTGATATCTATGGTGGACCATGCTGCTGGATTCTGGCTGTGCTGCCAAGTAGTAGGCTATGTGTGTTCAAACATTCCATGTTACCATGGCGTTTTCAAGATGGGACCCCATTGTAGGATGAGGATCATTTTTGCCTTCAAGTTGTTAGAGAAAGAAGATTGTCTTCACTAGTTGGGTGGGAATCGTGCCGATGGCTTGTCTGTTGCTGCAATGTCCATGTTCTTATCACTGTGATTAGTGCCCTGATTCAGATTTGAACTGAAATCACAGCCTTGATTTCCTGGTCTTCTACTTTCAGATAGAAGAATATGGTTCTTCTTAACTTCCACAATTGTCTGAAGCAATTCCTCACAGCAAATCTCAGATCTGTATGCATGTTCTACTGAGTGTGTTTCTTTGGAAGCTGAGTGTTCTGGCTCATTTCCTGTCAACTTGACCCAAGCTAGAGTCATTTGGGAAGAGGGAGCCTCAATTGAGAAAACGCCTCCATAAGAAGATTGGCTTGTAGGCAAGTGTGGGGTGCATTTTCTTAATTAGTGATTGAAAAAGAAGGGCCTGGCCTGCTGTGGGTGATGCAACTCCTGGGAAGGTGGTCCTGGATGCTTTGAGAGAGCAGGCAGAGCAAGTTATGAGGAGAAAGCCAGAAAGCTGTACTCTTCATGACTTCTGCATTGCTCTGGCCTCCAGGTTCCTGCCCTACTTGAGTTCCTACCTTACTTCCTTCAGTGATGGACTTTAACTGAAAGCATATGATAAAATAAATGCTTTCCTCTTCAAGCTGCTTTGGTCATGGTGTTTTATCAAAACAATAGAAACTCAAAGACATTGAGTAACTCAGGGTGCTGACAGTGAAAATCTTTCATCCTTACTCTATTTGAAAATTGTATACTGTGAAACAAAGCTTGCAGTTTTCACCGGTGGGTCTCATACATTGCCAGTACTACCTGCTCCTGTTTCTGATAGGCTACATGACCTTGAGCCACTCTTTGTCTGAGCCCCTAGCTGCATAATATACAATTCATGAATCATAACACAGCTGAGCAAGGAGTGGGACACCCAAGGATCTGCAGGAAGCACACAATGTATCTATGTTTTATTCCTTCAAGCTAGTCAGTAAATTTTAACATAAATTAGAAAATCAGAGGTTGTGATAGTAATTAACATAGCACCTTTAGATATCTTCACCTCCTTTGTTTGCTTTCCTTCTAATTAAAAACAACAACATATACTCTACATTGCAGGTTCTTTATGGGAACTATGTGTAGCTTTTTTAAAAAACCCTGTGAAAAGAGCTGCAATCAGAATTATATAAATTCACATAAGCAAGGCTGGTAGAAACCAAGAGCCCTAACTCCATATTGGAGACAGTGATGCACATGTACTGTACACACCAGAAAAATCTATCCTATGCCTTGCTTCTTTCAGAGGAGGAGAAGAATCCAAATCCCTAGTGTAGGATTATGCAAATCGTACCCATCAGAAAATAGTGTTCAACTCAAACCTTCCTCACCATTGATAGCCAGTGTCCTGCTGTGTGTGAAGGAATTAAAAAAGTAGTGCTGTTCCTCTCTGTGCTCTTTCAGAGGGAAGAACCATCACTCTGATGAACAGTAATCTCTACCAACCCTAGTTCCAGAGCCAGGCTGCTTACTCTCTGTAGCCGCAGACAGCTCTGATAAGGACCAATGCCATCCATGCACCAGAAGACATTGAAACTCACAGGATGGCAGAAGGCACCATTTGCATCAAAAACAGCACACAGCCCATTAAGTACATCCATTATTCAAGAGTCATACCCATAGAGACTTTTTCTTATAAAAGATCTTTTAGGAGACGTGCTTACTTCCAAACTGCTGATCAATTCTTCATAGTTTATATACAGTATGGCAACAATACATTAATGCCTCTATTTGTCCACAGGTAGAAAATTCCAAAGCTGTCTGAAGTTTTAAGTGTCATTCAAGAGAAGCCAGGCTGACCAAAGAAAAACACCATGTTCCTGTATAAAAGCTAAACAAATCTGTTTGCTAAACAATGTTCTTAAAGTGCTGACTGTATTAACTTTACAGGTGCTTATTTGAACATCCATCTAATTCAGTTCTGTCTTAGCTTTCTCAAAGGTTTATTATTCTTAAACCAAATACTAGACTAAATTACAAGAGTAGCATTTTCCCATCACTGCTGTTTTAAAGGCTGCAAAAGACAATTATGTATACTGTATTCAGAAAAAAAAAGTCATTGTTGCATCTAGAAGTAGGGGCAGCATAAATGATCAAATGTGCTCTCTGAATAAGAGCTGAATGATGGCTGGATTCCTTGAGTCGTGACCATGTGGAGCCAGATAATCTGAGATGATGATTTGGTGAGATTACTCACACAAATAAATGCTTTTGCAAAATACTATTTCAAAATATATTGATTGGCTTTATAATAAGAAACTTCATTGGAATTTCAGTCTTAATCATTTAGTTTACTAACTTTTCCCATCCATTTAGACACTCAATTTGCAAATGACTATCAAATGTTCAGTGTGTGTAAGTATTTGTATCAAGAAAGGAGGGGCTGGAGAGAAGAATCAGTGGTTAAGTGTTGTAGAATAATACTTTAACTATATGAAGATGTGTTACATTTGTTTAGGCTGCATTTGTTTAATGATGTAAAGATGTGTTGCTTTGCCTGCCTAAGGCACCTGATTGCTCTAATAACAAGCTGAATGGCCACTAGTTAGGCACTGCAGGGACAGGCAGGGCTGGCAGGAAGAGAGAATAAGTAGGAGGAGGAATCTAGGCTTGAGAGAAGAGAGAAGGGACAAGAGAACAAGGGAGAAAGAGAGGGAGACACCCAGGGCCTGACAGACACACAGGAAGCAGTGAAAGTAGAACACACAGATGAAGAGAAACAGGTTAAATTAGGTTATAAGAGATAGTGGCTTAGAAGTTATAAGGCTGAGCACTCATAATTGATAATAAATCTCTGTGTCTTGGTTTGGGAGCTGACTGGTGTGGCCCAAGAAAGCCTGCTACAGTTAAGAGCATACACCGCAATTCCAGAGGACCCAAGTTTGATTCACAGTGCCCACATCAGGAGTCCCCCACAACCTCCTGCAACTCCAGCTCCAGGGGCATCCAACTCTTTCGGTTTCTGCAGGCTCTTGCACTCACACATACATACCTACACACACACACACACACACACACACACACACACACACACACACACCATGAGCTCACACCTAATTTAAAACAATAAAACTATCTAAAAATTAAAATAGATGAGGATTTTAAGAGCCATCACTCCTACCTATAAGAAGTTTTATTCTTGAGAGATGCCACATCACTAACTATATTATAAGGTTTATAAATTACATATGATACTTTATAATTTTCTAAGTGTTATTAGGAAGCTAAAGAAGGAATTATTAGACACATGCCTAGACCCAGGGCTATGACTTCCCCCAAGCCCCATAGCTGGTTAAAAGCTAAAACAAGAAGTAAAACCCAGACCTTTCTTTGCTCACACAGGCCTTTTCCTATGAGAGCACACAGCCTATATTTAGTAATTACATCTTGCTTAGTTAACTTGAAATATCCACTCCATGCTTTAAAAAGAACCCAAATCACTTTAGCTTCAAGAGAAAAGAGCTGACTTTCCTAATTGCTAACTTAACCAAGTACCAGAGTGTGGATGCCTTGTGCATAGATCACTACCAATTAAAGTTTGTAGAAGCAGCTGATACAGCCAATTTCGCAGGAAGAAACATGAAACTGTTGCAGCTACACTCATCTCTGTGCCTAGTGAGCTATCCAGTTTGTCTTGAAGGACAAGGCCCATGGGGCATGTCATACAGTAAATCTCAGACAGGTTTTCAGTCTCATTGCTGCTCTTAGGATGTCTCTGGATGAATGCTCTCTTGATCTAGCCTCTAGGACAGAAATGGAAAATGCTAAGCCCTACAGTCCAGATGAAACCCGTATCTGTTCATAGTTCTACTGTCCACTCTTTTACAAATTGCCTGGAGCTATTCTCATGTAACAAACAATGGGTGTTTGAGCAGTGGAGGTGAGAAAAATGGTCCCACAATGCCTGAAATTATAACTGTATGATTTATTGCAATGAAAGTTGATCAACCTTGTTGTAGAAACAGGAAGTTTCCTCATGCTTTGTTCCTGCAAAATGGACATAAAGTATTGGACAATTTGTGGAAAGAAATTTGACCATCTGAATTTTAAAGTATAAGAAAATAGAAGTGAAAGATACCTCTATTTTCAATATAGTGATGTCATTCATACAACATGGCCATAGTGGTCCAGTGATGGGGTTGATACAATTATTGCTGTGCTCTCACTAAATATTGGGCACGTTACTAAATAAATACAAGTATGTGGTAGTTTGAATGAGATTGGCTCCTATAGGTTCACATCTTTGAATACTTGGTCTCCAGTTGGTGGAACTGTTTGGGAAGGATTTGGAGGTCTGTGTGGTCAGACTTCACTATGTGGGTGTGGAGGAATCTGAACTCAGACCCTCATGTTTATGTGGCAGGCACTTTACTCACTGAGCCATATGTCTGTAACCTAGTGTTGTGGGGTAGAGACAGACAGATTTCTGGAGCTCTTTGGCCAGCCAGTCTAGCTAATCAGATTCACTAAGAGGCCCTGTTGCAAAAAATAAGATATAGGGACTGGAGAGATTGCTCAGTGGTTAAGAGTGGTTAAGAGCTTCCACAGGAGCCAAGTTTGATTCCCAGCACCCCATGGTAGCTGACAATTGTATGTGTGTTAGGATTACCATTTAGCTTGCATCAAGTTGACATTCAGTACAGTTCCAGAGGATCAGATGCCCTCTATCTACTGGTCTTCAAGGGCATCAGGCATGAATGTGGTACACAGACACGCATGCAAGCAAAACAACTGTACATTTAAAGTAAAAATAATTTTTAATTTTTTAAAGAGTTAACAAGTAGAGTGATTGAGGAAGATACCCAATATTGACACCTGGCCTCTCCACATGCATTCTCCTTCTTACTCTCTCACCTGGCCTCTACTCCCTCTCCCTCTACCCTCCCCCTCCCCTTCCTCCTCCCCCTCCCCCTCTCTCTCACACAACACACACACACACACACACACACACACACACACACACACACACACACATGACAGGGTCTGGCATTTTCTTCAGGTTTGTGCTTAGAAAGTGTCATAATTTAATTTTTCTAATAGTCTCTAAGCACACTGAGCTTAGGAGAATGAAGAGATCATAGTTAAGGATTTGGCAATCATCTTTAGCTTGTCATGGACTTCCTTTAGAACAAAACTTAAAGAGTTAAATTATCACTTCTGAATGTTTCACCATGAAAAGTTATCTCTTAAAGACTAATCTCTCCCAGAACAACAACCAAAATAAAAAAAGAAAGTATTTCCCAATATATTCAACCTCAAGACCTTAGTTTTGCCTTACAAATGTTAGTCTTTCACTTTATGAGGTAGTTTCTAAGAAGCTATTTTGAAATGAGATGAGTTTCATGTACACGGGTCTTTGCACTGTGATCTGTAAACAGCTAGCATTGCATATAGCTTAATGTTAAATATCCGTTGTTAGAGAGTTGGTTAAATAAATGTTTGTGTAATAAGTCATTATGTAGACATCAAAATTATGTTTCTAGACCTTCCCATCTAAAGTTATGCTTACATAGTAAAAATTGTTCATGCTGTATTTTGAATTCATTTTGTTGTTATTGCAACTTTTAATGTTTTCATTGTTTATATTTGTTTTGCATGGAATTGTGTTACATCGGGACATTTTCAGAGAATTTTATGTCACACACTAAGTGTTTTAGGTTCATCATAAGTTCATGAGCAATTATAAGAATAGAGTTGCTGTAGATTATTTACCATTTACCTAGTCCTGCCCCGCACCACTCTGTACCGCTACAATATACTGTCAAGAGGAAATGACATTAATGGAATCAATCCACTAACCCTACTCAACACACTCATTTAATGTGTGTGTGTGGTTTTGTCATTAATTTTTTCATAAACACATTCATGTCTTGTAACCTCCACCACAGTCCAGAGGTAGACCAATTCCATCATGAGATCCTCCTGCCTTCTGTTTTAGGCAGTGGCACCTCCCTGGCAATGTCATATCCACCAGTGATGTGTTCTCCATCTCCATAGGTTCCTGTATGCTTTAAGAATGTGTACAATATGTAAGGTAGTTTGAACTTTTTAACTCAGAATACTTAAGTATTGAGGCTCGTCTTAGCATCCCTGTGTTTCCATTCAGTTGCTGATTAGTGTCTGTATTCACTTGACCTTTCTGTTGTTGAAATGCATTTGGGTGTTTACAGCTCCAAAACACTCAAGCTACAATCAGCATTCAGACCAAGGCTCTCACATAAACATAAATTTTCATCTATCAAAGATAAATGCCCAGGAGAGAATTTCTGATGGTTAATATTGATGGTCAGCTTGAAAGGATATATTATAGAATCATTTAGGAAGCATGTGATCTGTGAAGATCACATAGGTTAGGTTAGCCTCTGGGAAGGCCTGGGAGGGACTGCGTAGATAAGTTAATTGAGGTGAGAAGAACTCTGCTAACTGTGTGCAACAGCATCTCTGAGCTTAGATCCTTGAACTCGTAAACAGGAGAAAGTGAGCTGAGTACTTGCATTCATCACTCTGTTTCCTGACTGTGACCAGTATTTGGCCATCAAGTTCCTGCCACCATGATTTCCCCACCATGATGGACTGCCCTCTCCCACTGTGAGTCCCAATGAGCACTTCCTTCCTTAAGTTGCTTTCATTTGGTATTTTGTCCCAGAAACTTCTAAAGTGAATAGTGACTCGAGTGATTATAATCCGAAGAGGAGGGAAAGAAATGTTAGGATTGTATATAAAACTATGCAAAAATATATGGCAAAGCAAATGAATTAAGACATTAACAGTGGTTACAATTTGTTGGTACAATTAGAATTAATCTTAAAATCTTGTAATATTGTCTCTAATTTCCAAAATTTCTCTTAAAAATCTACACAATAAGCAAGCAATAAGTGCTAGCAAGAAAGGAAAGAAGTATTTGCATACTCAGTCACTAGTGTTTACTAATGAGCTTTAGGAATTTCCATCTTTGATTTTGAAGAAAAACATTCAATTACCACCTTTTACTCTGAACTAGAAAAGTAAAGTTTGTTTTGAAAAGTAAAATAATTTTTGTATAAATCAGATATTAAGCCCCATTAGTCTGTCGATCATACCTGTTTCCAGTTCTTTTCAGAATCTGATACTTCAAAAAAGGCATATTTATTTCCCTTTGGATCTTGAAGATAGTTTTCTGTTGGTGCAATATCTATTACACGTTTTCTGTCCCGGTTGACATCCCATGGTGCCCATTATTCTTCTCCAAACGTCTTCACATCAAGACAGAAGTAAGCTGCAGCTCCCTGGAAGGTAATTTACTGTTGTTTGGTCTAGCCTTCTGCCCTTAACATTGATTAACACTTTTGGATCTTTCCAAAAGCTGCTGTGGCAGATCATATTTTAGTATGGTGACAGCCAGTGTCCAACGGAGTTCAAGGAACTAAAGAACAAATTATCAGCCACTAACGTCCATGTGGGCTTTTCCTGTGACATTCCCACTTCTCAGTTACTTTTTGTTATTGGTTTACCACATAAATAAGTCAGCCTGCTGTTTTATTTTTTTAATTTTAGACCCAATTTCCAAGCCATCTATTGGCAAATAACAATTTCATAGTTGCCTTAAAACAAAATTACATACAGTTTTAATATTTTGTTGTATATTTCTATAGTTGAGTATTTAATACATATTAATATTCTCTCTTGTCTGTCTCTATTTCTCTCTCTCTCTCTCTGTGTGTGTGTGTGTGTGTGTGTGTGTGTGTGTGTGTGTGTGTGTGTGTGTTATGTGAGTGTGAGCATGTGAAGGTCATAGCAAATGTGTGGCGGTCAGAGGTCAAAAACCAACTTTGTGAAGTTGGCTCTCTCCTGTCCCCTTCATGTCAGATCTGGGGACTGAACTCTGGTTGTCGGGCTCATGCAGCAAACATTCACCCACTGAACCATGTCTCTGCCACTCAACAGTGGCATTTTATTACCAGCGATATCAAATCTGGAAACCTATCTTTGCTGACCCTTCAACAGTGCAGCCTTTCTTAGTTTCAATTTGACAAGTAGCCAGAATGAGTTCAAGATCACCTAAGAAAATCACAGTGAAGAAAAACGGTGAATTGGGGGTTTTATAATTATGAAGTTGGCCTCATGAGAATTCAATCTTTGAAGGAATTTACTAATGGCATTGCTTTGTTAATCTTCCTCCAGGTCTCTAAGCCTCCTTTTGCTTTGTTGAATGAAGGTGAAGGAGGCATTGCAGGGCCCAGGAGAGCTAAGTGGCTTTGGCTGGAACATTTGGACAATCTATGATTGTGAAACTACAGGTCTGCACCCCACACTCATGTTTAGAAACCTCCCTTGAGGGTGGATGAGAAAATATTGAGTCCCACATCTACAAGACCTGCTTAGAAGGCACAACTCAGCACAGCCACTGTCTTTACTTTCATCCTGGAATGTAGCCCTGGGCACAGAGGTCATTGTCCTTACTAAGCTTTCACCGAGCCCAGAGTGTTGTAGAGCAGGGGAAGCGAAGGAAGGCGTAGCTCTGCTAAGACAGTTCTCCAGCCCCTCAGTCCACCCCGTCCAAGCTTTCCCAAGGTGGGTAGTGTTTCCCTCACCACCTGCAGGGTTCACAATACAGGGGCCAAGAGGTAAGAGTTTCCCATCACCGAGGCATGAATTATCTCTTCCCTGAGGCTTTTACTAGAGAACATTTCTAGTAAGGAAAGAAACTTAAAAGCATGTGTGGGAAGCATTTAGTTGGCACAGGCTAATCAAGCTAATGAATGATTCTGTATTCCAGAAGTCTCAATTTCCAAAGAAAGCTCTGACTGATGCAGTGTGAAAATGCTAGCAGCAGCCAGACAATGGTTGGTCTCCGCTAATCAGTTATGTTATTCCTCCTACATTTTAGCAAGCTTTCATTGAGTACCCCAAAGCATGTGTCATACATGAGTCAGACTCCCTGGCTGAAATGATGAGCAAACATGGAGTTGGAAGACAAGGCTGTCTTTCTTTCTTTCTTTTTTCTTGATCCCGGTTTATTGTTTCCTTCCTGATTCCAGATTAGATATTCATCTGAAAGTGAACTCTTTCCTTTTTTTTTAGACCCATGTTTGGTTTTTAGCCTACACCAAACTTTCAGACAAAACGCATGAGCCAGCCCTAAGTCACTCCACACATCACAGTTACGCAGTGATTAATCCCACAGCAGTCAGGAGCCTCCTTTAGAATTTGTGAAGGAAGAAGGTAGTCATGGGGATCTTAAAAACTGATATTTTTCCATCAATAATAATAAAGGAGACAAAAGCTAGAGCTGTGGCTGCTGCCTTGTGAGCAATGGGGCTGGGAAAGGAGTAAGTATTAAGGATGGGACCATGGGAATAGTGGACAAATCTCATTCTATTGATATGTCAAGAACTGTGTCTCAAACCATTTCTGAGGGAAAATTAGTCTTGGCCTGTTTACTAAATTCTGTGAGCAGATAATTCTTGTTTAGTTTTTTTTTCTTCCTCTTTTTCCCCCAAATAAAAGCTTCCACAACTTAAGCAAAAGAAAAAAATTGAATAATTTACTTAAGAGCAAAGAGGCCACATTGCAAGTACCATAGTGGAGATATGAGCTTTGGGGGTGGGGAGTTATTTCTGCCTGAGGTTTTGGGGGAGCGGACAGGGTAACAGTAGGGTTTTATGAACCTGCTACCCCTGAATAATTCAAACTTTAAAATGATCTCAAATAAAAAGAGGCTAAGATTTAGTGTGAGGGTGATACATAGAAACCTGTCCATCTCACTGCTGGCTATGGGTGTTGTTGCTTTTATGGTATTCATAGCTATGACAGTTACAAAGGACAAACAAGATCTCTACACAAGTGCTTCCCCAGCCAAAGCCCATTTTCGTGTTCCCAAATTCACTGGGCTCAGGAGACAAATGGGGCTAATGATATGGCCATAGCCTCAGGGTGGCACATAACTGAGCCTGCTCAATGAATGCTGCCTGCCCTGGGCTATTTGTAGAGTGAATGGAGAAAGGCATGATGTTTCTTCTGGACTTGTTTGGTGAGGTTGTCAGTACAGCTTCCCAACACAGGGGCCAAATCTACCTGGAAATATCAGAGAGGGAGGAAGATGAGAGACAGAAAGAGGCAGGAGATGGGTAGCCTCTTGGGAAGCCTTCAATCTAGCTGTCCCTAACTGAACCTAGATCTGGGGTAATATGATCAGTTTGCAATACAAACAGGCCTTAGAGTCTTGATTAAGTTAATATCATTTGATGCATGGTTATGTGTTAAATGCCTATCTTTATACTACATAAGCCTGTCTTCAGGTTGCTTATTAATTTGGCAGATAATTCCTAAAATCCTGAGCAAAGTAGAGAATGTGGTGGTAGCTGTCTCAGAGAAGAGAGACATCAGTGTGGAGCGGAGGTGAATCTTGAGCAGGGATATGAATTTATATATAACCCATACTTCATCCTTTTCATGAAACATGTCAACAGGGCATATTGAGAACGCTTGCTCACTGACAAATATCTGCTCAAATAAACCAGTGTTCCAATCTCCAGTGACTCATTTCACAGAAAAAACAATTTCTTTCCCCATTATAACTGGAAGGAATAAATGAGGACCCGAAAAATGAGAATGAAAAAAAATTTTTAAGAAGATATTAAGATGCATGGTGGTAGACATGGATGGTGGGCAGTTGTAGTATGCATGGCTGGGGTCAGTGGTGGTAGGTATAGCTGGGGGGGGCAGTGGTGGTAGGCGTATCTGGGGCCAGTGGTAATAGGTATGGCTGGGGGTCAGTGTTGATATGCATGGCTTGGGGTTGGTGGTGGTAGGTGTAGCTGGGGTCAGTGGTGGTACGAAAAGCTGGAGGTCAGTGGTAATAGGGGTGACTGGAGTCAGTGGTAGGAGGCATACATGTGGTGACGGGGGAAGCAATGATGGTGGGTGGAAGGAGACGTGCTGGTGGTCATAGTAACAGGAACAGTGGTGACATAATGTGCTTTTGGCAGTGCTAAAGTGTTAATAGTGATGACTCTTAGAGATCATTTACTTCTCACTGTGCAGTGGGTTTCTGAGCGGCAGAAAAGCTATTATCTTACTTGCTTGTAGTAGAGTATTATTTTAAGGTGTGTTACTTTTGTTTAGATTGCAATTGTTTAACTCTGTGAAGCTCTGTTGCTGTGCCTGTCTAAAACACCTGATGGTCTAATGAGAAGCTGAACAGCCAATAGCAAGGCAGGAGAAAGGATAGGTGGGGCTGTCAGGCAGAGAGTATAAATAGAAGGAGAAATCTTAGAAGAGAAAATTGAAAAGGAGGAGCCAGAGAAGGAGGAGGACATCAGGAACCAGTCACCCAGCTACACAGCAAGCCATGGAGTAAGAGTAAGATTACAGAAGTAAGAGAATGGGAAAAGCCCAGAGGCAAAAGGTAGAAGGGATAACTTAAGTTAAGGAAATCTGCCTAGAAACTAAGCCACACTAACTCCGGGCATTGATAAATAATAATAAGCCTCCCAGTGTGATTTATTTGGGAGCTGGGTGGCAGCCCCGCCCCCCCCACACACAAAAAAAAAAAGCCAACCAACAACACAGACTCCTCACAATAACCCTACGAAGTAGCCACAATCACTGTCTTTATTCTCTATGTTAGAGCCACAACAGAGATATGGGGTGTTAGGGTTGAGATCACAAGGTCCTGATTTAAAACCAACCTGCCTAATATTAGAACTTGTGTATTTAATCACTATAATAGTCTGCCTCTATTAGCATTCCCAAAGCTAATCTCTGGTGCCTATGTAGATATCTACAAAATGCATAAGATGTCTTGCACCTCAACCAAAATCCGCCTGCTGTGGCTTCTAACCACTGCATCTGAGGCAATTCTGAAACAGTTTCCAGACCCTGGCCCTTGATGGATGGCCTGAGGGTGTGCTAGTGAAAAAGAATCATGCTGGGGTTTTTAGAGAACAGATTTGATTTGTCAACCCTAATTCCTTCAACTTGAATGACATATTGAACACTTCATGAGAATTGCCATGCTACAGTTTGTGTATAGACACTAGAGAAATGGATTCTCTTTAAAAAAAAAAAAATGCTTTCTGGGATGAAGTCTGTGTGTTATACTTGGTAAATACACACTAAACCGGAAAATGGTATTTTGAAAACATCACTTATGCAGGGATGTTTATAATTGGATTCTATCTGTTGAACATTACTTTAGACCTTCTGCTGATTTAGGTTTTTTTTTTTTTTTCAATTTATCAGGAATCCTTAGGTTCTGAGTCTAGTTCCAGAATGTGACAGAATCAGACAGTTCATTACACGAACTTGTAATTACAGATGTGTCCTAGTGACTTCTCTGTCAAAATCAGTTTAAATACTAAATATAGGTGATGACACTTGATTCTGAGACTGGTTCACTCTGCAGTCTATCTAGACTGGTGGCGGGTGCATTTACCAAAAGCTCTTCCACCTGCTACGTCTTTATACCCACTCCTCAAGATGGGAAAACTTACTCAGTGACAAACTACATCTAAGACATAGCTTCAGGATTATACTGGGACATTTCCAGAGACCCGAAGAAAGGCAGAGGCAGAAAAATACATGGTTCTTTGTGAAGCATCTTGCCTCACTGAGCCTCAATTTCCACTTCTATAGAAAAGGAAAAATTACAACCCACATCCCTCTAGATACTCTGAGGAGCGAATAAAATAGTGCCTGGCATACACACTATAGTGTCTTTGTTGACACAACATCATCCTTACTCTGTGACATGGTGGATGTAAAGTGCTCAGGTCATGGCTTCCAAGCTACTGCCTGAGTTCCTGCTGAGACACCTGAAGGCTAGTGCCAGATGATGGCTCCATCACTGTGGCTAGCCACAAAATCTTGGGAGGGTAGAGAAGAGAGAGGTGCTGGAGGAATGAACTCCCCAGTTACAGGGTGGGGGATGCTGACATTTGTGTGAGCAGTGATCAGGTTCGGGGCATGGGTAAACTACCAAGAAAGTTAATCTCCTATTCCACAAAGTGTGAACTGTGTATCCTTGTCAGTGTTTCCTGGGGTGTCTCCCAGAGACATCACATGCATTTTTTAAGAAAGCAAACCAAATACAAATTGTTGTGGATAAAGAGTCCATTTTGGTACATTGCTTAGCAAACAACTACTCAGCCAGTCTCTTTAACTTTTTTAAAAATGGTTGCTAATGAGATGGAACAAAGGGACCAGGGACATGGCTCAGCCTATAAAGCTGAGCATGACATGTATGCATGAGGCCCTGAGTCTAGATGCTCAGCACCTATGTAAAAGCCAGGAGTAACTGTAACTCCATTGTTTGGGGAGTAGACAAAGTGGCTCTATAGAGCTTGCTAGCTAACAAGTCTAGGTGAATAGATGAGCTCTGGGTTCGGTGAGAGACCCTGTCTCAAAGAATAAGGTGAAGAATGATACAGGAAAACATCTGTGCCAATCTCTGTTTTGACTCCACACCTGCACCCATATGCACATATATACATGCATATATAAATACACATGCACACACACACATTCACACACTAAATGGAACAGAAGAGAAAAAGAGTATTAAGTATCTTAGGAAATTTCTAAGGACTCAGTTACATCACTCTAAAGTTGATATGTCGAAATTCTAAAACTGGGGTTAGTACAGGGCTATATCCAAAGGTAGCTGAGCACGCCAGGGGGAGCAAGCCAGTAAGCATCATTTGATATGAGTCCTTTGGAGAGAAATAGCTAAGTCATGAGTGCAGGGATGGACTCTGAGCCCTCAGGAAAAGAGACAAGGAAGAGCTTTCCTTCCACTCTCAGCCTTTCATCAAATAGGAACACAGAAGAGAGGCCTCACCACAAACTGGCTCTGCTGGCATTTTGACCTTGAACTTCTGGCTTCTACCACTTTCAGAGAATAAATGACTGTTTTTCAGCTACCCTGTCTATAGTGTTTTGTTATGGCAGTCAGCTAAGACACAGGGCTGTGTACGATGACCCACATCAGGGACATTCCCTATATGGTATACAGAGAGGCTGGAATACTAAGTTGGTGCTAAGAATAAGAACAGCAGACACCAGCCTGGACCTGAATGATGATATCTGAAATCTAGTCCTATTGAGTGGGAATCATCCAGGATAGCTGCAAAGATCCAGGATTTGGAATCTCCATTTCCTTCTGATATGTGGCCAGGAATGAGCGTCATAACCATGTAACAGTGAAAGGGAGGGAAGAGGTGGTGTCCTAGTTAGCTTTAGCTGTCACTTTGACACAGCCTAGGGTCACCTAAGAAGGGAGTTTTTCAATGAAGAGATGTCAAAGATCAGATTGACTTGTAGCTGTGTCTGAGGGGCATTGTCTTGTTTGATAATCTGGGTAGGAGGGCCCAACCCATGGTGGGCAGCACCATTCCCTGGGCATATGATCCTAGACTCTAAAAGAAACCTAGCTGTTCTGGTTTGGTTTTCTATTAAAGCATCTTGGAGGAGGAAACTGCTTATTTGGCTTCCAGGTTACAGTCTATCACCTCGCCAAAAGAAGTCAAAACAGGAAGCCAGAAGCAGGAACCAAAGCAAAGACCAAATGATGAATGAGAAATGATGCTTACTGGCTTGCTCCCCCAGGCTTTCTCAGCTACCTTTGTATATAGCCCAGGCCCATGCACCTAAGGATGGCACTCTCCACAGTGGACTGGTCCCTCCTACAGCAATTAGCAATCATGACGACCGTGCCCCACAGGCATGCTATGCTCATAGGTCAATTTGATGGAGACAATTCTTAAATTATGGTTCCCTCTTCCCAAGTGTGTCTATGCCTGTGTTGGGTTGGCAAAATCTAGCCAGCACACTAAGTGTGAACCAGTGAGTGAGGCAGCGAGCACTGTTCCTCCATGGTTTCTGCTTGAACTCAAGCCCTGACTTCCTCCAGCGGTCGACTATGATCTGGAAGCATAAGTCTAACAGACCTTTTGATTCCCTCAATTGCTTTTCATCAGAGTGCTTCATCCTAACAACAGAAAGAGAACTAGAAAAGGTGGATACGGACAGTTTTGTATTCTGTGTTACAAACACATTTATACTCCTCCATATTGTAGGAAAGAATCTGCATGGGCATGGTACTAATAGCTTATTATATATACATTGTTAATAATTTATTTTAATGGAGCCCCACTATTCCCCTGTCTAGAAGACACTGAGGGGAACACGGTTGATATCAGACACACTAAGAACACTGAGTGTTCTAAGAAGTGCCTGAGACTAGACATCCAGAGAATAGGGGAAATGGTAACAAGAATAGCACAGATCTCACAAGTCTCAGAAATGTGGCCGATAATCCAGAGACCTACAGCTTGTTAGTGTGTTGATAATAAGTGACAGTTGAATGGTCAACCCCAAATGGGACATCCATGGTACCTCAAGACACCAGCGAACATCATGGAAGAGGGGACAGGAGAAGAGCGATGTGAAATGCTGTCCTCTGAGCAGGATGTGGACATTGGACTCACTGCAGCATGGTTACATGCACAAAACCTATTAAAGGTGAAGCCCATAAAACCAGTCAACATTTGAGAAGGCCGCACTATTTGGAATTGGTGACAAGAGATAACTAAAGGCAAGGCATGGAACAGTGAAGAGGCTATGTTGGATAAAAGCTTCCTAGTGAAGGGGAAAAGGTAGTTGGATATGCTAAGTGTGACCAAAGTACATTGTATGCATGTGTGAAATGGACAAAGAACAAACTTTCATATATTAAAGAAGAAAATGGAGGATGTGCTAAGCACACAAACAAGGGCAAGACTAAGTTCTGGAATGATCTACTGTCTGTGTTTCCACTTTCCCACTTCCAACCCCTATAAAGCCCCCTGACTGCAAATTAGATGTAAGTCAGTTTTAAAAAATATTTTAGTCTGCTGCCTTCTTAGGTCTCATAGTGCAACTTAAAGACACAGTTCCTGTTCCTGCTCTTTGACCTCTTTGGGGACAGACATCATGAGCTCCAGAATTATAGTTACAAAAAGTGGTCTGGCATGGTAGTGAAGTCAGCACAGATCTTATGACCTGCCAAGACTGAGCCCCAGTCCATCTACCTGCCTTCTCTGAAAAACTTAATGTCTTTACCTTGTAGAAAAGTGAAAACAGCAGTGCTAACATTTCTTGGGATCTGCCACCTTCTAAGCCCCAGGTATCCATTTGTATTGTATTGTATTGTATTGTATTGTATTGTATTGTATTGTATTGTATTGTATTGTATTGTATTACTTGATACTCATAACTCTAATTCTATTTTTAAAGGCAGGGAAATTAAGGGAAGATTGAAAAGGAGAGAGAGAGAGAGAGAGAGAGAGAGAGAGAGAGAGAGAGAGAGAGAGAGAGAGAGTTTATTCTACGTCCTACAGAGAATCCTCCAGTTGTTCATGACAGTGTTTAGAGCACAGGACTGATAGTTCCAGCTATAGTTGTGGGAGGTTAACCGTGGTGACCTGCACTGAGCACAGACCTTGGAGCACAGTACTTAGTCACAAAATTGTAGTAGCCACAATTCACTGTTGGAATAGTATCCATTGTCTTCACAGTTTTTCTTTCAGATGGACCTAGGATAAGAGTCAGGGTTCTGTGACAGACCACAAGGGACTAGTCATGGGGGTCTCTATCAAGATAAGGGTTTTAGGAAACTTATCCCCAGGTTGACACTAACTCCTTCCAAGAAAACAGAGTAGTCAACTAAGCCTCCTACTTTTGAAATGAGAATGCTCTGGTTCAAATATCTATACATTCCTAGTTGGGTGATCTGGTCAGATCACTTAACCCCTCTATGCCTCATGGCATAGGCTGAATCAGAATGTCTTCTCTGATGGTGGTTATAGGAACTAAACAAATAGTTGAAGTATTAAGTATATGGCAGACATGATTAATATAATTTACCATCTTTAAGGAAGTCTTTGGCCCCTTTGCATGGTCCTGTTACACTGAAGGTAAAATTTAGGCCTACAGCCATCCAGGTTTGCTTAGATGTCTGCTCTAGTTCAGCAGGGGGTCTAACAAACACTTGACACATCTCTTGTTCTGCAGCATGATCTTCTGCCCATAGGCAAAGAGCATCCACAGAAGGCTGGAACAGGTGCCCTGTTATCCTGCCAAGACAGCTGGTTATGCCCGGAAGATCCAATTAGGGCCTGTTGCTCCTACAGCAAACTTAGTCTCACTGTTCAGCTAGGACTGAGCCAGAGCATCCTCATATTTTGAGTACCGGGCAGACTTCATAGTGTGTGATAGTCTCCTCTATGCGGGAACTTCTCAGTCACAACAAGAATGTGAAATCGTAGCAGTCCATCAGTCAAACAGGCCAACTGAGAGCTCAAACCCTGCAGAACACGAAGGTCTCTGCTCTTGTCATCTAGGGTGCTATGCTTTTCTGTCTTGAATGTTTATAGCTTGAAACATAAGGCTGGTCATTAATAATTTATTCATAAAAACCTCCATTTGTTGGGAATTTACCATGTGCCAGGCAGCATGCTGTCCTGTATATACATTGCTATTTCATTTCATCATCATTTAGTGAGTAAGTACTCTTATTGTCTGCAGCCAAGAGAAGTTGAGGGCTAAATAATTGATACTCCATCCAGTAGCAAAAATTCGGCAGAGGCAAGAATTGAATCCAGGCTGCTGGACTTCGGAGTGCTGAAACATTACTCATAACTGTCTCCAATTTCTTTTCAAATACTTAATGGTGGAAGGGTGTGTTATTTTAAAGTGTCTTCCCAACCCGAGACCAGTATTTCCCCAGTGCTACAATACTGCTGTGTTTATTGTGAAAGCCAATGAATTGATAGAAGCCATTCAAACAAATTTGCTTTCAGACAAACCTTGCCCAAATACATCATCAGTTCCTTCAGGAAAGGG
The DNA here is from genome assembly GCF_049852395.1 of Peromyscus maniculatus bairdii. NCBI lineage: Eukaryota > Metazoa > Chordata > Mammalia > Rodentia > Cricetidae > Peromyscus > Peromyscus maniculatus. The sequence goes on along the minus strand of NC_134870.1, from coordinate 34,624,931 downwards.
CTCCGTGAAACTGTAATATCTACAACAACAGGGACAGCTGAGCAATTACCTGGAAAATGCAATGGATGCCGGTGGCTTTGGGAATCATTTAAGCCAATCAACCCTTTCCTCCCAATGGCAGGGCCCTATGAGGCACTCTCTTTTGCTGTCGTTTTTTTTTGTTTTGTTTTGTTTTGTTTTGTTTCCCATTGGCAGAGCTTTCCAAGTAATTGTTCCATCTGTCCACTTCAGTTTGCCTGAGTGGTTGCAGCCAGAGGACAGTTAGAAGTCAAACATCTGACACACAGAGAAAACAAATGCGTGGGAGGCAGCGGGAAAAGAAATTGTATCCATTCTGCCTTCTGTAGCTGGGCCAGAGGGCTGGGAGTTAATGACAGGCACCAGTTGTCCCAGGGAGGAAGGGACAATTTGGGAACGGGAATAGGGTAGAAGACTGGGCCAACTTCTTTGTTGGAAGTTCAGAGTTGACGACCAAGAATCACCTGTGCTCAACAATAGAATTAAGTACTGAGATAATCACCAAACCAGAGATGAAAAATGCGGAAGCAGGAAGTGAGCAATGGAAGCCTGGGATGACTTTATGCAGCATGCTTTGCTCCCCTCTTGGATAGACACTTCATATAGATTTTGACCTCCCAACATCTCTGTTTAATAGTCAAGGATACTGAAGCCCAGAGATGTCAGGTTACTGGCTCAGGACCACACAGCTAGTAAATAGCAGAGCTGTATCTTAATCTAAATTCCTTGCTTTTAGACACTGTTTCAGACTACTCTAAACCAGGGGGGCTGACCAAGAGGGAAGCAGGGTTGTGGAGAGGAAAAAGATAAACCTAAATTTTAAAAAACATGCTTACTATTTACTTCATTCCATGATTTGTACGCATTAACAATTAAGATGATTAAAGGTGAAACTAGATCAGAACTTCAATTTATAAAATCATAGAAGAATAAGGTCATGATGTTATACAGTAGGTTAGTGGGGGCTGAAAACATGCTGTGGAGAACTGATGGCCTGAGATAGGATGGAACTGTGTCATCCAGGCTGAACATAAACTTGTATGCTTCTTGAACCTCTCATCTTAGCCACCACAGAGCTAGGGATGCAGGTATGTGTCGCTACGGTTCATGATACTAACTTCTAGATGGAGCAAATTTTTTCAGGGCCTTAACATTATGTTCCACAGAACTTAATGCTTCTAAAGATGTCTAGTAGCAAAGACAAGTTCATAAAACTACTATATCAAATATCATTAAATAGATCTAAGACTTCTTAAACAAATTTTTAAAAATCTAAGTCTCCTCCTAGCATCTATTCTGCAAACACCCATTGTGAATATCCTAGAGAGGAATGTGAGCAAATACTACCTGCCCCTTTCAGCGTCAAATGTTCAGTGGATGTGTCCACTGTAGTTGATGCCTTTACTCTGTGTCTTTTGTGATACTGTGGGATGGGGGCTCTCTTCAAACATCAGCACTCACTTGTCATGTTGGGTGGTATTCATTGATGAACCCATTTGTTTTTTATATTTTTAGATGTTTTCATATTTTTTTAGACAGGGTCTCACTCTATAGCCTAGGCTGACCTCAACCTTTCTAAGAAAGCCATGTTAGCATACATGATAATAATCCTCCTGTACTGGCCTCTGAACAGTCCTCATGGCAGATTATAGACAACAACCCCTACCACATCCAGTCCAAATTCTGGACAAGGTTTAAAATGTTGATGACATTGCCTTTATTCATGGCTTCATGCCTGTTAGGCAAGCTCTACTACTGAGCTATATCCCGTATCTGATTAATCATCTATTTTACTGAAGGGCTCATGAAGAGCAAAAGTCCATACAGAGAATGAAACAAAAATTTGGTTAAATCTGAAGGAAGAGATTTGGTCTGTGTTCTGGGACTGGGCAGTAGGTGCTTTCTGATGCAAAATATAGACCACACAACTACTCTGATGATAAAGTGGGGATAAGAATAAGTCTTAAAGAAGACCACAGGGAACCCAATAAATTTTAAATAGATATGTATGGAAAACCTAAAGTTAGACAGCCATGTTAGATTACAAGCCATGAAATTCATTTTACAGTTGAAAATACCTTTTCTTTATAGTTTCTTACCTTCAAATGATACAATCATATTTAAGTATTTAAGAACCTTGGACTGAAGTCAAGGTCTGGCCTGAGCCACAAAGAAAGAAAACTCATTGGCTCTAGCTTCCCCTGCATCCTGGCATGGAACTACTTGCATCTATCTGGACAGGATATAATAGATGTCAGCCCAGGTCCAAAATGGTGATTGGGAGGGTTCAGTTCCTTCACATTTATCCATTTGTACACTACACATGTTTATCTATTTGACTGACAGCTTGGTCCACGTCAAGCACTCTTTCATGTTGCTTACTCACAGGAAAAGAATGTAGTCGTTGCTCAAAAACACAACTCCAATGCATTGAATGGGTGTCACTCCAAGTCAAACATCTTATTAAACAACAAAGGTTTTGCACAAAAACCTTGTATAGAGAAAGGGCTACAACCAGGGAGGGTGATATCATTAATGCTTATTTCATAACTGATGTACTTCTAAAACACAACATACACAAAACACTTTCTAACCTGCCCCCTCCTGTCTCAATAAATGGGAAGTACATTTTTCTAATGACCTAGGCAAAAACATGTTGGCCACCACCCTTTGATGTCACCTTCCTTGTACCCTAATTTCTGACTCTGCTAATTGTATCTCTTGAGTAGACTTTTTATTGCTGTGACAATACTTGGCAAAAAAAAAAAATTTAAGGAAGGGAGAGTTCCGTTTAGCTCACACTTTAAGAGGACAGTCCATCTTGATGGGGAAGTAATCGTGGCAAGAGCTTGAGACAGCTTGTTGCACTGTATTACCATCACAAGCAGAGAGATGAATGTTGGTGGTCAACTGGCTTTCTTGCGTTTATTCAGTCCAGGACTGCAGCCTGTGGAATGCTGCTGCTTTCAGCTGTGGGTCTTCTCACCTGAACTAACAATCTAGAAGCCTCCCCACAGATATTCCCAAAGATTTGTCTTCTAGGTCATTCTAGATCCTGATGTATTGACAGTCAATATTGACCATGATAATTCTATCCCTTTCAACTTGATACCCAAACATCACTTTTATACCAACACCTTCTACCCCTTGTCCACATAGGTGAATGGCCCTCTTGTAATGGAAAACTTATTCAGTCTAACTTCAGCTGGAGATGTAGTCTGACTCCCTTGGACCACAGGTGCACTGACCTCTGTGTGCATCCAGGCCCCTGTTTAGAGCCAGAAACCCCTTTCTTTACCATATGAGTTTAGAACCTCTCCTTTCAAATAAACTTGGCTTTTTGTAAGTTAGAGCCTATATGGACAGAGTTTTGCCCTCAAGATGCCTTCCCTATTGACCCAGAGAACAACAAAATGCTTATCTTCCGTGGCGTTAATCTCTTTGCAGCTACTTCTCAGCGTCTTCCTTGTCTGCACCTTTAAACTGCCTCCTTTCTTCCCCGACCAGCATGCTTTTCCTGTCAGTTTGCTTCACTTGATCTCCCTGGGTGTGGACCTGGATAAAATCAGTGAACAGTAACCATGACAGCAATCTAAATACTATCCTGTCTGGAGATTACTTCTGCCTAACAAATTAGTCCATAACTTTTGGCCTCAGCCTCACTCAGATTCATAGGAACACTGGCAGTATGACTCCAAACTATTACCAAGACATCACAGAAATGGCTTCTAGCCAGTTTTTCCTTTGTGACCTCATGAGCTGGGCTTCATCTCTCCATTTCCTTTGGCATTCTGATTTTTAAAGTGCCCATCAGAATAGACCATTAGGATTTGTTTACAGAATTCCAGGGCTTTTCTAGCCCAAGGTCCCAATGTCTTCCTCATTCCTCCTACAAACCAGCTACAAAGTCCTAAGAGTCATACAGTCAGATTTATTGCAGCAACAGCTCCACTCTTGGTACCAATTTTCAGTATTGTTTCTCTAAATGGGTTTCCCTTCCACTTTATGTTTATGTTTATGCAGTGGTTGCAGCAGCCACTTTATACACCAGCACTGTATCAAGGTACCTTTCCCTTGCAACCTTACCAGTATTTGGTGTCATTTGTTTCCTTGGTGATAGCCATTCTACCTGGTTGCTTTTCTACAAATTTTCTTTGTTTAAAACTCCCCCCAAAGACTTTTACTATCATTCAGGGGACAAAGTAAAAATCCTTACATTTAGATCTAAATGTCCCTACATTTAGATCCAGTATGAGCTGCTTGGTCCATAGTCCATCTGTCTTCCGCAGCTACTGCACCCCTCTTGGCCATTGCTCAGCAGCCACCACAGCCTTCTTGCTGCTTCTAGGACACAAGCATGTGCCTGTTTGAATGACTGCATGCTTGGTGTACCGCTGTACCACAGTTACTTCTCCTGTCTCGATCATTCATTTGTTACACAAATCTTAAAGGGTCTTATTAATAAAATCAAACCTGGAGCCAGGTATTGGGGTGAATGCTGGAAGATCAGAGAAGCAGAACAGGCCACAGCCACCTCACCTCGCCATTTCCTCAGCTGATCCTGTTTCCTCAGACTGGAAGCCTCTGAATCTTTATCCAAATGGATCTCAGCTGAACTGCTTCTTGAAAGCCTGAAAGCTTAACCAGCCTAGTTCCTCGCCCTCACGCTTTAAATACCTTTCTGCTTTCTGCCATCACTTCCTGGGATTAAAGTCTTTTGTTACCACACCTGGCTGTTTCCAGTGTGGCTTTGAACTCCCAGAGATCCAGATGGATCTCTGCCTCTGGAATGCTAGGATTAAAGGCGTATGTGCCACCATTTTCTGGTCTCTATATCTAGTGGCTATTCTGTTCTCTGACCCCAGATAAGTTTATTAGGGTGCACAATATTTTGGGGAACATGATATCCCCACATTCATTTCCTTTAGGTCTCTCATCTACGGCCATTCCACCCTGAATGTGTCCAATCTTGTCTTTTAGGTCTTTATTCAAATACCTCCTTTTGCTTGCTCTTTTCCCCCTTGAATCTAGCTTCTCCTTTCCTCACAGAATGTGGAGCTCTCTAACCACCGACACATTTATTTATTTCATTAACCTCCGTCCCTCCCACCCCTTATAGTGAAGGCTTCGTGAGAAGAGCAGCCTTGTATCTTACTTTCCCGTGACCTTGGCCCCATCAATCTTTGCTGAACAATGTATTAGATGAACACACAATATGAGAGGATACAACTCCACACCAGGCCGGCAGCTAAGAGAAAGAACACAGCTACAATGACAATCAGCCCCTTTCATCCTTCTGGCCACAATAATCGACCTTTCCCTCTACTTGCTATTCCCACATTTCTTGGACAGAGCCAGAGGAGTCAGAAGGTGGCTTTGGCCCTGTACCCTTTTTCTTGGCACCCCCTTTCCTGTTCCATCTGAATCTGGATCAGCAGCATTCATTCCACAGATGAGCCAGATATTTCTTATCTTTTGAGGGCTCCCCCATACCTGGTTTTTCCAGAAGATGCTCTTTTTAGCCCCTAAGACTCTAGCCAGAGAAGAGGTTTTCTGCTATGCGAGAACTGTGATCTAAGAGATACATGAGAGGGCAGAACTCCAAGCCATCAAGAAAATGAGCCACGGCCTTTCCCTGCACACTGTCCCTCTCTACTGCAACCTTTTGTACTTGGCATGTGTCTTAGTTACTTTTCTGTGGCTATAATAAAATAACCTGACAGAATCAACTTAAGGGAGAGATGGTTTATTTTGACTCACAGTTCTAGGGTACAGGGGATGTGGCAGGGAAGTCACAGCCAAAAGAACTTGAGGCAACTGGCCCTATTGCATCCACAATCAGGAAGAGTAGTGGATGCTTGTGCTCAGTCACTTGCTTTCTTCTTTTTAAACAGGCCAGGGTGGTAGCCTAGGGAATGGTGTCACCCACGGTGAGTAGGTCTTCCCACATCAATTGGCCTAATCAAGATAATCTCCTACAGGCTTGCCCAAAGGCCTCTCTCCCAGTGTTCTGAGATCTCATCAAGTTGGCAACTAAGATTAATTAAACTCTACATGTTTGTAGAGTTTTAGGGGTAAAAAAAAATCTATATTTACTAATTCACTATTAATGAAGAATTCATTTAAAGATTTCTTAGATTCCCTATAATCAGTATAAGTCCTTCCCTGCATAGAGGCCTCATAGGAACTCCACAAGGCTATTTGCAAAAGAGGTGCCCGGTAGAGATATGAGAACTGCAGGGGCCTTGATTCAAGAATGAATGACCTTTGTTCTGATTCCAGCTTTGCCACACTCCACTCTCTGACCTTGGCGAGCCTCTCAGAACCTTCTGTGCTTTCTTTCTGTTTAACATCTGAGCTCTGGGGCTGTTGAGAGCACTGTATTACTTGTGGTTATCTGGAGACTTATTCCTTAACAGAGAGATAAAAGCACACGTCTTAGAGGATTGGCAGTTTTGTTCATTTCTCTGTGTGTGACCCTGCTCTTTTTTTCCCTACTGTAGCTACATATGCCAAGGGGGACAGGTATCTTTTCTTTACAAGGAACCAGTGTAGACTCCACTTACCACTCTTCCTTTGCTTGGGATCCTGCAATACACATGGAATGACCATTTCTTATAGTACCTCCCATGCTTGCGAACTGGGTCATGACTTTCTACTTCTGCTTTCTGTCAGACACTGTTTTAGCATCTAAATTTGGAGCTTCTAATTGTATGTCCTTCACGTCCACAGCAAGGAGAGGATGTTGAGGATGGGAGTGAAAGACAGGAATGGCCGACAATGCTGTGCCTGCTTAACTGGCTGGATTCCCTTCCCTTCTCTGTGGCATGCTTTTATTTCCCTATTTGCAAATATTCTTGGTCTTTCCCATCTTGCCAACTTTTTCATCATTTTCTTCTTTCAGCAAGAAAAAAAAACAAGAAACATCTCCCCAAACTTCATTTTCCATATAGCTTAATTAAATTGATGGCAGCTGTCACAAAATAAAATAAAGGCCCCAGAAATAAGAAGGCTGCAAATCCCAGGATTAGAGCACCCCCGAAGTTATAAAAATTCTTCAAGGCATTTATTTGCAAATTGGACTCCATTTGCATATTTCACAAGCATAATACAAATGTATTATTTATCAGTTGGTCTAACCATGTCTGTAAAAAAAAAAATCATGGCAAATTCTACCTTCATATCAGATCCTCACTGTAAATCTATCCCTTTCACTTGCAGGAAAATGGACCTTTTCCACCCTGCTCTTCTTGACCTATTCAAGATACTCTAGTATCCATGCTCAGTCACATTTCTTGGGTCTATGTCATTGAAAATAAAGGCCTCAAATATGCAAAGCCATAAAATAAAATGTCAGTTCTAATGTCAAAGTGGCCTGATCCTACTGGCCAGATCTCATCTGTCCACTTCGGTGACACTAACCAGAAGATACTCTTGCCTTTAGGCAGAAGTGTGACCTCACCCTCAGATAGCCACTGTCGTCAATGACTCAGGCTTTCAGAGTTGCATGCCAGGATGACTTGTCTGGCCTTTATGTACAAGCATGAGAAGAAATCCAATTTGAATTGTACCTGGTTCTGTGGTTGATATATTTCTTTCAAAATTTACCCCAATATCTGCCTCGGAGTTTGTTTTTACTAATAGGACCTTTTAAGAGTCGTGTTACATGGTTCCTGTCGGTTTGGAACTCCATGGGCTAGAGAATACCACACCTACAGATCCTAAACATTTGATCATCAATAATTAGCATCACATAACTATTCAGGCCACTGTTGATTTCTGTCACTTGTGTTTTATGACTCACCATCCATTTAAAACCCACAATTCATTAAGTATGGCAGCTATTTAATAAAAAAATGTGACTGCCCTCTTCAGTAAAATGTAATAAGACAGAAGATGCCTAAAATGGAGGCATATTTGCTACAGCCTCTATTCAGAATTCTTTGTATCAGGCTTCTTTTCTTCAGGATGTTAGAGGACACTTGTGTCCTTGGAGAGCCACATGGTGTCTTCTATATTATAGGGAGTGTGATGAAGAATTGGCCTGTGTCCTGGCTCCCTTCTGCTTGCTTCTTAAACGAAGTACCTAAGCATTGCTTTTTGTCCTATGGGGAGGTCTTCCACCATGGGAGTAAAGATCTGTTCCTATTCCTTTTATAACTCAAATAGTCCCTTACTGGTCCAATAGGCTCAATGGGGGTATCATGTTCTAAAGGTGAAAGGATACATAAAACACAGGTCTTGTCCTCAAAGAATTCAGAATCTACAAATAAGGGTGTAAATAGGTTATAAGGTCATGCTGCTTGCCTGTGATTCTGACCTTATGGCTAAAGGTTGGAAATTATGAGCCAAAGAAGCTTTTAAAGCAATTTGTTTCCTAAGAAAAGGACTTTTTTTGCTGTGTGAGAATTAAAATTGATTAAATTACAGAGAAAGCATTTTATTTCTCCATTTGTATACAGGGACTTTGATTTAGCTGTGCCTAACTAAACAGCGTCTTTAAGCAGTGTTTTTCTTGAGATTTGTGTGTATCTGCTCTGAGTAACAAAAGACAGGCAGTTGCTGTTTTGGTTCAGTGGCTTAAAGACATCAGAGCCATGATCTCAGTGGTTGTTTTTTTCCCCCCTCTTTGGACTGCCAGAAGTCTGCAGTAGCTCCTATCATTACATCCTGTTTCTGAAATGAGAACAGGAGCAATGGTACAGTAGAATCTGTACTGCGAGAACAAAAATGTTTGCAGCTGCTCCTAGCAGGGAGAGGTTGATGCACAGACCCACACAGGCAAGGGAGTCTGAGATTACAAGGCTCTTTTATTTAAGTAGAGGGTCTGTGTGAGGGTCAGTGCAACTGGTAGTTAGTCCTGAACAAAAGGAGAAATCACTTAGTAAGATACAAAGCAAAGTACAGATTCTGTGGAGATAACCAGGTGTGCCTGGCATCATTTTACTCTTTGTACAAAGTAAAGAGAATTGCAGAGTAGAAAGAGAATTATCAACCATCGAGGGAGCTGGGTATGTTTCTAGTACTGGATTTTGATATAGAAACAACAGTATTATAAACTAAACCCTAATGAATAGTTTTGATAGTGCTTGTGATTCCAAAGTCATTGCTGTGAGTGATTAGTCTCAGAACTGCTGTTAGAAGATGCAACATGGTAGTGATTTGTGGCTTAGAACAATTGTTTTTACTGGCTAACACTGCCTTAAGCTGAAAGCCTGGTCTGTGGAATGGGACAAAGCACACATTTGGGAAGCAAGTCACAGAGATGATGGAATGTTTTAGAAGGACACCAGACGCGTCAGTTACTTTTCTGCTTCTGTGATAAATGCCATGACCAAAAGCAACTCAAGGAAGAGCGTTTGTTTTGGCTCACAATTTCAGAATAGGAGTCCATGATGATGTGAGCAAAGGCACAGTAACAAACAGCAGGTATGAACTCAGGAAGCTGAGGGCTCAAACCATATCTTCAATCACAAGTGCAAAGCAGAGAGAGCTAATTACACAAGTATTTTACCTCTCAGAGCCCACCTGCCATGGTGGACTTCCTCCAACAAGGCCACACCTCCAAACCTCCCCAAAGGATGCCATCAACTAAGGACCACATGTTCTCATACATGAGCGTGTAGGAGGCATTCTTGTTCAAACTTTCTCACCAGGGAAAGCAGGAACATTTTAAGATTTAGAGCTTTTATTGGATGGAAGTGAAAGCAGGAAAGTTGTTGCGGAAAACACACAAAGGATATGGAAAATAGGAAGATCCCAGCATATTTTTTTAACTACACAGTGATAGCGGGCAAGACATTTCCAAGAGTTAAAAACAAAGTACAAAGAACACATAAATGCCATCCAGAGTTTTCAGCTCAATTCAGGACTATTGAGGAAGAGGGCCTATGACTTATGGGAGTGCTAAACAACGTTAGTTTAGTTTATTATGCTTCTGCTTCTCATCAAGGTCAGATGTGGGGACTGAATGTATTCCACTTCCTGAATCAAATGAAGGTGGAGATAAGATGCATGAAGCAAAGGCTTTTAAGATACCGGACATCAGACAGTGAGGAAGAGTGATGCCAAGAGATAGTGTCCTCGTTAGGATTTCTGTCACTGTGAAAGGACACTATGACCACAGCAACTCTTATAAAGGAAAATATTTAATTGAGGTTGGCTTACAGTTCAGAGGTTTAGTTCATTGTCATCATTGCAGGAAGCATGGTGGCATACAGGCAGACATGTTGCTGGAGAAGAAGCTGAGAGTTATATATCTGGATTGGTAGGCAGCAGGAAGAGCGAGTGACACTGGGCCTGGCTTGAGCATCTGAGACCTCAAATCATACCCCTAGTGACACACTTCCTCCAAAGCCACACCTACTCCAACAAGGCCACACCTCCTAATAGTGACACTCCCTATGGGACTTTGGGGACCATTTTCATTCCAACCATCACAGATCGGGAAAGAGGGTGTTAGTTTCATAAGTACCCAGCTCACATCAAAGGGCCAAAAGAGAGGGGGCTCATTTAAATCCCAAGAGATTCCCCTACTGGAGGAGATGAGGCTGGGGGTGATAGAACCTTCTCTGAGAGACCTAGTCAGTTAGTTTGAAGAACATGGCACTGGAAAAAAGAGACTCTGACATGGTGCTTTGACATGCAGAGGATTCCTATCATCGATTCCACAGGACACTGATTGTCTTAGAGACAAGATGAAACTACAGAATCTACACAGAGACTGAATGACCAGCATTTGCTCCAAGCCAGGAACAGTACATGTTTTCATCTACCGAACATGAAACATTCTGACTACTTGGAGTACTGAGTAAAGTACTTCAAAGTCCAAGTCTTTAGGTATGAGAACCATTCTGTTTGGACTGAATAGAGCACTGGTTTTACTGAATAAATTTTAATAGGAAGACATGAAGAAGACTGTTTCCAAGGACCCTACCAAAAAAAGGAAAATTAGAAAATATTTCCAAGATAGCAAAGTGTAAGGAAGTCAGAGTAGATCCACAGTGCCTGCCAGCTCTTAAAATGAACTCATGATGGAAAAGGGGAGAATTTAAACTATAAGAGGAAGAAAATGTGATTGTTTAAAGCTGACCTAAAAGCTGATGACCAAAGTCATTATAGTAGTCACCAACATTGTGCTGCATAGGCCCAGAAAATAAGTAGGAATGTAAAAGAAATAAAAAAGATTTTTAAATTTAGCTCAACTGTAGAGATAAAAAACACAAATGCTGAAATGAAAAAAAATACACAGAATATGAGTAGTGGAGCATTAGACACTGTTGAAAAAGAAAAATCAACTTAAAGACAGAAATACAGGGCGTCCAAAATAATGGGGAACGGAAACTAAAACAGAAAAGTGGAGCAGAGCATTGCTAAACCTTTGCAGAACTAACTTGAAGGAATAGAGACAGAAAAATACTGAAGAATTCATGGTGAATTTTTTCCAAATTTGGTGGAAAATTGAGCCAAAAGTTCATGCTAATACACATTATAGCCATCACAAAACCAGGGCTAAAGAGAAAAACTAAATTTAAAGATGTCCAGAATTAAAAAGATACATGCATACAGAACACATGCAAAGGTGACAGCAGATGTATTGTCAAAAGTAATGGGCTAATAGAAATACAGTCCCATGTCAGTGCAAGATTTCATACCCAGTGAGTCATGTAAAGGCTGAAATAATGCATAGCACAAAGACATGCATTTTAAGAATAGTAAAGGAACTTCTTAAAAAGAAAACGATAGCAGACAGAAAAAAATGTGTTTATGGTAAGAAACTTAGGGCATCCATGGTGGTGACAATATGAGCAGATATAAAATCCTCACTGGTATTATTCAAATCTCCTTAAAACATTATTGACTATTCACACAAAACAGTATCAGTGTGTATAGAAGAAGCATGTGACATGTGTGCAAACCTTATTACAAGCTGACAGACAATAATGGAATCCTACTATTATGACCTTTTAGTAACATCCATGAAGAAGCATAGGATCACAAGAGGCAGATTTTAATACATTAAATACACGTTCTACAAACCCCACAGCAGCCATCAAAACAACAGAGCTGAGAATGATAGCTCAGTGCTCAGAAAGGAAGGTGAAATAAAGACACAAAACATATCCAGTGTCAAAGAAGGCACAAATAGATCAGAGGAACAAAAATAAATGAGACAAATACAAAAATTACAGGTTTAAACCTAACCACATCAGAAAACTCAGTAATGGTGAATAGCATATACACTGCACTTCAGACAGAGATTTGTAGATTTGATATTCTTTAAAAATCCAACTACATGACTCCCACAAGAAATATACATTAAATGTTAATATATGATTAGGACAAAAGTTCAAGGATGTAAAAGTGTGTGCCAGACTAATGATAAGTAAAAGATGCCTAGTAATGATGAGGCAACCAATTCACTAAGAGGAAATGACAATCCCAAATGCTACTATGTCGTAGCCATAGAACTTGAAAAATAGAAAGAAAAAAAAACTAGCCAAAATAAATGAAAGAGGAATAGGAAAGCTCACAGTCACATTCAGAGATGTCAACACTCCTCTCAGTAATTGATAGAACAGAAAACTAATATGGATACAGAATGCTAAAGCAACACAGGCCACTTGCCCTAACTGATATTTATAAAACATGTAACAACAAAAGAGTATGTTCTTTTAAAGCGCACCTGGAACACTTAACAAGATAGGCCATATTTTGGACCAGAAGATAACTCTCAATAAAATTGAAAACGTTTAAATCAAGCCAAGGATCTAGAGCTACAGCTCCGTGGTAGAATACTTATTAGGCTTGGATTCCATGCCAAGCTCTGAAAAAATCCAAATAAAGCATTTTCACTGACAATGATGAAACTAAATTAGAAATCAATATGAATGCTATCTCTGGGAAATCTCCCAAAGATTTCAAAACTAAATAATACATCAGCCAATAGGCCAATAGCAGATGAAAAAAGTTAAAGGGGAAATTAAAAATTAATTTGAATTAATAAAAATGAAAACTCAATATATCAGAATTTTCAATATACTACTAAAATAGTACATAACAAATTCTTATAACATTGATTTACCGTTTTCCACTACTATAGCCACCTGAGGGATGTATAAAAACAACCCACTTAGCTCACAGTTTTGAAGGCTCACATTTTAAACTGCATGGTACCAGCTCTCGGGAGACCCCTGCACTATTCTTACATAATGGAAGGTGATGTTGTGGTGGCAACACAGGTGAGTTGAAGAGGTCACACAGTGAGACAGGTGATCAGGGATGTGAAGGCCATGCTCCAGTTCAATGATCCCTTTGAAGGAAGCTAACTGGGATTCCAAAAGAGCTACTCTCTGCATTCCAAGGACAGTGAACCAATTATTATCTTGCATTAGGCCCCCCTTTAAAGCTCTTGCCATCTCACGTTGCTACACTGGTCAACAGGACTCTAAAGCATGAAGCCTTGGATGATGAACAGTATCCAAACCATGGCAAATGCCTATGTTAGGAAAGCTGTGACTAAGTCATGACTTCAACGTCCACCTGTAGAAAGCAGACATGTTTAGTCTTGCTCCTTTGGAAAAGAGAACACAGTACCACTATCAGAGTTATGCACACAACTCTACAGTTCCTTTCTGTATAAAAAGCATAAGAAAATATTATGAATAGCAAAATATCAATAAATGTGATAACTTAGAAGAAATGTTTTTAAAGTTGCTTGAAATTACTCAAATTCTTAAAGCCACTCAAGAAAAAAGTAGATAACCCAATTAACACAATGCCCAGTAAAGAAACTGTATATGTAATTTTAAAAACCACACAAAGAATTATACCTAGTGAAGTCCTGAGTGAATGTGTATTGTTGACCTGAATGGGGCCATGTCAAGGACCAATCTGTCAGCCCCAACAAGAGTGTTAAAGCCTTCCCCAGGTGAGGCTCAGAGGGCTCGCAAAGTCTTTCTTGGGCCTGAGTGTGAATGTTAACAACGTCAACAGGCAATTTCTTCACAGATTTTTACCACCTCAAGACTGCTACCCTACAGAGCCTGCTTCTACATAGATTAGCCAAACCTGCCTCCCTGCTCAGCTGTGTATAATAAACATGCAGAACTTCTGCAGGACCGGAGCTGCTCCATCTGAGACCTCAGCCCACTGGATCCTGGCTTTCCTGTTTCTCTGTGAGTTTGTCCTTTCTTTGTCCCCTTGGCACAGGATGCAGTCATTGCTAACTGATCCTCTCAGGTTAGTACTTCTTGATATCTGTTTCTCTCGTGAGGACTGTGTCCATTTGAATAGCGCCACCCCTCTATGGGCCCAGAGGGAGGGGCACTAGTAGGAGGTATGGCCTTGTTGGAGGAAGTGTGTCACTGGGGATGGGCTTTAAGGTTTCAGATGCTCAAGCCAGGCCCAGTGTCTCTCTCTTCCTGCTGCCTGCTGATCTGTGTATAGAACTCTCAGCTACCTCTCCAACACTATGTCTGCCCATGTGTGGCCATGCTCCCCACCTTGATAATAATGGACTACACTTCTGAACTGTAAGCCAGACCCAACTAAATGTTTTCTTTTATTAAAGTTGCTGTGGTCATGGTGTTTCTTCACGGCAATAAAATCCTAACTATGACAAGTATAAATGCAGAAATTTCACCCAAAGTTGTAGATGTAACCAACTGTCTTATTAAATAAGAAACACAGAACCAATGCAAAGAAGAAAGCCAAGATATCAGAGCTAAGAGTCTTACCCGCCTGCTGCAGCTAGCCAAGAGACCTCTCTGAAAAGAGGGACCTACTTCCTGTGTGGTTGTCTTTATAGTCTTTCTGTTCTGCCTTCTCATTGGTTGTAAACACAAACACATGACTGCCTTGTCACTGCCTGTCTGTAGAGACTTCCAGGTCTTCTATGGTATTGAGATTAAAGGCGTGTGTCTCCAATGCTGGCTGTATCCTTGAATACACAGAGATCTACCTAGCTCTGCCTACCAAGTGCTGGGATTAAAGGCGTGCGCCACCACCGCCACACTCTTGCTATGGCTCTAATAGCTCTGACCCTCGAGCAACTTTATTTATTAACATACAATTAAAATCACATTTCAGTACAAATAAAATACCACCATACAAAGTCTTAGCAAATACAACCTAATAATGTGTCAAAAAATAATATGCTATAATGAAGAATAAAATTTTTACATATAGAAACAAATGTAACCAGGTAGTGGTGGCACATGCCTTTTATCCCAGCACTTGGGAGGCAGAGGCAAGTGGATCTCTGTGAGTTCGAGGCCACTCTGGGCTACAGAGATCTTGTCTCAAAAACAAAGCAAACCAAAGAACAACAGAAAGCCCCTGGGCATCCATCTCTCTAGTAAAGACAAGGAGAAGCAGGCTTGTGGTAGCACATCATTATGGTATTTCATAAAATGCTTAACATTGCTTTCTGTGTGGCCTGGCCATTCCACTGTTGAGAGGTCTCAACAAATACTTATAGCCAACTATTATTAGCATTTTTACTTATAATGGCAAAAATTGAATGCAAGTGAATAGATGAGCAAACTATGGTATAGCCATGTAATGAAATGCTCCCATTAATCAGAAGAAATGCACTATTGGCACATGAAAAAACTTCTACTAGTCTAGAAAGCAAGGCTGACAGAGTAAAGACCACAATACTGTATTCATAGAACAAGAGGAAAATACATATGTATAGGTGGAACACTAAGCATGTGAGCTGTGCCTAGGACTGATAACAAGGAGAAGAATGGGCAGGGCAGGTCCAGAAGAGACTGCAAAAGGCGTGGGAGTCATCTGGAGCTCGGGTTGATCTGTATGTTGATTGGAGTGACCATTTAAAGGAGACAGTCTACACATCTCAAAATTCATCAACCTGAACTCTCTAAATGTCTCCAATTTATTTTATATCAACTATGCCTTCAAAGAGTTTAAAAAGAGAAAATATGAAGTCCCATATCAGCCATTTATTAAATTCTTTCTCTAAGTATTAGGAAATGATTGCAAAGACAACTATTATATCATGGAAAAGGTGAACAAAACATCACATTTTGAGTGTGTGAGTGTGTGGGAGGGAGAGTATATGTGAGTGTGCCAGAGTGTGTGTGAGTGTATTGAGTGTGTGTGTGTGGTATATGTACCACCTGTTAGTGTGGATATATTCTTGTGTGTGTGCACTCACACATGTAGAGACCAGAGATCAACACTGGATATATTTTTCAATTACCCCCTACCTGCTTTTTGAGACAGATTCTCGTTCTGAACCTACAGCCCATCAACTCAGCGAGGATGGTTGGCCAATGAGCTTCAGGGACCTGTGTGTTTCTGCTCCTCTTCACATTGGCATAGCTGAGATTATAGGAATGTGGCCACCATACCCACTTTCACATTGGCATCTTCAGGATTACAGTAATGGGGCCACCATACCCATCTTTTTATATGGGTTCTTGGGTTTCAAAATCTGCATGGTAGACAATTGAGTCATCTCCCTAGCCTTTAGGTTCCTTATTAATCACACTATACAAAATAGCATGTTGGGATGTTTTAAACAAAATACACAACTGCTTTCTCATTTTCTCAGCATATAATACACACCATCATCATATCCATCTATTAGAGAATGCTAGGCACCTCTATTTCCCTTAATTTGTGAATGAGTGAGGCTTCCAGTAAGATGCATTACGCCATTTTAATTTCTTTACAAATACAAATGCAGCCTTCCTTTTCTCAATCAAATAAAAACTTAGGATATCAGATCAAGACAGCAATAAGAAGTGAGACACTCGACCAGCTCAAGATTTCTTCGGCTTCTCCCAGTCCGTGCATGTCACATCACCATGGTTCCCTAATTGATTCTACCTTCTTAACAGTCAGTGAAAGGCAGCTGCTTCCTTCCACTTCCTTTCCCTTTCTTCTACCAGATGGACTGTGGCAATGGCCAGTGTAGCCAATTAACAATTTGTTTGATTGCCAGTGGAATCTTCCAGGGAATTAGACCCACAAATCAATCTGAAGGTGGCTTCTAGGTCATCTTTCTAAGTGGCAGATTCAATTCTACACAAAGAAAAGTTTGATTTCAGACCCAAGCGCTTCACCTTCACGTTTGCCCCAGCTCTTTATGAGCTCCCTGGCAAGTGTGATGCAGAAACAACCTGTCTTCTCTAAGCACAGGGACAGTTGCTAAATATACAGTTTTGAGGTAGAAAATTCCATGTAAAATCCCGTCTTTTACAATGTCTGATGTTCCTGTAGGTGTAGCCATCTCAGAAGCACCAGCATCACCTAGAGATCCTGTATCCTATGTAGAAAGTTGGGGCTGGTAGTTGAGCAAGATACACAGTCACACAGAGAATCTAGGATATCATGGCATTGTCATAACAACACACTCACAGGACTGCCCCAAGGCAGACTCTTTTAATAGAGTTGAATATGCCTCAAAAGCCTGTAGCCTGTGGACTGTTGGCTGTGGAGCCCCCATGGAACTGGACTAGGCTCTCTGGACATGGAAGACGGTTGTTTGGCTCGATCTGTTTGGGGGGCACCCAGGCAGGAGGATCGGGATCTGTCCCTGATGCATGGGCAGGCTTCTGGGAATCTGGTGCCTGTGGTGTGACACCTTGCATAGCCTTGGTGCAGTGGGAAGGGGTTTGGACCAGCCTAGGCTCAGTGAGCTGGGCTCTGCTGACTCTCCATGGGAGATCTCAATTTGGGGGATGTGGGGATGCGGGGTGGCTTGGGAAAGAGGTCTGGGGGGTGGGAGGAGGGGGGTCTGTGGATAGCATGAGGAGTCAGTAGAAAATTTCTTAATAAAGAAAAATAAAATAATAATTTTTAAAAAAGCCTGTAGCATTGCATTTCAAAGCTGGTCAGTCTTGACCCCCTTCCTACCTCACTCTTTTCTCTCCCCTGCCTCTCTGCAGAGTGAAACACCGCTAGCACAGGCCCATGAAAGGAATTTTTACTCTGGCATCCCAGGCAACAAGGAGTTTTTCTGGCTGTATGTCCCATCCTATGTTCGTTGTATTCACAAAGTCAAGTTGGCATGAAAGAGGCAGCAAAAAGACAAGCTGCTGTGAAGTCCTATGCAGGACATTAGAGCCCTGGTTTGGCTCCAACGCTGCCACTAACTAGTGCTGTGGCTATCTATGCCCTGCCCCATCCACTAGGCTTCAGTGTCCTCTACTCCAAAGTGAAGTGACTGGACCAAATGCATGCCAAGGGCTGACCAGATTCAGAAGCCAGCCATTACGCAATCCTAGAAATAAAGGTAGGTGCCATCACTGAGCTGACCTTCCTGGCCATGGGGTGAGACTTGGATCTGGTTTGAACCAAATCGAAGGAGAAAGGAATGAGTATCTTCCAGGATGTCTAGCCACTAAATCATCACCAGGCCTTGTGGTAGAAAATGTCACTCATTGACACCGTTGCCATAGCAACTAGAGTATCATTTGGCACTGGGGTTGGAGGAAGCTGTCAGGGGCTGTAATTTAAGAAAAACAGTTTTTTTTTTTTCTTTCTCACTGTGTTGTCTTAATTCTCTCAGCCAGCTATATTAGCAACCTAATACATCATCCACAAAGAACATATACTAAATATAGATAGCTGTCTCACCAGACCCTCACCCAGGTAGCATGATCACAAAAAGATAAGCTCTGATAGTTCTGCTTCGGGAGTCACGTTTCCCTGATTGGGCCTGATTTCTGGTCTATAAAACAGTATGGAGGAGGGAGGTATGATGTGAAGTATCTTTCAGCATAAATATTCTAGCTGGAGATTTACAAATTGACTGCTCAAAACCCATATCCAGCCTGTGGATGTGCTGCACTTGCCCTGTGCTGTGAGAGCCATGTTACATGAATGTTCTAAGTAAAACTCTGGAGTTATGAACTGGAGAGACAGCTCAGTCAGTAACGTGCTTGCTGCACAAGCATCGGGAACTAATGTTCTTGCACCCTAGAAATCATGTGGAAAAGCCAGGTGTGGTTGTACACACTGAGCAGAAGTATCCTCCGGGCTCACTGGCTAGCCAGTCTAACCTACTTGGTAAGTTCTCAGCCAGTGAGAGATCCTGCCCCAAAACACAAGATGGGTAGTGTTCCTGAGAAACAGCACCTGAGGTTGACCCATCATTTACACACACATACACACACACACACACACTTGAAGTGACTGAAATGTTTGGATTATTCACAATATAATACAGGTTTCTGGCTTCTGATCAAAATAAGCCAATCTGCAAGGACTGAGCCAAAATCCTTTATGGCAACCCTCAGCTGGTACCGAGTACCTGTTTTCTCTGGAAACAGTGAGTCTTTCAGCTCCCACTGTGCCTAGCACTCCTGAGCTCAGGTCAACATCAACTCATTTTATATCTAATTCCTGAACAGCATTTCTAAAACCCATCCTAACACATCTCTGCATTTATGCTTCCATTTTTGATCCTTTAATTTAAAAAAATTAAAGATTTACTGATTTTTTATTTTATGTTTTTTTGCCTCCATCTATGTGCAACATGTGTACAGTGCCCATAGAGGCCAGAAGAGGGCATCATATTCCCTGGAACTGGAGTTAACTAAAGGTTGTGAGCCACTGTGTGGGTGCTGGGAACTGACTCCAGGTCCTCAACAAGAGCATCAAGTGCACTGAACCTCTGCACCATCTCTCCAGACCCTGCTGTTACCATATCTAGGTTGAAGAGGGCATGGCATGAGCTCTCCCTGTATCACTGCCATCAGCTCTCAATGGCTTTATGTGGAAACAGCAGCTGAGTCCTCTCACAGCCTGCTCTGAACAAGGAAACTGAGATGCCTTGGCTGACACTCACGGTAATCAATGCTGATAGTCCTCACACTCCACGTACATCCTAGGTAACCCAAACATAAACACCAGAATCTCTTACTAGTGGGTTACTGATAGCTTCATAATTCTCAGCCAGTTGATAATTCTCTTCGATTTGGTTTTTCCACACATAAAATAAGTTGAGTTCACACAAAGGTGTGGCTCCTTCTTCACAGGTCTGCATGGGGACAGAAGTGCTTTGTGGCTGTGTACAGAATGTTGCCTTCTACTAGACATTTTCCCACAGGTGTTCTTATTCCTTACTACAGAACGTTTGAAATCTCTGCTCATAATGTGAGGGATCAAGTTGCTGCCTGTGCTAATCATGTTCAATATCCACAACGCAGAAATATGGGTACTATCCTGGTCGTCACCTCAAAGATGAGGAAACAAAGCCTTGATTTGTTTAGGAATTTGTCTTGAGTCAGAATTGAGCTGCCAACCATCTGACTGCAAAGGATCCACTCTTAATGATGGCCCTACAATATTCCCCTCAAATACTCAACAGCAGTGAGAAACGTCTCTGGAGGGCTGAGGGAATAAAGCTTTCTATTTAGAAACCCAACACACATCTGGTGCTCACAAGACAACTTTTTAATTGGCTGCTTTTCTAGAGGGCTATTTTTTGTTTGTTTGTTTGTTTGTTTTGTTTTTGACAATTCATGGATCCTTTTCCTCCATTGAACTGAATCCCTCTTAAATTTGTATATTCACCTACACTTTGACTTCTCCCTAATTTCCAGACATAGTGTAATTGAAGGAAATATCCATGATGCTGAAAAGGCACCTAGTACCACTGCTCTCCAGAATGTGTGTCTGTACATAGGCACCCATGTATATACATGAGGTGTGTGCACATGTATACCTGGAAGCCAGAAGACAACCCCAGGTCTTCTTTCCTAAACTCCACTCACCTGGTTTCTTGAGACAGGGACTCTCACTAGCCTGTCACTCATCAAGTAGGCGAGCCTAGGGATCCTCCCGTCTCCACTTCCCAGCCCTGCATTACAAGAGTGCATACCACTCTTGGCTTTCTCACGTGGCCTCTGGGGTTCGAACACGGTCCTCACATTTGCATAGCCAGTGCTTTACAAACCGAGCCACCTTTCCAGCAGTTTTCCGAAAAAGACTCCTTGACTGGAATTTGCTCATTAGTAAGCATATTAGAACAAGCATGGCCATACATCTTAGCACGAGACAAGTATGTCTGTAGAAGCCAAGAATCATGAGAAGCCACAAAATTTAGCCCTACCAAATGTCCAATTGGACTTTGAAACAGAAATCTGTGTGCAAAAAAAAAAAAAACTTGTATCAACTATTATCCACATCTACAACTGCTGCCTTTCTTTTTGCTCTTCCCTACTCGCTGGTATGACTTTGGGAATGGTCACAAGGCATATGAGAGAGAGAGAGAGAGAGAGAGAGAGAGAGAGAGAGAGAGAGAGAGAGAGATTGAGAGAGAGAGAAATGTCTGAACCTACTGGCTACTCAGTCATGCAAGCTGTGTAATCCATTTGGAGAACAAAAAAGCCACCCTTCTTTTCCTCTCACCCTCTAGAGAGCTGTGGCTTTTGCTTCCCCCGCCAGCAACTGAAGAAAGACAATAGAAAGGCTAAGTGCTCTCATGAAAAGGGTCAGTCACACAGGTGCAGAGGCGCAGCAACTCTAGGATGCTGCCGGGGCCTGAGAAGGTGTGGACCCCAATATCGCTCTGGTTCAGACCAGCTCTGACATGGTAAGAGGTATGAGACAGGACAGTGCATCAGGGCAGGATGTGACAAGAGACTAACTATTCCCCCAGGACACATTCCCACTAGGTTTCTTCTCTGAAGATGATACCTGGTACGCATGCCTCCTCTTGGAAATACGTGGCTTACACTATACATTTCTGCTCTTCCTGACCTGTAAGAACAAGACATCGTCTTAAGCTACCATGTCTCTCTGTGTTACTTTCGGGAATTGAGGCACTCACCCAGATACTCCATGGCGCTCCAGCCAAGGGAAAGTCACCATGGAGATAGGAACTACAGAAGGTAGCAGAGGCTCCCCAGGTCCTTGGCAACCCTTTGTGGGAGGGGGCATGCCGCTTTCAGGTTTAAAAACGTTTGTTTTTTGTTTTTCCATTGTGAGTCCTTACCCGTTCCTGAAGAGCCTTCCGAGATGCGGGAAATTAATCATTGCTTTCCGCTCTGTTTTCAGGGGAAATTTACTCTGATCTTAGCAATGAAGCAGCCCTAGAATGAACCTCAGCAAAACAAAGATAGTTGAGCTGGCAGGGCTTGTTTCAGGATGGTCCCTCGGCTCTGGAGAATTCAGAGTCCATGAACTGCATGCTATCTCTTCCTCCCAGTGCACAGCAGAGGATCACTAGCTACCCAGGAAGCACCAGAGAGGGAATATGAGGGTAGAGAATCTAAGTCCAGTCACTAGACTCATTGGATCAAGAAGTCGGCATATAACAGCTTTTCTGACTTGTGTGAAGTTTTCTCATTTTAGGGTGCTGCACCTACGTTTATGCATTCTTTTTTCCCACTCCTAGAAAATATGTTTTTAAGTCTCTTCATTTTGTCACCTTGTAAGTTCAGGGTCTGACTCTGCTACTCTCCCCAAGGATGTCTACATCCTAAAACATCTGAGTGACAGGCAATTGGGAGGGACTGGAGTTATATCTGGGAGTTTTAAATCCAAGTTTACCTTCTTTGGCCAGATGGGGTAAGGTTGCCTCTACCAGACTACACTGCCTTGATGACAGATGTGGATTCCAGATGTGGCATAACACTGGTTTAATCTGCTTAAATGAATGAAGAATGAACCATTGACAGGGTTGAACTTTATAATGAACCTGATATGCCTGAGTGCATGTGAGCTCTGGGTCACTCTGCAGAATTTTAAATCTGAATAAAAAATAATTTGAGTAAAAACTAATCTGATGACTTGAAGGAGGTAATTTATTCATAGTTTTGCTGCGACTTATTTTTTTATGCATTATACTAATGTGTAGTTGAAAACCAAATGACCTATTCTTGAAGAGCAGGAGAAATACAGACTGAAACACATTGATAAATAAATTTTTATAAATTACAATTTTCTATTGCTTTTTCTGTTTCTGAGATGTGTCTTAAGTAGGAGGTTTGCAAAAGAACTTCCTAAGGTTCACGGGAAGACAAAACAAGTATTATAATAATGCGTCTTATGCCAGTCTGATAAAAACTATTTTATACCATATGCTAATTACATAAAATAATAGTTATGGATCCCCTGTGATATACTAGATGGTAGTTTCTTTTTAAATTTTGTAATTATATTTATGTACAGAAAACTTAGCAGCGTACATTTAAGCAAGTTTATAGGTGAGTTCTTTGGCCTTTGCCTTTTCCAGCTTAGCAATGAGATTTAGGACCCAGGTCATTGCCTCCCTAGTGGCCGTGGACATCATCTGTTGTAATAGGTCCTAATAGCTTCCACCAGCTTAGCCAGACCACACCTGTCTTCCGAGTTAACCTGTGTGAAGTCAACAGTGGTGCATGTCTTCCTGTGGACCAGCTGCCCCAGTCTGGCCTTCCCCTTTGATGATGCAGTAGAGGACCCTGTGACACAGACCAGGTAGTAAGTCCACCATCTCAGTGGGGTCTACATCATGGGCTGTCACCATCAGTTGAGCCTTGTTGTACTCCAATAAGGTGGTGATGGTATTGACCCTGCTCGGAGGACAGGTGGTCTCTGAGTTGGGGTGTCCCTATTGCCAGAACCTTTCTTTTCATCAGGGGCCAGGCTGATTCTCTGGCTTTGCTTTTTCTCTGGCTTTGACTCTGGCCTGTAGCTATGGGTAAGCTTAAGCATCTGGGTAGCTGTTTGCTGGTCTGGGGCCTGGATAAACTGGTGACTGGAAGGAGGGACTTTGAGCTGCTTATAGAGGATGGTCCTTTGCTGCTGCAGCCTGATGGAGTGAGGCCAGTTGATGAAGCAAGTGAGATCTCTTTGGAGCTGGATGTCCTACCCAATGCCAAACTTCTTAGGCCTTTTCTCAGAGGCTTCACCATTTTTTTTGGCCTCTTGTTTCTTCATGAGGGTTGGGGCAGGAGCTACCTTCTTCCCCGTGGTCTTTTTTCCTTTTTGCTCAGCTGGAAGAGAGAGCAATGGTAGATACTTTTTTAAAAAAAGTAGAAGGAAAAAATATGATATAGGCCCTACATGTGAGTCTTAAGAAAAATGAAACTCAAGATAATCAGTTATTTTAAACCTTGGGCATGACCCCAAATTGCTGTCATTCTTAAGCAACAGAGATGAGAGATGGCTTGACCAATTGCCTTTCCTGAGCTCTCCTCAGGGACTGACCCTACCACATGGTACCAAGCCTCCACTTTTTGTTATGGCCACTTCAATCCTGGGGCTTCTACTGCAACAGAGGTTGTACCTTCACTGATGATCTCTCCCGGCCTTTCACAGTGCCAAACTTCAGCTACAATCCCTGATCCCTTCGTGCCTTCAAAACCAGACCACCTAGGAGAATTTTACACATCACCAAGTTTGGCCACCAGCATGAGGTACAGCTTTAGCCCTCTCTAGACCACAGCTTCTGTGTGATGACTCCAATGACTTACTTTCTAGATTTGCCTCTGATTGTGGTCTCTTCTTAACTCCAGCCAATTCTTCAGCCCTAGCTGAACAGAACCACAAAGTCCTAACACAAAATATCTGATGGACCCGAGAGTCTTTAAAGGACTCTCAAACTTCCCTCTGAAATGTCAAAAGCCAGGCCTCCATTATCTGCATTTTTCTCAACACTCTTATCTTCCAAGCTTCCACACAGTAGCCTGCTGAGATCTGAACACTCAATGGCTTTTCTATTCCAAAGTTCAAATGCTACCGTAATCCTCCCAAAGTGACAGGGTCAGGACTGTCACAGCAATACCCCATGACCCAGTACCAATTTGTCTTAGATTTATGTTGTTGTGATAAAACACCATGACCAAAAGCACACTTCTGTAACTCATGGGGACCACAGCAAGTGCACATTCTGTGGTGTGCACTGTGGAAAAATCTAGTGATACTTTCCATTGCCTGATGTTAGAATGCTACGTGTGACTCACCCAGCTTTGTTTGAGGAAGACAAACACTCAGTTTTTCCAGGCCTCTATAATCCTTGAAGTTGATCTGCCTAGCATGCACATTTCATGTGGCATATTATTTAATTCCATAAAGTTTTACAATATCATTATTAGGATTAATTTGCAGACTGCATACCTGGCCTGTTCTGGACATCAAACAATGTCTTAAGATTCAATATCTGGTTCTATGTATAGGAAAACTCAGACACATTAGGTAGAGTTCATGGATTTCCCTCCTCCAGCTACAATATGCAATTGATTTCCTTTTGTTCGTTCATTGTTCTTCTGTAACTGTTCACACAGGCCATTTCATCTCATTCATGGGCAATCATTGTGTTTATTCTGTTTTGCTAAATGGGAATAACTTTTTTCCTTTCCCTTCCTCTAAAAAGATCTCTCATGTGGAAGGAAGGATGAGGTGTTCTATTGATTTAGATTTCTAATGAGAGGGGAAAATATACATCAGTTTGGCTGTTGATGTGAGCAGCATTCCACACACCTTAATGTAAAAGCTGACAGCTGCAAGGGAGGAGGGTCTTCTGCTGATAACATGAGCAGGAATGTCTTCACTCTGTGCTGCTGTTTGAGACTCCAGGACAGTAGAAACACATTTCATCTCTCAGTGATTGCTTCTCCTTTTGCCTGACTCCAGAAAAGAAAATACTGATTGGGATGTTTCCGCGCGTACGAACACTTGAGGCCTCACCCCACTTGCACAAAAGGAAGTCAGTGATTGACAATAACCTTTCCAGATGTTTAGCAGCATCAGTGTCTTGGGATAATTGTAGCTTCACCCGCACATCCAAGCCTGAAAGATGTAAAATGGAGACTTTCTCCCCCCCCCACTTCCTTCTGTTGGTCTCAGGGTGAAATGGAGGCTCCAATAGGACCTCCCATCTCAGAAAGAATAAATCTTGTCCTTTAGACGAAAGATTTCACAATCAACTACTCCAAGGGCTTAGTAATCAGGTTAGTATGAAGTCAGACTATCCTTGCTTTAAATTTGGTTCACTGTCCAAGTAGCAACTTTTTGACAGGACCCCAGCTGATCTTTAAACCTCGTGGTGTAACAGATCACCTAGGAAGGCCAGCAAATGCATATTCCTAGGTCTTAATACTAAAGCTTCTGATCCGTGAAGTCTGGAATCAGGCCAATGAATTTGTGTATTCCATAGCCCTCCCAAGTAGTTCTAACATAGGTTGATCCAAGAGACCACACTGAGAGATTCTCTTCCTTCCTTCCTTACATCAGAGGGCTCCAATGAGAGCAAAGCAACTGTAAGATCTGAATGTATTTTGAGCACGTTCAAAGGAAACCAGAATGCCAAAATTTAGAGGTCACTGTGCGGCCTAGTTCTCTGCCCTGGGCGCTGACAGGAGTGAAAACCTCCCCCCTGTGTGTCAAAGCACAGCCTGGGGTTTTCTCCCAGCACCCAGGAGTCTACAAAGGAACTTCCTATGTGATTTTGCTTTGTTGGGGCTTCACTCAGCTGGAAGCAAAATTGGTCTGATTACGAACAACTTGCCATGAGATGAAAGCCCTTTTCTCAGCTGTGGGGGGGGGGGGATGTCATGATGTGAGGGCTCACAGCAGGTGCCTGGTGAGAAGTGGACTCTGTAAAGGAAGGGAGCAGGTTCTTTGTGCCACACTGAGCCCATGCATTATGCTCACTTATAAAAGTTACATTAGTTAATTACATTTCTGCAAGCGAAAAAGAAAGACAGGTGGAGGATAAAAGAAAGGGAGAGAGAAGGAGGGAGGGAGGGAGAGGGAAGGAAGGAGAGAGGGAATGGAAGAGAAGGGAAGAGAGGGGAGGGGAGGAAAAGGGGAAAGAAAAGGCTCTGTTTTTCTTTTCACCCCTTCCCCAATGCTAACTAGGTGGGACAGATTAATTATAATTCCAGTATAATTCTGGAAGACCTGGTATATGGTAGGCACGGAGAAGGAAGATGAAACCATCATCACGCACAAGACCCTACGGGCCCTCACTCCTGTAAGAGGTCTGCACTCTCTTAGGGATACCATAAGTGATGTTCAATTATGATGTAAGTGAACGTGAACTATGCTGGAAAAAAAAAAAAAAAACAGTGAGTTGCCTAACACTTTATAGCTGGGTGAGAGAGTAGGGGAAACTCCCCAGAACAACCAGCACCTAATCTGCTACATAAAAAAGAACAAGAATTAGCCAGGACTTTTAGGTACATGCTTTAGCTGCATCCTTTAGCTAATGACTGCCTTCCTAGACTCTCTGCAGAGGATGGGAAAGATCTCTTGAGATAGTACCAGAGTAAAATTAATGAAAATTCTATTCATAGGGTATATTCTGCAAAGACTATTTTAATATACTATTTCAGTCCATCTTTGTGCCCCCATTTCTAAGTGGGGAATAGTTGAGGCTCATAAAGTTTACCTGCTTACCCTAGCCTTATACTCAACTGACATCAAAACTGGTGTTCTTAGCCTCTGATAGAGCATTCCTGAAGAGGATCCTGGCACCAAACAGCAACTGTGTGGATGCTTATTGAATAAGTAGAGTTGTTTCCGTCTGTCTATGGCTTCACTTTCATTGGTTTCGGTTACCTATGGTCAACCATGGTTCAAAAATATTAAACAGAAAATTGCCAGAAGTAGTCGATAGATTTTCATTTGCGTGCATGCTCATCTGAATAGAAAGATGAAATCTCATGCTATCCCACCTAGAAATTTTTCAGCATATCCATACTGTGTATATTACACACCCACTAGTCATTGGGGGGGGGGTCATTTCAGTCACCAGGTCCTCTGTGGTGGTATCTTGGTGTTTCTGTTCAGGTATCCCTTGCATTATTTTGTAATGGCTCCAAAGCACCAGTGTGGAAAGTAAGAAGGCACCAAGGCATAGCGGGAACATTGTCCATTTTTCAAAATCTCATAGGAAACAAAAGCAAATGTTGAATTCTACACTAGCAAATTGTCTACGGCCCACATTCTACTGCACAACACAGAGTGCTGTTTTGGAGTGGGAGGGCTCTATTCTAGAGACACTCAATGTGAGTTTGGGACCAGCTTGCTGTTGGGAACAAGCTGGCAGCTCAGCAGAATGCTGTGAATGATGCTTCAAGCTGCAACAGAAAACTCCTACCAAAATACCTGGAAAGAAAAAAGATTATTATCTCTTTGTCTAGTTTGTTAAATACCCACTGAGCATCTACTTTATACTTGGAACTCTAGGGGATAATAAGTTGAGTATAAAAATGTAAAGTAGCTGGCCGGCAGTGCCACACGCCTTAAATCCCAGCATTTGGGAGGCAGAGCCAGGTGGAGCTCTGTAAGTTTGAGGCCAGCCTGGTCTATAGAGTGAGATCCACGACAGGCACCAAAACTACACAGAGAAAGCCTGCCTTGAAAAAAAAAAAGTGAGGTAACTGTAATGGAGGAAACAATGAGGATGTAAGGCCATAGAGCTCTCTTTTAAATAGGATGGCTAAGAATTTATGTGAAGACAACAAGAGGCTGAGTCTTGTGGATATTTGAGGAGAATTCCAGATAAGAGAGGAAAGCTCCCAGGCAAGAGCTCAGCTATGTTAGGGTCAGTCAGTGGGGAGGCTTATGTCCTTGAAGGTGTGCAAGCAAAGGAGGAATTTATGAGAGACAGGGGTAGGGGCAGAAGGCTCCTATGAACGATTGTAAAGTCCAAACTTCTGTCCAAATGGGATGCATAGTCATGGACTCTGAGCTGCTCTTTCTAGCATCAAGTCAACAGTAGATGGTAAGGGAGGAGTCAATTATGAGATTCTTTTAGTGGTCAGTTTTATAGTAATTCCTGAAACACTGAATGGCCAGAACTGACATATTCCCTGTATGACCCTGATTCTCTCTGCCCCCCTGCCCTGCTGATGTCAGATCTACCTCATGACAGATGTGGCAACTCCAGATATCACACTCAGACCAAATCACACCCAGTGGGAGAACATCCTTCTTTTACTTTTCCAAACAAAGACTCTTTCCCACAAATGCCTATAGCAAACTTATTTGGGTACCCCTTGCCCATATTCTGAGTCACCTGCCTTCTTTTCAAGCAGCCACTGCCAGGGAATGAGATTAGTCTAAGTGGTTTACACTTAGAACCTTGCATTTGTGTCTGGGTCAGACTGCTCACCACAAAGTCTGAGCCGCATAAGAGAAAGAATGGGGTGCAATTGGAGTTGGCTCAACAATGGTGTCAGGTGCAGGCAAGGGTGGGTGTGGCTTCATCCATAGCATTGCATTGCTTCCAGCGGGTCTCAAAGGGAGGGGTTATTACTTAATTCTTTGTAGAGCATCTAGCACAGGCCACTCCTAATGCCAGATTTCTAGACTGGCTTGTGTTGCAGCTATAGCCTGGGATGCATGAGCTGAGAGTATTTGCCGTGTGTGTGTGTGTGTGTGTGTGTGTGTGTGTGTGTGTGTGTGTGTGTGTATACACCCCAGATTGATATCAGGTATCTTTCCCAGTTGTTTTCTACCTTTTTTTCTTGAGCAGGATCTCTCACTGAACTGAGAACTTGCTGATTTGGCTAGGAACAAACAAACAATGGGTTCCGCCTTTCTCCTCATTCTAAGCAGTGGAGTTCCAGATATGCACTGCCATGCCTGGCTTTTACATGAGTTCAGGGGATCAAACTCAGCTCTTCATGCTTGCCGGGCAAGTACATTCCCTAACAAGCTCTCTCTCCAGCCATATTTGTCTTATTTAATGATGCAAATTAAGCACACTTGGCATTATCCTATTTATTGCCTATATTATTTGCTGATGGTATTCACAGGCCTATAATAAATCATTAATCACATAGTCTGTCTGGGGTAGTTCCTGATTTCATATTCAAGATTTTAAGGGCATGCTACACTTTTACTTTTTCTCAGTTTTTTTGGCCTCTCATTTTTAATCTAGTTAGTAGTGCTTTTGTTTTAAAAGGGGCATAGATAATTTTTATAATTTTTTTTTTTTTTTTATTTTTTTTATTTTTTTTTTTTTTTCTTGGAAACATTTCCATATAATGTTTGACACAGAAATCATCAAATAGAAGTATACAATGTTGACAGGAGGCAGTACATTTATATTTTATAACCCCAAATGTATTTATAAATTAGAAATGGAAAGATCTACAAATGAAATTATGAAGGTTCACCAAAGTCATTTAATCTGTTAGTTTCTCATTCATTTTTATGTCTTAATAATATTCTATTGTATGAATAAGCCACATTTTATTTCTCTCCAGTATTTGATAGCTATTTGAGTTGTTTTAACTTTTTTACTATTAGCAACACACTGCTATAAACCTTCATGTACATGTTTCATAGGTGCACATTTTCAGTAGTTTGAGGTTATATTCCTAAGGGTAGAATTGTTGAGTAACAGAGTAACAATGTTTTGCATTTTGACCAACCACCAGACTGTTTTGCCAAAGTGGCACACCATTTTACAATCTCACCAAATCCTTGTTTTTAAGGCTCTGATTTTAGTACAAAAGCATTCAATCATTCTGTCAGACCAAACCAAAAAAAGTAAGCTATAGTTCAAAGCTGTTCTATTCCATTTACTATGCAAAGCCAATCTTGGCGTTTGCAACTCTCAGCCCTTTTGAGTATTCTTGCAGTGTTCACCTTTTCCTCCACCACTTTTGTTTTCTTCTTTTTTTCTGGTTTATTTCTATCTATTACAAATGTATAAGAAATCCTCCATCAACGCTGCTGATAGCAGCAGAACCTTGAGAAATATACCTTTGGTTTGCCTCAGAAAAGGAACACATATTATACTGTAAAGTTTATAAAATTGGTGCAAAGCATTGTAATAATGTTACAATACCAGTTTTAAGAGTTCAGTGACTAATGGGGAGCCCATGGGATACATGCAGAACTGTGAAAGTGATCTCACTTAGCCAGCTGTACACGTAGACTGTAAATCTACATTCAGATCATTTCTGAACTAAGGCTATCATCTCAGTTTATCTGTTGAGGTCAACTAGGAAACCCTAGAATATACCTTGATTTTTGCAAAAAAACAAAACAGGGGGAGGGGTTTCTTCAGCATTTCAGTCCACGAGTAACAGTATCCTAACAGGCAAAGTGTTCTCTCACTGTCAACATAGAATGAACTGCTGCTGGAGGTCAACTTGGGCTTTAATTTGCATTAGCACTTACATGCATAGTAGTCCAAGTTGTTGACCTCATGACTTTAAAAAGTAACTCTAAAAAAGTAAAATGGCCCTTCTTGGAAGACTAAAGAAAGACATCCAGCCACAGTTGTAAAAAGTCTCATCAAAACAATATACACTTTTATGAATTACGCCTCAATTAAAAAAAAAAAAGGTAGCCCCAAATATGAAGCAGCTCTGAAAAAGAAAATATAACTTAAGATATTTGAAAAAAAAACAAGGTGAATACAGGTTCAAAAGTAATTAAGATATATTTTCTTAAGGCTATCTAGAATTAGGCTTTAAAGAATTCTACCATTTCAAGTTTACCACTAGTTACTAGATACCTATTTACAAACAAGATGTTCACCTTTTTTTGTTTCTTTATCAAGAGAAAAATCTACCTTCAGACTATGAGGGTGGTGATGGGGAGGGACTAGAAAACAAGATTCAAACAATCCCATGCAAATATCACATTTTTCAAATGGAAGAACTCCAAACTGCACTAGAAGTTCCAATCACTAAGACACTTTCCATTGAAATGATTTAAGTACAACTACATGGCACCAAGGTTTAGGCCTAATATAGGCCTGACAACCAAGTCCTTGTTTTCTGGAAGAAAGGCCTCAAAAGTCCCACTTAATTCCATATAACAATACTTCAAAGATCAATTAGGTTTTCCTTTCCTTAATATTTTTGTTTTTTACTTCTAATCCTAAAGACTAGATTAAAACTTAACTCATTTCCCAGAAGGCATTGCTTCCCTTTGCTCTATGAAAGAGTCCACCAAGACCTCTTCCTCAAAACCATCTAGCCCCCAGCCTCCAGCCTTTGCTTGTGATGCATCTTTCTCAACATCCTGAAAAGGTAATGTAGGTAAAATATGCTCATAAACATTAAAACTAGTTGTTAGAAAGATGTAACTAGCTTTATAATTTAAGTTTTAAAGCATAAATACTTGCAGCTTAATCTGCACTGACAATGATTGTCGAAGCCTAGAATTCAGCATTTACAAATTCTCATTCACACACACATAACACACTATTATCACACAACTTGTGTCTTTAGAGAATCTTCTGCTTTTTAAATCTTTGGCCTCCCAGTTAATCCCAAGTTCAACCAACTTTTCCGAGTTCTGGTAGTTACCTGGACCACTGAGGCATTGCCACAAGACTTCTTCTCTTTTGAAACATCCTTTTTCTCTAGATATTAGGATAGCTACACCAGCTTGTTTCTTCTGTGGTGTATGTTGGTGTGGGATTATCTATTGCTTGATTTTTCATGGATGTGTTTAGCTTCTTTGGGTTGAATTTTCCCTTCTAGTGCTTTCTGTAGGGCTGGGTTTGTAGACAGGTATTGATTAAATCTGGTTTTATCCTGGAATATTTTGTTTACTCCGCCTATGGTGATTAAGAGTTTTGCTGGATATAATAGTCTGGGTTGGCATCCGTGGTCTCTTAGTGCCTGCATGAGATCTGTCCATGATCTTCTAGCTTTCATAGTCTCTATTGAGTAGTCTGGTGTTATTCTGATGGGTTTACCTTTATATGTTACTTTGTCTTTTTCCTTTGTGGCTCTTAATATTTTTTCTTTGTTCTGTGTGTTTAGTGTTTTGATTATTATGTGGCGAGGGGACTTTTTTTTTGGATCCAGCCTATTCGGTGTTCTGTAAGCTTCTTGTATCTTCATATGTATTTCTTTCTTTAGGTTAGGAAAGTTTTCTTCTATGATTTTGCTGAATATATTTTCTGTGCCGTTGAGTTGGTATTCTTCTCCTTCTTCTATCCCTATTATTCTTAGGTTTGGTCTTTTCATGGTGTCCCAAATTTCCTGGACGTTTTGTGTTATGACTTTTTTGTCTTTAGTGTTTTCTTTGACTGACGAATCTATTTTCTCTATCATGTCTTCAGTGTCAGAGATTCTCTGTTCCATCTCTTGCAATCGGTTGGTTATGCTCGTTTCTGTAGTTCCTGTTCGTTTTGTCAGGATTTCTATTTCCAGCATTCCCTCAGCATGTGTTTTCTTTATTGTCTCAAATTCATTTTTCAGATCTTGGAATGTTTCTTTCATCTGTTTAATTGCTTTTTCTTGGCTTGATTTGATTTCTTCCCATTTTTTGTTCGTTTTTTCTTCCATTTCTTTAAGGGAATTTTTAATTTCCTCTCTAATGGAGTTTTTCATTTCCTCTTTAAGGGAAGTTTTTATTTCCTCTTTAAGAGTGTTTTTCATTTCCTCTTTAAGGAAAGTTTTTATTTCCTCTTTAAGGTAGTTTTTCATTTCCTCTTTAAGGAAAGTTTTTATTTCCTCATTGAGGGAATGTTTTATTTCTTCTTTAAGGGCCTCTATCATCTTCTTAAAGTCATTTTTAGGGTTGATCTCTTCTGGTTCTTCTGTCATGGTATGTTTAGGTCTTGCAGGTGTAGAATCACTAGGTTCTGATGTTGCCATATAGGTCTTTATGTTGTTGCCTGTATTTTTGCACTGGCGTCTACTCATCTTTTCCTCTGTGCGGTGCAGGTGGTGTCTGAGAGTGCCTCTCTTGTTCTAATTTTTAGTCTTGGTTTAGTAGGGGTTCTTGGTTAAATTGGTGCTATTGGGCTGTTTCTTCAGGGACAGCTGATTTCAGTCGGTGAATTATATACTTATGATTCTCGTGATCTGGTTTGGTGACTGGGTAGCGCCTTCTTCTGTGTTCCCAGGTCACGTTTTGTTCATTTGTCAACTCCTCAGCTGATCTTGTTTCTTCAGACTTCAAACTGTAGGCATCTGAATCCTCTCCCAGATGGGTTTCAGCTGAGCAGGGTAATCTCGCCAACACCTCCAAGTTGTTGGGTTTCACAGGATCAGCAGTTGGGCCCTGGGTTGTCCCCAGACGGAGTGTCCAGACTCGCCCTGGTTCCGACCCACGGAGATAGCCTCTTCCCCAGGTGTTGGGGCTAGGGGCGTCCCCGTTCCAAGCTGTGTCCGCCCCTCTCTGTCCCCGGGCCTGTCCACCCCTGTGGCCCACCGCCACAGGCCCACCTGCGTCCACTTGTCTCCACCACTGGGCCTGTATGTCCCTGTCAGCTGCCGCTGGGTCTGTCTGCCTCTGCGGGTGGCCAATGGGCCTGTATGTCTCTGCCGGCTGCTGCCGCGGGCCTACCTACCTCTGCTCGTCACTGCTGCCAGGCCCATCCACCTCTGCGAACTGCCACGGGGCCTGTATGTCTCTGCTGGTGGCCTGTATGTCTCTGCCGGTTGCCGCTGGGCCTGTATATCCCTGTCGGCCGCTGCCACCGGCCCTTCCACCTCCGCAAGTCGCTGACCTGCGTCCGCCTGTCTCCGCCGCGTGGCCTGTCCACCTCTGTGGACCACTGCCAGGCCTGAATGTCTCTGTCGGCCGCCGCCGCCGCCGCCGGTCCTGTCCACCTCCGTCTCAATTTTTATAATTTTTTAGCATCACTAAAGATAAGGTTGAATTTCATTCATCTGCTTAGTCAATAAACATGGATTGGGCAGATGTTGAAAACACAGCAACACTTGAATTCGTCCATGTCTCCGGGGCAGTGGAACTCACCTTCTGATGCCACAGGTTACCTATGGGAAAGGAAAGCTCATGGCACACAGATGATTTTCAGATGGTGACACAAGCTACAAAGACTGTGTAACTTGACCATATGAGAGGGGCTAGAGTTCCTATGTTCAATGGTCATTCTTTAAAAGCTTTTTTTTTTTTTTTTTTTTTTTTTTTTTACTGTGTACACACATTATCTCCATAATTTAGCTAGGTGTTTGCATGCATGTGGTGTGTGTGTGTGTGTGTGTGTGTGTGTGTGTGTGTGTGTGTGTGTGTTGATGCAGACATGTGAATGTCCATGTACACATGAACCAGCCCATGTGGAATCCGGAGCACAATGTTGGATGTCTTCCTTTATTACTCTCACTGATCTTTTCCTTGTTGCCTAGGAACCAATCAGGGAACCAGAAGTTCACTGATAGACTGCATTGGCTGGCCAGTGAGGTCTCAGGATTCACCTGTCTCTCACTCATTATGCTGGGGATACAAGCATGTGTAGCCATGACCAGCTTTGTATGTGAGTGATGGTCATTCAAACTCAGGTCCTCATGCTTGCAGAACAAGTATTAATATCTACTGTGCCACCTCTTCAGGCCCTTGTTAGCTGTTTTTAAGGAATCATTACTGTATATTATCAGGAATGACCTTTAGAATTTGAAGCAAACTTTCTCAATATTACGGCATCAGGCATTTTTTTTTTCAGTGCATGCTTCTTGCTCATCTACACCATTAATCAACTGTACAGGTAATTTCAGTGTTGGCAGGTCTATACAAATGAAATTTAAGTGGTAATGATTTCAGGGTATTAATAGTAGCCACATGTTTTTCAAATAAAGCTAACAGCAATTTTTAACAGCTTATCATTTACATATGCTTCAGATTTTACCTTCTTGCTATTTTGAGTGCATGGTTCTTGCACAGAGTACCCCCTCCTCTGATATACTACAGAAAGTGTCTTTAAATGAGTAACTTACAGAGACCAGGGCATGGCTCAGCAGGTAAAAGCGCTTTGCTACACAAACATGAGCTTCTGAGAGCCCCAGCACACACAGAAAAAGCCAGGTGTGGCTGCACATGCCTGCCATGCCACTGTTGGTGGGGAAAGAGGCAAAAGGTCACTGGGGCTTGCTGGCCAATCAGCTTAGCAGAGAAATGGTGATCTCTAGCTTAACTGAGAGACCTCATCTCATGGGAATAAGGCAGAGAACATTAGAGGAAGACATCCATCATCTTCCTCTGACTTCTGCACAAGCACCTGCACCCACACAATTCTCTCTCTCTCTCTCTCTCTCTCTCTCTCTCTCTCTCTCTCTCTCTCTCTCTCATACACACATACACACACACACTTAAAAATTAGTAACTTCCAGCTCATCAAAGGTGAGCTATTTTTAAAAAATTAACTTCTGTTTCATACTAACAAATTAATTCCTGAAACTAAAACATATACACAAAGTCACAAACTTTAGTTTTAAAGACCAACTTTGATGTTCCTTTTTAGATATATGCATTCCTTTTCACATGAATTTATACTGTGTCTTCCTGATAGAAACCTGAAGGGACTGGAGAAATTTCACCATACTTGGGAATGTGAATTACTATGGACTGATCGCCTGAATTTGGATCCCGATGAGCCTCCTTCCCATCTCTTTGTATAGGCGCCACATAATTCCTTATTCCTTATTCCTCTGTGAAGGAGGCACGTGGTGGTTGCTCCTTCAGATGCTTGTGAGGCTGAAATGAAATCTGATGAAACATTCTATTAAACACTGTCATATGCTCTCCCCTCACACATAAGGATGTATTGTTACTTCTTTGTATTTGATACATTTGTCAAATGGGCTAAATGAGTCACAAATAGTGTAGTCAGAAGTTTTCCTGTGTTCTGCCTGGTCCCTCAGGTGCTCAGACCCAAGCAAACACACAGAGACTTATATTGCTTACAAACTGTGTGGTCATGGCCTATGGCTCAATCTTCTTGCTAGCTAGCTCTTGTAACTAAACTCAGCCCATTTCTGTTCATCTATATGTCATCACATGTTCTGTGGCTTTACCTGCATGTCATTACATGCTGCTCCCTGGATGGCTAGATAGCATCTCCCCCATTCCACCTTTCTCTTCCTGTCTCTCCCCTTGGATTTCCGACCTGCCTCTAAGCTGCCTTGCCATAGTCCAAAGCAGTTTTATTTATTAGCCAATGAGAACAACACATATTCACAGCATACAGAAAGACATCCCACAGGAAAAAAAGCCTTCAGGCCCAGGAGGCCACTAAAGATACTGTCATTTGGGTACAAGCAATGACAAACTTCATTCTCAACACCTGTGGAGGATTCAGGTCCCACTGCCTTAGTGCTGTGGAAGTTGAAGGGAAACTCTAGATGATTGTCTGCATCAGCATGCAAGGACAGTTGCTGGGCACTTCTTATGCCTACTCAGCACATCATTGGCCACATGGTGTTAGTAAACCAGTGAGTAATATGATTTGAACACTTAGGTTCATTAGCTGACAGGCTGAAGAGGACTGGAAGATCAGTGCATACTATCCTCATTGTGTGGATGAAGGATCTGAGTACAGTAAGAAATAGGCACAGCCAACCCTGGAGTTCATGCTTCCATAGTTCCACATAATGTTCCCACTGCTCAGGTCCCCTTGGGGTATGATAGAGTTAGATGAGATCTCTGCTGTCCTTTATGGTTAAAAAGTAACAGACTGAGTTGGGCAGTAATGGCACACACCTTTAATCACAGCACTAGGGAGGCAGAGGCAGGCAGATCTCTGTGAGTTCGAGGCCAGCCTGGGATACAGAGCAAGTTCCAGGCAAAGCACCAAAGCTACACAGAGAAACCCTGTCTCGAAAAACAAAAACAAACAAACAAAAACCAAAAAAACAAAAACAAAAACAAAAACCAGACTGCTGCTCAGCCTTTAAAATAAAGCAGTCTAGTTGTGTGTAACAACAGTAAGCCACCATGCTGCACAAAGCAAGCCAGGCTCAGAAAAACAATCTTAGTATCATGTGACTGCTTGTGGGATCTCAGAAAGCCAAACTCATAAAAACAAAGAGTAAAACAGTGAGGTTTGTTTTTTCAAGGTTTAAAAATGAGGGCTGTTGAGAAAATGGATTATTGGATACAAATTTTCATCTAGATAACAGAAATGAGTTTAGGAGAATTTTAAACTTTTAAAAAAACTATTTTATGTGTATGAATGTTTTGCCTGCATGTATGTTCGTGCACCACGTGCACATCTGCTACCCATGGAAGACAGAAGAAGGCTTCATATCCCCTAGGGCTGGAGTTACACATGGTTATGAGCCATTGAACCTGGTCCTCTGGAAAACCAGCCATTGTGCTTAATTGCTAATCATCTCTACAGAGCCCAAGAAAGGCATCGGGACAGAAGCCATGTCTATCTATCTTGTCTACTTCATACAGTTCCTGGAATTTTTGACAAGGCAACAATCTTAATTGACTAAGACTAGTTCACAGCACTTAGCAGGTGCAGCATTATAGGTACTGGGTTCTAGCTGAGTCAGGCCTCCTATAGGACTATACCTTTCAGCTCAGGCGGAAGTGAAAAAGCCTAGACTTTAGACGGACATTCTCAGCAAGCCCCGTAACCAAATTCCATAAGCCTTGAGTATGGCAGTTGGTCTCTCCATGTTTCCACCTCTCTATCAGTATTATATAGACAAGGAGTGAAGATACTTCAAGGGCCCTTATGACAATTGAATTAGTAATGCATATGTATTTAATGTTCCAGCATGGAGTACACACTCATCACTCAATAAACCCATTCTCTAGTTAGTTTCAGTGTTTCTTTTCTCACATTCCCAGGCTAGTAAAGAAGATTTTCTAATACCAACATCTTGGGTTGAAAAAATTGAGACTAAACTATCTTAAATAACCAAATACTTCCTAGTTGAAACCTAGAAGTGAAATCCATAGTGCCTACATGTAGTAGTTTACAAAGCAGGTTCTGGAGTCAGCCTGTTGGGTTTGAGACACGCTTTGGCATTCTTAGTATGTGTCATTGTTGTGTGAAAGAACTTTATCCTGGAAAGATGCAGCACATACATCTACTCAGCCCAGATAAGAATCCCACAACAGGCCAATGTACCAGCAACACCAAAGCCCAACTTGGTGAACCATGAGTTTTATTGGGGTTACTTACAGGAATATAGGTGAGGGGTGTAAGCATTGCAGCTTGGATGGAAAGGGATCCTGGCAGTCGGGAGGCAGAGTACCACAAAGTCACCTTAAGAGTAGCAGCCTATAGCCCTGCTCCAGGGAAAGGTTTCCCCAATGTAACAGCTCTGCTTCAGCCGGAGAGGGTTTCCCCAGTGGAATTGTTACAGTTCTGCTCAGATCCCCTGGAGTGTAACAACTCTGCTCTGCTGGTGGAAACTTTCCCCAGCAAAAGTGTTAACAGTTCTGCTCAGCTCTTTTCCTATGAAAGATGTTACTTCTCTGCTCTGCTCCATTCTGGAAAAAGAAGGTTTCATCCAAACCTCATTCAAAAGATTTATTGGGAGGCCGGATCCAGAAAGGTGGCTGCCTCTGCCATGGTGGGAAAGGGGCAGCAGCAAGCTGAACAGGCACAGAGCTTCTACAGGGATTCTTAGGAATGGAGTTTTTCTAGGGTGTAGATTTTCAGGGTGGCAATTGGTCGAATTTCAATCCCTGAGACTGGACAAACTCAGAGATTGGCTGGATTTCATGCTCAGGGATTGGCTGGTTTTGTGCTCAGGGGTTGGTTGGTTGGTTTTCCTGCACAGGGATTGGTTGGTTTTTGTACTGAGTTGGTTGGGGGACAGAGTGTGTTTCTTTAGCTCTAGTTTCAGGGCCAAAGTGTGTTTCTTTGGCTTCAGTTTCAGGCTCAGGGTGTGTTTCTTTGGCTGGCCCTTTTACTCTACAAGGGGTTACTTACAGAAGCAGAAATGACTTAAAGACACCTGCAACACCAAAGCCCACCCAAGCATGAGCGACAGGTCACAAAGGCTAAGAAACCTGGAGCACACTGCACAGTCTGCATGCAGCTCAACAATTTGGAGAGTGTCTTTTCCAAGTGACTCAATTGGTCTAAACCTCTTCCAGGCAACTTGGATGGTTTCTGCTTCTTCAAAGCATTTGGTCTGGTTTGGATCTTCTTTGTGGCTGGGCTCCTTAATTTCTCTGAGAGGGACTCTTGGCTTTTATTATTCACTATGGAAGGGAGGGGCCTAGTGAATCTGGTCAGTTTCAGGAACTTCCTGAAGCTATTTCGAGTTGTTTGCCTTTCTGCTTAAGGCGTTTCCATGCAGAATAGAATGTTTCAATACCCATGGAAACTTTTATACAACAGTCATGAAAAAGTTTTTTTAGAGTCCTGATGTCCCAAGAATAATAGATGATATGTCACAGAGGGCTATCCAGCATTACATGAGATCCTGAATCTGAACACTGTGCCTGAGGACTGGCATTCAACAAGACACTCTTGTCTTTGCTACTGATTAATGGCTGTAAACTCCAAATACTTCCTCCAAAAGCCTACCCAAGCTGACAGTCATCCTCAGCTCTGTTCTCTTAACATCTCAGACTCAGTCGCTCACCCACTCTATTACATACTGTGCCTCCTGCCTCATAAACATGGCAGTCTCTTGAACCCCGAAACCACCCTCCTGCCTCATTGTCACCATCCTGTTTTGGATTCAATCTCGAATTGCCCCAATTCTCTTTATCTTAACCACTTCCCATCTACTGTACAAGGTAGGAAAGTCTTTCCTAGTATGCAACACACTGGCTGGCCCATGGTAGTGCTTAACAGGTATTTATTGAAAATACAGATGCATGCTTGCATTGGTATCATCTCTCTAACCAGCAAGAAAGAAAAATAAGACAAAGGACTCTTAAAGAAATTTATCTGGTGACAAGCTTCATTTCTTATTGCTAAGTTCAACTCCTTATCAGTATATTTGGTTAATAGAATGCTTTCCATTTTAAATGATTAAGAATAGAGCTCTTGATGTGCCCATGTATCAACAGTTGCCTGAAAGGCCATTAGAATAAAAAAGGTAACATCCATTTGGTTTTTTTTTTTATTTCAAAGCACTTAAATATTGTTTCATATAATTTATATACCACATGTGTAGGAAAGCAGGGTGGAAAGCTAAAGTCTGGTATGTTCCAATCAGATTTTGTGTTGTCTTATGTGCAGCTAATGTGGTCCCATCCTCAACCTAGGTCTTAGAGGCCACGTTTCTGTAAAGCCGACTTCCTCCCCCATGTAGGACAACGGAGTGTGATTCCCCCTCCCCTCCCTAGATCACATTTACCAATGTCGGAAAACATGTGCGAGTGTCATGACTTGGTGAGGGCAGGAACACTGGCGGCACCCGATGTGTGGAGGAGAGCAACAGTGCAAAGCGTCCTGCAGTCCACAAAAGAGCCCCCCCACCCCTGTGCACTATCCCCTCCCCTAAACCATCGGTGACGCTGGCTTGGAGGACTCTGCTGTCAAGCAAAACTCATAGACTGAGACAACAAGGTGGACCTTCGTGAACTCTGATGCAGAGTGGATGCAGACAGACTGGTACACGAAGTTTGACTTATAAAATACAAAATCCTGCAGCTAAACAGAACTTGCCTGCAGTTTGGTGTGGGCAGTGCAATACTCCCAGGGGAGGAAGGTGCTCTCTCAAAGAGGAAATCATCCCTTAAAGAACAGTGGAGTGCTTTCTCCTCCGTGGCTTACTGGAGGATTTACTGTTACAGCTTTTCAAAATAACAGGGAAAAATGGGTTAAAAGTGTCTTGTAGAAAAGATATTAAAACCAATTCCTGAGATGCTTTTTCTACACCTCTTAAGGGTGCCTGGAGGGGTCAGAAAATGAAGACTTTCTACCTGGATTCATGGGCTGAGTTGTCTTAAAAATCCTCTCTAATGTTCTCCTCTGTCCACAAGGAAATATGGGCTGAGTCCTTGGAAATGCTCAAAGGCCAAAGTAGCTATCCTAGTGAAAAAAAAAATCCTTGAAGAATGCTGTTATTATCTCAGCATGGCAATTTCTTTTTATATTTCTCATTATTTAATTAAGACCCAGAGATATGCAGGAAGGAGGCAGACAGTGCCATTCCTCTTGAGGAACTGAGCAGACCTCCTGACTTTGGAATGCTTTTGTCTTAGGAATACCTTCTTGGGAGGCTTTGAGATGATGTACATACTGAATACCCAATCCGTTGTTGTCCATGGAGGTTGAAGTCCACTATTTCCAAATGAGAAATAATTAATGCATAGTCCAAACACAGCAGTTGGAATCTGCTTTATTTATTTAAGATATGTTCTATTATACATTAACTTAGAATAAATTGGGGCAGGGAAATGAGTGAACCAGAGCACTTTAGCCAAACTAACATTTCTCCTATTACCTCCTTCCAGATTATTCTTCTCAAATGGTTTCCATACTTTGAAGTTCATCTCAAAGCTCATTTCAAATGCTGCTAATTCCAGGCACTCATGGAATCTTCCCTAATATCCTAATTAGGCATGGGGATTTCTTAATCTGTGTTTTATCTGTTACTCTGGTGCGTTTTGTAATATGTTCCTATTTTCAGTACTTCCTTTATTTTCTCTCCATCCCCTATTCCCAGCCCTTCCTTTTCCTGATTGCTTCCACGTTTCTTGCTCTTTTTTATGTTCTATACATTATGCATTTATCTAACCCTTGTCCCTGACATCATCCAGTGTGTATTGAACCCCTGGAGTCATGAAGCAGTAGATGTGTGGATTAAGTAAAAATTCTCCTTCATGATAGTAGTGGTCCTTAACAAATTCTTCCTTTGAAATGGATGCACATGCAAATTTTACCAGCTCTGATCAAATGCTCACAGGTTCCAAATAAATGTGTGCAGAAGTTCACTCTAATTCCTGGTGCTCTGATGTACACTAAATGGAGCTGATTTCAGATCAACTAACCCAGCAAGTATCACCATGTCCCAAGAGCCTTGGGTAGGTGTGAATGAGACATCTGCACTGGATTCTTAGCTCTCCCACTGGCTCTTAGTTGTCTAACCACTCTGTAAGTTCCCTTGTGTATAAATCGATACAGTCGTTTACTTTATCCTGAGGATTTTTAAAAGAATAAATGAGATGTTCTTGGCAGTGTACTTAGCTGAATAACTAGGACCTAGTAAGAACTAGGAGGAACTTAGAATTGAAAGGTTGTTCTTATCACAACAAATTATCATCTATTAAAACCAAATCATATCTCCATGCTTTGGAGCTTCTAAACATTGTATTTTCTCTTCCTCAGTTCTATTTAGCTAATCCCTATAGGTTCTGCAAGATGGCTGGCTGTGTATGTTGGTAGGAAACCTGCCTGGCTTCTGTTCTTTTCCCTCCTGGGGACCTTTTCAATGAGAGCCAAAAATCTTCAGTCAAAACCATATTTTGTTTTTCCTTTGCTCTGTGGTATAATTGCTCTCTGAACTGAGCCTGCTCTTAATGCTCAAGTCCCCTTAATCATATCTTCAGCTGGCCACCTCTCTGTTGTCTTTGTCACATGCGAAGGGAGCTGGCAGGATAATTGGTCTAGACTGCCAATCAAACACATGAATTACATCACTAGTGATGACCCGGGTAGGTCTAGGAGTTGTAGTCGGGGGCGGGGGGCATGAGCATAGCGTCTGTGGCCTTGCCGAGCTTGCATTAAAGTGATGAAATAGGGCTGGGGATGGATGTGCCAACCATGTGTGATTCCCTGAGCTTCTACTCTGCACCACAAACATAAATAAAGAAATATTGAGAATTAAAGGCGACGAAGAAAAACAAGTTGTTTTAGAAACAATTCAGTACTTAGGTTCAGAGAGAACGATGGCTGTGAAGCTAAACTGAGTAGGCTAAGACATTCACAGCATTAGTCCGAATGTCCCTAATTTGGAGAAGCCATTCCTGACCATCTAGGTAAAGTGGCCACTCTCTTCTACACCCTCTGCTTTACTTCCTCATTCTAGTGGGTAGCATCTGAAATCATCGTGTTGATAGAATTCTTATTTTTCCACTGTCTCATTCTTTGTGAATGCTAGCTCAATGCACCGAGTCTCTGGTGACTAGGAGATAGCTGTTTCAAAGCTCGTATGAATGTGTGAATCTGTTTTGCTTTGCTTTGCTTTGAAGCGGGGCCTCCTGTAGGCTGTCCTGGGACTCCCACATAGCTGAGGTTGACCTTGAACTTTTGATCCTGCTTTCTCCACCTCCCAGTTCTAGGAGGACAGTCAAGCACCATCATGCCTGGTTTATGCAGTGCTGGGGACCAAACCTAAGGCTTTGTGCATGTCAGGCAAGCACTCGACCAACTGAGCTATATCCCTAGCCTGAATGTATGAATTACCGTTTATTGTATGACCAAATACACAGATGAGTTAAATCCGTTTTCCAGATCATAATGTACTGTGTTGTGGATTTCACAACTAGCTAGAGAATAGGAGAACTAAGAACAAAATTGCCTAATTCTGCTTACTCAGTACAGCTCAACTCTATCTGAGGTGTACTTACCTAGCTCTGGAGTATTCTAGGCAGTGAACCCTGAACTTGGGTTTCAGCAGGCAGAAGTCAAGTTTCTACTTTCCT
Organism: Peromyscus maniculatus bairdii; assembly: GCF_049852395.1. Lineage (NCBI taxonomy): Eukaryota > Metazoa > Chordata > Mammalia > Rodentia > Cricetidae > Peromyscus > Peromyscus maniculatus. Next base: position 34,580,651 of record NC_134870.1, on the reverse strand, counting down.
GCAAATTAGTCTGGCTGGCATCAGATAGCAAAGAGCAATTACCAATGCAATCGAATAACACTCTACAACAGGCAGAATCCTAAGCACTTTACTGAATTGTTTTATTTTTATTTGTTACAGCTTTTATGTTTGGCATGAATATTGTGTCCGAATGAAAGAACAGGTGACTTACATGTCTCCTGCTCTATAGATTTCCTGAAGTAAATAAATGCTCAACAAACACATTCAATAATGATCAAGTGTTTTGGAAGGGGTGGGTAGTAATTGACAGACGGTAGCAAGATACAGACCTTTTACCACATTAAGAAACCTGTCCCAAAAGGTGTGACATTTTATTTAAGGTGTGATGGAGGAATAGTAACTTGCTTTGACTTGAAAGTGGGAGTGTGAGCAGACATATCTGGATTGGTCATAAATATGCTACCTTTTCACCCATGGGGTTTTGTTTCCTTTTTAGCAAAATGAAAAATGATAACGATGAGGCTTCCCCTACAGGGGGTTGTAAAAGCATGCTAAAGGAGGATTCTAGCATAAGTTTCCCATCAAGCTCTGGCTTCAGTGAGAACAGGCTGTGGGGATGGCTCCTGTGGGATTAAGCAGTCTGGCGGCCTAGGGTCCATGGGCCCCAAAGCAGGGGATCCAGCTGGGACTTGGCAGGGCAGAGTGATTGCTTCCAATCTCCCAAGAGGTCCATCTACAGAAGCTTGGAGCAGCCCAGTCTATAGCATAGTATTCAAGAAACTCACTTGTTTTTCTCTCCCTAGTTTGATGTCAGAATCTTCCTGGCATAAAACACGTGGGGGATTTTTCTCTGGACTCGACTCTGTGGGACTCCAGAACCTTCTCCAGTGGAACCTAAAATGTATCACTTTAACTTCCCTTCCTCCTAAGCCTGTAAATTTCCTATTGGAGACTTCCTTCTACTCCATCTTCTAACCCCATCACCCACACCACCCACACCACCCACACCACCCACACCACCCACAACACCCACACCACCCACAACACCCATACCAACCAAACCACCCATACCACCCACATCACCCACAACACCCACAACACCCACACCACCCATATCACCACATCACCCACAACACCACGCCACCCACAACACCCATACCACCCATACCACCCATACCACCCACATCACCCACAACACCCACAACACCCATTCCACCCACATCACCCACAACACCCACATCACCCACAACACCCATACCACCCATATCACCCACACCACCCATATCACACACATCACCCACAACACCCATACCACCCACATCACCCACAACACCCACATCACCCACAACACCCCTGCCATTGCCATCTCTTCTTGGACTTAAAACCCTTACAGTGGCCCTAATGTTCCCCTATGCTAACATCAGGGATATCAGAAGGAATTCCATTTTTGATTTAGTGACGGCGAGCTCTTCCTTTGTTGTGCCGCCCAGTGATAGTGGCCATTTGTAAACAGTACCTAAGTCAGGAGTGTGGATGTCTAACATTAGCCATCAGGGCCTTACAATCCCGAGGACTCTCATTTCCTCTTCCTGCAATCATGGCCTCTGTGAGACTGTGTTTGTCTGCTTTCATGGGCCATGCAATCCTTAACAGCAGGGATGGATGGTATCTTATACCCCATCAATTCTTCTTAAGACCTGATCAGCCATCTCAATGACTTTAAACTAAACTACTGGATGAAAATAGCAAGGACCATGATATAGGACAAGGCTATTGAGGAAAACTCTTATCTTTGTTAATCCACAAAAGCAAAGCATAAAATTAAACTCCTTGCTGAACAGGTTCTTGAAGCTTCAAAGCATTTTGTTACCCCCAGAGGGTCAGAGTCAGCTGGCCCAGCCCTGTAAGAACCTAAGCCTTCAAAGTACACAAGATGATTCCAGTGTAGAAATATGTCCCCCTTTGCATAAACTACCATGTCTTCCCAGCCTGCTTTCTCTTCTGTCAAACGGGGTTGTTGAGAGGAACAAAGCTGGAAAAAGGCAGGAAAGCTCACAGAAGCAGTCCAGATGAAGCATGGCATATTGTCTGCATTAGAGTCAGTCCCTGAAGGAAGTTTCCAGTTCTTTCTGCCTCTTCCTATTCATCACGTGAGCAGGTGGGGCTTATGGGCCTAGCACTAAATCAGATATTTTACATTTACACTGGAGACTTTATTCTCAACTGAGGTCAAAGGGTGCCGAGAGGTTAGCAATGGCCTTCCTGGGACCTGGGCACAGGCCTATGGGGTCTTTCCCTTCTAATGGAGGAAGCAGTCTTTCTGTTTAGTTTTGTATCTGCTTAGCTTGCTGCACACAGATATGGACAGCAGTCAGTGCTTTCTCTCTCAGGAAATGCTTGCTCACTGCCACTGATTCAGGAGGCACTTCCTGTGTGCAAGCCTACTGTTTAACTGACGCTAACGCAAAATGGGAGTTTGGGGATCCATGCCTTCCACAATGGCTTTGGTTGAATGATCTATGTCAACTTCCTCATAGGCTCAAATTCACTTCATTCATGTAACAAAGGACCACGGAAAAGGAGGGAGAAAATATCTTTCAAGAGGTTTCACCTATACATTGCAGGTTATCCGTTCATGTTTACTGAACTAAACTTTGGTGAGTGCCAGGTCATGTTTACACAGATGAATTAGACATTGATGTCTCCCTGGAGGAGTTTCCAGGATGATTATATAGGTATAGCAAGTAACTACAGCGCTGTTCTCTGACTGAGGGTGGCTGTTACTACTGAAAACACAAAGGATCAGGCTATGAAGCACTTACTTCAGGGAGGGAGCAGAGGATCCTGTGTGAGTGAAGTCTTGAGTGTTTGTACGATGTTGGCATGTACACCACCATCCAAGGGTCCCAGAGCCTCAGACTCATAGAGAAGATGGCAAAGCCTCCTCCCCAAGGATGAGGCACAGGGGGAAATGGCAAGGCCTTCCCTTCTGATTGGTGTGTGGACGTTGACAGTACAGAAAATGTCCACCCACAGCTAAGTCATGTATCCCCTAAAGACTACTCCTACCAACACTGGCTGTGCCTGTCTTTTTGATCCAGCTGTACACCATAAACCCTGCCTTCTTGTTTATCTGTACATTATAACCCAGCCTCTCTGGTCACTTCTGGATAGTAAACATGCTGAGCTGCTAAGGTCCTGAGGATTTTTCAGCCAAGAACTGAGACTACCCAGTCCCAGCTTTCTGTCTGTCTATATGTCTATCTGTGTTTTTCTTATCTTTATTCCCTTTTTGTCCCAGTCAGGTGCAAGTCCTCGGATGCTGTGCATAGACTCGGCAACTCATAATTTGCTAATTTCTTCCCATGTACCATTCTGCTCACCCTCACAGTACTGTATGAGATGCTATTATTATCCTCATCAGCATGTCGTGAGGCTTCAAGTTGCTCCAGGTCTCACTGTGAGTTCACGTCAAAGGGTCAAAGGTCTAACTTCAAAGGCTGTCAAACTTCAGTGCCACACGTCTTAACCACACCCACCACTCAGAGGCTCCTTGAGGAGCACATGCTCATACCTGATTAGGCCGACACAGCAGTGACATGGGAATTTATCAAGTGCCTGCAATGTGCTATGTGTTTCATACTTAACTGTCTCACTTCTTCTGAGAATACGCATGGCCAGCCTTGTTTTCTTCCCTTCATACAGCTGAACAGAAGCCATGTGTTGAATGGCTACACTGCCTCGCAGCTGACTAGAAGTTAAACGTGAAGTGTCTCCTAGGAAGAACCTACCCCCACCCACTCCAAGCTCCTGTATTCTGGGTTTGAAATCACCCCCAAGGGCAAACGAGATCACTGAGGCCAGTGGTTCTCAACCTCCCTAATGCTGTGACCCTTTAATGCAGTGCCTCATGTCTCGGTGACACCCCCCAACCATAAAGTTATTTTTGTTCCTACTTCATAACTGTAATTTTGCTACTATTAGAAATCACAATGTAGACATCTGATGTACAGGATATCTGATATGTGATCGCTGTGAAAGTCATGACCCACAGGTTAAGAACCACTGACTTAGGCCCCCTCCCCCCCCCAAACTGCCCCTTAGTAGGAATGGTCACTAGACTGGCCAGGGTCGAAGGAGGTTTTGTGGTGATCTCAGTACTAGATGGCCTGGCTCTTTCTGCCAGCAGTTTGTATAAAGTTTCTGGTCATGATAGACTAGATGTAGGTGGTGGGGGTGGGGTATGCACTTGTGGGAGTGTCTGTTTATATTCTCATGCTCTGCCTTGCTTTGCAATTTCTCCATGATATTCTCTCCTAGACATACCTTCAATGTTCAGTTAAATACTTCTGTACAGTAGAGAGCCCATAATGTCTTAAAAATGGTTCTGAGGTTTTTCAAGGCATGGTCTTATTTTAAATCTTATTTTCTAAAGCCCTACTCAGGGGACTATCTGCTTTCTTTCACTGACTATTTAAATCATTCCCTCGTGTCTCTGAAAGCAGCACAAAGGACATTCGCTCTTTCTCTTCATCATATACAATGGTGCCTTTGACAGAACTTATAAATCCCAAGCTGCAGCCCTGGGCTTGCTTGCTTTCCAGTGACAGGCTTCTGCAGTCTCTCTATTTCATGCACCCAAACTAAAGCAAGCCCAAATTAGTGATCAGTCATGTCTTTCAATATTCATTCTCTCTCTCTCTTTCTCTTTCTCTCTCTCTCTCTCTCTCTCTCTCTCTCTCTCTCTCTCTCTCTCTCTCTCTCTCTCTCTGAATTTTAGTAAAATTGTAGAATTCCTGCACTAACTTACTTTCTGTATTTTTTCTATGCCATCAGGGTCATGAGCTGCTGAGGGTCAGTTCCCTTGAGCTGGCCTCTTCCCTGGTATTGTGGCTTTATATTTGTACAGAAGGCCCCTCAGGACCAAATTCCTGCTTCAGTGATATGGCTGGGGTGGGGGCGGGGGTGCAGGAGGATGCGGTAGCAAAGCACAGAATCTGTCTGTCCTAGCTCTCCATCCCGGACTGCTCAACCCAGCTTTCCAGCTTCACCTAAATGATAAATAGCCCTATTGTTTGAGCTTTAGAATTTGAAGGAAAAAAAAATAGAACTAAATCTAGATTAAGCTCAGGACAGAGACCCATTTCATTGCACTGTACTTTAATATTCCTGAGATTCGTGGCACTACGGGTAGCTCCTTTGAACAGCCATCCCCTCCAGAGCAGAACACTATGCTGTCTTTGTTTAATCTGATCTTTCAGTTAAATAGGAGATGGTCACTTATCCTCACCACTCCCGTGTCCGGCTGCATTGCTATTACTGAGAGGCGGACACGCTGGGAAAGGTAGGAGCTTCAGGCAGAACATTTCAGCGTGTGTTTACAGGCAGGACTGACTTACTCAGCAATCCTGCACGGAGGAGCTTCAGCCAATGAAGAGGCTCTATCCCAGCTTGCTTGGGGGCTTCTGAGTTTGAGCTGCCTGCAGAAATGTAAGGCATTGCTTCCTGGCGCTGATGGCAAAATGGGACCCATCTCCAGTTATTCCTTGGGCTCCCCAGCTCTGCAGATCTGGGAGAGAACCTACATAAACATATTGGTGATGTAGCCAGCTTTCAAGGCCGAGAGAATCCTTATGGATTCGGGAGACTGGTTTTTCATTTAGAATTTTCTTTTTCCTTTGGAAGATGAAATGCTTCTCTCGTTACCTGCCTTACATCTTCAGACCTCCAAACACCATCCTCTCTTCCAGCTGCCACACGGAAGGTACAGACCAGAGAGGGAAGAGTGTCTGGGTGGGTGGGACAAAGTGGGCTGGTGTCTGACTTCCCACAGGTTCTGCTGACGCTGCTTTCTGCAGCTTACTGTCGTTCGTTCCCGGGAAAGCTTGTATCTGACATATAGATCTGCTCCGAAAATCAGCCTGCCTCCTCCAAGGCCAGGGAAGTATTTTCTGAGGAGCAGGATAATGTAGCGAAGGTGATCTCAAAGCGGGCGGCTGATCTGAAAATCAATTCAGAAATATTTTGTCAATTTCCCTCGTCTCATTTACCCATGCAAACAAGTCGTTGGAACTAGTGCTGAGGAAAAACAGTCGGTGGATGCTGCCACACACATTTATCCTAGCTCGGTTGTGTCACTGTCTGCTTAATAACTTGGTGCATGCCCAAGAAAGCAATTAGCAAAATAGAATTAGCTTAGTCTGTGGCTGGGGAGTGCTGGCTGTTAGGCTGGAGTTCAGTCTGTACTTAGGTTGCTGAGTTTTGGTACTTGCTAGAAATGTGTTTTTGTGAGGTTTCTAAGTTAATTCTCTGTAAGGAGCATGGGCTGGGCCTTGCACAGAATCTCCCCAGTCCCAGCTTCTGTCTGAGACTGCCTCAGCTTCTAGCCTGGCATGGCATGTATCCATGGGTGTGTACTTTCCCTGTGCACGTGTGCCGCCGTGTAAACATCTGGCAGTACCTCTCCCACTGGGCACTGCAGATCTCAGCATTTCTCCAGCAAGGAGCTGCCTGTGTTTCTTCCGTGTGCGATTTGTCTGTTTCTTTAGATCTGATGTTCCCAGGAAAGTGCAATTTCGTGTAGAGCAACTAGGCTGGATAATCTTCAGTTTTAGGAGTTCTCCAAAGTGAGACAGTATTAAAGAGGACACCGGTGGTGAGTCCACCTCAGTCTAGACACCATCTTCCTGGAGTGAGTGGCTGGGCAGCCTGTTCTGACCACCCTTATTTCTCATCCTTGCACAAGGAGTCTGGGACTGAGAGCTGTGTATAGCAAATGAGAGAAGCAGACTTCGGGGATGAAGTGGATTTTCAATCACTTCCTGTGGGAAAAGGGAGTAGGTGTTTGGGATGACTTTAGAATTGAGACTGACAGTGGCATTTTCATAGCCACTGATATCCTACATATGTTATTTTTACATTTGCATTTGTCCCTTTAAATGTGTTGATAGCTAAAAAGCAAATGACTTGTTGGCAATTTTTTTCTCCCGGGGTGGGGGGGACCTAATAAATCTCTCTGCATGTATTCCTAAAATATTGGGGAAGAAGATAGAAGAAGGTAGCATGAATCAGAATCTCCAAAACTTTCCATATACCGAAGACCTAAAGCCATTTGGAAGGGGCCTTGATGGCTTTCTATTCCAATTGGCTCCCTGATTGCCTCCCTTCTCTCCTCCCAGCTTGGACTCTGAAAACCAAATACTTGATCGCAATTGGTGTTTTGTACCTTGATCAAACTAAATACTCTGGTCATATAGACAAAACTGCTACCACAACAAGAATGTTTTTAAATATTTTTAAATCAATTTAATTAATTCTATCAAAATGGAAACATCACTTTGTCTCAAAACAAATAACTTCTGCTTCACCCCCATCAACAGACTTAGGGGTAGAAATCAAGAGTTTGGAATTTGAATTCACGGTAAATCTAATAAAGACAATTAGGAAGGAGAATAGCATCCTCCAAAATAACATCATGGAAGAGGCCTTGGGACATAGTGGAAAAGACATGAGTCAGATACCAAGCCAGCTGGCCCACTAAATTTAATTGCTGTGCACCCAATCTCTTCTGTAATTCGGAAGTCAGAAGCCCTTGTCCCATGGAGGTTGAGAATGAAATGTGACAGATAACAGTCTTCCTAAAGCTCTGTAAATGACAGTCACTGTCTGGCTGTGGTTATGGTGTCCCATGTTTCCTGGGAGGTTCGCGTTTTCTTTATTCTGCCCTCTCCAAGCCCAAGCAGCGTCCTCAAACACATCTAGTTACCTTAACTCACAGTACCAAACTAGTCGTACTTAACTAGTAGTTACCCACACTAGTTACTTTATTTAAAGTTCTTCTAAGGAGAAAAACATGTTAGAATGAGTCTGAGTTTGTTTTGCTTTTCACTAGATGTGGGTTTCTTTTTAGCAACCCTCTTACTCTACTCTTGAGCCTGTTTATTTACAGCTACGAATGCCACCTTTTATTTAACTGGATAAGTGAAGAATGAATAATTTTTTACTATTATAAAGTATATACGAAATGGCCCCAACAATTTCCCTAAGAATAATTCTCAACCAACTTTAGGATGTGAAGTGGTGCTGGGCCTCTTGGGGGAAGAGCACTGTACACTGAAGACTTGAGTTGTCTCACTGCTGTTTTCCCACAACAGGAAGATGCTGGCTTGAGATCCAACCTCTGCTGCATGCCGGCACAGTGATATTAGGTGTTAGCGCCCCTTGGCTTCCAGGGGACGGCTTCAAAGAAATGCAGTTAGAATAACACAGAGGGGGCTTTGATAATGGTAATGATGATGGCAAACTGGCCTCCATGTACATTGAATTCAATGTGTTGTCCAAATACAAAATCATACTTTATATAGAAAGTAAATCCAGATTATGAGCTTCATAAATTAGTTCTTTTCCCCCCTCTTTCTCTGTTATTTAACCCATCAGATGAAGGCTTGTTTGTTCATATAGTATTCAGAATGATTTATTTAAAATATGGTGTCCTGGGGCTGATGAGATGGCTCAGCAGTTAGGAGCTCTAGCTGCTCTTGCAAAGGACCTAAGTTCAATTCCCAGCACCTACATGGCAGCTAACAGACATCTGTAGCTCTAGTTCCAGGATATCTGACCCCCTCTTGTGGCCTCTATAGGCACCAGGCATACAAGTGGTGCATACACATACATGCAGGCAAAACACACACGTAAGAAATAAATAAATCAATAAATAGTTTTAAAGGTGGGGAGGGGGAGGTTCCTATGGAGATCGCCCTGTAGATAAAAGAAAGGTTGTTCTGTAAGCAGGAAGGCCTGAGTTCAAGTCCTTAGCACCCATATAAAAAGTTGGACATGGCTGTGTACACCTGTAATCCCAGTGTTGAGGAATGAAGAGTTCACTGGTTAGCCAGCCTACTCCAAATGGTGAGCTTCTGGTTCAGTGAGGGATCATCTCAAGGCAGTAGAGTGGAGAGTAATAGAAGAAAGTGTTGCCCCCAGTGCTGCTCTGGCCTCCACATACATGTGCATTCACATGCATGCATCCCATTAAATAGATAGGTAAACAGACAGACAGACAGATAGATAGATGGATAGATAAATGGTCTACTTTCCATCCTGTGCTCTCAAACATATCTGTATTTAAAATCCTATTTGTTCTGCTACCTGTCCAACCTCACTCCCTGCTTGGCTTTAAGTGTCTCCATCTCGCCTGGCCTCTGGCCACACAGTCCATCATTGGTCCCTCGACATTCTCCCTCCAACCACGGGCTTTCAGGAATCTGCTCTGCCATAAGGCACTGTTACGCCAGCCTCTCATCTCCAGTTCCAGCCTGGAAGCCATGCCTGACCCTTTGCTCATCATAGCTATTTAAGACTGTGTTTCTTCAGTTCAGAGAACACACCTGGTTTGCCATGGTGAATAAATTGTGATGCTGTCTTTGTTACCCTGCTCCTCTGACTGACAGTGGTGTGGAAGCAAGCCCATGGGTAACTGTGCTCCCTCCTGTACCTCCAGCACTGGGACAATGCCAAGGGCATGACAGACACTGGAGTGGAAGGATAACACACATGAGGCTATCATGTAGGTGAAATGCCAAATCATGTGCATACCATCACAAAAAGCACCCCAACATAAACACACAAACATAACACAGCCGCCATATAAACACAAGGTGTCTTTGTCACTGCAGGTTGGGGATCTTCAAGTAGACATACTTTAAGAGATAGGTTTCCCTTCAATGGTGTTTTGTTTTTTTTTTTAATTCATGTTTGTTAGTTTGTTTTTGTTTGGTTGAGCATGCATATGGAACCAGCTCTCCTCTTCGACCATGTTGGTTCTGGGCATCAAACAGGTTGTGAGTCTTACAGATGTGCACCCTGTCAATTGAGCCATTGAGTTGGTCTTGTGGTTCTTTACCTTGAGATAAAAGAATGCAGTCAGAAACAAGGACAGTCAAATGATGCTACTACAGGACAATGGTTTGAGAAGTCATTGTACTATGTTTGCATCTATGTGACTGATTACTTAAGGGATCCCTTAACTTCCTTTCCCTTGGTAGGAGAGGGGTCATCCAGGATAGAACTATGGCTTCAGAACTGGGGAGACAACTAAATTAGAGCTAAAAGAAACTATTCAAGGCAGCAGACAGGGCAAACAGGAAGAAAAAGCCACAGGAATGGGTGGGCAGTGAAGCAAAAGGAGACTTGCTGGTATTTTTTGGAGCCTAATTTGGGAGCAGACATTGGAAGAGCTTCTTTGGTTACTAACCAATCAGGGTGAGGTTCCTTGCCTTGCAAGTGCCCCCTCTTCAGCATAAATTGTTCTTGTCTAGTTCCTGTGCACACCCTTACTTGCCCTGGAAAATTGATCTAAAAGAAATCTTTCTTGGAAGACTTCTTCAAGGCTTCAGAGATGGTCCCTGTGAGTTACACAAGCCATAGTTACAAAGGAGAGAATCTCCAAGGAAGACAAGCAACCACCAGGAAGCCTATGGATTCCAACTGGGTGCCAGAGACTACATCTGGAGTCTCTGGCCTGCTCCTCACAATAGACATTCATACTGAATATCATTATCTTCATATTTTAAGTGAGGAATTGTCTCAGCCCAAACTTAGTAAACTAACAGAGCCAAGACCAAGTCTAAACCCTCTGATCCTAACTTTAGAGCTGCTCTAGCCTTTACAACACCCTGCAGACTTCCTTCTGAGTTGGTGTGAGGACAACCTCCCAGGTGTTTTGAAAGACCTACTTATCTTCATACATATCTGTGCACTGGATAGTAGGAGCTGGATTTTTGCCCCATTTGCCTTCATTAGACATTCATGATACCCTTTTAAAATTGAGGACTGAATGGGAAAGTAGATGGACAAACTCACCCATATTCTGTCAATAGGGATTCTTCACCAGAAGGGTCATCTTGAAGCATCTTTTAATGATACCCTCAACAAATTTTCTAGAAGTCACTTTCCATGCACACACAAATGCACCTTTTTCTAAATCTTTATTGTGTCATAAAGAATACTAATGTAAAGATAAGTAAAAGACATGGTGTTGTAATTCCACTGTGTGTATATGAATGTGTATGTGCATGTTTGTATGTGTCTATTTCTCACAATAATCTTGAGGTGAAGAGTGCTGTTGTCAGATCTCAAGAAGCTGGGTAATGTGTCTGTAACCTCCCTTTGGTTGAGAACAAAACTTAGGATTAGAACTCATGCAATCTGATGCCAGAGTACATACAAGACTTGTTATTGCACTATTGTTTTGCTTTTTTTGTATTTACAGAATTCTTATTTTTCATGTCTCTTAAATTCTCTTCTCAATCCTTTCTGCATATTTAGAAGCATCCCACGCTTCAGAGCCCACATCACATGCACCTCCACCCACAGCTTTCTCTCACTAGTCATTTTCTAATCAATCTCTCTCATCTTCACAAATACACACCTGCATTTAAAACCCTTTCCAAAGCATGCCGTGTGTGTCTGAAACACAGAAATAATAATAGCTACACCAAGGTAAATTTGTTGAGATCAAATGGGACAAGATCACATTGTCATTCGATACCACTTTATGTCTCGAATGTATTTTTAAAATATGGTAGGCAGTGGACGAGTGGGTCTACTGAGCATCCACTGTAAGAAGATCTCATTCCCTCTCTTCGCTGCAACCACTTCATACCTGCACTTCTGCCCACTCTCATCAGCACCAGGCGTTTCCTTTCCACGGAGACATTCTGTGCCATCCACACATACACAGTAAGTCACCTGGCCTGACTCATCTCATGAACCCATATCTTCCTTCAGCTGTGGCCCAATCTCCTGCTCTCCCTTTAAAAAATGCCCGGGAAGAGTCTTTTACACTGGCCTTCATGCCTCCTTTTCTCCGGTTTCTTCTTTGTGGCACTCTACCAAGATGGGTTTTGTCAGTCGTAACCATCTTTACACCAACGAATTCAGTCATCTTTGCTATGGCTGCTGACTGAAGCCTGCAGGGTCATGGGATCGCTGCTTCCTTCCTACCAAGTGCATTGTCTCGGCCTCTCTGTTTCATTCTTCTGTCGTCTGCCCCTCACTGTCCAGTCTTTCTTGGACTCCCAAGATGCTTTCCAGTGGCTTGCCCAACAGTTCTACCTGGAAGCATAGTAGGAATCTCAAAACAGAATTCATTAACTTCTGCCCTGGAGAAAATCTGTTTGTCCAGCATTCTCTTCCATCTTAAGAAGTAAGGGAGAAGTCCATTCTCCTAGTTACTCCAGCCAAACCCAAAAAACTTTAGAATCATCCACAATTCCTACTTTCTCTCATATTCATCTTCCAATTCTGTGATAAATCCCCCTGGGCTTAACCTCTAAAAATACCTACAATCCAATCATACTTTATCACATCCATCTCACAAAATGTTTCTTCAACGGAGAATCCTTTCTCAGCCTTCCATCTGAAGCCAACCAATCTCAATCCCTCCCTCCCCCCTGCACACACCTCTCTCCTTTATTTTGCCCTGATTTGTTTTATTTCATAGCACTTACCTTGCCTCACTTGTTATACACCAATTAAATTATGCATTGCCTGCTTTCCTCCACTTACACCCATGGTGGCAAAGGCTTCCAACCAAGTACAGTCCTTAGCTCGCAGTAAGTGTGTAACCAGCATTTGTGAGCTGCATGAACGAACCGATGAATGAGTGTTTACTTGAAGTTTTAGTATGTATGTGGGAGAATATGTGCTCTGAAATCAGACAATCCTGAGATCTGGTCACTGCATTGATAATGATCTCCAGACTTTCAGTTATTAAACTAGTGCCTTCATTCTCTAGCAGTAGTGACATGCGGTTATGAAAATGAAAAAAAATAGTGTTGTAAAGTACCTTCCATGATGTCTTTATATATTTAGTGGATGGATCATCTTGTGATTTCTTTTATCCCTGTTGTGCTTGCCACTGTGACAGTCATATATTGGTATTAGTAGTTTCTTTTTTATTGATTTTTTTTGGGGGGGCTTGCCTACCAAATTATCTTGTTATGTGGCTGTGTTAGGCATACTGTTAATACATCACAAAATTATCTCCTTTGTGCTTTTCACTAGATAAAGATACAAGACAAGGGATGGTTAGTTAGGTAAAGCACCCCAAAATCCATCAGGCTAAAATATAGCCTATCAAGATTTGTGCCCAGACTGTCTGATACTGGAGGCCAAGTTCTTATCTACTTCACATTTCAGGCATTGTCCTCAGCATGTGGGAAGTTGAAAGATGAGATTCTTCCTAGTTTATGGTGCCAACACACACCACTTTGTCCATTGCTTTTAATCCCCAACTGTTCACAGGAATCATCCACGGGAAATCCATATGACTGCATCACAGCTCTTCAAGATTGGATTCCCTGGACATGGGAACTCTAGATGTATATTATAGGATTTCCCAGTTAAATATTATGTAAGTCAGAGGTGGGAATTAAATAGTCAAGGCAGGGGAAGGAGTATGTACAGGCTCAATGGGAGAGTCCTGGGAGTGGGGGCAGGGAATTGCTCAGTCAGTTCTTCTGATGATAAACTAAAATTCTGCAACTGAAAGATTCTGTTTGTGGTAAAGGCATTCCAAGATATATGGCAGTAATGTGGCTGTCCTGGGAAGAATCAAGGTCATTGTCACCCTCCTGAAAAGTCAGTTACCTTCTGTTCAGTATTTGCCTGCTTCAAGGTAACTGTGAATTTGCTTCAAGACTCATTATTCGGGTATTGACTAAAATGTCTACCTAACATAAAGAAAGCCAATTCCTTGGACTTTAATTTTGTCACATATAAAAGAAGGGATACAATTTATGTATATAACAAATAGCTGCTTTATTGAGTAAATGTGGTAATTCATTTCAAGTATATGGTGTGGTACCCAAGGGTGATTAACTCAAGAAAAAATTAGCTAGTAATATTAATATTCTTCATGTCTAGAGAGATCCCAAGAATCAACCCTTGGAGTATGCACTTGAATACAGTGTGGTGGTGGGAAGAAACCTGGGGCCAGCTGTCCTAGATTCAGATCATTTTCTGACACTGCCATCCCCTCAAAAGCTGACTGATTCTGTGCTGGAGTTTACTCGGAGTAGAGTAAAACCTCATTGCTATCTGAGGTGTGTACAGAATGTCCCTCCAGAGGTTCATGTGAAAGCTTTATTCCCCTACCATGGTGCACTATTAAAAAAAAATAAATAAAGGAACCTTTAAGAAGTAAGACCTAGAGGCAGGTTTGAGATCATCGGAGGAATGCCCTGAAGGAGAAAGTGGGACCCTTTCCTCTTCCTTTCTTTAATCCAAGGCTACAAAGTGAGCTGGTTTGCCAGGAGCTACTTGGAGGATGGGCTGTGCTGCCACAGGCCCTAAAGCAAAGGAGCTAATAGATCCTACGATGTCCATCCTGAGACAGTCGTAACTGTCAGCCCACATTACCTTATTCTTTCAAAGGCTGATTGTATCAGGCACATCTGTTGCAGTACTAGCAGGGGCTACAGAAGTGCTATGGTTGTTGGGTGACGTGATATCGCCTGTGTAAAGAACAACCCCTGCCTGTGTCTTCCTACACCTGGAAGTTGTGACTATTTTCAAGAGTTCATAAGAAGGTCTGAAAGGAACTGACAAGCCAATAGAAAGCATGGAGAGCAGAAAGTATTTAATAACAGCCAACTGTGTGCCCATGAGTCTCCACGTTGTCTCATGGAGGTTAATGGTTACAGCAATCCTACACAGTATTACCTATACTGTACAGGCAAATACACTAAGTGGGGACTGTGCAGATGACTTATTTATTGGACATACTAAGAATCTGGTGAGTTCTCGTCTTGACTTAAACTTATCTGTCCTCTATATGTGTGCTTATCCAACTTTAGAATGGGAGAAACAGTGTTCCCTTTTCATGTTTATTGTAAAGGCCAGGAAGGCTGCTCAAGATGTGCCAGGTGGAGAACCTAAGTGCCTCCCTTCCTCTGAGAGATTTTCTGTCCAGGTCTCTCTAGGGACATTGCCAAGCTTGTCAGATTGCACAGCCACTGTTCCCCCCAATCCACCAAATTCCAAAGGAATTTGCTTTCATTTCTGATTCTCTCAAACTCTTATTAATTTGCAGGCATTTGTCTGTACCCAACACTAGTCAGTGCTGTTTTGATTTGTGTTTCTGGACCCATATTTTCTTCCTGCTACTTGTGCCCTTAGGCCTTTTCTTCATTGGGACCCAATTTTAGAAATGTAATAGGAAAATCACAGACAGTGAAATCATTGTCGTCGTTAGGGAGCCTGGCCCATTAGTTTTCTGAGTCATCGTTTCTTCATAGGCAGAGTGGACTGAGAAAAAAAGATGGGCTGAGATGGCCAAGGTCTTTATCTTCACAAGTGTCTGAAAAGGCAGCAAGCAAGAAAAGCAAATGGGAGGCAAATCTATATATAGCCTCAAAGATGTGCTTTAGGGAAGCCTGCTGTAGATCCTGCTGGTGATTCATGAGATGCCCCTGTTGTGGAAATGGCAGTAGCCAATGGGGCCAGTGAGCATTCTTGTAAGTGGAGTCACTCATATACTCTTTCATCCATTCAAAAACTACAGATACGTGCGTAAGGAATATCTCCATCATGTGTCAGAGATGATGGTTCACCGATACTGAGAATAGATGTAGTTCCTGCCATTGTGGGAAGCAAATAAATTAACTGTACCCTGCGACAACACTTCAATAGGGTGTGCTGGCATTAGGGCAATGTCTGATGAGCTTTTGTTTGTTATGCAGAGGGAGATCAGGATGAGCAGTACATTGAGTATATCTCAGTACACTGAGATCTGAAGGATGAACAGAGCCTAGGCACATAGAATGAGAGGGACGTCTGCATGTCAAGGAGAGCCTGTTGGAGGTTAAGTCAACAGAGAGCTAAGGTAAATCATGAGTAAAGGAAGGGCTTGGATCTGGCTTAGTGATGGAGATCTTGCTTGGCATGCCTAAGATGGGGTCACATCCTTGACACAGAGAAAAGGGTTACAAAAATAAAAATATGGAAGGAAAGTCAGTTGGCTGCACACAGAGACCAAGAGAGGAAAGTTAAGGCTTTAATGGCACATAACTTCGTGTGTCTGTGAACATGAGTTATAGAGTTTAATCTCAAACCAAAGAGGATCTGGAAATTATATCAGGAGATAAATTTCAGAAAACAATTGCTAGATTGTGTAAAATACTTGAAAATTTTTATAACTGCTCTGAAGAGATTAGGGGGCAAAGAATGTACAACACACTTCATGGAGTGGGACACACAAAAAACAGATATACATGGTCTCTAGAAAGGACCTTCTTGTTTCCTTAGAATAAGTAGACATGTAGGTATCTCAATGTGTGCTCCAAATTCCCAAATTTTGCTTGTGACAGTCTGAATCATGTCAGAACCTGTCCCTTGTCCTGACATCCAGAGAGATTTCTATTCTCAGTGAGTGAGAGCAGAAACACACTATGCTCTGATGGACAGTAAATATTCCAGGCATGGGAGGGAGGTGTCTCTTCCAGACTCTGCATTTGAAGCATGATATTTACAAGGCAAGAAAGGCTGTCTTAGGACAGAATCTCTAAGAATGCTTTCAGATCTCGTTTATTCAGCAAGCCGGCGCTGCTGTATCAAAGCCCCTAGATAGGATCACACATATGCTCGGCTGTGTATTCCTATGTAAGCAGCGAGGTGGGCTGGCAGGGGAGAAAGGACCAAAAGCCCATCTTGTAAGCAACAGCTAGGAAATGTCTTAGTTATCGGTCTCTTTTCACGGTCCCATAAAATAGATGACAGAATGGGTAGGAAGCTCGGGGGTGTTCAAATGCCTTTAAGTAGCAACCTTCAGTAGTGGTCATTGTGCTGGCTGGACTTATATCAATTGACACAGGCTAGAGCTGCCTGAAAGAAGGGAACCTCCACTGAGAAAATTAGTGACTGATTGGGGAGGGCCCAGCCAGCCCATCGTGGGTTTCGGTTCTATGAGCAAGCCATGAGGAGCAAGCCAGTAAGCAGCACCCCTCCATGGCCGCTGCATCAGCTCCTGCCTCCAGGTTCCTGCCCTGTTCGAGTTCCTGTCCTGACTTCCTTCAGCGACAGACTATAATGTGGTAGGGTAAGCCAAATAAAGCCCTTCCTCCTCACCTTGCTTCTGGTCATGGTGTTTCATGGCAGCAATAGAAACCCCAAGACAGTCCTGTTGAGGAGGACACGGGTGCCAGATCTTACTCTAACAGTTCAGTTTATGGGCTCACTGTATCAGTTACTTTTCTCATTGCTGTGACCAAATAGTTGACAAGAAGCTACTCAGGAAAGGAGGGGATTGCTTTGGCTCACACCGTAAGAAGGGATACAACCCACCACAGCAGGGGAGGCACAATAGCAGAAGCATGGGGTGGCCTATCACATAGTGTCCACAGTCAGGAAGTACAGATAGGATGGGGAGTCGGGCCAGGTGGTAAAACCCCAAGGTCTGCCCCAGTGCCTCAGTTCCTACATGGAGTTTCCACCCCCTAAAGGTTCCTCCACTTTTCATAACAGCATCCCCGGCTGGAGACGTAGTAGTGTTCCAACCTTTGGGGAATTTCTAGGGATGTTTCCCATTCGAGACACAGCACTTACTTAGTTCTAATAATGACCCGCCAGAGATGGACGTTTTTCCCCAGTTAGAAACGGTGGATGCTGAGGACCAGAGACATGACCTGTCCCAAGCCACATAGCAAGCAGCAGGAGTGGGGCTCGAACCCAGGGCAGTTGGTTTCAGGGCTTCATTCTCCCACCTCCAATACAGAGGAGGCTTTGCTACCACAGTCTCACATCTGGAACACCAGTGTTTCCCCTAGCCCACAGCCTACCTGTAAGCCTCTATTCCTTTACCTATAGGATGGAGGTCATAAGCTCTACCTCTGGATCATTGAGAATACATAATGTTTGTAAAGCACATCCAGGGCTCTTGGGAAAGGCTGATTAGATGGATATGTGTAAGAATAACCAAGTGAGGCCAAACTGGCCCTACCTTTAGGCATTGTTAGTAAGGACTGGCCTTTGAATGGCTTAGGTAACAGACATTAATTGCTCACATTTACAGAGACTTGAGGCAGATGGAGAGGCCTCTCCTCTTTACCTGCAGGTGGCTACCTTCTCCCTGAGGTCTTTCCTCTGTATGCACACTCCTGTATCTCTTCCACTTACAAGGATACCATTCCTACCAGATCAGGGCCCATCTCTTGATGACCACATTTAACCTTCGTTACTTCTGAAAGTTTCAACCTCCCAACACAGCCGATCACACTAGGGATTAGAGAGTCTACTGAGTCGAGACAGGAACAAACCAGACTGCAAGCCTTGTCCTTACCAGTTGTCCTACTCTTCATCCCAATTCTTAAGCAATATACTCACTCTAGGTTGCTCACAAGACCTCAGCTAGGAACTGGAAACCATAGCAAAATCAATATTAAGTTACTAGACATAGTAGTGAATGCATGAAATTCCAGTACTCCAGAGAGAGAGGCTTGTGAGTTACAGTCCAGCCTGGGCTATACAGACCCTATTTCAATAATAAATAATAATAATAGTAGTAACAAAAGACAAAGGAAAGAATGCTAGCACAAGTTACACCTCTATCCCCCATAATCTACTCTTTATAATGATCTGCAACCTAGAAATAAACCACACATAGCGTTTATAGACACTTAAATACTGTAATGTCTCTCCCAGCTACATTCCTGTCAATGGCTTGCCATTCATCCAGAATGGTCTGTGAGGCCCTGTGTGATATGGTTATGTCCTCCACTTCTGTCTTTACACAAACATCATTCCACACATAGGCACTCTCGGTGTGTCAGAGAGTGTCCCCCCTTTTATTTGCCCTTTGTCTCATTTCAAAGATTATCTTTTACTTGTTTGCTTCCTGTCACAAGAGCACATACTCCACGAAAGCAGGCGCCTCTCACCTTTGCATCTGGCACACAGGTTGCAAGGCGGGGCTTCTGTGTGGACTGGGTAAAGCGACGATTGCAGTTACTAGCTGCAGTGGGTGAGCGAAATTACGACTTTCTGGCCCCTTCTAGGATGACACTTTCCAAATGTTGCTTAGCATATGTAAGAATTACCAACAATGCTTGGTTTAAACACTTACCTCCAGGGCAGGAGAGATGGCTCAGCTCTTATGAGCACTGACAATTTTTCTAGAGCACCCAGGTTCAATTCCCAGCACCCACATGGTGGCTCACAGGGTCTGTAACTCTAGTTCCAGGGGATCTGACACCCTCTTTTGCCCTCTACGAGCACTGCACACATGTGGTTCCCAGATATACATGCAGGCAAAACAACCACACACGTACAATAAGAATAAATAAACCTTTAAAAGTCAACAGAAAGCTCTCTTCCCTCGGCCTCTTAAAATTCTGAATTAGTAGGATCCTGAGTGGAGTTTAAGAACCTCTGCTTTTAAAATGATCCCAGTGCCTTTCAGGGAAGCAATCCAAACCACAGTACTTTGCCTCACTTGGCAAAGGAAAAGGTGATACCGTTGATGCGTTCAGGGACCTCCTCTCTCTGTGTCTATTATAGGCTGGGGAGAGACTTCAGAGTCAGGATGAAGGTTGATAACAGTGGAAAAAGGAGGCTGAGATGTGACCTTCACAGACAGGCATGCTGTCTCCCAAGTCCCAGGAGGAGAGCATTGCTGAGAGAAGAATCTTGGAGTTGAATCCAGAAGCCAAAGCACAGAGTTAATTTCCTCCTTGGCCTGTGCACAGAGCAGTTTTCAGTGGCACTGCCGTGTCCTGGGGACTCCATTTACACCAGGAAATTGTCATCACAGAGCCTGAACTAGTAGGGAGTGCAGAGTCCTGTGTAGCCCCCCGCCCACCATTTCACAAAGCAATCAGCACAGCTCATCCTCTAAATGGCTGCTGTGGCTGCTGTTCAGACCCAGCTTGTGCGTCCCCTTCACTGTGGTTTGCTCTTCACAATCCTGTCACCACCACCCATGCTCAGATACCAGCGGAAACTCTACAGGACAAGGGAAGTTCCCAAGGAAGCGCTGTAAAGGTACTTAGCTTCGCACTGCTGGCGTGCGTCTTGATAAGCCCTGGGGGAGAAAACCAGTTTCAGCTTCCAGCTACTTTCAAACAGCTGAGCAAAGTTTATGCAACGGCCCGATTACTTTCCAATTTTGTGCAGGAAGCACATCTTTCTTTGAAATTGGCCCTATTCACATACACAGAATAAGCCGAGAACTTATCAAACCTCCCAGCAGTCTCCTCTTCTCAGCTTCCTTCCTCATATTGGGCACTTCACAATTCGGTACCGGATTGTGTATCTCGTACTTCTGCCTGTGGAACCCCTTTAGCACCCTAGTTTTGGGGCCAGCCTGAAGAGAGTTCAGCCTGGGGAGCTGGTAGAGCCAGATGTTATCAGCACTGGTGCCCTACAGTTTTCCAGTTCCAATCTCCGGCGTGACACGGTGCCAGCCGGCACTTTTCCCTGTCTAATCGACCCGGGCTGAGCTTGCTGAGCCTGCTCAGAACAGCCTCTTCTAGATGCGCTTTATTTGTGGTCCTTCCTGCTCTTCTATTTGAAAATTGGGCTTTGGGCTCCTAGTCAACTAAATCCAAGCTGAAATGACACGTGGGAAGGATCCTATGGGTGAACATGGGCGTCAAGGCCTTAGTTACAATACTCTGTTGATTCTCACATAGGCCCCGGCTTCACACAAAATGGTTTATTTAATACAACACTGTCTGGTTATCGCACTGGCCCCAGTGAATTTTGTGAATTTTGGAGGCTCTGGGGACAGTCAACCTTCAGTTAAAGAACCGCTTGCCTCGTGTGACCTCAGTTTACAGCGCAGAGGAGGAAAGTTGACTTCTGCTCGAAATTAGCTCTAGCTTCCTAAAGGTGGGCTCCCAGGACTCCGGAACTTAACAAGGAAAACACATGAAAGAAGGAATGTAAAAGGATCTGCACTCGTGCTTGGGGCTTAGCAGGGCTCTATACATTTCCCCCATCCTGTTCTCCCACCTGTTCTTGTCACAGGCAGAATTGACTGCCAGCCCGTGTCTTGGTTCATTTCTTAAGTATTTCCTCAGAATGCCTCTGAACACTGAGTATGTGGCAATGGCAGGCTCATGGCTTACTGGCATTTTCACATGCTGCTTGTCCTGGTGGTGGCTGGCATTGACTCCTTCTGCCTTCCTGTTCTTTTATTTCTCCTCTCTGTTAGTCCCACCTATACTTTCTGCCTGGCCACTGGCCAGTCAGTGTTTTATTTATTGACCAATCAGAGCAACAGATTTGACATACAGACCATCCCACAGCACAGCCAAGTGCAGACCATCTCAGACACCTGCACTCAGGCCCGTGGTCCTAATCATCCTCTAGGCAGACCTGCTGGGTAAAGCCACGAGGAACCCGAGAACAGGCTCCCACAGGACATACAGAACATCCCACAGCAGGTGAGTTTTTCCTGCTGGATATTCTGTTAAGGGGAGACAGGTGAACTATTAAGTACAAGTTAAAGTGAGAGCCGAAAGTAAACAAGTCGTGAAGATGGAGAGATGGCTCTATAGGTAAAGCTCTTAATACACAAGCTTGAGGACCTGAGTTCAATCCCCAGAATCCACTAAAAAAGGTGGGCATGGCGGTGCATTGGAATCCTAGCAGTGGGAAAGCGGAGACAGGAGCATCTTCCGAGCTCACTGCCCGGCTAGCCCTACCTGAATCCCAAAGGTGAATGGCTCCTGAGGAATGACACACAAGGATGACCCTGGGTCTCCATGTGCATGTATACCTACATATATGTACATCTTCACATACGCATGAACACACACCCAAAAAAGGAAAGAAAAAGAAGATAAAATAATTTAAAAAAAATCAGACAAAACTAAAATGGTAAACTTGCATGAACCTAAGTATAGATACATCTGGCAAATAGCCATCATCATTGTCTTAGTTTTCTATTGCTGTGATAAAACACCATGACCAAGGCAACTGATAGAAGAAAGCATTTCATTTGGCTTCTGTTTCCAGAGGATTAGAGTCCATGATGGCAGAGCAAAAGCCTGGCAGAAGGAAAGGCTGAGAACTCATATCTCAAACAGAAACACAAGCAGGAGGCAGAAAGAGTGTGCTGGGGATGGAAGGAGACTTTTCAAACCTCGGGCCCACCCCAGTCACACACCTCTTTCAACAGGCTACAGTTCTTCCCAAACAGCTGCCATCTGGAGACCCAAGTATTCAGATATATGAGCCTGTGAGTACCATTCTCATTAAAGCATCACAATAATGGTCCCTTTGATGACCCTCTTAGCACAATGGCTCACTATAGGTACCTATTAACAAGGGCTTCTTGGGCCTCAGCTGTAACTCTCTCTTGTCCTGTTTGATGCTACCATTTACCACAGCCTGGTGGGCATATGCTCTAGATAGGAAGGTCTCTTGAATCTGTAGGCTCCAACCCTAAAGATGATGTTAACTAATTCAATATTTCCTTTCATTGTTTTCATTTTATTATACTGAGTTCCATCTTCAATTTTCCTGAAAATATAAAGTATTCCTTGAGCAAACCCTACACCCCCTACCACTCCTTCCTTTCTAGCCCTTCCCGTTAGCTGTTCTCTGAAAGTTTTTGCTTCTGCTTCCATGTCATATATACAAATCTAATTTTACGTGTCTCTATAAAAAACCTGGGAACCATAAATGAGATAAAGGATGCAATATTTGTCTTTCTGAGACTGATTTAATTTGCTTAATATGGTTATCTTCAGTGGCATCTATTCTTCTAATGACATAACTTGGTTCTTATTTATGGTTGAAAAAATAATAGTGTGTGTTTAAACAACATGTTTTTTTATCCATCCCTTTGTTTATGGGCACCTGGATTGTTCCATGACTTAGCCTTTGTAAACAGTGCTGCAATAAACATTCATATTCAAGTATCTCTACGATGTGTTCACTTAGAGTTCTTTTGGGAAAATTTCTAGGAGTGGCCTCATGGGAGACCTACAGGAGTTTTTGAAGAACCTCCATATTGATATCCATAGTGGTCAAACTAGTTTATATCCCTACTAACAACATGTAAGGTTTCCTTTTGCCCATATTTGTTTTATTTCTTCCATGTATAGAATCCATCCTGATTATTTGCCTCTCCTTCTTCCCTCCCCAGTCTCCCTACTGCCATGTCAACCTGTCTTCCTCCTTAGAAATCTCTTTTCCACCTTCATGAATTTTTGTTTTGTGACTCCTCTATTTTTTAACCAGGGCCATATCTGTGACAATGGGTTTGGAATGATTTATTGGAGCCTGATGATGGGCTCACCGGTGGATGTCCATCTGAAGACAATGACTTTCCCTCTCTCAGAATCTTTCAGAAGCCAATAGATCATCACTAAGTGTAAGGGTGCCATGACTCACTTCCCCACCTGCTGGCAAGGCAATCCCCATTCAGGCCCAGTGCCAATGACTGCATCTGCTGTGAGTTCACAGACCCAGTGGGTGTGCTATACCTAGAAGAGCTCTTTGCAGGACTTATCCCTGCCTTCAGGCTCTCACATTCTTCCTGTACCCTCTTCTGTAGTGTTCCCCGAGCCTTAGAGGTGGTATAAATATCTTCTTGGAGCCTAAGTCTCAACTTCCACTTAGTCTTAGAATCTTGGGCAGCCCTGTATTGCATTCACTGTAATTCACTTTGAAGAGACGTTTCTCTGCTTAAGGCTAAGAGTAGCGTATGTCCATGGCTATAAACAGACATTTATGAGCAGTTTGAAACTCCTCCCATATAGGTAAGCAACAATAGTATATTCCCCTCAAGGTCTATTACCTCCCCAAGCATGAGTATTTGATGGGTTTTACAGTCTCAGACATGGATTCCCTCCTGCAGCATAGCCCTCAACTCCAATCAGAAAGTGGTTGGTTACCCCCATAGTAGTCATCCACTGTGTGCCCACATTTCTTTTCTTACCGTCAAATGCTTTTGAAGCTTCTGTGATGTGCCAGCAGAGATGAGGTTTGAGAAATGTCAATGAATAAGCAGCTATTGCGGCTGAACTCACAATGCTTCCACACAGGAAACAAACACAGGGAGCGTCAGTGACCACAAACATTTAAGTCAGGATTAGGGCAGAGAAGACCACAGAAATAGAATGAGGAGAGGAGGGGGACTAAGGGATGGTAAGCAATAGGAAGAGAAGAGATGTGGGAGCCTTCTCTGAAGAGTTTCATCTGAGCTGAGATTTGACTGGGGAAAAAGAACCAACCACATGAAAAACTTAGAGAAGGTCATTCCATGCTGAAGGAATGCACATTTCCATGCAAACACAAAGTCCCAGAAACGGGAGTAATTTGATGTGTTCAAGAGATAAAAGGCTTGTGTGGAATACCATATCCTTGTGTTGTAGAGTTTGTACAATTTTTTTGTTGTTGTTGTTGTTGTTGTTTGTTTTTTGTTTTTTTGGCTTGGTTTGGTTTGGTTTGGGTTTTTGTTTGTTTGGTTTTTGCTTTTGTGTTTTTTTTTTTTTAGACTGGACTTAGCTTGTGTAGCCCTGGCTGTCCTGGTACTCACTCTGTAGACCAGGCTGGCCTTGAACTCACAGATCTGCCTGCCTCAGCCTCCCAAGTGCTAGGATTAAAGGAGTACACCACCACCTGGCTTGTAGGGTTTCCTTTTTAAAATAGAAAATCTCTTTAAAAATGAAGTCCTTATATTTCATTTCACATTTGAAAGGGACAGTGTATCTTAGTGGTTTAAAACTTAGATTTCTATTCTAGCAGCCCCTGAGTTAACCCCATGAAGAAGCAGTTTTGCCTTAGCTGTTTGCATTCACTTCTGGGGTTTCCCTCTCTAGCTGAGTGAGTCAAAGCTACTGTCTGCATCTTCTGTGCCTCATATGACATAAAGATATAAAAAAATTATTTCAAATGAATAGGGATTCATACAATAAACTGGTATAGTGAACTGAAGTACCCAACTCGGGCGACCTTCTCTAATCCCTTGGCTCTTTCCTCTAGAATTTCACTTTTCTGATTCTTTTGATTCTAACATTGCTAAAACAAGCAAGCAAACAGCAGAACATGATTTCCCCAGTGCTTTAGGATTTCAGTATCTTTGAAATCCTTGAAAAGTCTGATTTAATAGAAGCAAGCCTTCTCAGCCCTCTTTAAATTGCTTCTAGGATCTAGACGGCGCTTTCCCCCGGAAAGATTGATTGTTGAGTCCACACTACCTAGTGCTCATCTTTCATGCTGTTTTTCTTCTTTTCTTGTTTCTCTATAATGTGCGTCACCACCAGCCGTGTTACGCTGTCATTTGCTTTCTTGTTTAACCGAAACAATATAAACCCAATGAGAACAACAGCTTGCCTTGTTCCGTGAGTTCTTCCCAGTTCATTCTCTGGTTTTAAACCCTTAGTAATCTCATGATGTCTCTACACCCCCTTAAAAATATACATGGCGTGGGTGGGTCTGCTAATAGGTCTGTGCTGGTTAGTTCTTTTGTCAACCTGATACAAGCTAGTCGTCTGCAGAGGGAAAAGCTCCGCTGAGAAAACTCTTCCATAAGACTGGCCTGTAGGCAAGCCTGTGGGGCATCTTCTTGGGGGAGAATTGTTATGGGGGGCCTTCCCATTGTAGGTGTGCCACCTCTTTGCAGGTGGTCCTGGACGGTATAAGAAAACAAACTGAGCAAGCCAGGAGAAGCAAGCCAGGAAGCAGTGTTCCTCCATGATGTCTGCATCAGTTCCTGCCTCCAGGTTCCTGCCTCTGTGTCCCCGGATGATGGACTACAACTGTAAGATACAGTAACCTCTTTCCTCCTCAAGTTGCTTTTGGTCATGGTGACTTCTCACAGCAATAAAAACATAGCCAAGGCAAGGTCAAAGAACCTCAGGTCTAAAAATATCCCACAACACAATCTGAATTGCCAGCATCTCAGTGACCCAGGAGAGCAATGATTCTAGACAGAATCTGATCCAATAAAACCAAAACATTTATTATTCACTCATTCACTCACAAATATTTATTAGGTCTTGATTCTGCTCCAGACAGCAGACTAGATGCTGGTGCAGAATGGTAAATGAAATAGATGCCTGCCCTAGGAAGGTAAAGTCTTCAATAATCACTCCTGATTCTTATAAAAGTATCTCACCATCAGTCTCAGAAGTATCATTCTTTCATATGAATCCAAAGACTAGAAACTAAAGAATAAAATAAAACTTGGCGGTATGCCTATGAGTGGGCAGGCAGAAAATGCTGTTCCCAGCATGACTCACTGACTCTCTCTCACACCACTCTGAAGGTGCTGATTGCTCTAAGTACCATATTCCACAATGAGCAGATGGCATCCACACACACTTTCCCACAGTCCACTATGGCTCCTCTCCCATTCTGCACATGCTTGTGGTAAGGTGTACGCACACACACACATACACACAGATACACAGACAGGCACAGACACACACACACAGATGTGTACAGATAGACACACCACACACACACACATACACACACACACACACACACACACACAAACACAAACACACCACTGTACAACTCTCAGCACCAAAAACACATCTCAATAAATTGAAAATAAAATCCCAGGTGCCACAGGAACGCAAGGTAAGTAGGAATAAGAATTTTCCAGTCCCCAGCATCAAACTTTAATTGGCAATTTTCAAGCTGTTACTTTTCTGTTTGTTTGGTTGGTAGGCTGTTTGGTTTGGTTTAGTTTTTGTTTTGTTTGGCAGTTGAGAGAGAAACTTATTTATGTTGCTAAAAGACTGAAAATTCTTGATTCTTCTGCCTCGGTTTCCCCAGGAGCTAAGACTACAGGCATCATTCCCATTCTGAAACTTTTCTAACAAACAGAGACAAAAGGAACTGCTGCACTGGAAATTTCAGAGTGTTAGGAGGCAGAACTTACATAAACATTTATGAATGTGTACATACATCTATATATACACACATATACATGTTTATATCTCTATGCACACTCACAGTTCCCAGGAGAAATTCCTTGTAAGCCAACATGGATGAGCCCCCAAGTTAGACTGCCTAGGTTCATTTGCATCTCCCACAGGCTACTTGTGCAGTGTTACTTAGTGTGTAGAATTGATATAGAATCAAATAATCTAATGCATAGTGTTGTTCACAAAGTTACTGAACACATCAGTTGGTCAATTGATTTTTTAAAAAAATGGAAAATGCTAACCCTCGATTATATCCATTCATTTGCAAAGTAAACTGTCACTATAATGATTTTATTTATTTATTTATTTATTTATTTATTTATTTATTTATTTATTTATTTATTTAGTTTTTTCGAGACAGGGTTTCTCTGTGTAGTTTTGGTGCCTGTCCTGGATCTGGCTCTGTAGACCAGGCTGGCCTCGAACTCACAGAGATCTGCCTGGCTCTGCCTCCCAAGTGCTGGGATTAAAGGCGTGTGCCACCACCGCCTGGCTTAAAAACTATTCTTAATGCTATGATTGCCCTTAATGAGTTTTAAACAAAGGGTTTATCTTCCCAATGCATAAAACTACACTTTACAGCCTAAAATATTAATGTAGGAAACTGAAACAAATCAAGAAACTCCATTGGATACTAGGAACCATTATTAAAATACCATGTAAAATGGCTCAGCAGGTTTGTATCTTTATGGTACTAAATGACCAAGTGAGAATTTCAGGTTTATTCAATTATCTAGACACCTACACTGTCTTTCCCCTTTAGTTTCATTAAAATAGTTAATGTTATGCGAAACAGCCTTTTAGTCTACATGGTCTTTTCTTTTCCTAGTTTTTTCTCCTATTTCAAACTATAAATGTCCTAGAAGTATATACTTTCAATTTTATGCATAATTATGTTTCCTAAATAATTTGATAAATTGGTCAAGCTATAACCCAGGGTTGGTTGGTCAGTAAAACCAGTCTTTCTGATTTTCCTGATTGCAAAGCTTTGGGAATTTGCTACCGTTCAAACAGAAGAGGGCAAAATGACCTGATTTTGCTCATTGGTTCACATTTCCTTTCAAGAATGATATTGTTGTCTGAATTATTTCAGGGTTTGCTACCAATATTTTATCAGATTATCTTGGTAAGAAGTTGGCACTCATTGCTCTCCTCACTCCCCATCTCTGGTACCTTAAGACATTACTATAAGGTTTGTTCAAGTTTACTTGAGATAGGCAAATAGAATGTCAGTTAGCTTTGTGATCTTGGGAATGAGATAGAAACATTCTATACTTTAAGTACCTTGTATATACAATATAGACAATAACATGACCTCATTGAGAGAGTTAACCTAATAAATAAATTAGATAATCAAGTACAATGTTCGGCTCCAACAGGATATCAAAATATGTTAAATTATTGTTGCCATAACAAATTCAGAATGCCCGGGGCAGTGGTGGCGCACACCTTTAATCCCAGGACTCGGGAGGCAGAGCCAGGCGGATCTCTGTGAGTTCGAGGCCAACCTGGGCTACCAAGTGAGTTCCAGGAAAGGCGCAAAGCTACACAGAGAAACCCTGTCTTGAAAAACAAAACAAAACAAAAATTCAGAGTGGTTCAATAAGAAAATGGGATGTAGACAAAGAGAAAGCATTGATTTTGAACTTTACTTACTCTATTTCCTTTTAAATAAAGAATAAGTTATGACTCAGTCCAAAAAGATGATAGATTAGATTATCTTTTTCAATTTGCATCTATTCCTAGTAGATGGTGATTAACACAGAGACCCACAACTGGCTAAGGCACAGTAAACAAGAGACTGCAGAATGCTCAGCCCTAAATAGAACATGTATACCCCTCTCCCTCCTCCCAAAGTTCATGGATCATTTCAGAATAGCAGACGAGTGGGTGGGAAAGAGGGTAATAGCAGAGGGGTATACAGATATTAGGAAACTGTTTCTAGATACAGCAAGGCACATATGAACACACAGCAGTTGTGACAGCATACACAAGAGCTGTGTAAGCCCAAACCGTCAAAAATCCTGCATGAAGAAGGGAATTGGGTACAACTACCACCCTTGGCCATGAAGCTATTGGTAGCTGTTAGCTGAAGGAGAGAGTCAGGAGTGTAGGCTCTGTTAAGTCAACTAAACTTCAGTAGAAGATCACACATCCAAGAATATATGGGCAGCATAAATTGGTCTTGATTGTTTTTCTTTAAGGACACGAAGTTAATGAAATGAGGAAGGAAAACGTTGGGAGAGGACTGGGAGTTGTGAATATTGTTAAAACACATTGCACAAAATTCTCAAAGACCTAATAAAAAAGTTTTAAACATGGGGACAGCTTGAGAGATAGCTCTGTGGTTGTGTTATTGTATGTTGTGCGTCTATGTGTTGTTCGTGTAGAGGACCCATGTTCTGCTCCCAGCACCTATATGGTAGCTCACAACCATCAATTATGCCGGTTCCAGGTGACCTTATTCCTTCTTCTGACCTCTTTTGTACACTAGGAAGACACACAGTGCCCATGCATACAAACATGTAGGCACACACTCAGACACACAAAATAAATCTAAAACGTTACAAGAATGGCATGTAAGAAAACAGTAAGCTTACTGTGTTACTATAAAAGGTAGCAGGGCAGTGTAGTAGGGCCTAGTGAAAAGAAGAATGAAGTCAGAGTCAAAGAAGAAGGCTGCCGCCAAACCCTGCACCAACATACAGGCCAGGGTAGGTGCCTCATTTTTGTCCTGAGCATAATGGAAAACCTTTGTTGATCGTGGGCAGCCCAAGGACATAAGGTGTTTTTATTTTACAAGACACAGTTTCGAAGTGGAACATTAATTATAGGGGAATAAGTGTAAGGTGCATGGACTGGATATTTCATTGGCAAGAGAGGATGCAAGTTGGGATTAGGGTCGCAGCTGATGGAGAGAAAAGTGAGTTTGGGAAGAACTGCAGGTAAATCCAATAGGACTGCTGATGAACTGGAAAAGCTTAAGTGCAGTGTCAATGACTGAGCTGTGAATGACAGCCCCAAGGTTGGTGGGTTGATGAAGGTGCCTAGATGGCAATGAATGTGAATGAAACTTCGCCTCATAATTGACACGCAACTCCACTTCTCTATTTCAATCAGAAGTCAAATAAGAAAATGAGCTAAAGTCTAGCTCTATTCTTTTTCTCTGCTCTAGTGTGAATACCTTCTGAAATTCATTCTGTAAGTCATTCAGTATCTGATACTGTGGTCTGGACCAAGTTATGGATGTTGATCATAAAGTAACAAACAGGATAACCCTCTCTCTATTCCAATGGTACTTATATTCTAATGAAAAGAGACATATCCTCTGAATGAATTGTGATATATAAATTAAGAATAGTAAGAGAAAAACAACAATGAAAAGAGATGAACTAAAATCAGAGATAGAAAAAAATGTCAAATACCTAAAACTACTTAGATAAACTACAAAGAGAGTGATACATCAATTGCCATTGAACTACTGCATTGGAATAGGCGATCCCGACCTTCGTTGCAGGGTATTGGAGTTCTGTTTGGATATATTAGTTTTTAGTTATGTATCCATCAGGCCAATAGACATTGGAGACTGGTGTACTGGAAAGAGGAAGGAAATGGAGATCTAAATGGTACATCAAGCCATGACCCTGGATGATCATTGAGAGAAAAGGTAGAAACTAAAAAGAGATGGGAGCCCACGACCAAGTCCTGAGGATACCCTAATCATTACCATTTGGACTACTGAAAACCCACCAAAAGAGATTACAGTAGCCAGGGTGAAAGTAAAAGCAGAGGACTGAGGACTGTGGTGTTGCTAAGTGAATGAGCTGAGTCCCTCTCCCTACTTCTTCATCTCATTCCACCCTCCTTGGTGGAATTCTAGGTAGGTTTCAGGCTCCCAGACAGGTCCCTGTTGCAGTACCACACTCAGCATTTCTGATGCCTTTTCTATTTGTGAACACTGACTGTGCTTTGTCTCTTCTTTTTCAACTTGACACAAACTGGAGTCAACTGAAAAGAGGAAGCCTTAATTGAGGAATTGTCTCCCTCAAACTGGCCTGTGGTCAAGTCTCTGTGGTATTTTCTTGATTGGTGTTTGATGTGCACCTTACTGTGCAGGTGGTCCTGAGTGCTATAAGAAAGCAGGCTGAGCAAGCCATTGAGAGCAAGTCAGAAAGCAGCACCCCTCCATAACCTCTTTATCAGTTCTTGACTCAAATTTCCTGCCTTGAGTTTTTTCCCCCTGACTTCCCTCAGTGATGTAGTGTGATAGAGATGGGTAAGCCAAATAAACCTTTTCCTCCCCAAATTGACCTTGATCAGTGTTTTATCAAAGCAAACTAAGACATATCCTCTGGATGAATTGTGATTTATAAATTAAGAATAGTAAGAGAGTAACAACAAACTAGTAATAAAAGGGGCCATTATAATAGACAACAATAAAAGTGATTTGAAATTATCAATTGTTAAATTTAGAATTTCTCATTTAGTAATTTGGGGACATGATTGATTGGATAACAAACCACAGAAAACAAAACTATGGGTAAGAGACTACCATTCAATCTTAGGGTAGAACTCAGATCCTCTTTCCCACTGGCAAAGGATGTACCCTCTTGATCAGAATCCATCCAGGCCAAGTTATCGAGACAAAGAACTGCTTTGCTGGTGGGGGGAGGGGAGCCCTGCGTGTGCACTGTGGGGACACTGAAATCAGCTGTGATTGTCTCACTTTGAAGCCAGCAGACAGCTATAGATCAGCAATGGACTCTGAGGCTTACAAAGAAGTGTCTGATATGCAAATAATATCTAATTACTCCAAGCGGCAACATAATGGCTCTTTTCTTGGGGAACACAAACAACAAAAGAAGGCTTCTAGGGACAGTAGAGTTCTGTAGGATCTTCTGGAGCCAGGAGGCACAGGTGCACTACAAACAACACCAAGCAGGAAAAATGGGCAGGGAATGAAGGAAGTACAGCGACATTCTATAGCCATGTCACAGCCTTCAGTGAGAACCCTGGGAAAAGACAAATATGCAAAAATTAAACTCAGAATTCCATAGGTTACCGGCCAGCTAGGTCAATAAATATTCGGGTTGTAGCAATAAGTAAAAACTATAGGAAATAAAAAGGAGTCTAAAAGATACATGAGCCCAAGTTTAAAGGGCTAACATGTTTTGAATTGAAGTCTAGGAAGTATAAGTGAGAGAAGTAATGAGCAAGTATCAATATTTAAAGAGACACTGGCTGAGATTGTTTAAAATTTATGAAAGTCATTAAGCTACAAATTCAAGAAATGCTATTAACCCCAATCAAGATAAAATGCTGAGGGAGTTTAGAATGTTTCCCATGATACAGTGCTTTGCCTAAGATGGGTGAAGCCTTGGCTTCAGTCTCCAGTAACACACACACACACACACACACACACACACACACACACACACACACACACACACACAAAAAAAAAAAAAAAAAAATACCAAATCTTTTTGTCAAATCCTACTATTCTTAATTGGGAATGAACTTGAATGTTTTGAACCAATTTAGGAAACCCAGTAGACAGTGGAGTGGCAGTTTTATTGATTTACTTGAATTTTGTGTTTGTATATTTGTGCATATGTGTGTAAATGTGGCTGTGCATGTCAGAGGACAACTTGCACCTTCCACCTTGTTGAGGTAAAGTCTCTCTAGTTTCTGCTGCTAAACTAAGTGCTGGTTAGGTGGCCTACATACAACTAAGGGGGGGTCTTCTATCTCCACCTCCCACATTGCCATAGGAGTGCTGGGGTTACAGCAGTGCAGAACAGGAGCTTAAAGCCGCAGGAGAGAGGAAGAGAGGGAGGAAGATGCAGAATTCTGCCAATTCCTAATTCTACAATAAAAATTTCAATAAAGGCAAAACATTTCAAATAAATACAACTTGTTGCAAGCAGAAAATGTTTTTAAATTATACAAATTTATGTAAAGTACTACATGGGGGTAGAAGTAATAATGGCCACACAATAGAAAGGTTAAAAATAAAGGATATAAAGGATATAAGTAACACAAATGCCGGAATGAGAGTTAATGAGATTAGGTTCTTAAATTTTGAGGGGGAATGTATGCAACGGGGCACAGTATAGAAACTGCTGACGTGACATTATTATGGGGAAGGTTTTTATTGTGGATAAGAGAGAGAAAATATCCAGAGGCATCTGAAAGAGTCCAGAGCAGACAAAAGAAAGCAGACTAGAGAAGGCTGTGTGAGAGGGAGAGAGCACGAAAGAGTCTAACAGTGGAGAACAAGGGAAATAGAGAAATGGCAAAAGACAGAATAGAGTATAGTGAGAGCAAGAGACTAAGAACGATGGAGAGGACAGAGAGAGAGAGAGAGAGAGAGAGAGAGAGAGAGAGAGAGAGAGAGAGGTGGACAAGTCATCTGGATTATAAGGAGGATGAGTGGGGGTGGGGGGAAGAGCCAGAATGCTTGAATGGAGTTTTAAATGGATAACAGGTACTTGTGATACTGAAGGAGCCTGAAGGCCAGCATGGGATTTAATGTGCTAATAGTTGCCACAGGTATATATGTAAATTGGAGAGCCATATGTCCCTTCTGCCAGAGGCAAAGGAAATGATTCCTTTTGGGGGACGGAAAACCCATTTCACAAGTTCCTAGGGAATGCTGGCTTTTATCTAACTTCCAGAAATCCTTCTATAGTCTGGCTTGAGCTCATTTCTGGGTATATGGACTGCCTATGAGACCTAACAGGAGGTATTCTGACATTAATGTAAATTAATATTTAATTAATTTAATGCTGTGCTTTGCAGTGCAACCATTGTTTTAACATGGTACAATAAGCTCAATTTTTCAAAGTTAGGAATGCATTATTGCCTCCAAACATCTCCTATTGTTATTTACTTGGATCTATTTACTACTGTTCTGTTGTGAATTATCACACCTGTCCTACATTTTATTTCCTTGTATATCTCTCTTGACAAAATGTCTGCCCATGTGTTTTTTTTTTAATTTATATCATTTGCCTCCTAATAATCCTGCATTGAAAGTCCTTTATATATCTTACACATGTATTCTTAGTTGGATATATGATTTGCAAATACTTTCTGGTTGGTCTCTTTGTATTTTTAACACCATCTTTTAGAAATAGAAGATTTTAATTTTGATGGAGCCCAGCAGCTTCATGATGGATCATATTGTACTGCCCTACCTAATCTTTGCCTAACTCAAGGTTACAAAGATTTTTTTCTCTCGTTTTCAGTGTCAGGGTATGTTAGCTGTACATGTTGGCTGTTTCCTCCTCTTTCATTTTCTGAGAAAGCTTGCCTAAGATTTGTACTTAAGCATTCAATAGAATTTACCATGGTCACCCCTTGGCTCCATGTTTTGAGATGGTTTTTCACTGAAATTCAGTTTCTTGGGGCTGAAGAAGCAGTTCATCAGTTGAGCACTTGTTGCTCCTGTGGAGGATTCAAGCTTGGTTCCCAGACCCTCATTAGGTAGCTTACCTGCAACTCCATTTCCAGGGGTCTATCTAATACCCTCTTCTTTATCCCCAGATACAACTTCACACACACACACACACACACACACACACACACACACACACACACACACACACAAATACGCACACACAAATACGCACACATTTTATTTGTTATTTGTTTGTTTGTTTTTGTGTATGGGTGTTTTGTCTGCATGGATGTCTGTGTACCACATGAATGCCTAGTGTCTGTGGAGGCCAGAAGAAGGCATCAGATTCCTTGGGACTGGAGTTACATACCGACTATGGTGAGCGGTCATATGGGTGCTAGTAACTGAACCAGGGTCCTTTGGAAGATTATCCAATGCTCTTAGCCACTGAACCATTCTCTCCATACCCAAGAAACTGATCTTTAAAAAAATATTTGGTGAGGCTGGAGAGATGGCTCAGTGGTTAAGAGAACTGGTTGCTCTTCCAGAGGACCCAGTTTCAGTCCCCAGCACCTGAACAGTAGCTCACATTCATCCATAACTCCAGTTTCACTGTCACATATGTGGGTAAAACATTCATGCACATAAAATAAAAATAAATCTTTTTTTAAAATGGTGTGTGTGTGTGTGTGTGTGTGTGTGTGTGTGTGTGTGTGTGTGTGTTGTATTCATCTGAGTGTATTTTGACACATTCTCATGAGAACATGCTAAGGCCAAAACAGGATGTCAGATGTCATCCTGTATAGCTCTCTATCTTGAACATTGCTGTGGGATGTTCCGTATGCTATGAATATGTGTTACTCTGATTGGTTGATAAATAAAATGCTCATTGGCCAGTATCCAGGCAGGAAGTATAGGTGGGATAAGCAGACAAGGAGAATTCTGGGAAGAGGAAAGCTGAGTCAGGAGATGCCAGCCTGCCTATAATTGCACACAGGTAAAGCCATGGAAAATGTGGTGAGATATAGATTAACAGAAATGGGATGAGTTGAAATGTAAAAGCTAGTCAGTAGTTAGCCTGAGGTAATGGCCAAGCAGTTTTAATTAATATAAGCCTCTGCGTGTTTACTTGGGTCTGTGTACTGGGCGGGACACAGGAGAGCTTTCAGCTATAATACTCTCCCACCCAGTCAGTGATCTCCTAGGATCTGCCTGTCTCTGTCCCAACAGTGCTTACAGGCACAGGTAGCCATGCATAACTTTTTATGTGGATTCTGAGATTCAACAGGTTTGCAGAGCAAGCACTCTAACCCACTGAGCCCTCTCCACAGCCCTGTTTTCTCTTTAATGTCTGTAAGATCTATAATGAAAGCTCTTCTTTCATTCCTAATACTGTTACTTTGGCTCTTTTCACACTCCCTTCTCATTAACCCGACTCCAAACAGATCACTTGCATTCCTCTATGTAAAGGGTCTGTTCAGTGTTATTCCTCAATTTCCCTCAGTGTGGTCTAGTTAGTCCTCATTCTGTAGATCTAAAGGTTGGAATATGGGTCATTCATTTAAATTCATTCACAATTTCTGATACAAGACTTTTAAAGCTATGAATTTCCCTCTAAGAATGTCTTTATCTGCAATTTCTTGATTTGGGCATGTTTTGTCAATGTTATTCAACTAAAAATATTGTTTGATTTCTCTTCTGGCATCTTTAAGCTGTGAATTATTTAAAAGCATACTAGTTAATTTCTGATGGTGATGAGCCTTCCAGCCCTATATTTGTCATTAATATCTAATTTAATTTCTTGGAGCCAGAATTCAAGCTCTACAGGATATTCATCTTTTAAAGTTCATGGAACCTTGTGTTGTAGTCCAATATATGACCTCTGTTGGTGAATAACCCATGTGCAATTAAAAGGGATGTATTTTTTTAGATATCCATGTGTTTCTTAGGGTCAATTAGGTGAAAATATTGAGTAATGGTGCTGCTTACTTATTCTGCATTATTGTTGACTTTCTGAGTTGCTGAGAGAAGAACGTTACAACTTCTAACTATAATTATGAATTTGTTATTTCTCGTTTTCTTTCTGGGTCCATTTGCTATTTATATATTTAAAGGCTATGTTATGGAGCCTATACACATTTAATATATCTATGTCTTTTTCTCATTTTATTAGTTCTTGGAAAACTCTTTGCAATATGTTTTGATCACATTCATCTCCTCTCACAACTCCTCTTGGATCAACCGCTATTCCCTACTGACCCAAATGTGTTTTCTTTTTTGTTTCTCTTTGAAGCCCATCAAATACAACTTTTGCTGTCCACATACTCTTGATTAAGTGGCCTGCCCCTAGAGTTGACCTACAAAGGGCCACGCTCTTAAACAAAACTGATTCTCACGGCACTTTCTAGTTTCCAATAGTTTTTTAGCCTGGGGTGGGACTTGCTGTCCACCTCCCTACTCCACACTGGAATTTTGTCTAATTTGGTTTGCACAGGTTTTGCCCATGCCAGCACAACTGCTCTGAGCTCATATGTACAGCTACCCAGCTGTGTCTGGAAACATTATTTTGTTGCAGCCATCCACCACCTCTGGCTCTCATAATCTTTCTGCCGTCTCTTCCAAAATGCCCCCTGAGCTTAGGGAGAAGGAATATGATACAAATGTTTCAATCAGGGCTGAGCACTCCACAGTCTGTTATTCTCTGCATCTTGACCAGTTGTGGGTGTCTGTACTAATTACCATCCATTACACATAGAAGCTTCTCTGATGAGGATTGAGAGATGCACCAATCTATGTGTATAACAATGAACCATTGAAAGTCTGTTTAATACTGGGTCTCTTTAGCAGAGTAATAGTTCTCAGCTAGGACCTAGGGCCTGTCTATTCATTTATCTTTCTGATGTAGTGACCTCATTATCAATGTTCAACCAGTGTTTTCCCAACAAACAGAACCAATGGTGCATACAGGGATTTATTAGGAGATTTGCTCACACAAATATGAAAATTGAGAAACGCCATAATATGTTGTCCACCATTTGCAGAACCAAGAAGGCTGGCGGAAAATTAAGTGTGAAGACAAAGCCAGGGCAGCCAGTGGTGGGAGTCTCAATCTGAGACCAATCACCTGAGAACTAAGGGACCACTGGGCAGTCTTGAATTTTGAAGGCCTGAGGTTCTAACATTAGAAAGCAGAAGATGGATAAAACATATCCTGAAAACTCATTGAATTTGTCCTTAGTCCACCATTCTGCTCTGTCTGGGTCCTGGATGGATTGGCATGTGCCCACCCACATTGCTAAGGGCAGAGCCTCAAACAGCTGATTCAAATGCCAACCCCTTCCAAAATTCCTCTCACAGACACACCCAGACAGAATGCCCACCAGCTACCTGAACATGCTTTAGCCACGTCAGGCTGACACCTGAAGTTAGTCGGTAGGAACTGTCCCCTCTGATATAGAGGAAATGCCCCATAGTCTTTGTGTGGAGCCCAGATGGCCCTCTTATCTACTCTTCTCATGAGGCATCTTTTTCTATTCTTCTGCTTTTGACCTATCCTTTTATACTTAAAGTATTTTCAGACAGTACTTAGTTTGGCCCCACATTTTATCCAGTCTGTCAATCTCTGCTTTTTAATTGGTGTGCTCATTCCATTTTTAAATTTACCATATTGCTATTTTTTCTGTTTATCCATCTGTTCTGTGCTCCTTATTTCCACGTTTCCTCACTCTGCTTGTATTAATTGACTATTTTTTTAGCATATTCTCTCCTCTATTGACTCATCAGCTATATCACTTAGTTTTTTGCTTAGTGGTTTCTCTAGAGTTTGTGTTATGTGTCTGTAACATATTACAGTATTATACCATTTGTGTAGAATCTAGCAGCCATAAACTTTTCCATGCCTGACTTTTTGCCATATTTTTACATATGATCTTCATTTAAGTTTAGTACATTATTGTAATATGACATATTCATTATTTTTCATTTTAGTTTAATAAATATTTTTAATACATAAATGAAGAAATGGACAGTTCTTCCATATTTACTCACATGCTTTCCATTTTCTGTTTTGTGTATTTTCTCATGTAGATTTGAGTTCACATCTAAAACATGTGTGTGTGACAATGAATTAACTTGCCTTTTATTCTACTTTGGAAAAATCTTTAAAGGATGTAAGGATATTTTTCTTGATTGTAGTGTTGTAGATTTTGAGTGTTTTTTTTTATTATTTCAATAAGTTATAGTTGTTTTATGATCTTTTGCTTGGCCTTTTCCTGAATATTTAAAACCTTTTTGTCCTTATAACTATTTTTAATAATATTACTATAATGTGCATGGTAAAGGTTTTCTTGTATTTATTCTGTGTGTGCTATTGAATTTCTTAATTATATAGTTTTACATTATTTTATTAAATTTAGAAAAATGGCTATGATTAGCTATTATTTGCATAATTTTTCTGTCCATCCGCTATTTCCTTTCTAGCAATTTCCTTAAGTTCAATGTCTAGATAATTTTCCACAGATCACATATGTTTGTCAATTTTTTGAAAATATGTGTTGATCAGTTTTTCATCATGGGACAAGCACATTGGACACACAGTTTGACGTGGGAGGGCTTAGCTTGGCTGACAGTTTCAGAGGTATCAGTCCAAAGCTGGCTCTACCTGTGGATTCTTCCAGAGGTAAAGCAGAATACCATTACAGTAGGAATGGGTGGGGAGCAGAGGCAGCTCTCATCTCATGACAACAATCACGTGGATTAAATGGGTTTGACATCATGACAGAAGGATGTGTGGTAGACAAAAGCTGATCATGTCACTACAGCCAAGAAGCAAAGAGAGTCTAAAAGGAAGATCTTAGAACAAAACACAACACTCTATAGGTATATCTCTAGTGACCTTCTTCCTCCAATCAGGCCTTACCACCTTATAACCTGTTGAACTAAGAAAGCATCATTTGTGTTCTTACAATCCTGTCACCTCTCGATAGAACCACCAACTGGATATCACACTCTCAACACATGAGCCTTTACATGGAAACTTCATATCCATACTGTAGGATTATGACATGCTAATCTTGTGGGCCATCAGGGAAGTCTCACAATGACTGTAAGAATTGATTGCAATATATCAGATGTCATATCACAGTCCCCTAGAAACCAATT
Source organism: Peromyscus maniculatus bairdii (assembly GCF_049852395.1). Classification (NCBI taxonomy): domain Eukaryota; kingdom Metazoa; phylum Chordata; class Mammalia; order Rodentia; family Cricetidae; genus Peromyscus; species Peromyscus maniculatus. The sequence continues at coordinate 34,541,180 of NC_134870.1, read as the reverse complement.
ATGCACAGCTTTTCTCAAACAGATTCCTAACCTCTCAACGTTCAAAGAAATCTGCTTGGTTAGTTTGGGAATCTTTTCCTTTCTTCATTATCTGCACAATCATGGGGATTTAATGGGTTTGACTAATATTGACTAGGATCATTGGTGCTGAACTCATTCAAATTAATGTACTAATAATAGCACCAGATTCTAATTATCTATGTTCTGAGATCTTTGTAATATTGGGTACACTTTTTCCATTGATCCTAACAAAACCCCATAAGCAGAAAGACGCAGCTAAGTAAACTTCAGACAGTCTTGAATTCCTTCGCCTTCCATTTGCTCATACCTTCCTTCAATTGATAAAGTCTCTTGTAGCTTGCTTGTCTGCCTTCTTTATGAAAACCCAAAAGCTTTCATAATAGTATGCAACTGTCACTATTCTGTCATTCATTTATTCATTAAATAAAATCTATATAAATAAATTATGATTTTTTAATAGTTGGATAGTTTCTAGGAATTGTGTAGACATGATTCTTTTCCCAATTAAAAAAATCAAGTCTTACAAGAAGATCATTTAGCAGAGCCTTATATGAATATATAAGTTAAATATATATTGTTTGTATTTTATATGATCAAAAATGTATGTGCATTTAAGAAAGGGTAGAGGGCATTGTGAGGATGTATCATAGTTTGTTGCCTGCCTAGGTTCTCCAGGATCAAATGTTAATACAGAGTTGGACGTGTTTCAATATTTATAAGGGGAAATGCCTTTCGCAGAAAATAGGAAAGAAAAAAAAAACTGAGATAGCTGTGAGAAGCAATGTAAATCTGATACATTTTTAAGGAAAGGTGAATAAGGGCAGACTGGGTAGAAAAGGCATTATTTTTAACTACACTTTTAAATTTTTCTGAGACATTTTTTATTTATATCATTTCCATCCCTCCCTTTCCCCATCCAACTCACCCTATGCCCATCTCATTCTCTCAACTAATGACCTCTTCTTCTTTAATAACTATATATATATATATATATATATATATATATATATATATATATATATTTCTTTTATAACAATAGTACACACACATACACACACACACACACACACACACACACACACACACATTACTGAGTCCATTTAGGGTTGCCTATATGTACATGTGTTTAGGAGTGACCATGGGATTGAATAACCCATTAAATAACCCATTAGGGGTTATTATTATAACTCCACTATTATAACTCTATGAAAGTCTTCCTCAGGTTGGTGATGAGCCCTGGGGCAACAATTGCCCTTTAGAGAACTCCTTCATGGAGTTCCATTATGGAATGGCCAGTTCCATTATCAACACTGAGATATGTCACTTCTCCAGTGCCGTTCCCTTGGAGGCAAATCTGAGCCATGTGCTCTCAGAGCTGAAGCACGGGAATCAGAACCGCCCTGGCAAGTTGCAAGTAGCTCCCCCAAGACCATTCAAAATAAAGTCTAAAAACTGCGTGGCATGCTGTAGTGGGCAAGGTGAGATAGTCAAAGTGCATGATGAAAATAACTTGGATAAGTTGTCAAAGTAAGAACATTTTGGTTCAAGACCCTTGATGTCTGTACTTTTGACATAGCTTCTTTACAAAGTAGTGGGTAAATTAGAGAGCAGAGTAAAACTCTTGGGCCAACATTAAAACTCACATTGGCAGGGCTTAGAGTTCTATCCTTTCAGGGGGTTGGAAAACTAAAAACTTGTGATCTCCCATTTCCATGTTGGCTGTAAATGTTCTGCATAAAGTCCACTCTAAAAGTGCTTATTGTGTACCTAGTAAGTTTCAAGTATGACCTTAAGGACCTTCTCTGTCTTCAGTTGATGGAACAAGACTAAGTGATAATTGACTGAATCTTTCCCATTTTATCCTGCTTTTCTTGACCTCGACAGATCACAGTTGTAACTTTAGCTACTGTTGTGAGTAGCTTTGATTGTTGAAGAGCAGTTATTCAAATATTTATGGTCAATCTGTTCCACGGAAATATTGAAAGCAGCAGTGCACAGTTTAAGAAATACATAAAAATCAATGGGGCAAATTTATGTATCAGGAGATCTACATTTCTAACTAAGTGCCAGATTTTCCATTTATAATTTTTGCAAATGAAACACTTTGGGTAGCCATAAATACTGACCTCTCTGAACCTTTCTCTGTGAATTATGATCTCACAGTAATAAACAGAGAGCAGTATTTGATTTGTAGGCTGAACTATACAAAGCAAGAACTCAAGCTAATGCCTTTGATCATTCTAATTCATTTTAACTGGCCTACAGGGACATGATAAACAGTCTTTTCTAACAGCGTCACCTTCTGTTCTGAGTATGCCTAGGGTCTGGCTTGACTCATTTTCTCTGTAGCAGCCACACTTAGGCATTGTATCTGGCATTAAGAGGACACCACTAAATATTTTTCTATAAATCTGGTGGTCCAAAGCCAGCATGGAACACTGTCTAATTCAACCGTCCTTCAAGGAGACCACCCTCAGACTCAGTACCAGTCCTCTTGGGGTTCCAGATAATGTAAGGTTGACTAGACTGTTTCTTTTCACTATCATTTAATATTTACTATGGTCTCTAGAATCTGGATATATGAGGTTTCTCATATAGAAGGGTCCTTAGTGATAATCTAGGAATGATAAGTGTAATTTATTTCATTTTCTTAGCACAAAAAGAAAAAAAATAAATGATACCTTCCAAAAGGAAGTAAGCCTGGGAGTACTGGTTATGGACTCAATCAAATCACACCCAGCTGACAGATCAGTTTGAGGAATTCCAAGGCAAGAACTGCAGCCTAAGAGAATCACCAAGAGGTTGATGAGAGCTGTCCCATATCATTAGATTAATCTGTGCTTCTGAACTTCTATACGTCAATGTTCTATCTTTTGAAGTCACACAGAATAAACATTCCTATTCTGTATAATGTTAACAGTATTTTATACATTTGAACACTTATTCTCCTGGACTCCTTTTCTTTTTAGTCACCACCAGGCTTTTACCACTGTTGACATCCTCTTTTATAATGCTTAAAGCTTTCTGATTGGTGTGTGTGTGTGTGTGTGTGTGTGTGTGTGTGTGTGTGTCTGTTTGTGTGTGTGTGTATGTGTGTGTGTGTTTGTGTGTGTGTATGTGTGTGTGTCTGTGTTTGTGTCTGTGTCTGTGTGTGTGTAACAGGGGAGGAAAGGAGAGAGGGACAGAGGGAGAGGGGTGGAGGGAGGGAGAGAGGAAGGGGGAGGAGATTGTTCTAGAAGACAATTCACCTGGACCTGGGAAACTTCTTACATGCAACACTATTGGGGCCTGGTCTGACCTTCTAAAGTGTTTGGGCTTCAGCTCTTTCTTGAACACACTGGTTCTGCCTTTCTGGTTTGGAGATCCTCCCCCTAGATAGGCTAAATAAGCAACAGACCTGCTGGAGCCTTCTCTCACCCTGTCATCTGTTAGCATGACATCATCTTTTCCAAGCAGCAGGCATTAAGCTATCTTGTTTTTCCTTCTTGCACGAAACCCAATTTCAAATGCCTTTTGCCAAATCTCAGAAGTGCTTTTTAGTCCATGTCTTTCTTTACATTGCTGCTAGATTTGGTACTGTTGATCAATTTCTCTCTCCTGAAATTCTCTACTCTCTTGGTGTCAACAAATTCATTTTCCTCTTGCTGGCCCTCCCTCGGCAGGGTTCCTCTTCCCTGCTGCAATTGCTGTGTTCATCAGAACTCCAGCCCTGACATAAACTTTATCCTTGAGTGAGTTAGACAGTCCTACTGTTTTAACCACCCTGTGTTCTAAGAATACTAAATGTCACCTCCAGCTCAGCTCTCTCCCTAAGGTCAATATTATCAGTATACTAATTCCCCAGTATGGCTAAAATTGGTCTCATTGTCTCTGTACCACATGCCCAGGCTGTACCCTGCTCCTTCTCACCAACAATGTCCCTGTCTCAGTGACTACGATCATTGTTCACTCATTCATTGGAATAGAAACCCAAGTCTTTCCTTTCTCCGATCCATTCAAACACAAGTCACCAAATCCTGCTGTTTTGCTCTTCATAGTTCCTGACTGTAGCCACTCTTTTCTGGTTTAAGCAATCCATTTTCCCTGCCTAAAGTTGTTCTTTAACAGTGTCTCTCTCTCTGTCTCTGTCTCTGTCTCTCTCTCCCTCTCCCTCCCCCCCCCTCTCTCTCTTTCCTGGCAGCTATCACTTACTAATAGCTTCCAAGCTATGGGAGGTACTTTATGCACACCATCCCCCTCCATGCTGAGATGTTATCTGGTTTGAGCTTGCATAGGTCTGTGTATGTTGCCACAACTGTTGTGAGTTCATTTGGACAGATGCCCTGTTGTATCTGTAAAACAGTTATTTTTGTTGTAGTCAACCACATCCTGTAGCTCTTACTATATTTCTGTCCCCTGAAACACATTCCACAATGATCCCTGAGTCTTTGGAGAGGGGGGGAGGGGAGGGAGAGGGAAAGGGAGAGAATGAGAGAATGAGAGAGAGAGAGAGAGAGAGAGAGAGAGAGAGAGAGAGAGAGAGAGAGAGAGAGAATGTTATGGACATCCCACTTAAGGCTGAGCATTCCACAGTCTCTTATTCTGACCAATGTGGAATAGGATGAAAAAGGGAGGAGAAAGAGGAAGAAACAACTCAGGCTTATAGACATTATGTGATTCAGCCTCATAATCATACAGTTAGTAGGCTATTTGCTATCATCCCACTTTATGTTGAAAAAAAAAGTCAAGGCTGAGAAAGTTAAAGAACTTACCCCCATGCTAAGTGGTATGGAAGATAAGTAAACTGATAGTAAGACTCATAGAAGACTCATAGAAGAACAAACTAGTTGGCTTACCATTAGAGTTGAGAGATACACTAATCTATGGGTTTAAGCATAAGTTGTTAGAAGTCAGTTTAATACAATGTCTCTTTAGTAGAGTAAGAGGAGAAGGACCTTCCTTATAGCCTACAATCCTTCTAGTCACAGGATTTTGACCCTGATATGGGTTTCCAGATGTGGGTTCCATCTGGTTTCACATGTCTGTAACCCAGTTATAAAGTGGTTGGTTACTTCCATGATATTTATGGCACTATTCCACCAGTGGCCATGTGTTGTCAGGTCGGTCATTATTGCAGGCCACAGGATTCCCAGCTGAATAGGATTTGTGATTACTTTTCTCCTATCACAGCATGCACAGCACAGTCCAGCACTATGAAAGCTAGTCAGTAGGGATAAATATTCCAGGTCAGTAGCAGCTTAATTTCTCCCTATTCCATGATTCAGACATGTCATATCTTCAGCAATAGCATCTTACTGTCAAGTTCTGGAGAGTAACCGAGAGCAATGGTCATGACCTGTAACATTTGGTGGTCTATGGTTACTCACTGCCCAATGACTCCTGAAAATGGGAGCCCATTTTCAGGTTCCTAATGGCTTTACCCAGAAGGTCTGCATAGAGAGGATGATTGGACCACGGGCCTGAGTGCAGGTGTCTGAGATGGTTTGCACTTGGCTATGCTGGGGGGAGGTCTTTTGCTCCACCCCTTGGTGTTTCTGTAAATACCCTAGGGCAGAGACAGTCAGGGCTCATTGGAATGGGTTCCAAGCCCTCTCAAGGCTATCCTGTATTTTCTATCTGTTTATCTCCACAATCTAAATCCTTCTATCTAATATTTCCTGCTGTTCTCACTCAAGAAAACTCTGGGGAACTGTGGGGTTGGTGGGTAAACGCCCCGCAGGTACCCCATTCATGACATTGGGCATTATGTTTGTTAGCCTATAACATAATTATTGCTCCATTATAGGGTAATATGACACTGGCATGTAGGTAATTTCAAGGAAGAAACTGTATTAGTGATTATATTAATAACATTTATTAGGGCCTAGAATGCAGCTCAGTGATAAAAACACTTGTTTAATATGTATAAAGCCTTTGATTCAATACCCAATACCACCAAAGAAGGAGGAGGAGCATGGGAAAGGGAAGATAAAGAAAGAAGTAACTCAGGCTTTCATCCATTATGTGACTCAGCCTCAAAATCATACAGTAGGTTAGGCTTTTATTATTGTCCCATTTTATGTTGAAAAAAAACCTCAAGACTGAGAGAGTTAAAGAACTTACCCCCATTCTAACTGTCTTGTAGTACTGCAATGTAAACAACTTACCCCCATGCTAACTGTCCTGTAGTACTGCAATGTAAAGAACTTACCCTCATACTAACTGAGAGAGAAGTAAGCCAACTATACTTACAGATTCAGACAAGAGCAAACTGGATGGCTTTTCACTGGAGGAGTCAGAGAAGACCTCACCAAGGGGACAGCAGTTGACCTATGCATAGACAACTGAGTTGGTTTAGGCCCATCAGAGAGGAAAGAACAGAGCCATCTATGAGGGAGGAATCCATGGGAACATGTATGGCATATACAGTACAAAGTAAAGGAGATCAACCATTTGGAAAATAAGAGAGCTGGCTGGAATGTGAGTAGGAAGTCAGTAGGAAGTCCATGCCACGATAATGCAATGACGTGAACTTCCTTCTGAATCGACACACAGTCAATGAAGATTGTAGAGCAGAGCAGTAACATGGGGTAACAAAGGGCTCTACAGCCTATAGAATTGATTACAAGAGAAGAGTCTGTAAGTTTAGTTATATAGACCATAAAAATTTATCAAGCACCTCGTATGTCCCAGATGCAGTATTACATACAGTGAGGAGGACAGATCTCAAAAATCCTTCCCCTCAGTATAGGCAATATAGACCAGGCAGTCGTGGCACACACCTTTAATTCCAGCACTTGGGAGGCAGAGGCATGTGGATCTCTGTGAGTTGGAGGCCAGCTTAGTCTACAGAGTGAGTTCCAGGACAGCCAAGGCTGCATAGAGAGACCCTATCTTGAAAAACCAAAACAAAACCAAACAAACAAACAAAAACAAGCAATATAGATGTTTGCCGTATAAATATACATATGGACAGTTAGACAGATAGATTAAGTAGACTTATGTGTTTGCATGCAGTTACTGATGTTTTTGCTATGTATATGGTGAGTTAGAAGAAACAAAAGTTAAGCTATAGAGAAATGGAAAATTCTTAGGTAAATGGAAAGGTATTTAGAACTTTAAATCAGGTTGTAGGGAACAATCTTATTGAGAAGATATCACATGAGTAAATATGAAATAGGTGAGACAATTATCAGGTTGGGTAAAGAGTATTGTGGGAACAAGGTCATGGGTGTGCTTGTTGTATTTAAAATGCAATTAAAAAAGGCCAAATGATTGGGTAGTACTGAGAAAACACAGTGACAGGAAAGGTATCCAGAGGGGTCAGAGGAAGGAAGTGAAGTAAAAAGTTTGCCTCTTGCAGTAACTTAAATGAACAGCCACCACATCCCATGCAGAGAAATGGCCTTTATATTTCTGAAGGGTTGACTGGCCTTTGTGTGGAGACTCTCTAAGTGGGATGAGAGCCAGGAGGAGTGAAAGGATGAGATGCTGTCATTACAGACGGTGCTGTCTTGACATGGGGTCAGCTGTGACTAGTTGGTGTGGTCAGTTGTGCTGGTCAAATTGTGCTGGCAGGGTGTGTGTAAGAAGAGAAAGGGATGGATCTAGGTGACACCAGACTGTGTGGACTCAGTAATGACTGCTATTAGTTTTCTTGTGCTGCTGGGTTGGTGTTTGTGTATGTATGCACTTATATACTGTGTTTATAGCCCTTTTATATCAGGCAACAAAAACTGGAATTTCTTTCTGACAGATAAATGGGTGTCCCTGTGAAGTATGTGCTTGTGGATATATACATATCACGCTGCTTTTGATTAAGACTTCAGCTTTCCAGAGGGCTTTCTCATCACATTTTATACTCACAACATTCCTGTCATGGGATGGCTAAACTGAATATTAACATAATGTATTAAGTTATTTCTAAATCCAGCATTTAAACCACATGTGTGTGGGTGCATCAGAAAGGGAATTACTGCAATAATAATTTCATATTTGGAATAGTTTTTAAATTGGAGATTATATCCATATATGTGCCAAATACCTGGATGTAACATATAAGGATCATCAATGCACTATTAAAATTAATTGGAAACACGTGAAACAATATATTTAGACTTTCTTTCAAATATTCTAAAATATTTAGCTTGTATCTAAAACATTGTATGCTTTAAATTTTTTGAGGTTTTTGTCATTCTTCTGTATGTTAAATTTTATATGGCTAAGATCCTCTATTACTGAAAACTGACAAAACTAAACTGTCTTCATTACTGACTTTAATTTTCCCTTCTCCCTCATTTAAAGATGCATACAACATGTCAATTCTAAGCCAGTTTTTGGAAATTAAAAATATTCAAGATATATTATTTGTCTTAGAGGAAAAATGAATCGTGTAATGGTTCATTCCTTGCCCTTCTGTACAAGGATTTCAAGTATCCTTTCAAGTTGCCTAGAAAGACATCTTTTCCTGGCCCTTAGTCATAATGACAGTTTCTCTGGTGGGTGAAAATACACTCAGGGTCTCTTTAAGAGCTTTCAAACCATATGTAGCAATGGGATTCATAGAACACATTCTTATAACATTCATTTGTGTAGATACTAATCACTAAAGCATCAACCAATAATGGGGTCCCAACAGTGAGATCTAAAGATAACTCAGGAATATTACTTCCGATGCTGATGATTTGATGAGAACTGGGTATCAGAGTGATCCAATTCACTGACAAGAATCAGGGTTCTTTTATTTGGGCTGATGATTGGCAAATCACCAAGTTATTTTGACAATCCATCGAACAGAAACTAGCTAGAATTGAGTTCCTTTCATGGAAGATAAACAATTTACCAAAGATTTTGTGCAGAAACAGAGCTCGGACCTCTTCCTCCTGCTGGATTCTGAGAGGTGCTCTGGCAGAGATCAACAGTGAAAGACCCCCAGCTGAGATCTTCCTCTGGGAGAGACCCCAAACCCAAGGAACACACCGAAACCACAGATCAGATGCAAAAGCAAGAGGGTTTATTTAGACCAGGTACCTGGGGCGAAGTCTCTTGGAGGACTTGCGCCCTTTCCTAGGGCAAGGGGGACTTTTTATGGGATCCCAGGGGCAGAGGCGCGGTTACAGAAGCGAGAAGCATAGTTACAGGGTCCCTATTGGTTGTTTCAAAGAAGGCCAGGGTGAACTTGGGGTCGTATGTGTGTGGCTGATTTGGCCTTGTCCAGGCCAGCTGCTTATTCCTCAAGGCCAGGGGGCCAGCCATAAAATATCCTGATTTGACTTAACTGTCTTTCTCTCAAGGCCGCCGACCACAGTTATCTCTCTCAAGGCTGGCCATAGCTATCTCTGTCAAGGCCGGGTGGCTGGCTATGGCTGTGAACTCCTGTTTTTCTGATTCCTTTAGAATGGCGTTTCTTAGGCTAAGTTATAGGGGGGGGGCGCATTTTATTGGCCCAAAGCCCCATGTCCTCATAATGGAGCGGGGGTCTTTCATTCCCCCATTTTCTTTTGTACCAAATGAAATCTTTCATTTCAGGATGGAGAATAAGGGGTTAGCTCTATCTCTGACTGTTTGAGCCTCTGATATTGTTTGGTTAGGATCAAAGCCTGGGCAACAGAAACCTTATCCTTGATGAATTGCACTAATCTGTTGAGGATGTATGACCCAAACAATAAAATGAGCAGAAGGATGATTAGGGGGCCCATAATGGTGGAGACAAGGGTCGTAAACCATGGTGACCTTTGGAACTATCTTTTAAATCATTTCTGTTGAGCATGGCTACTTGGAGCTGTCTGAATTGGCCGGTCTCTATAAGGGCTGCAGTCTTGTATCTACCCCAGCAGCTATCCCGCCCATGGTAATTTTTTTTTTTCAGTAACAGGGCCAGCGTCAGGGAAACAGGCTCTCTGGTGATGTCCCTCCTTATGTCAGGAGGACTATTAGGGGGATCAAGGGGACCCCCGGATGAGTCTTATCTTTAGTGAGTTTGGAGAGCGTTGAACTAGATGTCTCGGTGTCCTCAGCTTCGTCGGGTTTCTTGGCAGCCTTTACATGCGACGTGTGGACCCAAGCCGCTGTCCCGTCAACCTCGGCTCTAGGTTCCTAGATTGATGGCGTCGGACCCAGACAGAGTCCCCAATCTTGAATGGGTGAGGCATCACCGGGCGGTTCAGTTGCTCCCGGCAGGCAGGGGTTTTTACACCGTCTTTTGTATTAGTTGGAGGGCTAGTGGCAAAAGAGGAGATATCAGAGTAAAGGAAATTTACAATTGGTGGGGGAGCCCCATATATGATCTCGAACGGGGTTAGGCCATGAGGCCCAGGAGTGTTCCGGGCTCGGTAAAGGGCTAGGGGGAGTAGGAGCACCCAATCTCTAGTGCCAGTTGCAAGCGTTAATTTGGT